>NC_143559.1:48755000-49370000 GCF_054136105.1 Typopeltis vanoorti
CCTATAGCGAGACTCCTTAAACACTTAAGCCCACACGATAATTAATGGAATCTTCAATCCACCTTTAGATTTTTAATTTTTGTCTAAAAATCACAATTAATTAACTCTGCCTTTTCCAACGAGTTACCAAATCTAATTATGCCGGCTGGTAAGGTGGAAATAAGTCCTTCAACTTATCGCTCGCTGCTTCTTTCATATCGTCAGAGAAAAGAAGTTTTACTAATCAACAAGAATGAGCCCAGCTGTAAAACTAATTAGATCCTAATTCAACAATAAATTAACTCATTATGTTCTCATTTCCAAATGGGAGACACCATCACTTAAACATGGATTTCTCCACCATTCACACACTTAGGCAATTATTATAAGTCTACGGTTCGCACTTCATGGATGTAAACGAACGTTTGCCGTGTCCCCCTGAGTTGGTCAGTGAAGAGTTTACGTTATCTTTGTCTCTACGCAGGGGAAAAAGATATCGGAAATTCAGGTGAGAAACGACTTCAGAGATGTTGCTTCTTCTTCTGTTGACTTTTCCGGGCCTTTAATAAAGACCCTTGATCAAGAATCCTTGGTATCTATAACCTTAATTACTGTAAGTGGTTAGTCTTATGCTTATCGGAATATTTTGTCTAAACTGAGACTTTTTGGCTGGTTTGCCTGTCTGTAGGGATGAAAATCCTCGCTCGCCTCCATAGACTAGCGAGCTAACCTTCAACTGAGAGACCTTTAAAGATTCTTCGAGTTTCTAGACGAAACTCGTATCAGATCTTTTTCAGTTAAAGGGAATTTTCGTAATCGATTGAGCTATAGAGGTTCATCAGTTGAACTCTAGATCCCCTATTCCTTAGACTACTCCCAATCAATACTGCATTCTGCTCTTCTATAGCGGATCCATTATGCACGTGTGTTTTTGTCTAATTTAACTATGTTTGCAGGTTGATTTGTCTGCGTGTAGGATGAAAAGTGAGTCAGAGGATCTCCCATTAGCCTGCCATATCCACAAGACATCTAATTTCAGTTTAAAAAAAGCAAGGGTGAGAAGAAATCACTAATATATGCATTCATTTTCTTAGATGAGGATTATAGAAACTCATATTTCTAGAGAAGGGGGGGGGGAACTTATTTAACTGTATCTCTCAAATGTGAGGCATCTTCATAAAGGTATATATGATCTCCCATCCTTTATACACTCGCATAAAGGATGGGAGATCATTTTCTCACGGATCCATTGAAGAATGCGCGTTGTTGACTATATTCCAGCCGAGATCTCCACGTGGCGGACGAGTTTGACGATGTTCTGGAGTAGAGTATTGACTAAGTACAGCAGTGAAAGGATAATATAAATATTTTAGGCAGCAAGCTTCCAGACGTGTATATCATTAACGCTGAAATCCAACCCAATTAACTAAACAATCCAATACACCTAAGTGGTGCGATTTAAGGTGAATTCCATATTTAACCACGGTGACTTGAAATGGAACACGCACGGTTTCTTTTAGTATAGTCAGCCAAATAAAATTCAGATCATTGCTAAGAGTCTGCAGTGGATACAATAACATTTGGTTTGTTTAAACAAAACAGAATTTTATAATGACGTATGCATTAAATATTGAAATAAATTTATGTATTTTGCCACTTCCTTATTCAATATTTCCTGCTTTTACATGTTTTGAAAGAATCGTCAAGAAGCATTGAGACTGCACTAACACCAAACAACTAAAAAAAGAGATCCAAACAAGTCGCACATCTTCCTCCTAGCGTCATTATTTCAGCCATACGTGAAATATCAGCTGCTTGTACCTACAATTGTCTTTATTAGATCGCTTAACTATCTCACAAGATTAAGGAATCGGCGCCATATTCTTTACAATCTTGTTTATATATTTCTGTTCACACATTGTGAATAATATCGCACATTAAAAGGCTAGACTTTAAACCTATTGGTACTTACACTTCAGCAAATCATCCTGAATTTATAGCTTAATAAAAAAAAAATCGTTTAGCGGAAAAATTTAGATAATTGTGAATATTATTATATTTTTTCCAGATTCGGATTGACAAGTGAGTTTGGAATTTAATATTCAATTATCGAAACATAAAAATAAAGTTGACAATGAAAGATCGACAAAAAGCTACTGAGAACTTGCATTTAAAAGCAAATGGTTAAGATATTTGCTTAGTGTTACATACGCTAATTCAAGAGAAATAATAGCTATAAAAGGCATGTGGCTACAACTGAAAAAAAAAAGACGGTTAGCCTCACTTGAAAAACACCTAAAATAATTTTAAGACTTTTTTTTTAAACCATTAAATGCACATTTTGATAATTACATCAAAAAAGCTATAAATAAGACTATAAAGTTTAATAAACAAAAAAATGCAGGATCAAGTGGCAGTTTATCTCACCCGTGCCAACTTTTCCCTATTTTTTGTTGGTTGGCACACGCTTGAAAGCTGAAAAAAAAAACAGTTATTGCTACTGTGATATAACGAGACAAAATATTCGTTTATTTTATTATAGACTTGAACATTAAATTTCGGTTTAAAAAAAATGGATGTTTGTTTTTAAAACAATATCAAAAACTCCAAAGAAAAGTGTGCCAACATATTCCCAATATCTCTGACGACTTCAAATGCATTTTCAGTCACCCGATCATAGCAATATAATTCTGTGATCTTTTCAGTCATTACCTCTGTCTTTGTATCAGAGCAATAATGTTACCGAAACCTCGGAGATATTTTTATATAAACCAGAACAGGAGAAGTTTCTAAACCTATACGACAACAGTTCCATGTACAGGAAAGTAATTAAGTAGAAAGAATGAACTTTTTTGATATGCTTCTAATAAGTGGGAGGTGTTTACCCTTAGGGAAAGCAAAGGCTGCTTTTTAGTAGGCTTCTCCACAGCCCAGAGGTTCATGGAATGAAAGAGAATGACTAGAAGTTAGTTCGAAATATTTGAAGCTAGACAGTGAACTAATATTGACCAGCTTTTTTTTTGTATGTTTACAGGCTTAACGGAAAGTGAAAAGGTGACATCCAATTCAGTGGAAGCCGTCTGTGAGAGAAGGACCAATTAACTGGATTGCTCTCGTTTGGTATTTTATAGAGGATTTTTATATATCACTCTAAGTGTGAAAACCAATTTTTCAGAACTATTTTTCAGCAAGGAAAGGTTAGAAATGTAAGAAAGCACAAGAAGAGAGAGATAATGTTGCGTTGTCATCAAAATATTATCCACAGTACGTGTGTGGGTGGGTAGAGAGGTTAAGTGTGATCTTTCTTGTGTCAAATAAGACAGGATTATGTTTGGATAGTATTTAAGTTGACAAGGTTGTCCTCACCCTTCTCAGATATGACAAGGAAATCAATGTCTAACTCACTGATTATGTAACATCTTGTAGTTTGATGAAGTTAAAAATAAATCAGGGAATTTGAAATAACACGACAAAATTTCAAATGCATTTATCAATGTATCGCAATGTTTGTTTTATTCCTTGACAGATCGTTAATTAAGTTTGACAGAATTGCTGTGACTACCTTAGCAAACAGTAAGGAAACCTTTTAGGAGTGAAATTGGTTTAACCTTTTTTTTAAGTCCGTTTTTCAGTTTGTCTTATCAAAGTGAAGAAACTTCCTCAATAAATAGAACGAAAAAGGAATCGTTACATTGCACACATACCCTGACATCTTAGAACATCAATAAGTGAATGTCTTTTTATACTTCGCATTTGAAGACTGACCGTTTACCAATCAAGTACTGCATCAATTCCGTCACTTGTCTCTGAATTTCCGTCACTATGACGATTCCACTCTGTCAGAGAGGAAGGATATCGCGTTGCCAAGGTAACCATTGATTACAGCGTTCTCCATTTATCACTGTCACCGCGTGTTTTGCCTGCCACGCCCACCCCGGTGTAGGCAATCTGGGAAATATGCTTTGCCTCTGAAACGGTCCTGACACCAATTTGTAAGGGGACGTGAAGTATAATAACCCCTTAGGACTCGGGGGAACTGGTCTGGTTGTTGTATGATCTTATAGTTAGTGAATAGATGACTTGAAGAATCCCCGGTGTTTCGTTTTATCCCTATTCACTCTTCGGGGGGAGAGGAGTCAATACAGGGAAATTGTATTAGCCAAATAAGGAACATGGAGAGGGGATGTATTTAGGCTAAGGAAATAATGTAGGCGATAGGAACGGTGATAAAAGTTTGAAGATCGAGTAAAAGTGGAGGGAGGGATAGTGAAGTAAGAAGAGACTTTCAGGGGAGTATAAAAATAAAGGATAAAGGGGAAAAAACAAAGACTAAATCACCAGAACAGATATATTTGCGGTGAGAAAAGTATCATTGCCAAACACAATGAACACTGGATTGATAAAAGAAAAGCAACGTCTTATATATTAGACTAAAATGTCAGTAGAGAGATTTTTATTAATTGGTCGCATTTTCAGACGCCCATTATCGATTTCTTTAAGTTTGTGATATTGGCTGTATATTTACATAAAATATTGAATATTTAAGTATAAGGTTAACTGGATTTCGAATAGATGTCTCTGTGTGTGTTTACCGTAACTCACCGATTGCTAAAGGGAATTATTATAGAACAAGGTGGTTTCCCGTTGCCTTTCTTGTCCAATAACATATCTGTAGATGTGTGCTCAATCGGCCATTACTGAGGTATGAAAAAACAAGAGTTTCCTGGAGAAAGGAAAACCCTCTACCTCCTCATGAGAATGGTTAAATTACCAATTGATGAAAAGACCTGATTAGGATTCCTCAAGTCACAACCGGGATTGGTCTTTCCATCAAAGGTCTCTGTCGAAACTAAGTGAGATGCACAGGGGGTCCATGATGAGAAACATTTGCCCTCCCATCAAATTGTTTGAAATGACAACGAATTAGAAGTGTTTCAGGATTAAGGCAAAAACAAAGTATTAAACAATGAAATGAAAAATATATTTGTATATCTCTGGAAATTAAACGTTTTTCTTCTAAATGTTGCATTTACATTTCCCAGTTTCTCAGACAGAATTAAAATTCCTCTCAAAAATATATTTAGAGCCATTATTCTATAAATGCGCTCAATATCTTTCCAAGTACGAAACATTCAGCTTTTCCAGTATCTAATTAAATATTAAATTATTTTTTATCCAATTTAAAGATTGGGATATTACCCGTTTAATTTTCTTTATGAATAAAATGTATAATAATAGTAGCCTTAACTTAATCTTTTTTCCTGAACACAAAGATTTTCAAATCAATGTTGCAAATATAGAAATAATATTCCATGTTAGTACGTCTCGGTAATGTAAATTTGCTATTGCCCGCAAATGGAAACTTTGGCTTAATTGAGAATAACATGTTTCAGCACCTAACATCAAGGAATTCGTTGATCAAAACCGATTTTCCTTATGATTGGTTGATTAAGATTGTGTCAAACCAACAAAGGCGAGTATAATGTCTGTTTGCAAACTTCGTTTTATTTTTCGCTTCATATCATATATTTCATAGAAATTTCATAGAAAAGATACCTTTATGAAACCAGAAGTAATTTTCACTCTACTCCAATAAGACTATAAAAATGGAATCAAGTTTTTACAGATAATATACTAATGAAAAGAAATGAATAAAAATTAAATTGTGTGACAAAAAAATACATTTTTTGAAACAACTTCTATGCATATATTCTTCAATTAAATTTAAAATAAAAATTTATTGGTGTATTACAAACTTGTCATTATATTAATTAATAAACCTATATTGAGCAATTTTACATATTTTTATATGAAAGCAATAACATTTCAAGATTAAATATATAAAACGAACAATTTTATTTAATCTTTTCATCCAAGTTACTCATTTAGAAGCATGCATTACGTCACCACAGGCTTACATTTTGTTAAAAGGCAAAAATGCTAGCAGATTCTGTGAATATAGTATCCGATATGAATTAAATACTTGGAAACGTAACTGAAACATATTTTGAACAAATATGAAGCAAGTTTTTTGTCATTTAACACCGAACACTGCAGGGAGAGATGAATAACAAGGAAAAATATGAAAGAAGTAATAGAACAGGTGATTGCTAACGATATGCAGATGGTAACTGATTAAAACGAAGTAGACAGCCCATTTGTCATCTACTGTGCAAATTAAACCCTCCCACTTTTTTTTTTTTTTTTTTTATTATCAGACATCATCACCTCATGAGCGAGCAAAGTTAACCCCTGAGGTGCAAAAGGGGTTAGACAGCAGCACGTGACACGAAAGAGGAGTCAGAAGAGTGGAAACGATGAGTTTTCATCCTACGCACGTGTATATACACTCACCCTTTCAGTCACTTGTGTTTAACCAAGTGTTGATCGTCAAGGCTGAATGGATTCGAATGTGAGAGGTGAGACCGCTAAGCCCTTGAGCCCGGAGCTGCTGTGACAATGGAAAGGACACGGCACAGTGACGCAAGCTGTACATTGTACCAATTAATACAAGGAAGAGCGCTAATGGGTTAAATCTGGAGACTGCTTCATCTGCAGACGTGTCTGTAATCGCATTTTTCCTGGTTGGTGGGGGGGGGGGGGGGTGAATCATAGGGGCTAATAGGGTTCCTTTTGGCTGTGCTACTGTTAATCGGTGAACAGGTGGTTGCTTTCGAGTGGCATATAGACGTTGATTTCCAACCACACCGCTTTAGCTACCCGGAAGGGGTGATGTTGAGGGATAAAAGGGATTGAAGTACCCCTCCATGGAAACACCCCTGGAGCGCGTGTTTAAGGCAAACGTACTGTGACAACTTTCCTAGGTTGGTGAATTCGCATTGAAACGGCTGTGTTAGAAGATACGCAATGAACGGTTGTTAAAATGTGCGCAATGGGTGGATGGAGATCCGCTGGGATTAGTGATTGATTATCATATGAAGACCACGTGCAAGTTTTATAAGAGAAGTTCCAGAAGTAGACGCTAATTTGATCAATTGAATTTTGCCACTTGGTCTATTCAGAAGTGACCTTCGACAACTAATTTAATTGTTTAAAAGCGAAGTCAAACGGTGGATGGAGTGCTACTGGGCAGATTATACCTTAAACTATCCATTCATTGTACCGCTTTGAATCACTGGAATGGCATTTGCTGTTATATTTACTGAGCAACTCTTCGCAATAGCATACGTACACCATTATTCATTACTTCGATTCCATATTCATTAAAATACTTTCCAAATAAATAAAACAACTTGGTTATAAGAACTTTTTGCCATGAATATTTTTCTTATTCCTTCGACAGTTCTGCTATAAGCTATTATATAATAACTACCTGGAATATGTCAGGTTTTTTATCATTCGGAGCCCTTCTATAAGTGCAGATCACCATCATTAATTTCCTGATGAGTCTATTACAGCACTCCAATATTGTATCTAACATCTCTTTCTTCTAAGGCACTTCTGATTGAATCAATTCACCTAGACTTTGGTGTTCCTCTGGGGATTTCCTGTCATCTTGATATCAAACATCTGTTGTGCTAACCTTTCCTCACCTATTCTGTTTAAGTGGCCATACCAACTCAGATTAGCTCTGCTGACACATTCTTGAAGGCTAATAAAGTCAGGTTCCAAATGTTTTCATTTTTAATATGATTCTGCTATTGATGCCATCTGTTCAGACCCCTAATTTTTATAATTATAATGGCCCCTAAGTATAATGCTAAACCATAAAAAGAAAGTCCATTATAGGTTCAATTTCTAGTCGCTAAGGGGAACTATTAGGAATTTTTTTCAGTATAGTAAGATCTTTCGTGAGGTCAAACAGGACTTTTTCTTCGGAAACTGCATTCAAATCAAATCGACTTTAAAACTCACTGTTTCAGATAATAATATATACAGTACATGTTGGAGTTTAGAAACACAGAATAGCTGCATTTATCTGCTGGACTCTCGTTTCTGAAGCTCTCAAAAATCATCTCTAGTCGTGAACTCAACTATCGGCGAAGTTTTAGTGTGGAAACGCATTGCCTACCAATTTTCAAAAGTAGTTGGGAATAAAACTTTGACAGCGTTATATTAATAATATAATTTTAATTAGCGTAAATATACAATAAACGACGCTAATTAGCAAAATATAAATTACTCATCTTAGCAATTAATAGTTTGACCTTATGTTTTGAAGTTCTACAACAGTATTTTAACGGCTGTTACGTATGTGTACATACCACATTTTATGTAAGTTGTTAGAATGCTATTAACTCAATAGATGATGTTGATAAAAGGTGATTTTCTTACGTTCCCATGACTTTACAGGAAATTCTTTGAACGCACTTTGATAATGCGTTTCTGATTTTAAGTATACCAGTATTTCTACTAATCTGAAAATTTTCTTTGAAACCTTCTTTCAAAGCATTCAAAATAAAGTTTGTTTCAAACTTTAGAAACAAAGTTTGAAACAAATGCGATATTTAAGTAAAATATTCATTAAAAATACATTGCTTAATTTTAAAAAAATTTCATTTAAAAATAAATGAAATATAAGGATTAAAATGTTTTGTTTTAGATTAAAATGAACGATTTGTAGTTTCGATAGCTAATAAAAAATGCTTTATCTCCAAGCACTCGATAAAATAATTAAAACTCAATATATTTTTAATGTTATTAACAATACCTCACATATAGTGGACTGATTCTCATACGATCCGATATAACTGAGGTTGAATGAACTTCACTGCATAAGGACATCATTTGTCTATTCCAGCAACGCAAGACAGATAATGAGAGGTTGAACAGAAAACCCTGAGTGTACGGGAAAACAAATCTTGAAAGCAAGCAGAAAACTATCAGCTTACGTTATCAATAAATGTATCAAGTGTCTTACTACTAATGATCATTGCTATTGCAATTATGGCTTGCTATTGCTACATACAAGTAATGAACAGAAAAATGAAAATAACAATTATGTAACCAAGCAGGATACCAGATAGGATGCAAGTACGTCAGAACCTCACAGATGGGATTTTTTTTTTGACGAAATCAAAAAATTTCTGTAGCAGGCACTACTCGGACAGTTCCATCAATACTGTACAGAGTTGATATCTGACGATTCAATGCTATTGAAAGCGAAGTCATTCTTCTTTATGCTCCACAAATGTACAATTAGCATATTGTGCATCACCTGACAGTTTCAAGTCTCGAGTAGTTCAAACGAGAAAAAGAAAATTAAAAATGTTTCTCACATTACGTAGAATACCTACAGTATTTCCATCTATTCTGTTAATGACCATTTTATTCTTTTATTCACAAGCAGTTAGTTCGTTTATCCTGTTTCAGTTGAGAATATTTCAGATTTTTAATGTTATGTGCGGGTTTGAGTAATAGCCCGACGTCAGACGTACTAACACTGGAAAAATGATCTAACAGATTCGAATTTCATTATGACATTTCTATTAATTTGTTCGCAGGAAAAAGTTGCTGCGTGTAGAAATATATTTTGTACATATTTCTATGTGCCAACGTCTGTTTAACTTCCATAACTCTGGGAAGTTTCAGCCGCTCTCGTAGACGTTTTACGGACTGTCAGTAACTCTAACCAGTGCATTTTTTAAAATAGTAATTGACTCATATTTCAAACTATACCGGGAAAAAGCGTTCATTTTTCATTTTACTGAGCTTTCTCAGAAATCTGGACACACAACTATTTACTGTCTCATCATTAACAAGCGGAAATATATCACACCTTTTCAATGTACCTTTTTCTCCATTTTTGAAGTTATCCATTGAGGTGATACGTATATTTTCCTTGTAAGTTCACTGGTTCTGTTTCACTAGTCTTTCAAATCTTGTCACGTATGCAGAATTGCCAAAAGAACACACAAATAACGTTCACATTCCTTTGAAGTTCAAAAAAAAAAAAAAATTCCTGTCTTTTTCCAAGAAAATTCCAAAACATGGCAGACACGAATTCCAATTCATTCCTTCTCAAAGAGATCAAAGATTTATTTCAGAAATTGTATCTATTTCCACTCCAACTACAAAAAAGAGCATTTTATAGAATATATTTATATTTTATGAAGCGCACTACGTTCAGTCTCTCCAAATAAGTTGCAAAAAGAATAACTGGGGTGTAAAATCACACATGAAGACTTTGAAGCATCTCATCCTGATTTTTTTTTTTTTAATAAGAAAGAAGGACGCCTGCAAAGTACTTGAAATAATACCTACCAGTAGCTCTGCAACTACTTCTAAAGATTGTTCAATATTTAGTATAAACGCGGTAGCTCATTGTATTGAATGGAGTCCATCTGAAGGATGTGATGTAAGAAAAGGTGCTCCAAGTATCTGCGAGCAGATTACGTTAATGAACTTATTAATTTTAAGTTTGAGGAAGATAAAAAGACGTTGTCCCCTCTCTACAACAGTCAGGTAAGCGAAGTTTTTTTTTTAATTTTCGTTTTCTGCTGAAGCTACAGATTATATTAACGAATCCATTAATTGCAATTTGTTTACAGAAGAGCTTTGTACTACTTAATGTTGACATTAATCCAGTCCTTGCGCGCACGCACACACACACACACACACACACACACTGTTCTTCGTATAATGTTTTCTGCACTTATAGTACAAAGGAAGTATAGTGTGCACTTGTGTGTTATTGTTCATGGCAAACACTTACAGATAGGCTACCCTTATTAAATATTTACCTTTTCTACGGTAATTTACTTTTTCTTAACTGGAGGAGAATTTAATTGAAACATTTCTCAACCTTTCTCAAGGCGAGGAAATCTAGGAGCTATAAAATTTTATTTAACTTTTGAGAACATGGCAACAGAAGATTTTCATCTCTTAATGAGCCTGACGTGGCATTTATGCAGTCAATGGAAACAATAGCGTGTTTTAAAATTCAGTCAATAAGGCTTGTTGGAAGGATAACGTGTTTGAATACAAGATTGTGTGTGTGTGTGTGTGTGTGTGTTATAGATAAGGATTTTTTTCTTATTAAATTTAGCCCGTTTTATAATTTAAATTTCTATGGAAAATGCGATTGTACAACGTTCGTTTCTTGACATCTTGTATTTCAGTAAAAATTAAAATAATATTTCAGATTATCCTCTACTGATAAGCGATAGCGTAGTTATGTTCTTTAATCATGAGTTACCAAACTCATAATTTACAATCTAAAATGCATTTTAAGTTTCTCAAAGAACTCAGTTTTCTTTGATTGGCAGTAGTTTCTTAATCTTTTTTTTTTTTTACGGTTCTACTCTTCATAAAATTTTATTGTCATTTCGTTCACACTGAAATGAGCTATCTGCGTGAGGGG
Organism: Typopeltis vanoorti; assembly: GCF_054136105.1. Lineage (NCBI taxonomy): Eukaryota > Metazoa > Arthropoda > Arachnida > Uropygi > Thelyphonidae > Typopeltis > Typopeltis vanoorti. Next base: position 48,766,303 of record NC_143559.1, read on the forward strand.
ATATTATGGTTAACATCGTGTAATAGGTAACAAGGCAAAACCGCTGTCATGTTAAGCTGAAGTGATTTGTTTGGTAAAGGACTTGAATATTCACGTAACCATATTGAATGTAGGTTTACGTAATGTTTGTTTAGTCGTGAAAAAAAAAATGTAATTTACATTGGACGTAACAGTGAATTTGAATTACCATAAAAACAAGCTTAATACCCCCTATAAATAACTTAACATTTTTCTTTTATTAAAAAATAATGCTTCAGCTATAATAATTATGTTACGAAGCAGGTATTTACAAATCGAATTATTTATTTTTGATAATACAGCCAACAAAAGTATAGTCCAACCACAGAAGCGAGAGCGGTTGTTGGCAGACTGCCAAGAAGAGTCAATTCATGTTGAAGGGGAGAAACAAGTATGGCGATACAAATTAGTCACTAACACACGAAATCACGTGCTTTATAGGTAAAATTTCCCAACTGTTATACAGGCAAAATAGTTACCACTTTAAAAACTGCAATGTTCATGAAAGAAAAGTTAATCACGTGTAATAATAAACAACTCATCCCACAATACGGATGGATTATCCTATTATCGGAATGGATTCTCCGTCTTTTGATATGCGCAGAAGTATCGAAGGGTCTCGTATCTGTGGGCGTACTATATTTTACAAATCATTCCTATAAGGCAGGGGTTTGAGTTATGGGATGCTATTTCAACTAAATATTATATTTTTAAAGCTATTCATTTCCAATTTTTTTTAATTGAGATAGAACTGATTTTGAGGTATATTAGTTCCTTTCCATGCAAACTTCTTCGCTATACGAGTAAACTGTGCTATCAATCATAACTCATTTGTGACTTGGAGAACAAGTAATGGACTAGAACAGGAGAGATTTTTTTTGTATTAATTCCATAGTAATAGAGACTGAAGAATCTGCATTACAGCTTTTCCATGTATGTGATGCAATTATTAGGTATGAAAGAAGGAGCCTGTTATCTTTTAATAAATAAATGGAAGTCGTAGCCCTTAGGTGGGGGTAGCGACTGAGTGGAGAAAGACTGTTCCAAAGCAATACTTAGAAATGTTTTTTTCCTATTATTTCAAAATATCTCAAACTGTTATATGCATTTTGCTCTTTTTTATTCTTTTGTTCTGGTTACAAATTAAAGAACTCATTATTCGTTATCAAAAGACGTGTTTTTCTTTAACGGGTAGGTTTGAGATGAGAGGGAAAAGAACACCTTGAGTCGCATCTGTTATAGTGCAGCAGCTAAACCAAAATTAAGAAAATACGACACAATTATATCTACTGCACGGTTTTCAGCAATTTAGCGATTCGGGGGTGGTGGCGAACAACCTCACTGTATACCAAGCCTCGATATGTTATCAACTAACAACATAAGACCAAACAAGTCAAAAGATGTTTATATCAAACATTGTGAAATTAAAGATAAAACATGTTGGATTTTCCTAGAGAAAATTAAATGAAACTTACTCTTATTAAAATAACTATGCTAATCATTAAACAGAGACAAAATGTGAAAAAAAAAAAAAACTCTAAAAAGTAAAAAAACGTTTTGGAAACTAACTGTAAGAGATCATTTTTATGATAAAATGATTTTTTTTAGAATTGCTTCCCAGCATTCTGATAGGATTAAGAATTTTTACAAATTCATATTATTTTTTTAGGAATTTGTCATCACCGCTTACGCGATCTAGAAAATGAATGTCAAATTAATCTCAAGTAGAAAAATAATGCCCGAAATGGCATTTAGACACGTTCAGAATCAAAACATCCCCTGGTCACTAGTGGGGAAATAAAGCAATACCTTTAACCTCTGAGAACATGAAGCTAAAATGCGATTCAAATTATGAAGTTGCACAGAACTTCGTGATAAAAACCGTGGGCAACAGCTAGGACTTACAGAACAATATGTATGCGTCCAAATGCACGTTTTTTTTCCCAGTGATCAACCAATGCCGATAGTCAAGGTATGCATTCTCTTTTCCCAGGACTTATTAGAAGCCCTGCACATCCCCAAGTTAAACGACTTTCTCCAAGGCGACACTGCCAGAAGGATATTACGGAGGTAGAATTACAGGATGAAGTCAGGTAGGATATGAATGGAGAGAAATGGAGACAACAAAAGGGCATTAATGGTTGTCGGATCCCGTTTCACGAAGTATTCCGACAATAAACAATGCGTGCGTCTGGGGGTAACTCACGGTCCGTGGCGTCTGATTTCATACATAGAAAAAGGGGCGGAAAAAAAAAAAGAAAAGAAAAATAGAGCTTTTAGAAGCGAGTGCGGCAACAGCACGAGTCATTACTTGATGTCGCATTACTCAACGTCCCCCCCCCCTTTACCCTCTTTAACTAACTCTTTCTCTTTATCAAAAACTCCACCTTATCTTTGATGCCATAACAGCAAAAAAAATTTCCATATTTTATCGGGCAGTCTTTTCGTTTCTTTCGGAGTTGATTTATATTTAGCATTCGTTCAGTATTTACGAACAGCCTAGCTAAGCGTACATACTTCTCACTTTCTTTCTTTCTTTGTTTTTGTCTCCTCCTCTTATACAGTACTCTCAATGAGGAAACGGAAAATCACCCGATAACAAGGTGATTAAATAGCTCCCAGTCTCTCTCATTATAACTGTTGCTTATACCCATATAATGACGAACATTCCGTTTTCCTTTTTTTGTCTCCTGCATGAACAGACTCCACCCCCCTGTGGAACGGTGAGCTAATCCTGTGGGTACTGCAGAGAGAGTTCACAGCAACATCTTTATAATTCCAGGAAGCCGAAGACAAAACGCAGGTTTTCCGTGCGTTGATATGGTGGAAAACAGGATGGTGCGCAATTACAGCTGACTTTAATAAGATTAGAATCTCATTGTTGCGTCATTATGGGAGCAACTTTTATTCACCTGGCGTCTCGGTTGCTTCATGAGGAGAATCAATAAAGGAATAAAAGAAGGTCTCTCTCTTTCTCTCTTTTCCATTGATATATATTTATCATGGAGTTACCGAAAGGATTTCGAGAATTTTTATAAACTTTTTTTAATCGTGGTTTGTTGCTATAGATGTTTTGTAAGAATATCCGCTTCGTTTATTATCCTTTTTCTCTTTAATGTATCTTGTTTCAATCGCCAATTCTTCTGCTCGTTTCATAAGTTTCAAGTCTCAAAGTTTCGATATCATCGTTCGCTCTTTTTTAAACGATGCAAACATCCATTATGATCAACTCATATTACGCCGGGGCCACAAGTGTAGAGGTAATCTGGTTTGCATTCGAGCCAAACTACATCAAGATCCTTCAACATTAATTGAAAGTTTTTCTTTTTTTAATTGAAATCAAGTTATTAATCAAACTTATTTTATCTGAACTACGACATTACATCCTCTTAGTTCGTCTATGTAACATGCACTAAGTAATCTGCCACGTAAGCAAAACCCACTGTTGCCATGGGAACGATGCGTAACATCCATTTCATTCTAAAGATATTTTATTATCTAGATAAAGAATTTAACTATATAACACTTGATGATGCATAATATATTTAAATATGTTTCTTAATATATTTTTTGCGCATTATGTTCTGTTATAGCATTTTTTTTTTCTGATTATTAACATTTCGTTTTTTTTTTTTTTCATATTTTTTCTCGGGTTTATCTACGAGCGTCCAGACAATCACAGTAATCTAGTATCATTTAACGGTCACAACAATATATCCATAAGCAGGATTGTAATTTAAAACAAAATAGAAAAAATACACTAAATATACCACTTGACTGGAGTAGTAAGTACTAAAATGCAACACATTCATTTGTGAACTATCGACTATAAAATAAACAGCTCCATTTCAGTTTGACATTCTTGATTTAAAGAATCTTTTATATTTTATTTCTTTGATGAGAAAATCCAAGAACTAACGATAATTATTACGAGATTTACTAATAATGCAACAGATAGTAATACAAGATTATCGAGAAAGATTTTCTAGGTTTGAAAACTAATGCAACTTTAGCGATATTTCTGCTGCAATGAAGTTAACGTTTTGGATTATGTTCTCTGTGGATAATAACGCTACAATTGCTGAGGTGCATTCAGATCATGACGTCAATGATATGTTAATACCATAATTTATCATAAAGCAAATAAATTTCTTAAAATGCAGGTTTGAAAGATTGCAAGTCAATACCATGAAGCATGTATACTTCGTGAAAAAATAGTTTTTTTTTTCATTCAGGACTTACAAAATAAAATCATAAAAGTATAATTGCTTTACTTATTTATATTTCGACAATGCACCGAATTAAATATATACTCGTGTTAGTAAACGTTGAAGAATATCAGCAAACTTTTCTTCGATTTCTTATGTTATTAGTTAGTTTCTTAATCTTCCTGAGCGATCACCGCTTTAAAGTTATCCATGGATCTCCTATTAGAAACATCTCTATAGAGTGTTCTACAAACCAAATTAGTCCTCCAAACAAAAACGATACAGTAAAGAATCGGCAAGCCACCTTAACATACTTGTAATTTTCATGAACAGAATATGGGAAAGCCTATCTCATACGGAGCAGATAATGAATCAGACTGAGCTACATATCGAATTAGAGTTGATTGGAATTAGAACCAAGACGACGACGACTAAGAGCTATATTAAAGCAATATGTCTTTTCATTGCATAAGTTCTCTAGCAGGTCTGTTTGCGTAAGTCCTGTCACTTTTGCCTGGGACCAACTAACTCACTTTTATTTGGAAAGTCTCAAAGTCCTATTATTGAAACAGCATCTAAGTCTCCCCATCAAAGGTCATCATAACTGAGCTGGACTACAGCTACAATGTTTCACGTGGAACTAATGCGAAATTCTCAATGCAATCTGCCAAGTAAATGAAACAGGGTGATTTGATATCTACTGCCGTTCTGCCAAGCTATAAAATTCAAATTTGTCAAGGAAACGAAGTGAATTAAATTAGACATAAGATTTCCTATGATTCTGACGAACTGATCCGTAAGAAGATAATATTGGAATAGAAGCCGAAAAAAAAACTTATTTAAATTACTTAATACCAAAAAGGAATAAACCTGATTTATGAATTGAAGGGTGCAGTCAATCGATTTTTTTATATATTTCTGAAATAACTAGACCAAGAAAACATCCAATTAATTTTTATCCCTATAACAGGATATTTTGTGAAAAATATAGGCTAGAAACTCATACCAATGTAAACATTACTGGGCAACATTAGTGAAAGATGTTTTCCAGTCAAAATGTTTCTTCGATTTAAAGTATCTTTAAACTAACAAGCTTAGAGAATGCAGAGCACAAATCTCTGTCCTTTGTAATGAATTGGGTAATATAAAAAAATTTTCTCTAAAAAGGAATTTGTGATGTAATATAACATTTAATAAAATTTCAGCATAAATTAATCCAAACCAATCCACATATAAACCGCTAATAAATTTAACATCATTGGATTAAATGGAGAAAAGTGACCAGATTAGAAAAAAGGGAATGGAGCGTGTAAAAGAAAGAATAAAAAATGAAGAAACATTAAAAGAATAAATATTATGATTAAAAAATGAAGAAACATTAAAAGAATAAATATTACAATTAAAAATGGAAAAAAAAATTCAAATAAAGAAATAAAATAAAAAAGGAAAGAAAATTAAAACATTAAAATCAACAAAGAAAATGAAAAATAGATTAAAACAAAAAAGATTCCAATAAATAAAGAAATACAATCAAGAAAGCTTGCAACAAAGAAAGAAAGAACACGAAAAATAAGATTAAGATGATTGAAATGCTGGGCTACTAGCCTAGGCATCAAATTTCAGAAATATTCCAAATACTAAATTGGATTAAACATTGATTTTATTGAAATGAAACATTCAATGAAAGAAAATCGATCTAATGTGTACGTATTGGACAAACAGCACACATACACTTAAGGACTAAAATATATTCATCTGTGTGCTATGAAACATTCATAAATGCATTCTAGACAGCATAACAGGCACATATGGACTATTATTAACACCGAGTGAGAATTGTGTCTATTTTAAAGTCTGTCTATTCAAGAAGGAAAGAAATATATCAAAGATCTGTTTATAATTCACTTGAAGGGGGGAAAACAGCTTATGTATATATTAAAAAAAAGTAATAGTTTCCTTACTACCTTTTTTTCAAACTAAATTTCAGAAAGGATTTGTGTAAATCTCATCATCTATCGATGATTGTCTTACTGAGGAAACTATTTGGTTTCATTTCTAACGCTATGATCACGTCTGTCTTATTTCTGCGTGTATTTCATCTTCCTTCATATCTTTGTCTTTCTTACTGATTTTTCCAAGTTTTCTGAATGCGCCAACCAGTTTCTTTACGAAATGAAGTGTCAAGAAAGGGGCGAAATAATATTATTTCCTCGATGGAAGAGGCGTTTTTATTCCCGTCTCTTCAATCAAAAAGTCTAAAAATCTTTGAGAAAATACAACATGGATTTTAAAGTCCCAGAGGATCTGCGCTTGCTCATCCAGCGTACAAAATGAACTGGATAACCGATAGTAAAAAAAAAAGTAATGCCGCAAAGCAGAGCCGATGATGGAGATTTTTGATTAAGTGTCAAAAAAATAGCTTCGTTCTCGTGGTGGCGGAGAGCGCAGAATATTACTACAAGCACTCTGTCTTCTTCTCAGATTTATGCAGCAGTCGATAGGATCACTCGAAGTAGAGAAACATTTCTATGCATGAGATTACCTAAGCCTACCGTCGTTACCACAAATTAGATAGCTTGGCTTGGGAAAATTCTGTTTTAGATTAGTTTCTTGCTCTTCGATTAAGACAACACTTTTATGCATGAAAAGAGAACACCTTCACTCAACTCCAGCGAGTTCAACAGTAATGACACTACAACATTAGACCTCTCAGTTTATCTATTTGTTCCCAAGACAAAAACTGAAATCCATCTTGTTTTGCATTTTTTTTTTCTAAGAGAAAGAGAACCAACCAAAAGAAAATTACGACACCATCATCGTATTCACGTTAATTTATTTGCATAGATAAAATTATATGTACATAACAATATATAAATACATACATTAAACATAGGAGATGCTTAATCATCAAAGTTGGCCCTAAGCCGAATGGATCCAATCGGGCCCCGCGTTGTGTGATGAAGCAAGTAAATTAAAATTGAGAAGATTATGTTGAACCAAAAAAAGCACATCTCCTTGTATTTTTTTTTATTTTTGTAAAACATAATTAAGAAATATTTCATTTTTAATAGTTTATTAACATATAATCCCGATACCTATCTTAAATTAGGGATCTCCATCAAAATAATCTCATTTGGGACCCGAACTGGCTACTGCCGTTTATCCTTTATATCACTTAAAATATTTTTAGTATTCGTTTTGCAGTGTTACTAACCTACAAATTTCATGCACAGGGTTAGAGGATTGATGCACATAATCAGAATTGGCAATTGAAGCTTTTAAGATGTTCTTATAAATCATTGTTCATTGTGCTATATAATATATACATTTATAACATGGAAACTAGCATTATGGATTCTTGCTTTTATATTCCCTGGAAAAAAAAACTGCAATTTAATACTGGTTTAAAATTTTCAACTTAAATACTGCATTAATTTAAATGACGTGAATGAATCAAAGAAACGCTGCACGTTGGTACAGTATTTTAAGCTTCTTTTGACGCAGACTTCGCGTTCCACGCCAGCGGAGGGATGACGCCATTTGGAAACCATTACTGCAGATGATACATGACTGTACGTTTTATATATATATATATATATATATATATATATATAGGGTAAAATAAGCAAAATAAAATAAATTCTATAACGTCTTTTATTCTCAAAGGAAATAGACGGAATTCATTGAGTCATAACTAACTTTCTGAAGTTCAATAGGCAGCCGGTCTTCATCCGTCAGTCATCACTGACAGCTGAACTGAAAGCTAGCAATGAATCAAAACTTTCAGGGGAGAGAGAGAGAGAGTTATCGCAGATAAATGCCACCATCTTTTTACGACAACTGTTTCAAGTGTTTATTTATCTGAAATGCAAGTTATTTTTGAAATGGACTTATAATCAAGGGATAAATTCTCTCTCTCGAATTAAAAACAATTATATATGCAAAATAATAATACAAAACGGTTAATATGTGAAAAGTAAGGAATTCAATAATAATTCATCTTTCAAATCCCTTTGGAATTTGTGTATACAAATGTTTACGTGGTTAGTCCTTAAACTAATCCACAGAGGAAGATAATGTGGCTGAAGATATGCAACCATTCAGTTGCGATTATTACAATGAAAAATCCATAAAACAAATAAGAATGATAAGTAGGATGGAAACAGTATTCTTATATTTCGAAATAAATATCTTCGAAGTCCAAATTACCGGTTTACTTTAAAGTAAGATAGCACGGGAGCTAAATCTGAGACGAATAGATTTTGTTTCTTTATTTCATCTGATCATCACCCACTGTCTGTGTTCTGAAAAGAATGCTGCCTCCATACGAAATATACATTCACTTTCAATAAAATGGTCTTAAACTGGATTCGAACCAAGATGTTTCCGACCATTTGACACGCATTGTTCTTTCGAATGTGTTAGAAGATGGAAGTAAGACGCAGTTTAGAAAAAAAAATGGTATTTTATTTGGAAGAATCAAGATGGATAATTTTTGATACACTTTAATAATAAAAATAAAAATCCAGGAAAATATTCGAGGGAGACTCTTAGGTTTTTTTTTCTTTCAAAATTTAACCAAACAGTCAAATATCGAATCATCACTTAGATCAAAAGTCCAGTTACGAAAATTGCATCAATTGAATAATTGCTGATATTTTTTATAACATCACTGAATTACATGAAATGTTTTTTTATAATCTAGGAAGTAAACTAGAGTCGTTACATAGTGTGAACCTCAAGAAATATTTCGCATGATGTGTATATTTAAATGCTAAGCTGCTCGGCCGTTTTAGACTTCACTGATTAAACAAAGAAAAAATAAATTAGAATGCCGATCTAAATTCCCAAACTTTAGAAAGCATCTTCCATCAGTTCCATAAAAATGGAATTTTGGTAAAATGGGAAAAAAAAAATTAAAACTTTGGAAGTAATTTCGAATTGTGTTCACAATAGGTAAGTTAGGATAACAACTTCTTGTCACACTAATCTCCGCATGTGATGATTCAAGTCCACAGCAGCACACAAAGCAAACGTTTTGTTTCATTATACCAAGCAACATCTCCAACCCCAAAATAGACTCCAACTAAGGTTTTTTTTTTGCTAATAACACCGTGCTTGTTACCAAGGCAACGGAATTTCGCTTATTTCATAATCTAACACTGCAATCTGCTTTTTTCTTTCAAGGTGAGTTGGAAAACGTAAAGAGCATCCTGATGAAATTCGTGAATGAGCTTCCGATTTCCGCTACGAAGGGGGAAATGCAAGTACGGATGACGCTCAGAAGGGAAAAACTAACTGCCGATTGGAAAAGCAGATAACATATCTACATCTAGAAACAGCATCTCGTTCTCTCATGGCACGTTCCTAATTATTGCTACGTCATAACAAACTCGACAGTATTTAATGATTACAAAATACTGACGAATTTATAAAGTGAAATCGTTATGAATCCGGTTTGTGGGGTCTTCTCTGGTGGTCTCATTTGCGTCGGTTGGTATGTTTGTTCGAAGAAGAAATTAAAGAACTCCTGTTTATGAATTTTATCTCTGCCCAACTCCCTCATGCAAAAGAATTGCATACATTTCTTTCTCTATCCTTGAATCTGTGCGATCATTAATCACCGAAAGCTCTTTCCAGTTTTTGCTTATGAGAATGTTATTAAGAGATGTTTTAATGACTAATTCCACTTTAACGTTTAAAATAGGTTGTACAGAGTGCAGAGATTCTTTGTATCATGTTGCAACAGAAATCCCTGTCTTTATCTCGTGAGTTAGCCTGGAATGCATGAGGCGTATCAGAACTATTTATTGCATTCATTTTTCTTATTATTCCTTACCTGAGTCGCGATAAACTGGAGCTTTACAGGAAGATATTCAATACTTTAATAACATTCTTTTTACAGTACTTACTCCAACACTGCCGAGTTTGTACAGTTACTTTTCGAAGTTCAATGGTTGACTGCTGCTGATTATACAGCTGGAGATGTTGAATTATCGTAATCAGTGGGTAGTTTGGGATTATTGTGTTTCTCCAAGTGCTCTGGTTTGTCCTACAATAAAAATGAACTTTAACAAGCAATTTATAGAAGTTATATTTAGTGTCGGTCTGGTTAGCAGTGGATAACGTACCCATTCTCTAATCAACAGCCCGCGGATTCAAATCCAGCCGTGGGCTTGGATGTCCATCGGTAGAACATCACTGTCATCCCACGATATGACACCATCGCTCCGCTTATTGGAAGCTTGGTGGCTGGAAAAAGTTCCAGGCTTGGTCTCTAGATCACGTTTCAGGATCGTGTAAAATAACTAGAAATAGAAAAATGAATAAAAATAGAATACAAATTCTTAAAACTAGCCCATCCACTAATGTACTATAGGCTTATGATCTTTCGAGAATCGGAGTCACATTAAAAATGTCAGAGTTCATGCTGTTTCCACCGAAGTTGCAGTATTCCTCCTAGTTGAAGGCTGTAAAAATTTTCCATTTTTGTCCTTGTGGTTATGATATTTGATGTAATCCACGTCTTAACGCTAGCGTCAGTATGAATTACAAGTTCATTAAAAACCATATGCAGATAGAAGTAGCTGTTTGAAAATTGACCCCGACAGTCTAATGGCAATTCTCAAGAATCTAGAATACAGAAAATTTACATCTTATGTAAAGTCGACAGTGCTTTTCTTATCAATACTCCTTTTCATTTTATCAGCTTCTTCTAAGACCATCTACTTGGTTTCTGCATCTATTTCTCGAGTGAGTTTCTTAGTTCATTTTGCTGGTGTTACTCATAGGGTTCACGTTATCTTTTTATATACTGTATATTTGTAGTGTGTTTTCTTTTATAAACTAGCCGCAACTGGTCTGTTTTAAATTAACTTAACAGAAAAAAATCTAACTTGAAGTTTGATTTTTTATATGTTACAACAAACGTCTTTTTTGCCAGCCGGTTTCCCAATACTTAACTTGCTTGTCTGTAAGGAGAAGAAATTTCTAGATTTTTTTTTTTTTTTTTTTTTGGACTCCCAAACAGGACTAAGTCAACTAGTTGTAGAAGGTATCTTCAACATTAACTTTTCTTTTTTCTTGATCAATAATATAAAACCTTATCTGAGAAAATGTGTAAATGACAGGAAGAATCCTGAAAAAAGAAATCTAGTCTTTACGTATCTTTTTTATGGCTCAAATAAATAACTTTAGAAGATAAAAATGTTTTATATTTATTTTTTAAAAAAAATAAAGCTGTTCGGTAATATTGAAATAAACATCGAAAATTTCTACTTTACGATACTTTTATTTTCTTTATTTAAAATAAAAAAAACCAACCGGGAGGGATTCCGCACACTTCATGTCCCCATTTCTCATCCGTCCAAGACAGGTTGAGTCCCCTGATTAGGAACATTTCAGGCAAGTTAATGCAGCCAGCTTAACATTTCTCTGCTGCATCCGTCTACGCATTTTATGGCTGTAGAACTGTGTGTTCAAGGAGCCGTTTTGAGGTACGAAAAACCCGAGTTTTCGGAGTTTTCGTACTTCCCTGGTCACCGTACAAGACCAGCTAACTCACCACTTGATTGAAAAACCCTGATAAAGATTTCTCACGTCATGCATGGGATTCGAACCCAGGTCTATTTCAAGTAAAGTGCGGTTTATAAAAGGTCTTGTTCAAAGGTGAAACAGCCGGTCGATACCAGAGAACTGAATATTCATTCCGTAAACCAGCCAGAGAATTTCAGCAATAATTTCAAGAGAATTTCAATTAATATAAAAAATTATAATTTAGTAAATTAATAGAGAAACCATTGGCTATCATATGTTAAGTTTTAGTTTCTCGAAATAAAATTAACTGTCGTAGTATTTATGTATTATAATTTGTTTAATCACTTTTCGACTAAGATTAAGATTTCATTGAGCCTTAGTGTATTCTCATACACTATAATTTAGTGTATGGAAATACTTCGCTGGCTGACACATTCATGAAAATAAACCTATTAATGTTCCCATCAAAATATATTTAATTTGCTCAATAAAGGTCGGAATGTACATCTGGAAGTAAGCCGGAGACTGTAATACCTCCAATTTAGCAGTCTATGGGCTGTTTTCAGAGATCAACCATCATAAAATTCTCTTTCATGGAGATACATTACGGTGATATCAGACACGATGATGAAGAAAATTAAAGTTAATTACAACAGAACTAGGCCTAAATTCAGTTTTACTTGCCTTTTGTTGTGTTTATTATCAAAGTGATCAATTCCAGGTTAGATGGTGCCACGGTTCAATCAGCATTAAGTTCACTCATACCATAATAAAGACAAATGAAAGTAGAAATTTTAAGGTCGAATAATAGATAAAGGCCGTCTTTTTAAAAGCATTTACTCAATGCCCGTATAAGAACAAATACAACGAAATAACCAAACTACTTCAAAAAAAAATAAATCATAGCACTTAACTTATGAAGTCTATAATAAGCAAAACAAAACTATAAAAATGGCACACAATGAAACAGAATGCAAATAATAAGCCAAACAGCAACTGTTCAACACTCAGCTAAAGCGTATTTGCTCAAGCCGTGCCTACATATTCGAGCCACTCTTTCCCATGTATTCTGACGTGGTTTCAAATAAATGCCTTGTTTAAGAGAGACAAACTGAAGTTTTATGTCCTCCTAAGGCAAGGAAAGTATAATGGTATATAGCAAAAGAAAGACATAGCTCCTGTTTATCTAGAAGCAGGTGGTATTGGCTAAGCGATAAAGCGAACGCTCGTAGACGATTTGTTAATATTTAACCAAGGAATAGCTCACCAAGATTAAATGCAACAAGAACGGGAAATATTCCGCTTGATTCCGATCATGCGATGGGAGTTTCTAGAATCTAGAAGACGCAAGATGAATACATGTTGAATAAGTGATGTGAATCATGATTTGGTACATGTTCTTTCTCTCTCTCTCCTTTCCCTTGAGGATTTCTATAATCAAATTCAAAATGAAGACCTTAAAGGGATTGCCTATCGAACTTCTGGCACTCTTGGAGCAGAATAAAATACTTCTGCAATCAGCGAACGAGGTCGAAATATTTAACAGTACGTAATAAAAAATATAAAAAAAAAAGTAGAGTGCTTGTTAAATGTGCCAAGAGAATTTTCGTATATTTCTGTGCCCAAAGAAAATCTCGAATTACATTAATATCCACCGATGTAACGAGATCTATAAAAAGATCGTGACCGTTGAACATTGACTGACAATAGAAAACAAAATTAGGGGCCGCTTACACGAAAAGAATAAAATGACATGTCAGAAATAGACATATGATGGATGAAGACAGACATGGCTTGGGCACCAAAGACAGACAGAGAGAGAGAAAGAGAAAATGGATTTAGTTGCTCGTCAGATGACCGAAGCACCAGGATACTCAATATAAAAGTTTCGATTTTTTTTTTATCGTTTCCACAAGTCAGAATTTAAGATCTGACGTACGTGGGCCTTAGTTTTCGATCTGGATTTCTGTAGAGGATGGAAACTACAGACGTTGTCAAGGGCGAAATATGCGAGCCATGCATAACCCGCTGATAAAATACTTGCTAGGTCCCCTCCCCCCCCCCCGCCAAACAGAAGGAGATATTATAAGAATTTGATGGGTAGAAACAAACTGGAAGTATACAAGAACCCTGTTTATGCATATAAATAATAAATTTATTAATTAATATTAATCATCTATTCCAATAAACTTTATTCTTTTGAGAGGTAAAAAAGGTGAAGTTTTGTCACAGTTATATAATCAAAGTTGTTTGCTTTCTTCAGGATGGACAACGTGGGGTAATGTTTTCTTGTTAATTCAATGGTAAGATACGTGTTACTATTTCCAAATTTTCGACATTAGAATCGAACTTACGTTACTTAAAAAAAATAATAGGAGAAAAAAAAGTGATATTTTAGCACTTCAAGGACTACCTTGAAAAATATCTCGAATAAGATGACGGTGGCTTCACACCCAGAGGTGAAATTTAATTTTTCTCATTTAAACACAATCCCAAAACATCCATGTTCATTGGGGAGGGGGATTCGTACTCGCCGTTTGCTGGTTGGAGAGCGCATATGCTAGCCACTCTGCAAAACAAACCGGCAAAATTATGGGAGGAAATGAAAAATTCCTCGGCGTTAAATAAGCTTTAAGAAAAAAAAAAACTATGCAAATTTTTATAATAATCATCAACACGAATTCTTTACCAAGTCTGAGTAAGTTGTAATTTAAAGAGTAGAAAAAAAAAACTGTTGAGTGACACTTGTTATGTAGTTCTGTGGAATTTGGACCTTGGAACGGAAAAAATGTGATTATAAAAAGAAAAGTTGAAATAGGCAAAGAAACTCATATATGAAAGAACATTTAAAAAGGTAAAAATCACGAACTATCACGGAAAAAATAAGATAATCAGGATCTTTAATTTAAAAAAATGCAAGCGATATACTGTAAATAACAAGCTCATTAAAAAAAAAAAAAATTCTGAACACAGCGCATGCGTGGCCAATGGGATGATTTCCACTTGAACATTAGTTGCAAACCAGACGGAGTAAAAATATCGTCTCTTATTACTCGTAGGTTGGTCGAATATCGTGTGTAATGACCAGCCATGTTTCATGTGAAGTATGCGAACTTATGGAAAAATAGGGATGAATGGCAAGTGCTTCCTTATCTCCGTAGTCTTAATATGAGTCCTCCAGACTTCGCTCTATTCTCCGAATTGAAAGAACTACTCTGTTGGAAACTGAGCTTCCATTAACCAAGTTCTGCTGAAATGACGCAGTTTATCAAAACATATCAACAGAACTTGGTTATTGTTAAATAAATGTGCGGGTTATCAACAGGAATATAGTGTGCAGAACTTTTGAACGATCCCGGTGTTTTGTACGCTGTTGCGAGAAATACAAGAAGAGAATGTGATTTCGATACTTAAATGAAAATGGAAAAAAATTAATAAATGAAGAGAATGTTAATTTAATTTCAGTCCATTGAAATATTGTTTGAATGCTACGTATTAAGCGAATAATAGAATTCTTATTATAGCATGCTGTAAACCTGAGAAACTATCAAACGGCGTTAAAATCTTGATTTCTAGACGTTCGTTTTATCTTTTGTAGTACGCAAAATGCATTGAGAAAGTTCAGTTCGCCTTCCCACGTGCGTGTTACTCGTAAGATGAAGCTCTTTATTGTGATTATCACTCACCCTATCCTTCCGTTACTTTATAGCCATCATTACACCCTGTCTGTCCCATTATGCTATCACTGTAACAGTGAACTGAAAGTTCTGCTTCAAGTTCACACCTTCTCATCTTCCGTAACAGTCATCTTTACTACTTTATAATCCTATTACGATAATTTATAGTGTACCATTATACTTCACCGTCCAGGTAAAGGGCATTAGACGACGTGTGCTGCCATCTACTGGCTGTATTAGTAAAACTGTTTCGAATGTCCTTTGATGAACTAGAATTTCATCCGAAATTATTTTCAAATGTTATAACATCGGTCTTGATCGCAACTGTGATGAAATCAGTCGTTTGTGAAATCTTTGCCCATCCATTAGATGGGCAGCCCTCAATGAAATAGCAATGCGATTCAAAAACTCTGGTGGCAGATAGAAAGTGCGATCAAAAGAGAGTTCGTTACCTCATCGTGCTCTTTGCTTTGGTGGCACGTTGCGAGGTTCTTAACATTTCGTTCGCCATGGAGAGAGAGAGAGAACGGCAAACTCATGGGAATACTCCAACTTAATGGGCCGTAATTTAAAGACGATTAAAGTTAAAAGTGGGTCGCGGAAAGAAGGTAGAGAAGAGAACAAGCAAAGTAATTAAACATTAATCAACCTTCTGATTTCTCCCCCCCCCCCTACTTGTCACAGCGTGTACTTGCAATTTTTACGGCGCACTCAAATTAACGGACAACATGGCAACTTGTAGACACCTGAAAGGTCGTGTCCCTGTCACTTCATCGCGTGCAGTGACTTCGATACAATGAATGTGCCAACAGTCTTCCTGGGTTTGGTACTCACCAAACCAGGGAAGAATTGTCTTCGGTTGAGCACAAGACGATTGTCTTGTGCTCAACACTTGTAGAGCCCATTAGCAACTATTAAACACAAGCTAAAAATGGGTGTGTTGGGGGGGGGGGGTGAAACGGTACGTTTTGCACAAGCAAAAGTGACACGAAAATTTGATAGTGTTGTTCATTCAGTTTTTCTCCTTGGGAATTAAAAAAAAAATCTCCCTGTGGTCTAGTTCCTAAAATGAGTTGTAAATTTGTAGATCAATGAAATTTTCTACTAAATTTAAAAAATTTCTCCTGAAATTAAGATAAAATTTTCAGTAGAACGTTCCCTTTATAGAAGATGGTTCACTTTATCATGAAACGACTTAGAATTGTAATGATGAAACCCTGAATTTTGCTTGTGGGAATTTAAAAATTTCTTGAAACTGTGCTGCGGGAAATTTGTATTTCCCTGCAACTAAACCGAAAGAAACTTGTACTAGCATCTTTACATAGATCGTCCCAACTGTCTTAAAGAGAATGAAAACATTGTGCATGTTCGGCTTAACGTTTGTAATCTGTTCAAGGTTCGAGCCAAAACTGGAATGGCAAGCGGGATTTCTATTTTGGTTTCTTTCCTTCAAATAATTACGTCTAATTTGAAGGTACTGGAAATAAAGGAAGAACACCAAGCTTCCACCAATTCACAAATCCCATTTTTTTTTTTTTTTTAGTGTTTAGTTGGCCGCTCGTTAATAATGAGTAAACATTCTTTAGCAAATTATTTATACAGAGTTCACATTGTTCGCTTCCCCTTCCACCCATACTTAATTGCAAAACTATAACCTCTTTTCGTAAACAATGTTCCCAAACTAATGACCTCCTCTTCATATCTCGGTTCTTAATGACATTAATAAACATTCTCGCTGCCTTTAATAAATTAAAAAGTAGGGTAATAAGTGGATAATCGTTCTGCAACACACTGTTCAGAGGATCGTTTTAGCAAGGAAAATTAGCCATTCAAACATCAGAGCGTTTTATAGAAGCAACGACAATTTAAAATTTTTTGACATCTTTTTCTTCTGACGCAGAAGCCATCAAATTAAATGAGCTACTTAAGAGGGGGAAGTTCTGGTTTATTTTAATAAATGCCTAAAAATGGGATGAAGGGAACGTTGGGTTAAACAAAATTTCGAAGTCATACGGTAGACATAAGACCAAATGACTAAGTCGGTTTACCAGAAAGTTATTTTCCTTCCGACAACTCAGATTTTTCACCCCTCAAAATATGCAAACCAGCCTATGAACACAGGTAGCAAATGATAGGTCCAAAGAAGGCCAGTGTGGGCTGATTACTGGTTGATTCTGGCTGAACAGGTAACGGAAACCAGTCAATAAAATCAGACCATCCAACTGCATCATATTTGTGTTCCAGTAATGACGTCACCATTGCAGGCAAAGAGACAATTGTTTAATTTTATTTTTTTAACTAAATAGCATTTATCTATCTCCATAGCGATTAATTGCTTCCTAATATAACCACCGATGCCCTTGATGACACTATTTTCTCCAGTAGGTGACTTCACCGATTTTTTTTTTCTCCGGGTAGGCTATCTGACCAACAACTGCTTTTGTGTTCTGATAAAAAATAAATAAATAAATAAAAAATTCACCACATGACGTGTTATGGTGCAATAAACTAATTCCTATAGCAGCAAAAAGAGAAGAAAATTAGCATTTTGTAAGATTATGATTACAATCCGAATACTTAATAATTACACGGAATTCTAATGCTATTCTAGCAGCATAAAATCAACCATAAACAGAAAACATCTCAGAAGAAATTGTCATCAAGGATCAAAACTCATGCAGCATAAGTGTTGTTTTAAATTTAAAAAAAAAAATAGTGATTTAAGGCTGGATCAATTTGGGAAAAAAGTAATTGTAATAAAAAAGACACGGATGAAATTTTTTTTTCACATTTACATAACAAACGGAAGAAATATCAGTCAATCATTTCATTCTAAATTTCATATTCATCATCATTTTAAGTGGCATCTTAGGTGAATAATCCCTCTACCTCCGTATGAGACTAAGTGGAAAGCAGCGGAAATAAAGAAATAGGATAAACAAGCTGAAAGTTGAGGTCCAAGTAAACGTTGAGCCTGCTTTGAAGATCCTTCCTCCCAGAGAAAATATCAAGTATCACCCGAGAAGTTTCGGAAAGTCACTGTTTTCCTACCAATCCCATTACATTTTAACTCAATACCTAAAATTATCAACATTAACATAAATTTAAATTCTTTCAAGTGTCACTTGTTAATTAAGTCAATATAATGACAAAAAGTTTCACAAAATGTAAGAATTAACTTCATAATGAGAGACGAAACAGTGAAAATCTCTTTGAATTAAACTAGTGTTCACAACAGATGGACGACATATAAAGCAACAGAGAGAGACTTGCTTGCAAGAATCATCCTTTCGCTTAGGCAGGTAAAATATCCAAATTCTCTACGATGAACCAATTAAATTATTATAATATGGCACATATATATATATGTAGAAAGTTTTTACCTTGGGTGTAAAATACGTTAACGATACCAAGAAATTTCATACTTGGTTTTAATCTTTTTCCCAAGTAAGCAAAACAAAGTTTTGGGCGTGAAATATATTTAACATACACAGGAGTGAATATAGTTCACGCGCAAAACTTTGTTTTGCTTACTTGGGAAAAGGTTTAAAACTTAGTATAAAATTTCTTGGTATCTTTAACGTATTTTATATCCAAGATAAAAAACTTTCTGTATCTTTCTTCCATCCAGAGATTTTTATTAAGAAAATCAAGCACCTTTTATTTACTTGTATATGATATATATATATATATATATATATATATATATATGATTTCTGTGTAAGGCTCATGGTCAGGCTTCTTAGTTTGGATCATATATGGTTCTCTACAGACGTGTTTCTCAGCGCTCTTCATAGTTAATGCAACAGTGATAAAAGTTTTTGAGATAGATATAATATAATATAATATAATATAATACTGATGATTAGGGATAGACCAATGAGTGAAGTGTTAGTGATAGTGATATAATGATGGATGAATTGATGATTCGATATAGAGAAATTGATTTGGATTAAAATTTGTTCAGCAAAAGGTAAGGTTTCTCTGTTAACTTTTAGTAATTGACACAAACATGGAAAATCCAATAGACGAAACAAAATTTGAAGACGTTTACCAGGAATTTATCCGCTTAGGTGAACTACTTAATACTAACTGGCCGGGAAAGGTTAAGCTCTATGGCACATTTCCCCCAACAATTGTCACAGACGACATTCAGGAAAATTGTCACCATGAACACGTGACAGCGTCGAACTTCGGATAGTAAAGGGCGGGACAATCACTAGACCCTGAAGATGCGGCAATATCCCAAAACAATGCCCACCATGTATTGGATACAGAAGAATTCCAAACCGTTAAAACCAAAAAAAAAAAAAAAAAAAGGAAAATCTCAGTTACTAGAGTATCGCCCAAAACATTAGAAATGGAGACCGACACTAATACAAAAGAAAGAATACCCCCAGTCATTCTAAGAGATAAAAACCATTGGGCATCAGTTGCTACTTCACTAAGAACCCTAGAAATATCATTTACTAAAGCCACTAATACAGAAGAAGGAATTCGCATCCAGCCAAAATCTTCTTCCGATTACAGACAAATAACAAAACTACCGGACAACAACAAGCTACCCTACCACACATTCGCACTTAATAGCGAAAAGAACCTGAAAGTTGTGCTCAGAGGGGTAACAGAATCCATAACAACAGAAGAAGTACAAGCAGATCTTCAAAACAAAGGCTTTAGACCTACAAAGATCAGCCGTATGCGTAGAACTGACAAAACACCATACCCTCGAATATTGGTAGAGATCAGCAAAGACCAAAAACACATCTACGATCTTCAAAGTAGCTGCGATTTAGTAATAAAGACTGAATCGTTAAAACATAAACAGACGACGCAATGTCATCGCTGTCAAAAGTTTGGCCACTCACAACGCTGCTGCAAAGCAGAATACCGATGTGTTAAATGTGGGGGAAAACACACTACAATTGAATGCAAAAAAACCCGCACACAACCAACAAATTGTGGAGGCCCGCAAACTACAGGGGCTGCATAGCATTTCCTGAAAACCAAAAGACACGACTGAAAACCAGCAAACCTCTAAAAGAACATACGTCCTCCCATCAAACCACAGTCTCCATAACGGATGGAAGATCGTATGCTGAAGTTACGAAACCAAATCAATCACAGCAAACCTATTCTACTAAACATAACAAACCACTTAGGTGAAATGCTTGCTGAACTCCGACAAACCAACCCAACTCAAGAAGCCAAGGATATCATCTTAAGGCATACACAATCACTCTTTATGGAAATTCTTAATGAATAAGTCTAAAAGAAAACCGAAATCGTTATAAATTGTTTCATGCAACGCAAATAGTTTATCCATCAAATTGCAGGAATTTGCAGCAGAAACTCAAGCAGATATCATTCTCATAAATGAAACACATCTTCGTCCAAGTGACAAAATCAGAATCAACGGTTATAGCACTTACCGTACAGATAGATTCTTTGCTAGAGGTGGAGGCACTGCCATCTTTGTGAAAAGAAACATAATTCAATAGCCGAACCCTAAACAGAACACATGGAAACTACAGGAATATAAATATATGTGGAAAACACAAGCAGCATTACGATATATGCAGCCTACAACCCCCCCAAATAAAAAACTCCTTGAATCTGACTAAGATGTGATACTAAATATGGGCAGAGCAGTGATTATAGCGGGAGATTTTAATGCCAAACATTCAGTCTGGAACAGCAGAAACTCAAATATTAACGGAAAAATACTCAACTCTTACACCACTTCAAAAATAACAATAGGACCCACTGAACCCACACATCACGGAGCAACCGGACGTCCTGATATACTAGATATAGCTATATTAAAAAACATAGCACACAGCTATCAGATACAAGCAATCAACGACTTAAGTTCTGATCATAACCCCATCATATTACAGCTAGGCACCATACAAGATTTAACAGAAAACACCACCACATTTATAAATTGGAAACAACTTCCCTCAGCCTTCCAGGAAAAACTTGGTCCAATACCGCATATAACATCTGCTGAAGATGTAGAAAACTCTTGAAAAACAACTACTGACAGCTATAACACAGGTAACAAATATAACCAAATGTGCACCATCAAATAAACTCCCAGAGGATATAAAACGTCTTATCCAAGAGAAAAACAGATTAAGAAGACAATATCAGAGAACAATGAACCCAGCTGATAAACAAGCAGTTAATAGAGCAACAAACCAAGTTCGATACGCCTTAAAGGACCACCGTAACCAACTCTGGAATAACAAAATTCACCAATTAAACACAGAGGCTCAATCAATATGGAAAATGATGAAATCACTCCGTTCAAAGCGTTTTACATTTCCTCCAATCCAAGGTGAATCTAATGTTGTCTACAACGACGAGGAAAAAGCTGAAGCATTTGCTGACAGTTTAGAAAAACAATGCAGCCCCAATTATATCAATATAGATATAAATTTCATAAGTAAAATTCACACCCAAGTGCGGAAAATAACTCAAAATGCCTCACTCCAATCCAATAACAAATCCGTGTCACCAACAGAAATATATGAGATTTTAAGAAAACTAAATAACAAAAAGGCTCCGGATCCAGATGGAATAACAAACAAGTTACTCAAGTTACTTTCCCGCAAAAGGGTTATGCATCTGGTAGCCATCATTAATGCCATCCTCCGGCTAAATTATTTCCCACAGCGATGGAAAATTGCCGACGTTTTCCTAATTCCCAAACCTGGAAAAAATACAGTTTCCTGAAAATTACAGACCAGTCAGCATTCTTTCATGCATAGGTAAGATAACCGAACGTGCTATTCTCACACGGGTTCAAGAGGCAACAGATATCAACCATATCATTCAAGATGAACAATTCGGCTTTAGGAAATACACTCCACAACGCTACAAATTTACAGAGTTATCGAACATATAACCCAAGGGTATGAATGGCACCAACACTCTGGCGCAGTATTCCTGGACATCACTCAGGCATTTGATAGAGTGTGGCACCACGGACTAATTTTTAAACTACACAAAGTTGGTATTCCATTACCACTAGTTCTCCTTATCAAATCATATCTAAATAACAGAAAATTTAAAATAAAACTCAACGGTATCAGATCCACAGAGAGGAGAATCACGGCCGGAGTCCCTCAAGGCTCTCTGCTATCTCCCCTACTCTTCTCCATATACATGGCAGATCTCTCCAAACTGTCCCCAGCTATCACTGCTCTTTATGCGAATGACAATCATTATAGCCAGATCCCTCCGTCCACACCTGGCCACAATCAAACTACAGAGAGCAGTCAATGAATTGGAAGCTTGGTACACCAAATGGCGTATCGCAATTAATTCAAACAAAGGCTCTGCAGTACTTTTCACCAGACGTAAAGCAGAACCGAATACAAGTATACAAATGTTTGGTAAAATCATCCCTTGGCGCAATTCTACCAAATATCTGGGAATTCATCTTGATAGACGTCTAAACTTCAAGTCACATATGGATAGTGTTGCCACTAAGGCAAGTCAGACTATAGCACAGCTATATCCACTTTTGAACAGGAACAGCTTCCTAAGCATAAGCAACAAAATCCTCCTTTTCAAATCGGTAATCAGACCGCAACTAACTTACGCCTCTCCAACCTGGGGTCACACGACTAAAAACAACATCAACAGACTTCAGATAATACAGAATAAATGCCTAAGAATGGCATTTAATGCCCCATGGTTCATCAGAAACATCCAGTTACATCAAGAAGCCAATCTTCCAGATATTAAGACCTACAATCACAGGCATTGGGGAGAAATTCTTCACAATCACGGATAATCACCCAAATCAGCTAGTTCGACAGGCAGCGGAATACAAGCCCTCAGATCGTTTCAAACATAAAAAACAAAAATCCTCCATCGCAAGAGAAAGCTGATATAGTCTCAATGCTCACAATGAGCGGGTAAATTATCCACAATAATCTCATCACCCACAATCTAAAATCAAGATGAAGGGATAAAGAGTCAAGGACTCAGTCCAACCAATTAAGTTCAAAGTTCCTTGTTATCTTCCAGGTCTACGCTTTGCGTTTTCTTTTTTTTTTTTTTTCGGGAAATTATAACAAGGATATTCTTAACTTTCTGATATGACTTCCTTCTTACCTAAGTGAAAACCCTCGGTTTCTAGATAAAATCTAACATCGAAAAGCGGACGTTCGCGAAAGCTTTAATAGATACTGTAGGGATTAATAATATATACCCACATGGGGAGGGAGATTCCAGGTCGTTGTAAAAGACGAAGCAACGAGAGAAAAATTCTCTTTAGGAATTCAATGCGAAAGACAAAAATACCTCCCTACTATAATAGGAAGTGTGTTAAAAACGATCAGAATAGACAGGTTCCCAGTAGAATATTCAGAAAGCGGGGACGCTCTAATTAAGAATCTTCCCAGAATGGAAGTCGGGGGTGGTATACGTCTCCATGGAGATGAAAACACCCGTTCCCAACTTCGTCTTTATCGGTTCAGCCAGGGTAATGATCATTTACCCTGGCGTCAAGAAGCAATGCTTCAGATGTGGATCCTTCGAACATATGGGGGCAGACTGCCCCAAAGGCAAATGCCAAAACTGCTTGACACCAGGACACGGTCTGGATCAATGCGATCAATCATGTTTAAAATGTTGGGACACAAAACACAAAGTAAATGCATGCCCGCAAAGAACACATGCGGAAAGAACAGGAGGTAATATAACTCCTGTCTCTGCAATACCTACAGGAAACCCTGCGATGGCAGAGCAAGAAGCAGCTCCATCCGTACAGCCACCACCTGACAGGATGTTGACAGCAGATCCTGAAGTGTTGAAACAAACCACACCAAGAAAAACAGAAAAGAAGAAGCGCTCCGCAAAGGTAGAAACCCCTACTAGTAAAACAGAAACAAGAGAATAAAAATGGAAGCAAACAGTGCCGCAAAACGCACGAGGGACTCAGACACGGAAGAAAATAAAAGGATAAAAGCCAGCAGAAAATAATAGTGAAACCCCAACACCAGCAGAGGAAAATCTAACAACAATGGGGGAACCAGGGGAACTGGAATCCCAGATCTCGGGTGAAGACGATTCTGACGATGATATGAAATTCTAGGACGGCAACATGGAGGATAGCAATACAACCGCCCCCCAACCTCTAAAATGAACCAATGAACCAAAGTTTAAAAATTGCAACATTAAACGTAAGCGGTATGCGCAATCCTCAGGCGCAAAGCGCTGTCTGGAGACTGATGCTAATACATAATATCAACATTTTATTCTTACAAGAAACCCACTTTTACAAACAACTGGGACGTGGAGAACTTTTCGAGAAGCTACCTGGTTACCAGTTACTGGTGTTTCGGGGAAGCTCACTGGCGAGGGGTGGGGATACTAATTCGCCCCCCAATCGCGGGGGGTTTCTTCAATGTCCAGAAAGACACTAGGGGACGTCTATTGTCCGTGGACTGGAAGTACGGTGGCCGTAACACCCGGTTTGTGGTCTACGCCCCGAATAGCCCCTACCAACGAAACGGTTTCTCTGCCACACTGGAAAACTATTTTCTAGGTGCGCAACACCTAATCGTGGCGGGCGACTGGAACTGTATAGAATACGCACGATATGACAAAATAGGCGGAAATGCTAACAACGGAACTGGCGGGTTTGCAGCACTGAAATGCTGCTGCGAAAACTTCGATCTTGTTGATATCTGGAGGCGGCAGAATCCATTAAAAGTCGGAACAACGTGGTGCCGTGGTCAGATATCAACAAGGCTCGCCAGGTTCTATGTATCCCAGTTTTTAGAACCACATGTTCTTGGGGTACGTCATATCGCTGTGAGAGGTCTGCTAACAGACCACCAAATGGTACTATTAAAAATAAGGATACCAGAAATAATAGAAACAGCCAGAGGTCCTTGGAGGCTCCCTCCCAATTTCCCCAGTCTTTTTAGCGATAAGCTACAGAACCTCTGTAACGAATGGAGAGATACTAACTGGGAAACCTGGCTACAGTTCAAGTCGCAGGCAAGGAAATTCTTTCAGCGGTGTGGGCGTGAAAGGGCACACCAACAGAGACGACGTCTGAGGGATCTCTATAGGGAACTCGGCTGGTACCGCACCAACGAGCGGAGAGGAATTCCCTGCAGCTATCTTATCAGACAGGTAGAAACCGAGCTACAGCAAGAGCGGCAGAGTAGAGTCGAGGACCTCGATTTTCGAGCGAGACTCTATCTCAGATATTTGGAAACACCTTCCGCCGCTTTCTATAATCAACAACGGGTGGCGGCAAATGACGAGAGAACGGTTTACCAGATCCAAGAGAATGGCCAACTGCTAAAATCAACCCCTGAAATACTTCGCTGTTTCCATCAGCAGAGCGCAGATGTTTTCAGTGAGTGGGACATCACACGTCTTCCCGAGCATCTTAGCGCTCTGCATGACAGGCCGATAACTACTGAGGAAATAAAAAAAAAAAAGCTTGCAAAACAATGTAGGCAAGAAAAACCCCAGGATTTGATGGGTTAGGGATAGAATTCTACCGCTCTATCTGGGACTACGCACTACCAGTTTTAGTAAAAATATTTAACGAATTCCTCACTTCGGGAAATATCCCCGAGGAATTCGTTAAAAGCTACACAATTTTTATCCCTAAGAAAGATCGAGATCGCACCTTGGCAGATAGCTGGCTACCGATCTCCCTAACTAATTCGGATTACAAAATATTTGCAAAAATTATCTGCAGCCGCATCAAATGCGGTATAGAAAGAATCATAACAAGCACCCGGGTTTACGGAATACCGGGTAGATCGATGGAATTAAATCTCTTTTTCTGGCCAAAAACAAAAATTACCCTTTGGCAATTCTCTCTACGGATTGGAAAAGGCGTTCGACAGCGTCAGACACGCGTACTTGCAGGACATCCTTCAGAAAAATAGGTGTGGGCTGGAGGCTTAGGCAAACAATCAAAACCATCTTCGCAGAGGCCTCTACCCCAATAGCTATCAACGGTTTCCTCTCGGAACCAGTTCCTAGTAAAAAGGAGGTAAGACAGGGCTGCCCACTAAGCTCTCTCCTCTTCTCACTCGCGTTAGAACCCCTCATAAGAAAAAATAGATAACTCTCCTGCAGTTAGAGGAATACCGTTACCGCTAGTCTCTAGACAGAGCAAAATTGTAGCATATGCCAATGATGTAGTGGCAACGCTCAGAGACTCTGAGTCAATCTACATTAATTTCGGCATTTTGCAAAAATTCAGCATGGCCAGTGGTCTTCGCGTTAATACTTCAAAGACAAAAATTAAAATTTTTGGAAATTTCCATAGAAATAACCTTCCCTGTAGTTTAGTCCCGCAAACTCAGCCTCTAACAGTACTAGGCGTCCCATTCACGGCGAGCCCGGTACTGCCTGTTAAGAAATTGCGGGAAGAGTGCCAAAAGAAACTAAACCCATTTAAACCCAATTATTTCTCCTTCTACGGAAGAACAGTAATAATAAAAACAGTAATAATCCCATGCTAATGCATACAATAAATATAACTAATATAAAAAAAAAACCCAGAAAATCAACTTTACAAAATCCTAATAGATTTTTTTTGGAACGGAAGAAAGCACGAGGTTAAAAAAGAATATCTAAAACTCAAAACCAATCAAGGGGGTTTCTCACTTCCGAAATTAAACTGCCCATTCTATGCAAACACTCTTAAAACCATAGGGAAGGCCTTAAAATCTAACGATATTTCAGGATCCCTAATTAAATACTTTCTAGGGCATTTTCTGCCCTACTTCGGGACCACGGGACATGCTGATCCCAGCGCAGAGGTTGTGCCAGAATGATATTATCCATTATGCCAACGGCTTAAAAAATTTAAAACCGAAGGGATGGAAATCCTAAAATTAAAGCCACAAGCAAGATATTGGGAGTTCTTTCGACTTTCCAGATGTGATACGCCAAATATAGAAACTAACATGGAAACGCTATTTCAAAATATCAGAAATAGCTGGGGACAGCCATTTCACCGCGACCTGGCATGGCGAATAGCCTCTGGTCAGCTATCGGTGAAACTGGTTATGTCCCGATACAATTCAAGACCGTGGGACCCGTTCTGCGACGTCTGCCAGAGCGTTGAAACGGTGGGACATTTCTTTTACTTGTGCCTCCCCCCCCCCCGACATGTCTGGCAGAGATTAAGCGCAGTACTGGGAATCCAGCCGCTTACACTAGAGGAGGTCTTGTACCTGCAATTTCCCCCACCAGTCAAGAAAATTCAGAAATTTACAATTTTTCTCATCAATGTAATCAAGTATCACATCTGGA
Source organism: Typopeltis vanoorti (assembly GCF_054136105.1). Classification (NCBI taxonomy): domain Eukaryota; kingdom Metazoa; phylum Arthropoda; class Arachnida; order Uropygi; family Thelyphonidae; genus Typopeltis; species Typopeltis vanoorti. The sequence continues at coordinate 48,794,054 of NC_143559.1, forward strand.
AAGTGCGGAAAAAAGTCCCAAATCAGCGACGAAAACATAATACAAGCCAGAATGTTCAGCGGGATCTATTTCTACCTCCCTAGGTTTTTCGCACAAGAAAGGCATATACTAGGGGATGGGAGGTTTGTAAATAAATGGTGCAAACCTCCTATCCTCTGTGTCCTGAGACAGGGCCTAATCATATCGTGTCTGTTCCTTTAAAAAGTAAGATCTGTTTTTCTTTTTCTCTCTTCACGGGTTCTTACAGTTCATATAGGAGGGGGCAGATCTGAGAACCCGAGCTGCGAAGGCTTACAACGAGGCGGTGCTGCTCCTCGGGAGCGGCATCTCTCGGGCCAGATTCTTCCCCCAAATCTTGCTTTACCCGTGGTGTAAGGTTAGCCAGTTCTTTACTGCTTCTTAAAAAAAAAAACGCTCATAACTTTCAGGTTCTAATTCACGCAGAAATGCTTTCATTCCCGCAGTATTTTTACCTTTTGACTCCCGTAGTTAAGTGTTCCCCTTTTTTTTTTTTTTTTCGAAAAAAAAGAAAAAAATCCGGCTTAAGTTTTATACTAAACGAGGTGTTAGGAGATGACCTCCATATAGACACCTGGTTAATTAAATTGTTAATTTAAAAGTATTTTACGAGCGCATATAAGAAAAGTTTATTTCAAAGTTTTTTTTTTTTTTTAAAGAACAGGTGCAAGGAGAAGATGTTCACAGACCTTTTAGCCACAACCTCTGGTTTATACAGCTAAACAGGTTGACTGAGGCCTCTTTACTACCTCCTACTATCATACTCTACCTTTCGCTCTCTTACTTCCAGGCTGACTCTCAGCAATCTTTATACTCCAAAGGCCGATGATGAAAGACATGAACTCCCATTCTACCTACTCACTGATGAGACCTCAAAAAAGGTTGAAACCGGTCTGGGTAGTGACCTCTCCTCATAATGTAATTACAGCATTACATTCCCTAGGGGCTGTGTTTTTACATCATGAGAAAATATCAAGGATAGTGAGGGAGCTTGCTCCACCTTTGATACGAGTTGCCTTGGTGTTGTACTACCAAGTGGTTACTTACACTTGGATTTGCCGATAGTTTTCCGGTATGAAACTCATAGATCTTAGTCCTAGTTCTTAGAGTTTCGCTTACTGGCAGGTAAACATCAAAGGATTTGTATCCCCTTCATTATAATTAAAATACTCGTTTTCCACAGCATGTTAACAATATATAACGTAAATTTGCAAATGTAAATAGTTGGAAAAAATGTTAGAAATCGAACAAATTATCCACGTCATCATACACGGATGAAAGTCGTTCTATGTTACTTGAAAGTTAACTATTGCCCTAGCGCGTTACATTAGCTAATAACATTTGCCTCGTTTAAATGCAAAACTATAAGTAAACTATGATAATTATTAATAATACAGAGGTTATTTTATATCAATTATATGAAATATACCAATTATAATCAGGGGGTGTAGTCCTAAAAGAAATAGTGCCAGGGCTCTACCTTGGAAACAAAAATCCAGAGCACGAAGAACGTACCTATTTCCCCCTGCTATTTTTTGACCGAAAGCTGGAAATGCATTAACAGTCTCGTTATTATAATTCTTTATAATGAATTAAAAAATTGTGATTTTTTTTTAAAAAAAAAGTACCAGGGCGTCGCCCTGGCCCGACTACACACCTGATTATAATACTTCTTAGAATTTTGTCTTGAATACGTGTAACAAAATATAGCTACAGGAACGTACCTATTTCCCCCTGATGGCGAGGATTAATTTTTTTTGTTCACGTTAATATGAAATTAACGTTAACAAAATATACTACCGTTGCTTGCAATTTACCTAAGATAAACTGTTTTTTTTTTTTTTTTTTTTTTTTTTTTTTTAAGTATTTCCACCTTGCTGGGCACAAAGTATTGTGGTAAAACCATTTCTTTAATGAGAATGAGCTGATAAAATTAGAAATCCAAATATTCTTCCAGCGGTAATTTTGTATATATTAATCGTTTGCACCATACTCAAACAATGCTAGATGGCGCCACAAATATTCATGTTTTGTTTAATTAAAAATTCACCTATTTTAACCAGAAATGATTAGTTTTGCGGACATTAAATTTCATGTATGTACTGACAACTTACCTTTGTTTTGTGAAATCAATGTTTTTTTTTTTTCAAGTTCTTTTAATTCTCTTATGAATTTACGTAATCCTTTTCCAATGACAATATTGCATGTAAGAAGAATATTGCGATCACGTTAATATGAAATTAACGTGAGCAAAATTAACCCTCGACACCAGGGGAAATAACTACGTTCCTCTAAGACTTCAGATTGTTCTGATGAATGGTAATTTCTGTAACTGTTCGGATTGATTTTGCAACCTAAAGCCAACTTATTACCATAGTTAAAGATAAAAAGCCTCGTTTAGATTAAGTTGTTTTTGATAACTACGCAGTTTACTTTTAATCTGCTAAATCAAAAATCCGCTAATCACATTAACAGACTTTCTTCACAGAATTCTGTTAATTTACTTTAAGATTGGTTTTATTATTTTTTTTTTCTTAGATGCGTTTCACAAAATGCATACTTAATTATATTTGTATTTTCCTTTCGTTTGCAAGTTATTCCTGGAATTTGTTTATTTTTATTCCTGGCTGAATGCATGTTATTGAAATACATTCAATATTTGGAATACTTAAACTTGTTCGCACCATCTCAATTTTTGTTTGTGAAAAATGCTGTCAGACTTCAAATGAAGTCTGACAGCATTTGTCGCATTACTAGCGCCATCTATTGTCAGACTTCATTTGAGAAAATATTTTTCTTATATCAGCAGTTCTCCACTACGAAATACATTTGATGTTTATTATCCCAGAAAATTAATATCTATATTTCTATTAAATCGAGCAACATTTAATAGGAATTTAATAGCTCTTTGAGAAAGGCAAATCGTTAAAAGTTCTCTTAATTAAAAAACTTATCTTAAAGTGGGCTTCTCACGTGATTCTAGAAATATTTTAATGATCACAAAAGACCGATCAACAACGGGGAAACGATGGTGCCTCTAATAGGAAAACATGTTCGTTTAAACTTCGCCAATTAAACTTGCAACTCGGTAGAATTACGTACGTTCAAATTATACTGGAACACGATGTCCAAACAATTTTTCTTTTCTCAAAGAATGTATTCTTAAATACTTAAATAAAATTATTAGAATCATTCTGAGAAATGTACAAGTATGTACACATTTCAAAACATTTTGGTATATATTGAAATTTACATTTTTAGCCTTTAGTTTTAAACTCGTGACTTCCTGTTTTACCTATAATTAAACAATCTGTATTAATATCTAGGACTAATCTACATTTCCCTCGATAACATTTTTTCTATTCTGAAAAATATCTCCCCCCCCCACCCCCCCCCCCCCCCACCCCCCCCCCCCCCCACCCCCCCCCCCCCCCACCCCCCCCCCCCCCCACCCCCCCCCCCCCCCACCCCCCCCCCCCCCCACCCCCCCCCCCCCCCACCCCCCCCCCCCCCCACCCCCCCCCCCCCCCACCCCCCCCCCCCCCCACCCCCCCCCCCCCCCACCCCCCCCCCCCCCCACCCCCCCCCCCCCCCACCCCCCCCCCCCCCCACCCCCCCCCCCCCCCACCCCCCCCCCCCCCCACCCCCCCCCCCCCCCACCCCCCCCCCCCCCCACCCCCCCCCCCCCCCACCCCCCCCCCCCCCCACCCCCCCCCCCCCCCACCCCCCCCCCCCCCCACCCCCCCCCCCCCCCACCCCCCCCCCCCCCCACCCCCCCCCCCCCCCACCCCCCCCCCCCCCCACCCCCCCCCCCCCCCACCCCCCCCCCCCCCCACCCCCCCCCCCCCCCACCCCCCCCCCCCCCCACCCCCCCCCCCATCTAATCTTTCTCAGGACTCTCATATCTGCGGTCTCTAGTCTTTGGTCAAGTGTTTTACTTCTGACCCAGCTCTCAGATCCATAAGTTAAAATCGGTTTGAACACTGTCTTGTATACAGTTAATTTAGTGTTCCCACTAATTTCTCTTATTCCATATGAATTTATTCAATTAGCTTCCTACCATAACAGCTTTGTTGATTCTGTTGTCTATTTCCATATTTAATTTACCATCTTCACTCAAAATCGTTTCTAAGTAGCTGAAATGTTTTACTTGTTCCACAGGTTCTCCATTTACACCACAGAACATACTATATCTATTACAACAGTTATTCAATTTAGTCAGAGAATCTTGCAGACTTGTAGCGGATTTATTTAGAAGTATAACATCATCCGCATAAAGCAAAGAGCTGACATTAACATCTCCAATTTTGATATCATGTTTAATACCACTTTCCTTCATAATGTGATCCATATAGATAATGAATAACAGAGGGAATAATGTATATCCTTGTCTTACACCAGATTTAACATTAAACCATCTTCCTGTACTTCCTTCAATTCTAACTGCTGACTTGCAACTCAAATAAAGACTAAGTATTGCTTGATATAATGCCCTATTGACACCATATAACTGTAGCATATTGAATAGTTTCTCTCTTGGCACCTTGTCATATGCCTTTTCCAGATCAACAAAACTTAAATACAGATCATTGTTATATTCCCATGCTTTCTCAACTATTTGTTGAGAAAGTATGGGAATATGTATATCCTTGTCTTACACCAGATTTAACATTAAACCATCTTCCTGTACTTCCTTCAATTCTAACTGCTGACTTGCAACTCAAATAAAGACTAAGTATTGCTTGATATAATGCCCTATTGACACCATATAACTGTAGCATATTGAATAGTTTCTCTCTTGGCACCTTGTCATATGCCTTTTCCAGATCAACAAAACTTAAATACAGATCATTGTTATATTCCCATGCTTTCTCAACTATTTGTTGTAAAGTGAAGATCTGATCCTGACAGCCTCTATTTGGCCAGAATCCAGCTTGTTCTTCACCAAGCATTTCTTCCACAATTCTTCTCAACCGTTTCTCAAGTATGCTTGCATAGATCTTGCCAGGAACACTCAGTAGGGAAATACCTCTGTAATTCTCACATTCAGTTTTATTTCCCTTTTTATCTATGGTACTATTAGAGCTCTACTCCAATCATTGGGAATTCGTCCCTCTGTCCAGGCATTCTGAACTATGCAGTGCAGCCACTGTAAGACTTTCATACCAGCATACTTCAGCATTTCTGGTCGAATATCATCTACTCCTGCTGCATTTCCACATTTCAACCCTTTAGCTTTTTCTACTTCAAGTATGGATATGTATTCCTGATTGTATGCCTGTTGAGTGTTTTTTACCACTGTGTTATCACTGCTTGTTTCATTTAGCAATTTTTCGAAGTAATTACTCCATACTTCCAGGATATCTTTTTCTCCTGTTTTCATGTCACGTTTATCATTTCTAACTCCTTTTATATCACTCTTTCCTCCATTCCTAAGCTTCAACAACCTCCAGAATATTTTGCCCCCTTCTTGATATTTATTTTCTATGTTCTTGCCAAAGTCCTACCATGACTTTTGTTCATAACACAGTCAGTCAATGAGACTTCTTATTTCTTGTATCTTCTCTCCATCTAAACTGAACAGCAGTGTCACATATAAGCCATCAAATGGGGCACATGTCTGTCCCATATCATTTTCCCCAATAAATACAATCTCTATCTCTTCAAGAAACACATTAAGATTCCTTTCTTCTCTAATCACTTGCACACATAAGGCACTCAGTATTATACGTCGTGAATATATATATTGTGTGTGTGTGTGTGTGTGATATTAAAAAACTGTATCTGAAATTTATTTTTTCAACCATCTCATGGTAACAGAACATAACAGGCTTAAAAGAATGCATAAAGCAAATATCTGAAACTATTTCAATATTTGCAAACTGTCCAGAAAAAAATAAAACAGTTTACAAATGAAAAACAAAACAGCAACTTTTTTTTTATTATCATCATCATTTATATTACAATTTCATAAAATACACTCATTTTTAAACTTCTTTCAGCACTGTTTCTTCTTTACTTTCTTCCCTATAAAAAATTAAAATATCTATTTAGTGGAATGAGATACGAATTCTTTTTTTTAATCAACTATTTTAACTTAAAATAATGAGTAATGATTAATAATTCTGTGGGCATGTTTAAAATGCTATAACTTACAGAAATGGTATAAGTAAAAGTTCAGAACTGGAAAAAGACAAAAAAAAAAAAAGTTTGAAAGTGTTTGTGGGATGTGGCCTATATAATATAAATTATACATGTGGCATATAATGTCATATGAAATAATAGTACTGCAGCCATAAAGAAAATTCTGTCAATGCTGTTGCCAAGTACAGGTGAGAGAGGAAGATGTATGGGTGAGAACCATTAAAAAATTCTGATTAGATAAACTGAAATCCTAAAAAGTTTAATGTATACAATGCTGATGTGATTTGTGAGACACCAGAAGAATGGCCATTTGAGTTGGCAGGAGAGGTTTACATAAATTAATTTTCAAGGGAAAGTGCTAAGACATGAAAGAGATCTTTCCATGTCTAGAGACAAAGAATAATGAACAATTTTTTTTTTCACTTAGTTGCAAAGTAAATTATATATGACAAGAAATTATATTCTTGTTTAATTCTTTATCAAGGTGTAAGCAAACAAAGTTTTTGCATGAAGTATTTTCACAACTAGGCTATTTGAAAAGAGAAGTTGTTGACTTCATATCAACTATCTTAGTATCCCATAATGCAAAGCACACTTCCTTTTTTGAAGGTGTATACCTGACCCAAGAAGATACCAAGGTTAAATTAATGCAGAAGTCATACATTTTCTATATGTAAATAGTAAAATAGTGTACTTCTGCATTATTTCAACCTAGGTATCTTCTTGGGTCTGGTTCCAACCGACAACGTCTCAATAAAGGGTTTGAAACTGGTCTGGGTATATCTTTTCCATAATGCATAACAATATACACATCAGAAAGGAAGTGTTTTTTGCATTATGGGATACTAAGGCAACTGATGTGAAGTCAAAAGTCTCTGTTTACAAGTAACTTAGTTGTGAAGATATTTCATGTATGTGAACTCTATTTGCTTACACTTGGATAAACAATTAAACAGGAATATAATTCATGGAATGATTTCTTCCATGTCTCATTAACAATATCATCATTAATCTATTAACAATGGCAAAAAACAAAATAAATAGAGTCAAATATAATGCATAAAATTGGAAATGAAGTGTTACAAAATATAAAACTGATTATGCTCAGAATAAGCAAGATTGGATAGAGTGCTAACAAAATAATTCAGTGTTCAGATACAGGTAAAAACACACACAAGAAAGAGTTACCATAATACTTAGAGAAAGTTAGCAAACAGCCTTATAGAATTCAATCCATTTAGTGAAACAATTATTAAGGCTTTTTTATTCAAGGGGGGGCTTAAGGGTCAAAGCTGTATAACTGAGAGGAGACCTCCACATAGCCTTTAAAGGAATGCGGAGAACGGACCAGGGCTTCTGACCTAATGTCCAATCCTTACCTTCTCGTGGTGCACCCTGTTGGGTATCTACCTGGATAGTGAACGAACAAGGATGGGCTAGCAATTTGGGATTTAGCTGACCAAATTGTATTCTTATTGGTTAAACCAAAATAAAAAATGATGGTACAACATGACAAAATTTCATGCCGGCTGGGGCATTGCCCGGTTAAACAAGGCCTCCGTTGTTTTCGCCAGGGAACCAGGGCAAACAGCGAAAAGTCCACTACTGGAACAAATCTGAAAATGCACCACAACTCAACATCATCTAAGTTAAAGATCGGTACAATCAACATAAGAAGCCTGAATGGCATAGAAATGGAGCTAGCTGAGGAATTAGATAAGTACCAGATTGACATAATAGGGGTGACTGAAACAAAAAAGACAAAAACTGGTGAGATCTTTCTGAGCAATAAATACAAAATGTTATATTCAGGCAATGACAATCAAGGAAAAGAAGAGTAGCATTGGTATTCAACACAAAATACGACGCTAATCTTCTTGAATGGCAGGCTGTCTCAAGTAGAGTGATGTGGGCAAATATCAGAAAGGGGAACAGGACAATAAGACTTATTTGTACCTATGGTTCCACAGAAGGTTCTACTAAGGTAGAAGTGGAGGAAATTTTTGAGGCTCTAGAGAAAGCTACTGACATAATGAAAAAGGAAAACTTCGTCCTTGTTGCAGATCTAAATAGCAGAGAAGGAAGTGATCGTCAGACATACAAAGATGTTTTGGGAAAATTTGGAGAAGAAGAGCAAATCTAATAATAATAGCAAATATCTGTTGGATTTCTGCTCAGGACATGGATTGGTTATTACTTACACCATGTTCCAACATAAAAAAATGTGCACAAATTCACATGGAAAGAAGAGGCAAGGAAGAAAAGTCTCATTGACTATGTTATTGTTGATAGTGATGTTTTCTCCCTGGTGCAGGACATCAGAGTGTACATTGGATTTGAAATTGGAAGCGATCACTATTTAGTCTTGAGCAGGATAAAATTGAATTTCATATTGAAAAGAATGACATGTAAGAAAGTTTTAAAGCGAATAAAAGTTGAGCAGCTTTCAGATGTGAACTGTAGACTAAAATACATAAAGATTATTGAAGGAAAAATGAAAGAGTTTGAGAACAGGAACCAAACCCCGGAGATTCAGTGACAAGCCATGAAGAAAACCATGACTGATTCAGCTAGAGAGGCATGTGGTGAAGTTGTCTGCAAGGATAGAAAAATTAGAACTCCATGGTGGACACAGGAAGTTAAAGAGGCAGTGAAGGAAAAGAAGAAAGCATATCAAAAGTTCCTTGCAAATAAGTCAGCTTCTGCTCTTAGAGAATACAGAGACAAATGTAAGAAAGCTAAACAGTGTGTAAAACTAGCTAAACAAAAGTCATGGGAGGACTTTGGCAAGAACATAGAAAATAAATATCAAGAAGGGGGCAAAATATTCTGGAGATTGTTGAAGCTTAGGAATGGAGGAAAGAGTGCTGTAAGTTAGAGATGATAAAGGTGATATGAAAATGGGAGAAAAAGATATCCTTGAAGTATGGAGTAATTACTTTGAAAATTTGCTAAATGAAACAAGCAGTGATGACAGCACAGTGAGAAAAAACACTGACCAGGCATGAAATCAGGAATACATATCCATACTTGAAGTAGAAAAAGCCATCAAAGGCTTGAAATGTTGAAACGCAGGAGTAGATGATATTCGGCCAGAAATGCTGAAGTATGGTGGTATAAAAGTCTTACAGCGGCTGCACTGCATAGTTCAGAATGCCTGGACAGAGGGACGTATTCCCAATGATAGGAGTAGAGCTCTCATAGTACCTATATATAAAAAGGGAAATAAAACTGAATGTGAGAATTACAGAGGTATATCCCGACTGAGTGTTCTATGCAAGTATACCTGAGAAATGGTTGAGAAGAATTGTGAAAGAAAAGCTTGGTGAAGAACTGGCTGGATTCAGGCCAAATAGAGGCTGTCAGGATCAGATCTTCACTTTACAACAAATAGTTGAGAAATCATGGGAATATAACAAAGATCTATGTTTCAGTTTTGTCGATCTGGAAAAGCCATATGATGAGGTGCCAAGAGAGAAGCTATTCAATATGCTAGAGTTATATGGTGTCAATAGGGCATTATATCAAGCAATACTTAGTCTTTATTTGAGTTGCAAGTCAGCAGTTAGAATTGAAGGAAGTACAGGAAGATGGTTTAATGTTAAATCTGGTGTAAGACAAGGATATACATTATTCCCTCTGTTATTCATTATCTATATGGATCACATTATGAAGGAAAGTGGTATTAAACATGATATCAAAATTGGAGATGCTAATGTCAGCTCTTTGCTTTATGCGGATGATGTTATACTTCTAAATAAATCCGCTACATGGCAAACTCTGAAGAAAACATTGATTGATTCTGCCAGAGAGGCATGTGGTGAGGTTGTCTGTAAGGATAAAAAAAATCAGAACTCCCTGGTGGACACAGGAAGTTAAAGAGGCAGTGAAGGAAAAGAAGAAAGCATACCAAAAGTTCCTGTCAAATAAGTCAGCTTGTGCTCTTAGAGAATATAGAGACAAATGCAAGAATGTTAAACACTGTGTAAAACTAGGTAAACAAAAGTCATGGGAAGACTTTGGCAAGAATATAGAAAATAAATATCAAGAAGGTGGCAAAATATTCTGGAGGTTGTTGAAGAAGCTTAAGAATGGAGGAAAGAGTGCTATAAAAGCAATTAGAGATAATAAAGGTGACATGAAAACGGGAGAAAAAGATATCCTTGAAGTATGGAGTAATTACTTTGAAAAACTGCTAAATGAAACAAGCAGTGATGACAGCACAGTGGTAAAAAAACCCTGACCAGGCATGTAGTCAGGAATACATATCCATACTTGAAGTAGAAAAAGCCATCAAAGGCTTGAAATGTGGAAAGGCAGCAGGAGTAGATGATATTCGACCAGAAATGCTGAAGTATGGTGGTATAAGAGTCTTACAGTGGCTGCACTGCATAGTTCAGAAAGCCTGGACAGAGGGACAAATTCCCGATGATTGGAGTACAGCTCTCGTAGTACCCATATATAAAAAGGGAAATAAAACTGCACGTGAGAATTACAGAGGTATTTCCCTACTGAGTGTTCCTGGAATCTATCTATGCAAGTATACTTGAGAAACGGTTGAGAAGAATTGTGGAAGAAAAGCTTGGTGAAGAACAAGCTGGATTCAGGCCAAATACAGGCTTTCAGGATCAGAACTTCACTTTACGACAAATAGTCGAGAAAGCATGGGAATATAACAAATATCTGTATTTAAGTTTTGTCGATCTGGAAAAGGCATATGACAAGGTGCCAAGAGAGAAGCTATTCAATACGCTGCAGTTATATGATGTCAATGGGGCATTATATCAAGCAATACTTAGTCTTTATTTGTGTTGTAAGTCAGCAGTTAGAATTGAAGGAAGTACAGGAAGATGGTTTAATGTTAAATCTGGTGTGAGACAAGGATGTACATTATCCCCTCTGTTATTCATTATCTATATGGATCACATTATGAAGGAAAGTGGTATTAAACATAATATCAAAATTGGAGATGTTAATGTCAGCTCTTTGCTTTATGCGGATGATGTTATAATTCTAAATAAATCCGCTACAAGTCTGCAAGATTCTCTGACTAAATTGAATAGCTGTTGTAATAGATATGGTATGAAGGTCAGCAATAAAAAGACAAAGACAATGAAAATAGGCAGAATCATCGAAAATGTGAATTGTGTTGTGAATGGAGAACCTGTGGAACAAGTAAAACATTTCAGCTATTTAGGCACGATTTTTACTGAAGATGGTAAATTAAATATAGAAATAGACAACAGAATCAGCAAAGCTGGTATGGTGGGAAGTCAATTGAATAAATTCATATGGAATAAGAGAGAAATTAGTCGGAACACTAAATTAGCTGTATACAAGACAGTGTTCAAACCAGTTTTAACTTATGGATCTGAGAGCTGGGTCAGAAGTAAAACACTTGACCAAAGACTAGAGACCACAGATATGAGAGTCCTGAGAAAGATTATAGGCGTGAACAGATGGCATCAATGGCAGTATCATATTAAAAACGAGGATATTAGGAAAGAACTTGACATTGTCAGCATTCAGGAATGCGTTAGCAGAGCTAATCTCAGGTGGTATGGTCACTTAAACAGAATGGGCGAAGAAAGATTAGCAAAACAAGTGTTCTCTGCCAGGTTAGCAGCAAAACGACCCAGAGGAAGACCAAGATATAGGTGGATTGATAAGGTACAAAGTGCTTTAGACGATAGAAATATAAGATCTGATAATGTTGGAGTGTTGACAAGTAACAGACTGATTTGGAGGAAAATTGTAGATAGGAAATTAATAGTGATGTAATTTTTTTCATGTAGTGCTGTCATATCCTGTACACCCCTTGAGGGTACATGGCAGGAATTTGATGAAGAAGAAGAAAATAAATCCGCTACAAGTCTGCAAGATTCTCTGACTAAATTGAATAACTGTTGTAATAGATATAGTATGAAGGTCAGCAATAAAAAGACAAAGACAATGAAAATAGGCAGAATCATTAAAAATGTGAACTGTGCTGTAAATGGAGAACCTGTGGAACAAGTAAAACATTTCAGCTACTTAGGCACGATTTTTACTGAAGATGGTAAATTAAATATAGAAATAGACAACAGAATCAGCAAAGCTGGTATGGTAGGAAGTCAATTGAATAAATTCATATGGAATAAGAGAGAAATTAGTCGGAACACTAAATTAGCTATATACAAGACAGTGTTCAAACCAGTTTTAACTTATGGATCTGAGAGCTGGGTCAGAAGTAAAACATTTCACCAAAGACTAGTGACCGCAGATATGAGAGTCCTGATACAGATGGCATCAATATCAATATCATATTAAAAACGAGGATATTAGGAAAGAACTTGACATTGTCAGCATCCAGGAATGCGTTAGCAGAGCTAATCTAATGGTCACTTAAACAGAATGGGCAAGGAAAGATAACAAAACAAGTGTTCTCTGCCAGGAAAACAACCCTGAGGAAGACCAAGATATAGGTGGATTGATACGGTACAAAGTACCTTAGACGATAGAAATATCAAATCTGATAATGTTGGAGTCTTGACAAGTAACAGACTGATTTGGAGGAAAATTGTAGATAGGAAGTTAGTAATGATGTAAATTTTTCATGTAGTACTATCATATCCTGTACACCCCTTGAGGGTACATGGCAAGAATTTGATGATGATGATGATGAATTGCTGTTCATCAGAAAACATTGGAAGACTAGGAATGGCTAGAAAAATAGAGATTTATTTAGGACTTTTAAGACTCTGAAAGAAGGCAAAATACTTTGGACATATAGGAAGAATGAAAGGACTGCTCAAAATGGTGATAGAGAGAAAAAAAAAAAAAAGGAAGTAGGAAGTGGTTGACTCTTGATGAGATGGATGGATGGATGGATGGTGTGTGTGTGTGTGTGTGTGTGTGTGTGTGTGCATATTGATTCATCCAATGAGAATTTGATTGACACATTACTGAGGCATGAATCTCTTTTGCTTTAAGGTTCAGCTTCTTGAATCTCCAATACTTTAATGCAAGGAGTCTGTCCATTGCCAAATATGAAAAGACCAACTGGTCTTTTTCATATTTAGTTTCCAGTCTCTGGCCAGTTCAACTCTAACTTTGGATCAATCCTCTTAACAAGTTGATTCCATCCCAATCTTCTCTTCTCTCCATGTGTTTAAGGGCTGTAACTAACATTGATTATAAATTATGTTTTTTACTGATCAAATTTTGATTTGTTAAATATTTTTCTTAATGTTTTTATTTTGTATGTTGTAGTTGTATTTTTGATGTTTCTATTCTTGTTTCAAATGCATACATCATTATATTTATATATAATAAACAATAAAATAAACATCCCAATATTTTACTGGCCTTCAAAGATTGTTCTTTTATTTCATCAGGTGTTATATTTTCACGGTTCATCCAAGGTATTTAGAAATTATGAATGGGGTTCAAAATCAAGTAAATCAAATCATATTAATCAATTTATTGTAATAATTCCATCAGAAATGTATCATTATTTATATTAAAGTAAAATATCATTAAATTGACTTACTTGGTAATTTATCTGTTTTTTTGTTGCCTTCAGAGTTACTACTTGTTGCAATTTTAGGCCTTTTCAAATTCTTTTTTATTTTTTGAGTCATCTCTGTAGAATGCTCAGTGAAATCAGAATTTTTTGACATTCCAACAACTTCCATATGTTCCCAAGTATCATCTATCTCTGACTCATCAATTTCTACCACTTCTTTGTTGCATATTTCAGGTGTTTCTGTTTCCTTTACCAAGTAATCAGAACACATAAGAAGACAATTGAGCCTTGATTTGAGGTATAGCTTTTAAAAAGAAAAAAGAATAATTCCTTAGCCCTGAGGTATAGCTTTTAAACAGAAATAATAAAATTTATCAGAATACTATAACAAAATTTTCTGCCACTTATATTATTTGTTGCGATGCTTTTACACATAACTTGTTCCTCTCCTTTTTAAAACAGCATACATATGTAAAGTAGCAATCCCACAAATTTTTAAAGGTAATTCTGATAGAAATGAACTGAAAGACCTGTATAAACAAGAAAGCAATTAGCTGATATTTTGGACTGATTCTAACAGTCCATCATCAATGATACAAAGGCAAATTAAAATGACATTTATATTAAAAATCACTTCTATGGATTAAGCATGCATTCAACCAATGGATTCTGTGCTCTGTCGACTCCATGCAACATAGAACATAGAATTCTTTGGTTAGATGTAAGCTTAACCCATAGAAGCCATTTTAAATGTGAATGTTTAATAAATAAATAAGTGGATTCCAGTTAATTGAGCCACACTGGGAATAGTATAATTTGGTTCAATTAAGTGGCTGCCTCAATTAGTTCAACATTAAGAGTTTAAAATGTATGTACATAAGACAAAATACAAGTTTAGACAAGTTTTTTGTTTATTGTGTAGAAAAATTACTGACTTGTAGATAAACAACAGGTTTTCATTAAAGCAAAATACAAATCCATAAAAATAACTTCATTTATATACATATTAAACATGCATGCAGTTCTCAGCAGTTAATGACATCGTAGGAATTGATTGAGCAGGGCCTGTCATTTTTTTTAATTAGCTGTAATTAAACAAAATTAGCACAGGTATTTAGTGCACATATAATATTGCTATCCTGCATTAAATAGAGTTGTAATCCAGTAATAAATTTCCTAGCTTCCAGGGCAGTCACTTGCTCGAGCTCAGGAGTGTTATTCTCATCACTCTCTTTTTCTTCTAATGTCCTCTGCTTCAATTCCCTCCTTAATATATTCATTTTCATTATAGCATTGAAGATGACCATCAATGGATGCAAACACTTCACAGTTTATGATATGGTTCACATCTACTGGGTTTATAAGTAATACAGTTTATGCCCGATAGTTGGCAAGGAATAAGCAATAAGATCATTCAAAACATTCAAATGCTTAAAACCACACTCGATGTGGTTTTAAGCATTCAGTCATTTTCACTAATAGCCATATCTGGCATATCAATGACTGAACGTTTAAAACCACAGTGAGCAAAACAGTTTTGAATGGCCTTGCTGCTTATTCCTTGCCGTAAAGCCATAAACTGTGTATTGCTTATAAAATATTAACTTTTGTACTGATCTCCTTAGCAAATTATCAAGAACCAGTAAAATTTTTCTTGATTTCTGTTGTAATTCATCTCCGGACTCATAAGTCAATTGTTAAAAAATTTGGATATCATCCACACATTTTTGTTTGCATAGTACTGAATTGGTAAATTGGCCATTCCAATCCCTTTAAAGCACCGAGGCACAGCCCTTTTTCCAATAAGTTACATCTTTTGTTTACTGTTTTCTGACATATTTAAACAGAATAAAACTGTTACACAATCTTTCACTGATTCAAACAGTGTGACGTGTTTATAACACAGAGAATCATTCGATGTGGTATGATAAAATAGCTCTGTTTTGTTAGTATTGCAGGTGTTACCAACACTAAATTTTTGAATCAAGATTATGTAATTTTTCTTACATTCTGTGTGGTAGGATTACTGGCTGATCCAAATAAACAGCACTGCATCCAAAATAAACAAAGCAATTATTGTTATATTCTCATTTTGTTCTTGTTTTTCCAGACTTATGCCAATTAATTGGGGCAGCTGTTTTATTATATCTGAATGGTGATATAATGCTATTAAAAAAACATTATATCACCATTCAGATCTCAGCTAATCAGATGCTATCTATGCCTTAAAACTCTTGTTGCAAGCTAAAGAATTTCCTTATTGTTTCATGGAATGATGAATTATTAGTTTCAGTCCCATATATGATATATTTTTATCATAATTTCATAATATCAATAAGCCTCTTTGTGTATATATTTCTCTTGCAAGCAGCCACATGATATTTCAGGATACGCATAATTTCTGTTTTACTGTGTGTGTGTTTTTACTTAGTGTGTGCATGATGCATCTGTCTCTCTCTCTCTCTCTATATATATATATCCTTTTATTATTTTATTTATGTTCTCCTCATTTTGTTGTATACTTTCTTATATTTATCTTAATTGCATATTTTTTTTTTATCTGTAAAAGCCATAACTATTATGTACATTTACTTATTAAGTCTGTGTATGTGTGTGTGGATACAGGCAGTTTTGCTCTCATCTTCAGAAGGCTGCATCACTGATCTTGTTCGTGCATGATATTGACCATTTAAAATTCATCACATGATCTCCACAATTTTATTCATTCATGGGCGTGAGTCCCTTTTATGAGGAGGTACGGCACCACCTCATTACCCCCCCCCCAATTCAGACCTATGCTGGAGGGATTGTCTTAAGTATTCCTGACTGTATCCTTGTGTGGTCACGGGGCCAGTTTGCCTGCTTGCGGGATGAAAAACCCTGCTATCCACACCCAAGACCAGCTAACTTGGCTATAGCTGAGGAAGAAACTTAAGTTCCTCACGTCGTCGACAGGAGGACCCTCCTTCCCCAGGCATACAGTTGCGAAGCGCATAGCCACTAGGCTAACCAAGCAGACACAATTTTATTGTTAAGGTGGTAAAAGAGGTAAATATATGAGAGAGAGAGAGAGAATGCACTGTGACATCATGCATCTATATGTAAATGGAAGGAGAGGGAAAGAAAGCCACTATGAAATAGCAGTTTTGCAATGCCTCGTGGAGATAATAATTTGTTCGAAAGATGTGGAGTTTGGATTTTCACATAAATTCACATGATGCTGGGAATTTTCAACATATACAAGTCTAATTTATATAGTTGCTGTTCCAAAGCAATGGATGTCATCAGATGAAGAATACAACACAGCTAGTCTTGTTCTTGATGCTGATTGGAATAGGTCAAATATTGCTATTACAAGTCAAAACCAAATACATCAGTTTGGTTGTTGCAACTTTACTCTTACAACATTACTACCTAAAGCAAGTTAACTTTTGATAATTATTACCGGCCTCAATTTTTGAGATATAGGTGCCTTACCTAATGCCACTGCTGAAATACGAAGGGGGGGGGGGGGGTAAAAAATTTCCATCTTTGCACATTTCACAGCTCACTTGCAAATCACTTTCTAGACATAAATAAGTTAATTTCAATAGTTGTGCAGCTCCAGCAGGAATGCAACAAATAAGTATTTCAGAGAAAAGAACATTTCTTCAGTTAGAAATTACCTGTCATTAGTGACATAAACATTTGATGACTATTTTCCATTAATTAGTCATGCAAAAATTTAAGAATTTGAAATATTCTGCATTTTTACAGTAATCTGCCATTTATTCCAACCGTCAAAAGAATGATCCTTCAATTAACTGACCTGTCCACATCAACCAACTTCTAGTAACTGTGTTATGTAATTATATTTTTACCTATCAAATACTTAAATTATCAGAATGACAAACTGCCATCCTAATGCAGTTGGATAAACAGTAGATTACTGTATTTCTGTTATAAAGGTGAACACCAACTTATGATCATAATGCCTCCTTGGAAAATGTTTGTAAGTTGAATTAGTTTTTTCATAAACTATACTATAAAGATAGTATACATGCATAATTCAAAAATAATTTAATCTAAAAAGAGATTATTGTAAAAATACATAATCTGAAAAGATTTTTTAACCAAAATAGACAAAATAGTCATAAAAATTAAGATTTTTTAAACTTTTTTTTTGTTGCTTTTTTCATCCGTTTGTTTATAACAGACTAACTCTATTAATGCCTTTATAGCATAGGTTTTTCTGTTCTGATCCTGAATCCAAACTGTTAACCATGCTACCAGCCAAGACGTCTATAGACGTCAAAGTTATCATGGATGCGAAGTGCATATTAAAATTGTAATACCATTTATATTACATTCAAATATATGATGGATACGAAGTATATAAGGATGCATATTTGATCCATAATGGCCGGTTACATGGTTAAACAGTGTTCCATTTCGTTAAAGATTCCAAGCTAACCACTCGGCCAGCCAGGCTGGCCGAGTGGTTAGCATGTCTGGCCTCCAGTCAAGAGGCTGCAGGTTCGAATCCCACCATGGGCATGGATGTTTGTGATTGTCTGTGGAAATACTAGTGGTGGTGGTGGTGGCAGATGGCGTTGGTGTAGTTGTGGTCAGTTGGTGGAAGCAGAGTTGTAGAGTAGATGCCCTACCTTGATGAGTCTTTGGACTCCGTAGAGGTGACAAATAATAATAATAATAATAAATTATGTACTTGATTTTAATACTTTTCCCAAGGAGGTAAAACAATGTTTTGCACGTGAAATATATTCACATCTGAGCTACTTGTATATAGAGCCTAATGATTACACATCACTTGCCTTAATATGTATCCCATAATCAAAGCCCCCCCCCCCCTTTTCGGATGTGTAAAATTCTATGCATAATGGGAAGGGCCACTACCAAGACCAGTTTGGATCTTTATTGAGGTCTCATCAGCGAGAGCCAGACTCAGGAGATACCAAGGTTGAAGTAATGCAGAAGTCATATATATCTCATATACATCATCATCATCATCAAATTCCTGCCATGTACCCTCAAGGGGTGTACAGGATATGACAGTACTACATGAAAAGATTACATCATTACTAACTTCCTATCTACAATTTTCCTCCAAATCAGTCTGTTACTTGTCAAGACTCCAACATTATCAGATCTTATATTTCTATCATCTAAGGCACTTTGTACTGTATCAATCCACCTATATCTTGGTCTTCCTCTGGGTCGTTTTCCTGCCAACCTGGCAGAGAACACATGTTTTGCTAATCTTTCCTCTCTCATTCTATTTAAGTGATCATACCACCTGAGATTAGCTCTGCTAATGCATTCCTGGATGCTGACAATGTCAAGTTCTTTCCTAATATCTTGATTTGTTTTGTTTTGTTTTGATTTGATATGATATGATATGATATATGATATCTCATATACAAGTAGATAAAAGGTGCTAGAATTTATTTTTAAAAAATCTCTGGATGAGAGAAAGATGTAGAAAGTTTTTTTATCTTGTATTTATTATACATTAAAGATACCAAGAAATTATATACTTGGTTTTAATCTTTTTTCCAAGGAGACAAAACAATGTTTTGTCTCCTTGGGAAATATATTCACATGCAATTTTTTTTTGAAATATATTCACATGCAATTTTTTTTTGCACTCTTTTTTCTTTTCCTTTTTTGCTACTTTTAGCACTTTCACAATCACTATGTTCAATACTTGTTTTCCATATTTCAAGAGTATTAAACAAATAGAAGGGTAATAAATAAACAAGCACAATATTAACATGTAGAATATGTTCAACTGAAGAATATTCAACATATTGACACAGAAAAGAGAAAGAATTACTGAACTAAACATTTTCTGC
Source organism: Typopeltis vanoorti (assembly GCF_054136105.1). Lineage (NCBI taxonomy): Eukaryota > Metazoa > Arthropoda > Arachnida > Uropygi > Thelyphonidae > Typopeltis > Typopeltis vanoorti. Next base: position 48,813,578 of record NC_143559.1, read on the forward strand.
TGTGCAACATAACACATTCATGAACTTCACAATCATAAAATGTCTGTAAGTGTGGAGTTCTGTGTTCATTACATAAATCTAGGATTGAGCTGTTAGTCCATACAATGTTCATAAATATGCACGGTTTGTATCGTGAAAGTTTTCAAGTAGAGGTTCACCTATATTCTTATAAAAAAAAAGTATTATTTATACTGAGATAACACTATTTCTATATGATGATTAACTATGAATGCTTAAAAACCAAAGTACCAGTTTTTATAGGATCAGCTGTATGGCAGAATTCACTAATTTCTTTGAAATACCTACATCAATTGCATTATATTAATATAAAACTTTGTATGGCTAAATTAAAACTTCCTAAAAAACACTTACCTTCAGAAGTAATTTGTGTGTGTTAAGGTCATGTATTCGGAGGAAACGGTCTAATCCACATGATGCTACTATAGGTAATACAGGATGGCAGTAAACAGACCTAATACTACCAGCAAAGCCTTTAAACACATGAACCATAGCTCGTTTCCTCAGGTCAATTAGTGCCATACGACCCCTTGTATTTCCAACCACTACTTGGCTAAGGTAGGAAAAATAAAATACAGAGAGTAGTGCAATTATTTAGTTTTCATATAACACTCAGGAATCTTTTCACAGATTTAGCAACATACTGTAAATGATAAGTAGTGAAATTAAATAACAATCTGGGAAAGAGACTACAGTATTTTTTTTTTATTATTATTCTGACATATGTTTAATGTACAGAAATTATACAAGAAGTTAAAGAAGCAGTTGTAAAAAAGAATAAGTATATTGAAAGTTCGTAGAAAATAACTTGGCAAATGCTCTAAAAGAATACAGAGAAAAATGTAAATGAGCTAAGCTATGTGTAAAAGTAGCTAAAAGTCTTTGGGAAAACTTAAGAATATAGAAGATAAATATCAGGAAGGTGGCAAAATGTTCTGGAGGCTATTAAAAAGCTAAGAAATGGGGGAAACAGTACTTTAAAAGGAATCAGAGATGATAAAGGTGACATGAAAACTGAAGATAAGGATATCCTAGATGTCTGGAATAATTACTTTGAAAGACTTAAATAAAAGGAGTAGTCACAAACAGTCATAGAAAATGTGAAATGTAGAAAGACAGCTGGAGCAGATGATATTTGACAAAAATTGCTAAAATATTAAGAATTATGCACTGCATAATTTAGAGGGCGTCAGAAGGTTAAATTTCACAAGACTGGAGTAGAGCTCTCCTAGTTCTCATCTATATATATATAAAAAAAGGGAATAAAGCTGAAGCTGAGAATTATGGAGGAATTTCTCTATTAAATGTTCCAGGTAAGATGTATGAAAGCTTACTTGAAAAGAGACTGAGAAAAATTGTGGAAGAGAAACTTGGAGAAGAACAAGCTGAGTCAAGCTAAATAAAGGTTGCCAAGATCAGATTTTCACTTTATACAATTTTTCTCAGCTTCTTTTCAAGTAAACTATAAACAGTTGAGAAATCTTGGGAATAGGACAAAGACCTGTACTTAAAGTTTTGTAGATCTAGAAAAGGTATATGACAAGGTGCCCAGAGAAAAGCTTTTCAATACACTACAATTATATGGGGTAAATCGAACATTATACAGAACAATATATAATCTATATTTAAGCTGTAAGTCAGAAGTTAGAATTGAAGGAAATACAGGAAGATGGTGTAATGAAAAATAAGGGTAAAATCCAATGATGTAAAATTCACTCTTATTCATCATCTATATGAATTGCATTATGCAAGAAAGTGGTACCAAACCTGATATCAACCTCAGTTCTCTGCTTTATGCAGATGATGTACTTCTAAATAAATACATTAAGTGCAAGTCTCTAGGGTTTTTCGAACTAAACTGCATAACAGCTGTAACAAATATGGCATGAAAATCAGTAATAAAAATACCAAAACTATGCAATTAGACATGAACATAGAAAATCTCAGCTTCATTCTCAATGGAGAAGACTTACAGAACAAATAAAATATTTCAACTATTTAGGCACAGTTTTCAGTGAAGATGGCAAATTAAATTTAGAAATAGACAACAGAATAAGCAAAGCTCATACAATGGATAGCCAACTGAATAAATTTATAAGGAATAAGAAAGAAATTAGCAAAAACACCAAACTAGCAGCATACAAGACAGTGTTCAACCCAGTTTTAAGTTCTGGATCTGAAGAGAGATCTGAGAAAAATTAGGGGCCTGAACAGATGACATCCATGGCAGAATCATATTAACAATGAATACATTAGGAAGGAACTTGACATTGTTTGCATCCAATAATGTGTGAAGAGGACTAATTTCAAGTGGTATGGTCACTTAAATATAATGAGAGGAGAAAGGTTACCAAAACAGGTGTTATGCGAAGATAGGAGGAAAAAGACCCAGAGGAAGACCAAGCTTTTAGGTGGATTGATTCATTCAGAAGTGACTTGGAAGAAGAAGAAGAAGAACAAAATGTTAGATACAACCAGTGGCGGTTCGTGGCTTGAAATCGTGGGGGTGCTACAACGTTCGAAATATACATACACACTGTAAGTACAGTGTATATGTGTTTGGATAAAATATCAAAATTATGGTAAAAATTTAAAGAAAAATTAAACATGAAAAAAATATTGTTTAGTATCGATAAAATTATAGTTTGGTATAATTCAAAATGACTTAAAAATAAAATATATTCTTCTTGTTTTGTTTCATGAAAAATATTGTTTATTATCGATAAAATTATACAGTTTAGTATAATTCAAAATTACTTAAAAATAAAATCCATTCCTTTAATTGTAATTAAAGGAATGGATTTACAATTTTTGGACATTACAATTAAATCCTTTAATTGTAATGTCCAAATATTTAAAGAGACGGAGTAAACACAATAAGCATTACGAACACTCTACTACTGGTGCAAACTGCATATAAACAAGAATGGAACTGTGCGACGGACAGTGCGGCATTACGTTAATAGCTCGCATCTTACTATGACGTGCATATGCTTGAGCGTGTAGCAATATGACACTGTGGTAAACACAGTGCTGCTAGTGTCCTTCGCCCTCCTAAGAGCTACAAGATGGATTTTTATTATTTTTTATACAAAATAAGAGAATTGTATAGGATTGTTGATGATAAAATTAAATATTACAAGCAAATATAAATAAATTAATAAATATATTTATATATCGAGAAAAATTGGGGGTACTGCAGTTCCACAACGCCTATGCATGAGCCGCCCCTGGATACAACAATATTGGAGTGCTGACAAATAACAAGCTATGTGGAAGAAAATTGTTGATAGGAGATTAATAATAATGTAAACTTTATCATGTAGCATATCATAGTAGCCTGACATCCCTTGAAAGTACATATCAGGAAGCTGATGATGATGATGATGATGATAAACACACACATAGGGTGATTTGCAATTATATACGTTAAATATAAACACTGTGTTCTACACCTTCAAGCAAACAGAAATATTCAGAACATAGCTGAACACTTTGTTAAAAAGATGTGGAAAGTTGTGAATTGAAAGTTTATCAGCTGCTAAGAATGTATTGCACTTAGCAGCTGATAAATGGGGGGAAAAAATGATACTTTTCAGAGGTCCTGTGTAAAGGAGTGAAATGAGACTGAACTGGGTAGTGGCTATCCAAATGCTGCCTGACATTGTGGGAACAACTCCCACGGCTTTCAAACCTATATAGAAACTGCAAAGAGGAGGGTCCTGATAGTCAAAACAGTAACTTACAAAGACAATCGATGAAATTGTAAATTATTCCTGTCCAAATATTACAAGCTATTGTTGGAATCTTGTTTTCTAAAATGAATGGGCTTTTCATCAGCTTATATATGCTGATTACAGCAATACAATCCCATTCTGTATGAAACATGCTTCATTTATTCCCAATGCCGAGAAAGGATAGATATGCTGAATTCTAATGCAGCACCTGACACACCAGCAACTAGAAATCTATGATAAATAGCCAACTACCTGAGCCTAGTACCTAGGATTCATCAACATCATACAGAACACCTGGCACATCACAATCAGCCACGTTTCATTCAGGTGATGATCTTGAGAAATGAATATTCTCAAATGCAATGTTTTGCTGCGTTCCTTTGTATGGCAAACATTGTATAGTTTGTATAGTTAATCAACCTGGTTAATTAACTAAATAATGATATTATGCTCAATACCCCAATATGTAACCTATTTCACAGTACAGTGAAATGAATAGCACAACAAAAAATATCAAAAGATCTGAGTTTGAATCAATTCTAAGAAGGATTGACAATGCAAGAAACCTATACACAGTAGATGACCACTACAGTGAACCAACCCCTAGAGACTGACATAGGTTGTAATAACGCAAGGTTACATGTTCCATTCCCATAAAACAGAAATTCACAAGAAATCACAAGAAACAGAATAAAATAAATCACAAGATACAGAACAAGAAATTACAAGAAACCAATCAAAGGAAATTGTGAGAAATAAAAGAAATCACAAAAACACAACATAGGAAATAGACATCCCTAGAAATAGAACAAAAGAATTTGCAAGAAATAAAAGAAATTACCAGAAACAAAATTGCAGAAATTTTATTGATGACAGAATACAACGGTTTGGCAGGAACCATACATAAAGCATACAAAAGTACAAATGCAAACAACAATGGGAGACAAGGGGAAACGAAATAATTAGAAGATTGAAATCATAAAAACGAAACTCCAGAATTAATGTTTATATTTCAAAATGTTATTTTCAGCACCCTTGGCTCTAGAGCCTTGCTGGACCAACCAAGGTCACATAATAATAATTCATCAGTACCCTCTGACCAATTAATCATACCTCTGCCATGTCTCTAAAACACCATGGACTAGAAACATCATCAACAAATTCCTGACATGTACCCTCAAGGGGGCGTACAGGACATGATAGTACTACACGAAAAATGTACGTCATTACTAACTTCCTATCTACACCCTTCAAATCAGTCTGTTACTTGTCAAGACTCCAACATTATCAGATCTTATATTTCTATTATCTAAGGCACTTTGTACCGTATCAATCCACCTACATCTTGGTCTTGCTCTGGGTCATTTTCCTGCCAACCTGGCAGAGAACACTTGTTTTGCTAATCTTTCATCGCCCATTCTGCTTAAGTGACTATACCACTTGATATTAGCACTGCTAATGTATTACTCCATATGAATTTATTCAATTGACTGCCTACCATACCAGCTTTGTTGATTCTGTTGTCCATTTCCATATTTAATTTACCATCTTCACTAAAAATCGTGCCTAAGAAGCTGAAATGTTTTACTTGTTCTATAGGTTCCCCGTTCACAACGCAGTTGACATTTTCAACAATTCTACCTATTTTCATTGTCTTTGTCTTTTTAATGCTGACCTTCATACCATATCTATTACAACAGTTATTCAATTTAGTCAGGGAATCTTCCAAACTTGTAGCGTATTTATTTAGAAGTATAACATCGTCTGCATAAAGCAAAGAGCTGACATTAACATCTCCAATTCTGAAATCATTTTTAATACCACTTTCCTTCATAATGTGATCCATATAGATAATGAATAACAGAGGGGATAATGTACATCCTTGTCTCTCACCAGATTTAACATTAAACCATCTTCCTGTACTTCCTTCAATTCTAACTGCTGACTTACAACTCAAATAAAGACTAAGTATTGCTTGATATAATGCCCATTGACACCATATAACTGTAGCGTATTGAATAGCTTCTCTATTGGCACCTTGTCATATGCCTTTTCCAAATCAACAAAACTTAAATACAGATCTTTGTTATATTCCCATGCTTTCTCAACTATTTATCGTAAAGTGAAGATCTGATCCTGACATCCTGAATCCAGCTTGTTCTTCACCAAGCTTTTCTTCCACAATTCTTCTCAACCGTTTCTCAAGTATACTTGCATAGATCTTGCCAGGAACACTCAGTAGGGAAATGCCTCTGAAATTCTCACATTCAGTTTTATTTCCCTTTTTATATAAGGGTACTATGAGAGCTCTACTCCAATCATCGGGAATTCATCCCTCTGTCCAGGCTTTCTGAACTATGCAGTGCAGCCACTGTAAGACTTTTATACCACCATATTTCAGCATGTCTGGTTGAATATCATTTACTTATGCTGCCTTTCCACATTTCAAGCCTTTGATGGCTTTTTCTATTTCAAGTATGGATGTGTATTTCTGACTGTATGCCTGGTCAGTGTTTTTTACCATTGTGCTTTCACTGCTTGTTTCATTTAGCAATTTTTCGAAGTAATTACTCCATACTTCAAGGATATCTTTTTCTCCCGTTTTCATGTCACCTTTATCATCTCTAATTCATTTTACAGCACTCTCTTTCCTCCATTTCTAAGCTTCTTCAACAACCTCCAAAGTATCTTACCATCTTCTTGATATTTATTTTCTATGTTCTTGCCAAAGTCCTCCTATGACTTTGGTTTAGCTAGTTTTACACACTGTTTCGCTTTCTTACATTTGTCTCTGTATTCTCTAAGAGCAAAAGCTGACTTATTTTCCAGGAACTTTTGATATGCTTTCTTCTTGTCCTTCACCGCCTCTTTAACTTCCTGTGTCCACCATGGAGTTCTGATTTTTCTATCCTTGCAGACAACCTCACCACATGCTTCTCTAGCTGAATCAATCAGGGTTTTCTTCAAAGCTTGCCACCGAATCTCCAATGTTTAGTTCCTATTCTCAAGCTCTTTCATTTTTTCTTCAATAATCTTTGTGTATTCTAGTCTACAGTTCACATCTGAGATCTGCTCACCTTTTATTCGCTTTAAAACTTTCTTACGTTATTCTTTTCAATATGAAATTCAATTTTATCCTGCTCAAGACTAAATAGTGATTGCTTTCAATTTCAAATGCTCTGTACGCGCTGGTGTCCTGCACCATGGAGAAAACATCACTATCAATAATAACATAGTCAGTGAGACTTTTCTTATTCCTTGCCTCTTTTGCCTCTTCTCTGGACTAGAAACTTGAATATTAAATATAAATTACATGTGATTTTAGTGTTCAAATGAACGGTATTTGTATAAATGACATAATGCAATTATTTCCTTTTTTTTTTTTTTTTTATCAGATTCAGAACAATATGTATAATTATAGAGCCAGTATAGTGATGAACAGGTTTTCTTCATTAAGCCTACTTACTTGCTCTATCTTACTAGGTCCCTTAACAACTCTTTGCATACTTAATCAATTCAAGAACAACTTCTTTCTCCTTTCCTTTGATACATCTTGTAAATTCATTGACAACATTTTCATCAGGAGAATTATCAAACATCAAGATGAGCCACAACTTATGCCAGCATTTCTTTAGTGTAACACTTTTACCTTCTTCCAAGAAATGAATCAAAACACTTCTTTCATGTTAAATTATTCAATAAATGTCTATACAAGCTTACCAACATCTAACAATATCTATCAAAATTTTCGTGAAAGTGAGCAGTAATTTGCTTTCACATTCTTCTTAGCTGTGAGGGTGAGTTGAACAGAATGTCCAGAATGAAAAGAAATTTGCAATCTTCCCATAGACCTACAGATATGCAATGTGCTTGGGCTTCAGGCACAAAAAAAAAAATTATTTTTTGAACCAGTCTAATATAATCTTGGTGGTAATCCAGTCATTTTTATTTGCACAGTATATTAGGGTAAAATTTAATGCCTTTTGACAACCTATAGCATTTAGTTTTTCATGTATCATCAGCAGCTTACCAGTGTATATCTGCTGTATTTGCACACTCAGAACAGTAACTCTATTTTGTCTGAATTATTTGGTCCTTTCTCATCCTCCAATTTTTACTATAAACTTTATGAAGATAAATTCCATGATGCTTCTTAAACATCTGAAGTCATCTTTCACCACAGTCACACTTATATTAAGTAACTGAGCATGTGCTTAATAATTTAAGCAGCCCATTGAACTAGTTGGGTGGTTGCAGGAATTTCAAGTGCACTCTCGTAATTCTGTCTGGACTAAAGGAGGTGCCAGAAAATCAGTGGAGTTCTTCATAATAAGCTAAATATGTGTAGTCTGTACCATTAAAATAAAAAATGATTGAAAATTTCAGTAGTCATCTTGATTACCTCCTACAAAGAGGAAAGGAAAAGTGACAGACACAGTTAGTTGGTATCAATGCCAGCTTCCTATTGACAGAGACCCAATGATGTACAGCTGGCATAGACTGATACTGTTCTCTTAGAACTGTAAATGAAAGAAATACAGCACAAAATACATTTCTTTACCTCAAAATTTAAATTATTAAATATGTCTGGATAGAAAGATTTGAAAGACTATAAGGTAACTGAAAAACTATAAGGTAAAAAAAAAAATTATAAATTTCTGATTTAGAATTTTTGACTTAAATTTTTTATTCTAATTGTAAAAACTTATAATTTCAAAATCTGCGGACATTTACAACAGTTCCATATGAAGATTTCAAGCTAATGTAGCTTTTCAAAATTTAAAAGTTAACTCTAGATGCATTCCTATTTCTTATTTATGTCTCCTATTATTGTTTGCATTTGTATTTTTTCATGTTTTCATTTTGTGTGCCCTATGTATGGTTCCTCAATGTATAATTTCCAATTTCCTGCCATTCCTTTTGTTTTTCATGATTTTTCTGTTTAATTGTCTGAAATTTACTTTTGTTACATTTCCTGTGATTTTCACATTTACTTTTGCTATATTTCCTGCCCTTTCTTCTGTCTCCTGATTCTGAGGTCATTTGCTAGGAAATTCAGTTTGCCATGGTGAAAGTTTTCAACCTTCATTGTTCATAATAAACTTAAAATAGCAATGGTTTTATGGAACTTAGGTCAGGACTTTTCAGCAGTTTGTGATAGTGAATCATTCTGTTATAGTGGTGTTTGATATAGTGCATGTCTACCATAAAAGATTTTGTAGATGAATTAGTTAAGTATCTACTTTGATACTGAACGAACGAGGATGGGCTGGCAATTTGGGATTTAGCCGACCAAATTGTATTCTTATTGGTTAAACCAAAATAATAAATGATGGTACAACATGACAAAATTTCATGCCGGCTGGGGCATCGCCCAGTTAAACAAGGCCCCATTGTTTTCGCCAGGGAACCAGGGTGAACAGCGAAAAGTCAGCTACTGGAACAAATCTGAAAACAAACCCCAACTCAACATCACCAGAGTTAAAGATCGGTACTGTCAACGTAAGAAGCCTGAATGGCAAAGAAATGGAGCTAGCTGAGGAATTAGATAAGTACCAGATCAACATAATAGGGGTGACTGAAACAAAAAAGACCAAAACTGGTGAGATCTTTCTGAGCAATAAATACAAAATGTTATATTCAGGCAATGACAATCAAGGAAAAGAAGGAGTAGCTATAGTATTCAACACAAAATACGAGGCTAATCTTCTTGAATGGCAGTCAGTCTCAAGTAGAGTAATGTGGGCAAATATGAGAATGGGGAACTGAACAATGAGACTTATTTGTAGAACCTTCTATGGTCCCATAGAAGGTTCTACTAAGGTAAAAGTGGAGTAATTTTTTGACGCTCTAGAAAAAGCAACTGACACAATGAAAAAGGAAAAGTTGGTCCTTGTTGGGGATCTAAATAGCAGAGTAAGAAATGATTGTCAGACATACAAAAATATTTTGGGAAAATTTGGAGAAAAGAGCAAAGCTAATAATAATGGCAAATATCTGTTGGATTTCTGCTCAGGACATGGACTGGTTATTACTAACACCATGTTCCAACATAAAAATGTGCACAAATTTACATGGAGAGAAGAGGCTAGGAATAAGAAAAGTCTCATTGACTATGTTATTGTTGATAGTGATGTTTTCTCCCTGGTGCAGGACACCAGAGTGTATAGAGGATTTGAAATTGGAAGTGATCACTATTTAGTCTTGAGCAGGATAAAATTGAATTTCATATTGAAAAGAATAACATGTAAGAAAGTTTTAAAGCGAATAAAAGTTGAGCAGCTCTCAGATGTGAACTGTAGACTAAAATACAGAAAGATTATTGAAAAGAAAATGAAAGAGTTTGAGAACAGGAATCAAACCTTGGAGATTCAGTGGCAAACTCTGAAGAAAACATTGATTGATTCTGTCAGAGAGGCATGTCGTGAGTTTGTGTGCAAGGATAAAAAAAATCAGAACTCCCTGGTGGACACAGGAAGTTAAAGAGGCAGTGAAGGAAAAGAAGAAAGCATATCAAAAGTTCCTGGCAAATAAGTCAGCTTTTACTCTTACAGAATACAGAGACAAATGTAAGAAAGCTAAACACTGTGTAAAACTAGCTAAACAAAAGTCATGGGAGGACTTTGGCAAGAACATAGAAAATAAATATCAAGAAGGGGGAAAAATATTCTGGAGGTTGTTGAAGAAGCTTAGGAATGAAGAAAAGAGTGCTGTAAAAGGAGTTAGAGATGATAAAGGTGACATGAAAACAGGAGAAAAAGATATCCTTGAAGTATGGAGTAATTACTTTGAAAAACTGCTAAATGAAACAAGCAGTGATGACAGCACAGTGATAAAAAAACACTGACCAGGCATGCAGTCAGGAATACATATCCATACTTGAAGTAGAAAAAGCCATCAAAGACTTGAAATGTGGAAATGCAGCAGCAGTAGATGATATTCAACCAGAAATGCTGAAGTATGGTGGTATAAAAGTCTTTCAGTGGCTGCACTGCATAGTTCAGAAAGCCTGGACAGAGGGACGAATTCCCGATGATTGGAGTAGAGCTCTCATAGTACCCATATATAAAAAGGGAAATAAAACTGAATGTGAGAATTACAGAGGTATTTCCCTACTGAGTGTTCCTGGCAAGATCTATGCAAGTATACTTGAGAAACAGTTGAGAAGAATTGTGGAAGAAAAGCTTGGTGAAGAACAAGCTGGATTCAGGCCAAATAGAGGCTGTCAAGATCAGATCTTCACTTTACGACAAATAGTCGAAAAAGCATGGGAATATGACAAAGATCTGTATTTAAGTTTTGTCTATTTGGAAAAGGCATATGACAAGGTGCCAATAGAGAAGCTATTCAATACACTGCAGTTATATGATGTCAATGGGGCATTATATCAAGCAATACTTACTCTTTATTTGAGTTGTAAGTCAGCAATTAGAATTGAAGTTGTAAGTCAGCAGTTAGAATTGAAGGAAGTACAGGAAGATGGTTTAATGTTAAATCTGGTGTGAGACAAGGATGCATATTATCCCCTCTGTTATTCATTATCTATATGGATCACATAATGAAGGAAAGTGGTATTAAACCTGATTTCGGAATTGGAGATGTTAATGTCAGCTCTTTGCTTTATGCGGACGATGTTATACTTCTAAATAAATACGCAACAAGTTTGGAAGATTCCCTGACTAAATTGAATAACTGTTGTAATAGATATGGTATGAAGGTCAGCAATAAAAAGACAAAGACAATGAAAATAGGCAGAATCATTGAAAATGTCAACTGTGTTGTGAATGGAGAACCTGTGGAACAAGTAAAACATTTCAGCTACTTAGGCACAATTTTTACTGAAGATGGGAAATTAAATATAGAAATAGACAACAGAATCAGCAAAGCTGGTATGGTGGGAAGTCAATTGAATAAATTCATATGGAATAAGAAAGAAATTAGTCGGAACACTAAATTTGCTGTATACAAGACAGTGTTCAAACCAGTTTTAACTTATGGATCTGAGAGCTGGGTCAGAAGTAAAACACTTGACCAAAGACTAGAGACCGCAGACATGAGAGTCCTGAGAAAGATTATAGGCGTAGTATCAATGGCAATATCATATTAAAAATGAGGATATTAGGAAAGAACTTGACACTGTCAGCATCCAGGAATGCATTAGCAGAGCTAATCTCAGGTGGTATGGTCACTTAAATAGAATGGGAGAGGAAAGATTAGCAAAACAAGTGTTCTCTGCCAGGTTGGCAGGAAAACGACCCAGAGGAAGACCAAGATATAGGTGGATTGATACGGTACAAAGTGCCTTAGATGATAGAAATATAAGATCTGATAATGTTGGAGTCTTGACAAGTAACAGACTGATTTGGAGGAAAATTGTAGATAGAAATGAGCAAAAAATGGTTACAGCCAAAACACTATTAACAAAATTCTCTACAAGAAGACCTCAATAAAAAACAAAGATAAACCAGACTATAATAAAACTATAACCATTCCTTACATTAAAGGGACATCAGATAAAATAAACAGAATACTACAGAAATACAACCTCAAAGCCACCTTTAAATCTCCTGCAAAATTAAAAAGCTTACTCGACTAATCCAAAGACCCACTCCCTCCACTGGCCCATCCTGGAGTATATCGTATTTATTACACCTGTAATCTACCATGTATAGGGAAAACAGGACGCACAATTCCTATCAGACAAAAGGAACATAAACGACGCATTAAATATAATAACTATGGTGACACTTGCCTTTCTGATCATGCTCTGAACACTTTACATACAATTGACTGGAAAAGCACCAGTTGTTTACATCACACCAAAACATGGTATGAATGCATTTAAAGAAGCCGGCGAAATTCCTATCAACCATCCCAATCTGAACAATAATGATGGTCTAAAAATCCCAAGCATATGGAAGGCACATATTCTACCCACAGAACCTTTCTCCCTAAGAGTTAACTATAAACAGGATTGTAGATAATCCAGAATCCTAAATCTAATATAATTGTCATGTTAAAAATAGGACATCATTGTTACTGTAAAAAAACTATCTATATGAAAAAATGTTTCTCTCATGTTATCTTAACCATTTCTGACCTGAATTTTTTTTCCAAGTGAAAAAAAGTTTTCTTTCTATTTATTTTGTCTTTAGGTCTAAAAAAGAAAGAGTATCAAGTATTTTTCTGAAAAATACATTTCAGGATAGAAATTCTGACCGACTGATTCCATATGGAATCATTATATTCTGGTAGCAAATATTCAACTTCTGAGCGTATACTCTATAACCCAATATATGCATATTATTCTACTAAGTCATAAAAACCGATATTAGTAAAATTTATACATATAATACATACCTGTTATTATATTAAAAGAATGGAACTAGAGACATACGATACCAATTGGAATCATTAGCCACGTAATATGGGCTACAAAAGGCAAGACAGTTAGTAATTCCAACTGGAATCACTAGGACAGAAAGGGTTAAATAGAATTTAGCTTTGATGTAGTTTCCAAATAATTAATTTTTAATTTTATCTGTATTTTTTTTTCCACTAGAGGTCATGCCAGTAGAATAACCGGTGATCAAATCATTGTTTCTTTAACTTACTGTGTGAAATGTAACTCAGCTTGTCCTTGTATATACTCCAGATGATGACCTTAATATGAAGGTTGAAACATCGGGAAATTAAAATAGTTATTTATAACAAGGTTGTAAAGTCCATAATTTCAAAAATGACTGCAGCAATTAGATTTTTAATGATGATGACAAAAGAATTATCAAAGTTGGTATAGTAGGATGCCAATTGATTAAATTTATCTGGAATAAGAGAAATTAGTCAAAACCTTAAACTAGCTGTATATACAAGATAGTATTCAAACCATTTTAACTTATGGATCTGAGAACTGGATTAGGAATAAAACACTTGATCAATGACTACAGACCACTAATGAGAGTTCTGAGAAAGATTAGAGGAGTGAAAGATGGAATCAACAGCAGTATCATGTTAAAAATAAGGATGTCAGGATAGGACTTGACACTGTCAACATTCAGGAATGTGTTAGCAGAGCTAATCTCAAGCAGTATGGTCACTTAAACAGAATGAGAGAGGAAAGGTTACCAAAACAAGTGTTTTGCCAGAATGGCAGAAAAAAACCCAGAGGAAGGCCAAGGTCTAGGTGGATTGGCACAGTAAGATATGACTTACAAAAATATACATGATCTTATAAGATTAGAGTCTTGACAGATAACTGATTAAATCTAAGGAAAATTGTCAATAGGAAGTTAGTAACGATGTAAATTTCATAAAGTATTATCATAAGATCCTGAACCCCCACTGAAGTTACATGTCAGGAATTTGATGATGAGATTATTTTAGACAAAAGTATGAATGTTTCATCTTTCCCTTACATGTTAAGTCCAATGGCCTATCATGGCCAAGTAAATGGCTCTGAAGAAACAATGTTATTATTATTATTATTATTGTTCCGGGAAACTCCAAGGAGTCGACAGACTCATCGAGGGAGGCCCCAACATCATATCAAGAACAACTATTCAACATTCACACAGTATCTATCATACCTTGCCTTGAACTCATTCACGGTCATAGCACCCACAACAGACTCTGGAAGCTTATTCCACTCATTTACCACTCTCCAAGTAAAGATCCTAGCTCTAACACCCTTGTCAACCACGCTCTTGCCCAGCTTCCATGCATGGCCCCTAGTCCTCCCACCACCAGTCATATTTTCAAAAATATCTTCTGGATCAATCTTATAAAAACCCTTCAGTAATTTGAATGTCTCAAATTACTGAATCAGCCAAATCCTCATATCACCCCTCCTTCGCCTATCGTCCAATTTCTGCAACCCACAAATCTTCAACCTATTCTCATAAGGTTCATTCCACAGACCTGCTATCATCTTGGTCACTCGTCTCTGGACCCTCTCCACTTCCTCCCCATCACGAAGAAACCCTGGTGCCCATAACTGGGCACAGAAGTCCAGATGGGGTCTTATCAAGGCTCGATACAGAGGAACAACAACTTGTTCGTCTCTGCATGTTAAAGTATTTTTCAGAAGCCAAGTGATTTGGTGAGCTGTTTTAGTTACTTTTGCAATGTGCCCCCTAAACTTCAACTCCCTATCCACCAACACTCCCAAATCCCTGGCCTCATCAATCTCCTGGAGTATGGTTCCACCAATGCGATATACTGCTGCTATTCTTTTCACCCCAAAGTGCATAACCTTACACTTTGCCACATTAAATTGACATCCATTTTTCCTATCCCAGTCCTCCAAACTATCCAAATCATCCTGTAAAATTTTGACATCCTGTGCACTCACAATTGCTCTACCAAACTTTGCATCATCAGCAAACAAGTGAACACTTCCTCTCAGATCCTTTCCAATATCATTGATGAACAAATTGAAAAGCAGTGGTCCAAGAACAGAGCCCTGTGGCACTCCACTAGTCACAAGACGTCTTTTAGACTCCACTCCTGAATAAACCACTCTTTGATATCTCTCCTTCAACCACCCCCCTATCCATCTCACCAACCCTATATCTATACCCATCTGCTCCAGTTTACTGATTAGGGTTCCATGTGGTATCCTATCAAAGGCCTTGGCAAGGTCCAGTAGTATCACTGTAAACCCATTACCCCTATCCAGTTCAGCCGTCACTGTGTTATAAAACATGAGCAAGTTACTGAGGCATGATCTACCCTTCACAAAACCATGTTGTCCCCCATACAATATCCCATTTTCATCTATCCAATCCTGTATTCTTTTCTTGACTAATTTCTCTAAGACCTTGACTATGATTCCTGATATGCTAATCGGTCGGTAATTTACAACAGCAGTCTTGGAACCAACTTTATGCAGTGGAACTATTTTCCCCTCTTTCCACCCGCTCGGGACTAACCCAGACCCGAGACTCAAATTAAACAAAATGGTCAAGGGTACTGACAATTCTTTAGCTGCTTCTCGTACAACACGAGCTGGTATACCATCCAATCCCACAGATGTATTGACATTGAGGTTATGCAATAGACTACTCACCTCCACTTCATTAACCACAATTCCCATATAATCTACTGGTTTATTCGTTTCTGCAATGTCACCACCTGGATGATATACTCTTGCAAAGTGCTCACTCAGTAACTCAACTATCTCAACTGATTCAGTTACCTCCCTACCATCGGCATTCTTTAAAATCAATCTGCCATGTACATTTTTCCTTTTACTTGCTACATATCTAAAAAACTGTTTAGGATTCTCTTTAGCCTGCATGGCCAATGTTCTTTCGTAATCCTTTTTTGCTTTTCTTACCACACTCGTCACCCTTCTGGCCTGCGCTTTATACCGTTCATGTGCCTGCCGGTCACCCTTCTCCTTAAATTCCCTCCATAGTTGTTTCTTTTTTTGCAGCTCAAGCTTAATGGTGTTATTCATCCATTTAACCCCTACTTGATTTATTATTCGGACTCTAGGTATACAGTCAGCCATTGCTTCATGCAAGCACTTCTTAACTACCTCCCATGCACTATGAACTTCTAGTCCTTGCAGTTGTACATGCCATGGCACTGAACCAATCAAACTCCTAAGCTTGTCATACTTTCCAGCCTGATAATTCCACATGTACCCTGTCTTAATTGAAAATTCTACACCTTTAGCCACCTCCCAAGTTAAGACCCTATGATCACTCTCACCGATTGGTGGCAATGTGGTCATATTTGTTACAGCCAAATCCTCAGATGTAATTACTAGATCAAGCACTCTCTAACCCCTAGTATTTTCCATTACATGCTGTCGCAGATAGTTATCCCTTAATAACCGCATAAAATCCAGTTCCTTCCTTCCGTGTGTCCTCTCCTCACTTCAATCAATGCGACCATAGTTGAAATCTCCCATAATAATCACCCTCCTTCCACCCATTTCTTCTATTTGCTTGTGCATACTGTCACCACCATCTTTTCCATCACCTGGTCTATAGCAGCACCCAATTGTATATTTAGTTCTGCTAGCCACAATCTCACACCAAATGGCCTCAAATGTGCTCTTTTCTCTATCCTGCAATTCAACTTCTATTCTCCTTGGCTGGAGCTCAACAGCTATCATCAACAATACTCCTCCCCGCATTTTATTCTCTCTGTCATTCCTGAACACACTATACCCATCACATTCAATCCCACTAGTTATATCATCTACAGTCAGCCATGTTTCACTAATACCTATAACCTGTGGTCTGGAAGTGCCAACCATGGCCAAAAACTCTTCCTTCTTGTTCCTAATACTCCTAGTATTAGTGTACATGAATTTAAGACCCCCATTAGTCCCAACCCTACCTTGATGCCTTATATTAACTATCCCACTCAGATTTGTTGTCCTTATTTGCTCTGGCATATTATATTCATTCTTACCTTCAACTGCCTCCATAAGGACTGTATATCTACTTCCCCCTCCTTAACAAATCTAGTTTCCCTGAATTTGCACATCCACTACATTCAGCAACACTTTCTCAAGTCTTCTTACACCGTAACCATTCAAATGCAAGCCATCCATCTTATATAGATCCTTTCGCCCATCAAACTCACTCCACACATCCACAAATTCCACACCACTCGTCATACATAACCCACGCATAAAGTCATTCGCAATTATGGCCTTCCTTTTAAACATTTCACTGTCATACCGTGGCAAAAGACTAATCATTCTAACTCTCTCACTCTTTTCTTTTGCTACCTCAAACAATTCATTCAGGTCTTCTATCATTTCCATTTTATCTCCTTTCAAATCATTCGTACCTGCCACAACAATCATTTCTTTCACCCTTTCCTTTTGCTCTCTAATAGACTCAGTTACGTCCTTTATGGTCGCACCAGGTTGGTACGATTTTGTCAAATCCTCTACTAACACACCTCGTACTAACGGGTCTCCATACAGCACTCTATCCTTCATTTTGTTCATGTTCACATTCATACGTCTATTTTTCCTGTCATACCTTTTATTATTGGTTGGTTCATTCAGTCTACTTTTGTTCATGCACTCTAGCTGCTTATGATATATGACCTCGCTTATGATAGCAGTTAATCCTATCTACAAAGTCTGCCACAATTGAGTACATTTCCTGGCTGGTTTGTGTGTCTTATGGGATAAATAACTTGAGTTTTGAGACAGACCCAGCCATCTTCATATAAGACTAGCTAACTCATCTTCAGCTGAAAAAGTTCTTTGTAGCTATCCTAGATGGGGCTCAAATGTGGGTCTTTCAAACCAAAGAGTATTTTTCTTTACCAATTTAGCTATAGAGGCTGATAAATATGAATACTTAAATTCAAATTGGTAACACTTACTATTCAGAGTGAGTAAGAGATAAAGCTGTGAGAGGGTACTCATCAAATTCCATATTAATAACTGGTCGTCTTTGAGGTGTACTTGGATCATACACCCTGATCTGTAAAGAAGTAACATAATCACTTTCAGGAATTAATACATCTATTCACAAATAGTAACTTTTGAAATGAACAACAAAGGCATATACACAAATGTGAATTTGCTCCTGAAGAAATATAGTGTATTACAGTTGACTTTCATTATAGCAAGATCCCTATGAGCTTAATAATTCATAACAGTGGATACTTTACTGCAATTAATTTTGTTTAGCACAGCATTGTACACATGGGATGTTAGTAAGAACTTTTCAGCAGTGTGTTATAGCAACGTTTGCTATAGTGAGTTGACTGTAGTACATTTGCAAGAAAAGATATTTGTGCTTGTAAAAAATATCAAGAAAGCTGAAGACACTATAAACTTGGTAAGATTACTAAAATACAAAACAGGAACAAATATCAATATACACAGGAAGTTTAGTTTGAACTATTATAAAAATAACAGAAATTTATAGTGGACAAAGAGAGAAATCCCTGTTAAAGTTGATGAAATCAATAAGAAACTTCATACTATTGGCTATATAATAGGAATATAATAGGAATTTAATAACATTTTCTTCCAGACTAAAATGTTATTGTCTCCGGGTCTCCAGTATTCACAAATGTAACATTTTGGCAATCAATTTTAACTGTATCAATCGACCCAGAAATTGTCATATAGTTCTTTTTCCTGAACATGCTGGTATTAACAACCTGTTTTTATTATTATTATCTGAGAACTCCAGGAAGTCAAGGACTCATCAAGAGATGCTATAAATCATTCACACCAGCTGTAATACCTTCCCTTAAATTCAATCACACTAGATGCACTCACTATCCCTAAAGGCAAACTTTTCCACTCACTCACTGCTCTGTGAGAGCAAAAACCTAGCTCTTACCTCCCTTTCTTGACTGCAAACAAACTTAACTTCTATGGATGCACCCATGTTCTCTCTCCACCTTCCATATAATGAAAAATTTCATCAGATGATATCCTATAACACTCATTCAGAAGTTTATAGACCCCTATCATATCACCCATCTTTCTCCCGTTAATCAGAATCTGTAATCTACACACTTGCAATCTGTCCTCATAATCTAAATATCTTTGTAAGCTAAGATCCCTAGCATCAGTTTCTTGTATCAGGTCATTCTAAAAGTAATGTGTATTTATACTGTATTTGTTCAAACATGTCTCAGCTTGTATAAACATTTTTTTTTTTTTTAATTAAGCTGAACAGGACTCATTATAAGGAATTCCACCTTGCAAGAATATCATACATAAGTCACTGTTTAAATATATTCCTTTATTACTATGGAGGTCACTGAAGAGCACATTAGGCACATCATGCTTTATGAGTTCAAAAAAGGCAACAATGCTGCTAACACTGTAAAAAATGTGCAAGAAGTGTATGGCAATAATGTTTTGAATGTGCAAAAGTGCCAGCGATGGTTCCAAAAATTTCGACAAGGGGACTTTAGCTTGAAAGAATCCCCTCGCTTTGGGAACTCTGTCTCACTCGATAATGATATGCTGCAAATTGCTCTATTGCAAGAATGCCAATGCAACTGCTGAAGATTTAGCAAGAGATCCTAATTCATCACCATCGACCATCCATTGCCATTTGCAAGAACTTAGAATAGTGTCAAAGCTCAGCAAGTGGGTTCCTCATGAACTGACAAACAACAATCGAAGAGAGCGAGTCAACATCTGCACTGCTCTTCATTCTCAAGAGGGTCAATCTCTGTGTTTGAGTCGTGTAGTTACTGGTGATGAAAAGTGGATACTTGACAAGAATGTTAAGTGCCGAAGGCAGTGGGTTCATTCAGGGAAACAGGCTAACCTCACCCAAAAAAAAGACCTTCATCCTTAGAAGGTTTTGTTAAGCATTTGGTGGAATATGGCTGGTATTATACACTTTGAAAAATTGCCACAAAAGCAAACAATCACAGCTGAAGTATGCTGTGACCAACTAGATCGACTGAATGAAAAACTAAAAGAAAAGAGGTGTTCTCTGGTCAAATGAAAGGATGTTGCTTTTCACCATGAAAACACACACACCCTCATAGTGCAAGAATCACCTATACCAAGACTGAGGAACTTGGTTGGGAAAAGCTTCCACATCCTCCATACTCTCCTGATCTTGCACCTGTAGATTACCACTTATTTCAAAGTTTGCAACATTTCATTAATGTAAAAACAATACGATACATTAGAGGCACTGAAATTGAGCCTCCAAATCTCCTGAATTCTATACAAATGGCATTATGAAGCTTTCACAATGTTGGAAGAGCATTGCTGATTCAAATGGAGAATATATACTTGATTAAATTAGCAAGTGATTTATCTTTTATATCTTTTCAAATCTTAATGCTAAAGACGACATTACTTTTGGGATGACCTGATAGAATAATGCCACTGGAAATCTCATCATGCCAAAGTGCATAACCTTATGCTTATTAAACTGAGAGCCATTTTCGTCTGCCCAAATTTCCAGCTTATTCAAATCATTTTGTAAGTGTTTTGTAAGGATATCAGTAACATCCTTGACTGCCCTGCCTATCTTTGCATCATTGGCAAATAATTGCACATCTCATGTTAGACCCTTCCTAATGTCAATAATGTACAGATTGAACAACAATGGCACAAGAACTGAATCCTGAGGTAAACCATTGGTCACCTTAAATCTGGCACACATTCAAACCCATAGTATACCACTTTTTGATATATGTCTATCAATCATCCACTGATCCAAGTCAAGAGTTTATATTCCGATCCCATATTCTTCAGTTTATGCAACAGCCTTTTGTGTAGTATCCTATCAAATGCCTTACCAAAATCCAACATTATCATAATGTATCCATTCCCTTTATCCAACTCAGCCATAACATTGTTAAAATAAGCAAATTGCTAAAACATGACCTTCCTTTAATAAAACCATGCTGCTCCTTGCAGAGAATAGATTGTTTATCTACCCATTTGGGTATGTGAGTTCTTACCAACTTGTTTAAAATCTTCACTAACCACACCATAAATACTGATAGGTTGGTAGTTAGTCACATCAGTTTTTGCACCACTCTTGTACAACAGAATTATCATACATTCTGCCCATTCCTGAGCTGAGACTCAAGTTATAAATACATGTGAAAAGCCTAGCCAATTCAGCTGAAGATTTTTTCAGCAAACGTGGTGATATTCCATCTGTCACTATTGACAAATTCTTATCCAGGTTATGCGAAGCTATTCAACCTCATTTTCATGCACCTCTAACTCTTCATCCAATGTAACAGTAGCACTGTGCACCATGTTACATACACCTGGTTGATATATCTTAGCAAAGTGATTACTCATTAACTGAACACTCATTAGCTTCTGACACTTGTGGCATAATGATAAATTCTTATGGACTGCCTTTAGCTTGCCTAGCAATTTCTTTTCATACTCTGATTTAACTTTCCACACACTACTTATTATTTTTCTGGCCTGTGCTTTATATATATTTCATAATTCGTCTCACTCTTATTCTCACAATATACTTTCCACATCATCTTCTTATGGATCTCTTCTTAATAAGGTTGGACATCCATTTCACTCCCAACCTATTTATTCTTCAAACCATAGGGATACATTCAAATACAGCTTCATTTAAGTACTTTTTCAAAGTTTCCATGCGTTCCTGTAATTTTTTCCATTCAGTAACTGATACCATGGGATCAAAGATAGTATTCTCCTAAATTGATTATAATTTCCAGCTTTGTATTTCAGCAAGTAAACTGTTCTAATGGGAACATCAACATAATCAGATACTTCCCAAGAAAGCATGGCATGATCACTGCAACCAACTGGTAGTAAAATAGTCATATTTATAACAGAGACACTTTCTGATGCTATGAACAAATCTAACACTCTTTGACCTCGAGTTCCTTCTTCATGTGCTGCTTGAGAAAGTTGTCCTGCAACAATTCACTAAATTTCTCTTCATTCTTATCATGGGATAATTAAAGTCACCCATAATGATACTTGGTCTGTAGCAGCACCACATCATATATTTCATCCTGTTAGCCTCCACTTCACACCAGACAACCTCAAACTCACTACGACATTGTTTTCTTGTGTTTCTACCCTAACTGGACTTAAGTCATCTGATATCATCAGTAATACTCCCCTCCTATCTCTTCTGTCATTCCTAAACACAGTATACTCATTAGACTTGATCCCAGTTACCATATCTGATTCTAATAGCCAGGTTTCACTAATGTCAATAATCTTAGGTCGCATCATATTCAATAAAGCAATGAATCAACCCCCCTTTCTTTCTGATGCTCTTGGCATTTGTGTATAGACATAACCAATTACCACATAGCCTATTCTTATAATTAGATATGCAATCTATTTGGCCTTGTTGTAGAACTTTTCCCTTCTCAGACCTACTCAAAAGATCCAAACTCAAAGCGTATATTCTACACCCCCCTTTCTCCAGATGCACACTCATGTTTGAAAATTCATATCTTTATTGCATTTCATATCATAGCTTTTCACCCACATTTTTTCAATTCCTCCCTTGATGATCTAGTTTTCCTAACTCTCTGCATTAGGTCTCATCCCACAAAGTAATTTTTCCAGGCTCCTGATGCCAAATTCAGTGCAGGCCATACAAGTCTTTTCTGCCATCAAACACACTCCACACATCTAAGTATTTCCCATCCATTTCTTCTAAACAGCCTGGGCATGGAATCATTTACCATCATTGTCCTGCTATTTAACTGAGTACTGTCGTATCTGGGAAGAAATTCAACAATATTTACTCTCTCGTATTTCTTTCTCAATTCTTCCAACAGATCTTTCATATCCTCTCTCATGCTATATTTGTTGCTACTTAAATTATTAGTTCCTATTTTCTATAATGTTTAATCATCTTTAATTTTCACCCCTGGGAAACTAGAAGTAGTGACTCCCTTGGCAAACCCAAATTTTATGATTGAATCACCATACCATTTCTTTTGTAGTTTTTCTTCTTCCATTTCATTTAAGTGATTGACCAATCATACTACCAGAGATTAGATCTGCTCAAACATTCTTGAATGCTAATAATATCAAGTTCCTTTTTAATATCATCATCTTCAGTATGATTCTGCACTTCTGTTCATTCCCCTAATTTTTATCAGAACTCTCATAGCTTTGATCAACTATTTATTTCTAATCCAACTCTCAGATCAATAAGTTAAAATCAGATTGAACAGCATCTTGTATTACTACTACATAATTAATAAAAAAAAATGTTCACATAAATTATTCATTTCACTCTCCTACCAGACCAGTTTGTTTATTCCCTATCTATTTCCAAGCTTAATTTGCTTTCATAACAAAACAGCAGAATATTTTACTTGTTCTATAGGTTCGTCATTGAGAATGCAGTTGTTTTCCAGATTCCTGGCTTTTATATATATATATATATATATATATATTATATATATTAAAGATACCAAGTAATTTTAAACCTGGTTTTACTCCATTTCCCAAGTAAGCAAACAGACTAAAAGTCAAGTTTGCGCCTGCAATTGATGCAAGTCTAACTGATCCCACAGGTAGTGCAGGACCAGGGCAACTCGTGGCAAAGGTGGAACAAGCTCCGATCACTAATCTTAATATTTACCCTTAATGCCAAAACACATCTCCAAGAAGGGGATGTATAATGTTTTGTATTAAAGGCAAGGGGCCACTACCCAGACCGGTTTCGACCTTTATTGAGGTCTCGTCAGTGGGAGCTAGGCTAGAATTAGAAATACCAAGATGTAGTACAGAGCTTGTAAGTATTTCGCCAAAACAAGTTACCATAAGGTGTTTTAACCTTATTAAATAAGAATCTCTGGAGGAGATATATAAATGTAGAAAGTATTTTTACCTTGGGTATAAATATGTTAAAGATACCAAGTAATTTTAAACCTGGTTTTACTCCATTTCCCAAGTAAGCAAACAGACTAAAAGTCAAGTTTGCGCCTGCAATTGATGCAAGTCTAACTGATCCCACAGGTAGTGCAGGACCAGGGCAACTCGTGGCAAAGGTGGAACAAGCTCCGATCACTAATCTTAATATTTACCCTTAATGCCAAAACACATCTCCAATGGAGTAAAACCAGGTTTAAAATTCTTGGTATCTTTAACATATTTATACCCAAGGTAAAAATACTTTCTACATTTATATATCTCCTCCAGAGATTCTTATTTAATAAGGTTAAAACACCTTATGGTAACTTGTTTTGGCGAAATACTTACAAGCTCTGTACTACTAAATCTTGGTATTTCTAATTCTAGCCTAGCTCCCACTGACGAGACCTCAATAAAGGTTGAAACCGGTCTGGGTAGTGGCCCCTTGCCTTTAATACAAAACATTATACATCCCCTTCTTGGGGATGTGTTTTGGCATTAAGGGTAAATATTAAGATTAGTGATCGGAGCTTGTTCCACCTTTGCCACGAGTTGCCCTGGTCCTGCACTACCTGTGGGATCAGTTAGACTTGCATCAATTGCAGGCGCAAACTTGACTTTTAGTCTGTTTGCTTACTTGGGAAATGGAGTAAAACCAGGTTTAAAATTACTTGGTATCTTTAACATATTTATACCCAAGGTAAAAATACTTTCTACATATATATATATATATATATATATATATATAGCTCTCGCCTTTTTACTTCAGATTTGGATATTAAACTTGTACAGAAGTCCTGAAGGCTTATACTGGATTTGTTTAGGCATATACATCATCTGCATAAATGAATATAGTTCGCCCACCATTTCTAGATCCCTTCTTGGCTTTGTGCCAAGAATAGTCGATTCATGCTGAAGGGGAGAAAGAAATGAAGGATGTACGAATTGGTCGCCAACATGCGAAATCACGTGCTTTCTTGTCTGTCGCTGTACTAGTACTAGCTTGATTTTTGTTGTTCTCTTTTTGCATTATTTTTTTATTATTAATTTGTATGATGGATCCAGTACAGTCAACAAGTTCTATCGTTACACGTTTCAGTAACTCTTGCAAAAGAATATTGAATAATGTGCTGACATTCTGCGAAAAAGAATCGTCAGAAGGCCGTCTTCTTGTTCCCCTTTCTCAAGTCATAAAACGTGCAGGTGCAATTGCGGGCATATCGGGGTCGACTGTTAAAAGAATTCGTAGGGAATCAAAAGGTGAAGGTAAGCCAAAATTTAAATCTCCTAAAAAAAAAAAAAAGCGCCAGAGAAAGAAAACCATCGAAACCGTAGCTTTGAATGATTTTGATGTAGACGTCATAAGAAGAGCTATTCACGAATTTTACGTATTCGAGAAAAGAGTGCCAACTGTTCCGAAATTGATTCCTGTGCTTAAAGAAAAAATTAATTTTCCTTGGAAAAGAGAAACTTTAAGGAAAATACTTAATGAAATCGGATTTTGTTTTAAAAAGTCCCAGAATAAAAGGAAACTTATCATGGAGCGAAGTGACACTGTTTTATGTAGAACGCAGTATTTGCACGTATTAACACTCTACGTACAATTTTCCAACTGTTATACAAGCAAAATAGTTACACTTTAAAAACAGCAACGTTCGTAAAAGAAAAGCTAAATTTTCCGACCTGTAATAATAAACAAACTGAGTTTGTTTATTATTACATCCCAGAAGACAGACTGATTACTCTATTATCGGAATGGATTCTCCTTTTTCTGACATGCGCAGTAGTTTCGAGGGACCTCAAATCGGTGGGCGAACTATAACAGAGATTAACATCTCCAATTTTGTTATCAAGTTTGATGTCACTTTCTTTCATGATATGATTCATTTCATTGATGAATAACAATAGAAACAGCATGTATACTTGCCTTACACTTGATTTTATATCAAACCATCTTCTTCCACCGCATTCAATTCTAACATCTGATTTACAATTAAAGTATAAAGCGAATAAAAGTTGAGCAGCTCTTAGATGTGAACTGTAGAGTAAAATACACAAACATTATTCAAGAAAAAATTAAAGAGTTTGAGAACAGGAACCAAATCTTGCAGATTCATTGGCAAGCCCTGAAGAAAACATCAACTGATTCAGCCAGAGGCATGTGGTGAGGTTTGTGCAAGGATAGAAAAATCAGAACTCCATAGTAGACACAGGAAGTTAAAGAGGCATGAAGGAAAAGAAGAAAGCATATCAAAAGTTCTGGCAAATAGGTCAGCATGTGCTCTTAAAGAATACAGAGGCAAATGTAAAAAGCTAAATAATGTGTAAAACTAGCTAAATAAAAGTCATGGGAAAACTTTGGTAAGAACATAGAAAATAAATATCAAGACGATGTCAAGATATTCTGGAGGTTGTTGAAGAAGCTCAGAAATGGAGGAAAGAGTGATATAAAAGGAATTAGAGATGATAAAGGTGACATGAAAACTGGAGAAAAAATTATTTTGAGGTATGGAGTAATTTCTTTGAAAAATTGCTAAATAAAACAAGCAATGACAGCACAGTGGTAAAAAAACACTCAAAAGGCATGCAATCAGGAATACATATCCATACTCGAAGTAGAAAAAGCCTGAAATGTGGAAAGGCAGCTGGAGTAGATGATATTTGACCAGAAATGCTCAAGCATGGAGGTATAAAAGTGTTATAGTTCAGAAGGCTGGACAGAGGGACGAATTCCGGATGATTGGAGTAGAGATCTCATAGTACCCATATATAAAAAGAGAAATAAAACCGAATGTGAGAATTACAAAGGTTTTTCCCTACTTAGTATTCCTGGTAAGATTTGCACAAGTATACTTGAGAAATTGTTTAAAAGGAGTGTGGAAGAACAAACTGGATTCAAGCCTAATAGAGGCTGTCAGAATCAGATTTTCACTTTACAACAAATAGTTGAGAAATCATGGGAATATAAAAAAGATCTATATTTAAGTTTTGTAGATCTAGGAAAAGGCATATGACAAGGTGCCGAGAGAGAAGCTATTCAAAATGCTACAGTTATATGATGTCAATGGGGCATTATATCAAGCAATACTCAGTCTTTATTTGGGTTGTAAGTCAGCAGTTAGAATTGAAAGAAGTAGAGTAAGATGGTTTAATGTTAAATCTGGTGTCAGACAAGATATACATTATTCCCTCTGTTATTCATTATCTATATGGATCACATTATGAAGGAAAGTGGTATTAAACCTGATATCAAAATTAGAGATGTTAAACTCAGCTGCATTATGCAGACGATGTTGTACTTCTAAATAAATCCACTACAAGTCTGCAAGATTCTCTGACTAAATTGAATAACTGTTGTAATAGATATGGTATGAAGGTCAGCAATAACAAGACAAAGACAATGAATATAGGCAGAAGCATCGAAAATATCAATTTTCGATGGTAAACCTGTAGAACCTATAGTAAAACAGTTCAGCTACTTACATATGATTTTTAGTGAAGATGGTAAATTAAATATGGAAATAGACAACAGAATCAACAAAGCTGGTATGGCAGGAAGTCAACTGAATAAATTTATATGGAATAAGAGAGAAATTAGCCAAAACACTAAATTAGCTGTATACAATTAGATGTGTTCAAACCAATTTTAATTTATCGATCTGACCAGAGACTAGAGAGCATAGATATGAGAGTCCTGAGAAAGATTAAGGGGCATGAACAGATGACATCAATGGCAATTATCACATTAAAAATGAAGATGTAAAAATAATCATATTAAAAATTCTGAATATTTTTACGTATTAATTATGCCTGTTAGTTTTTGTTTTCATACACGCAGTGTCTGCACTTGTGATGTGCTCGTTATGAAAATGTTATATTAGAAGTAACATGTAAAGAAGTAAAAAATATTGAAGTACTTACTAAACTGATTATTTGTGTTACTTATAAGAAAGTTTGTTGTATTTTAAAATTGTTGAATTTTGTGTTTTGTGAAAGACTTTCTCTTAGCGCTGATGGATACAGCGAGTCAGCCATTTTATTGCAGTGCGTAGTTTCTGACTTTTGTAGAGTGCGCATGCTCCCGGAGAGAACTTGATGTGTGATTGACAGCTGACAAGGAAAGCGTTGCGTATCCAAGTTACAGTTGTAAACAAGAGTGCGTTCGGAAGTTTTTTAGAACACTGGCCGAGATATATTCAAGTTGGGAGGAACTTGATTTTTTTGTGCGGCAGTCAGAAGGAAATTTCATAATGTATTCCGAAAAGGGAATAGTGAAAATAATAGGTTTCAAGCAGGAATAAGTAAAGAATAAAAAGGAAATCTTGAAACTGTAAGTTTTTATAAATTGGCCGGTAAATATTCAAGTTAGAAGGAACTTGATATTTTTTTGTGTGTGGCAGTCGGAAGATATTTTATAGTGTATTCCGAAAAGGGAATAGTGGAAATATTAGGTTTCAAGGAGAAATAAGTAATGAATAAAAGGAAATCTTGAAACTGTAAGTTTTTATTGTGGAATAAGTTAAGACTGTCAATTTAGTATTGTGAATGAAAGGAGAACTTGTTGCTTACAAGTGAATGTTTTTCTTAGAGAAAATATTGATAAGGAAGTTTTATAAGTATTAAGAATGCCTGAAAGTGAAAGTTTAGAAAATATATTGATTAAGAAGATTTTTAGGTATTAAAGGTGCCTGATCTGATGAGTATTACTACTAAAAAGAAAACAGGATATAGTCAAGAAGACTTTGTATGTTATATTGATTGATGAAAAGGATCCTGATAATGAAGTACAGAGCCTTGTAACTTCTGGAAAAGAGCCTTAACAGAAAGAGAAAAAGACTATGAACATTTTTTTGTGATTGTGAAAGAAAAAGTGTTTAGTCTTAAGAGTAAGTTTATATTTTTAAATAAGGCCTTGGATCCATATAATCTGTAGTTATAGTTATGTATTATTACTAGAAATGTATATATATTGTTTTAGTTTTATTAAATGTGTTTATTTTGTACTTGGTATTGAGTCAATGATTAGTTGGATTCTGAAAGAGTGAGTTAAAGTCATTGCACCAATTGGAGTGAACTCTTTGTGCAAATATAATAACATATAGGGACACTCGGAGTCAAAATAAAAATAATTGTTAGTAAAAGAGATTTATATAATAAATCACCTCATAAGTATATAGAGAGAATAATAATATACATAAAGAGGGAAGTATATATAAAAATACATATATAAATAACAATGGCGCAGCCTACAGGATAATTGATTATGATAACTAACAATGGCACAGTCGACGACAGGATAATTGGTTATGACAAAACTATTTTAGAATCCAAAAGGCAAATCTTGACTCAAAAAAAAAAAAAAAAAAAAATTGGCTACAGAAAATAGTAATATTAGTAGTAAAGTTCCTTCAGTTAATGATGAAGAATTTTTTAGGTTAATAAATCCAACCTTAGTAATACCTTCTTTCCCAGGTGATAGTAGTGAGAGCATAGAAACATTTTTTAGGTATGCAGAAAAAATTAAAGATTTAGGGAATTGGTCAGATTTTCACTTGTTAATTATACTTCGTAATAAATTATTGGGAAAAGCAAAAACATTTTTGAATACATCTCCTTTACTACGAGATACTGACAATTATGCAACCTTTAAAAGTTTGCTAATATCAGAATTTTCAAATGTAAAAGAATTAGGGCCTAACATTTGGAAGATTCAACAGTGTATCCAAGGTAATAAGGAATCTGTTTCTGAATATTATCATAGATTGTGGACCATTGCTCATGGATTCAATATTTCATCTGAAGAGAAATCCTCTTTAGAATGGTTGCTCTTTGATCAATTTAGGCTTGGCCTCAAGGATAATTTAAAAGAAACAGCATATAAGAAAAAAGTTAGAAATCTTGAACAATGTTTTGAGCTTGTTAAAGAAAAGGAAGAAAGATTAAGAGATATTTTTCATTCCTCAAGCAATAAGCAAGTAAATTATTTTCAGCATAATCAAACTCATTCTCCTAGCATTGTGGGTACAGATAAAATGAGAGAAGAAAAGCTTAAAAAAAGTAAAGTTGCAAATAAAAGGAAAAAGTCTAAGGAAACTTCTGTGAATTTTACTAAAGATATTCCAGAATCTGATTCCAGGGTAAAATTACATGATTTGGAAAAATATGAGGAACTGAAAACATTTCTGAGTGAAGAAATAGAAAGACAACAGAGCTGAACCCAGCCTGTTTTTCCCGAGTTTCTCACAAGAAGATAATTGTAATTACCTATCAGTGATAATGTTATCAGTGAATGGTAATTTACAATCATTTCCTGCCCACAGAAAATGGGCAGAAAACTTTTGAACATAACATTCAGATCTTTAAAAACATGTCATGATGATCATCATGTTGCAAAAGTAATACTGACATTGCTATTTTGGATTGAATGACTGTTCTGCTTCTGCTAGGATCAGAATTGAAGAACACCAAGCTTATATAAGATTTCTAAAATCAGAATGTTCAGGCCTTGCTTCTCATGCTATTGACACTAGACATGCAGTTCACTGGAATCCGACAATGATATTACACTTACATTTTAAATTTGCTCAACAGTTCCTTGAACAAGTGAAACATTATGCCATCATCCTAATGTTAATCAAACAAAATGCATGCCTATCTCAAAGTTTTGGGAAGTAATAGCCATAAACTGTTCATAATTTTATTATTTATTTTTTATTATTAATTTTTTTTTTTTAAATTGCAAAACTATACCTGACCGTTTTCTAAGGAACTTTAATGGTGTTGTCTCCTGCTGCAATGTAAAAGTATAACTCATTCTTGTGTTAATGTTTTGAATGCTGCAACTAATTCTATTCCTTTTTTGTTCACTGTAATATGAGCATCATGTTACAGTGAACAAATATATAGGAATAGTAATAAATTCTAATTTCCTTTAAGTGTATTAAACAATTTTTTAAAATATGTTTATGATTTCTCCACTCCCTATCTCACAAACTTACTCTAAGCACTTTCTGTTTTATGTCTCCTCTATTAAGCACTGTTCTGCTGAACTGGTACTGCCATTCTTTAACTTTCCATTAAGCATTCTACTCAATGGTAAAACGTTAATACACATCAAAGTTATCTCTCCCTCATTTGGTGAAGTAAAAATTATGCGATGTAATCAATGTTCAATGGTAAAATATTGGGACTTTAATTCTATTTTCCCTTGTGTGTTAAGCCGAATTGCCTGTCTCGGTCAAGTAACTTCTTTGAAACTTCATTAATGCTCTGATGTTTAACCAAATTTGGAAACTATGAATGTCCGGATAGACAGACAAACAGAAAATTATACTTGCAGTGAAAGTACTCTCACACTAAAATGATGGCTTCACTGTAAGTTGTCTCCTGCTGAAACATTTTTTTAGAGGAAAGACACACTTCTCAGTGCGAGTTCACTCTCCTCATTCATTATCATCATCAAATTCCTGACATGGACCCTCACGGGGTGGGTGTACAGGATGTATATTATATACCAGTATATATCATGAGGTGTATATTATGATAGTATTACATGAAAAATTTATATCATTACTAACTTCCTATGAACAATTTTCCTCAAAATCAATCTGTTACCTGTCAAGACTCCAACATTATCAGATCTTATATTTTTGTCTTCTAAGGCACTTTTTATTGTATCAATCCACCTATATCTTGGTCTTCCTCTGGGTCTTCTTGCTTTCAACCTGGCAGAGAACACTTGTTTTGCTAATCTTTCCCTTCCCATTCTGTTTAAGTGACCATACCACCTGAGATTAGCTCTGCTAACAATGTCAAGTTCTTTCCTAACATTATCATTTTTAATATGATCTTGACACTGATGCCATCTGCTCATGCCCCTAATCTTTCTCAGGACTCTCATATCTGTGATCTCTAGTATTTGGTCAGGTGTTTTATTTCTAACTCAGTTCTCAGATCCATAGGTTAAAATTGGTTTGAACACGGTCTTGTATTACAGACATTTTTTCTAGCGTTATTTATTTTTAAAGAACACCTTAATTTGAATTTAAAGAACAACTTGCATTGATAAGAACTGGGTTCTTATCAATGCAAGTATAAATCCATGAATATAAGTTATGCTGTTGCTAAAATTATTTAATATTTTAAAAACAAATGGATGTATACCCAAGACTGGGTATACATCCGTTGAAATTTTTCCTACAAGGGTAAAGGAGGATTTACTTCCTTTCCCAAGGGAAAGGAAGTAAATCCTTCCTAGATTTCTATAAGAAATCTAGAGCCATGCACAAAATTCTATTTATGATGATGCTTCTATACTGAGAGTGAAGATTGGACTATTGCAGAATTCCTCAAAGTATATTTCTTGGAACCAAAAGTTCCATAAACAGAAAATCAACAAGTAGCTTGTGATAACAAATAAACACAGGATGTGATATCAACTATTTCAATTACAAAGCAATTTGGTTTTCTAAAATCATGAAGTAAAAATATTTTTTATATTTTTACATATTTTTGTTTCTATTATTTTAAAAATAATATAAACAAATAGCATGTTTCAAAAACAATGGAAATAGTAATCTCATATGGGAAATATCATAGGTTTAAAGTAAATTAGTACAATAAATGTTAGCGAGTCAAGTTTGGTTTATTTGGATTTACTGCTGAAGCAACTCAAGCTATGTGTGTGTGTGTGTGTGTGTGTGTGTATTCTAATGGCTGTTTGTATGCATTGTGGAATGAAAAAAACCTGAGTTTCCAGGAGGAAAAATGTGATTTAAGAAGAAATAAAAATATTAACAAGATCCTAAATATCCAATTTCCTCAAAATCCATCCAACCAGAGAATTAATCAAATAATATGCAAATGGATAGAAAGCAATTCTAACAGGTGCTTTTGTACAGCTAAAAATATTTCAGATAAACCAGCGTGGGTAGTGACCTCTTCTCATAATGTAAAACCAGTATATATACATCTCTTAGGAGCTGTGTTTTACATTATGAGAGAATATTAAGGTTAGTGACAGGGCTTGCTCCACCTTTGCATGGAGTTGCCCTGGTGTTGTACTACTCAAGTGATTTGCTTACAGTTGGGTTCGCCAATAGTTTTTTCGGCATGAAACTCTATGGATTTGATGGATTTCGATCCAAGTTTTGTACCTGGCTATAAAATAAAATGGGATTTACCATCTCCCTTTAACATAAATTTCTCAATTTAAAAATAATAATAATTCCTTCACCCTTTTACTTCATTTTACTGCTTCTTGATAAGAAATATTTAAAGAAATTTATAAAGAACATTAACATTTTACTTATATTATTATTATATGACACCTCCAGAGAGTTCAAAGACTCATCGAGAGAGGGCACCTACTCTACAACTCTCTGTCTCCAACAATCAAACCACCAACTAAAACAAACCACAACTACATCAACGCCATTTACTGCCCACTACCACCACTAGTATTTTCACAGATAATTACGAACATCCAACGAACAACCACTCGGCCAACCAGACTGGCTTATATTTATATATATATATGAAATTTATATTTATACTGGCTCATAAAGTTATCAGATCACTGAACACCACTCTGATAGCTATGGGTGATAAATGCATTATCCCTGATTGTCTCTGTTCTAGATGCCTTCATCGGACAGAGCCTGCGCTTCTCCCTTGATGGCTCAGCTGATCAGCCAGTTGGCGTTGCATGTTTACTAGGTGTTACTCAAAATCATTTTAGGTATTTATCGACCTCCTTTTGACCCCTAGAAATTTATTGACCCCTTGGACTCCCCCCAGGGGTCGATATCGACCACTTTGCCGACCCTTGTTCTAGATGAACGTAAGTTACAGAATAATGTGCTGTGTGTGTAAAATGTACACATTCTGAAGTTCAGCCATTTTGTTTATCAGTGATGTATCACCACCATTTTCTAATAAGGTTCAAAGAAATATACAAAATACGATGACAGTATTACACTGTTAAGATTACATTAAAAGTTTTTCAACAATTTTCTTCAAATTAATCTGTTTGTCAGGTCTCCAATATTGTCCAATTTTGCATGCTTGTCTTCTAAGCCACTACAGTCAACTCTTACTACTGATAAAATGCTATGCTGAAAGAAATTCTATAGTAAAATATCCACTATAATGAACATTCCTCTGGTCCCTATGAGTTAGCCATAGTGAGAGTTGACTGTGCTAACTGCATCAATTCTCCCTCCTACACAAAAAGGCTCAAATACACTGATAATGTTAAAGATAAATGAGTAGAAAATGTAGATGAAGTGCTAATAATGCTCAATAATTATGATGCTTGTTATTTTTGGACATCCTGGCAAATCCAAACAAGCACATCAGCTTTTATGGATTGAAATTGCAGGTATAAACATGTATTATCATTTAGGCGTCATGATACTATAACTGATTTACATGCAATTAGTCTTCATTATGTGGGCTTTTTCATCTGAAGGTGACTTAGCCAATCTCATAGGGTTTTTTCCTCCGAGAATTGGGTTTTTCATCCTGCATACATACAGGCAAATTGGCCTTCAGAACACACGCAATTTATATGAAAAAAATACTGTTGGTAGTAGATGGCATTGATAGTAGTTGTGTATAGTAGGAGAATTAAGTAGTAGACGAGACGGTTAGATGTGTGTAGCAGAGTGGAGTAAAGTGCCCTCCCATGATGAGTACGTGGAGGTGTCACGTAACAACAATAATAATGAAACTAGTTGGCTGATTGGTTGGGATTTTATTTATGATACATTGGCTACTGTGGCTATTGTGTACCAAGCACAGGATATAAATGAAAGATAAGTTTTATTTGTTAATTACATTTCATTACACAACACACTGGCTGGCTGGTAGAGTGGATAATGTCTCTGCTTCTCAAATGGGTTAAAATTTTACTGTGACATGGATGTTTTTGTGAGACTTTAGAATGGCAGATGATTTTTTATTATTTAGAATGAGACCATCACACTTACTGGCAGTCAAAGCGACTTGAAAAAGTTCAACTCATCTCTGGAGGTAGGATTTGCAGATTATTCTTAAACTTAGCCCACCCTAATATTATGTATGCTATAGAGATTACCAACATAGGAGAATGAAAAACTGAAAACAGAATGTTATAACATTTAATAACAAACGCTTCACAAATTAATGGCAATAAATAATTTAATCTTCATACGCTTGAGAAATATACTTAATGCAACATAATTTAATTGGTATCATTGTGTAAGGCTTCTGTGGAGAGGACATATTAGAATCACTATTTTCAGTATTAAACTACTTACAAAGAAATTATGTTTTGACTAGTTTTATGAAAAAATTTTGTTTCACTTCATCAGGAAATAGCACAAATAAATTAAAAAACTACAAGCAAAGTAATAACAGTTAACATTTCTAGTGAAAAATATTTGAAAACATTTAATCAATGGAAAGCATACATTTGTTGTTATGCTGGCTGCTGTATATTGCTGGTAGATACAAATGTGTCTTGATGGATTAAGGAGGACCAGATTTGATGTAAAATCATCCCTTCTTTTTAATACACTGTAGAGAATGCTTCATCGTTTCAGGTGATGTTATTCTTTGAATGTTCTTGAGTAAAAGCAATGTGGAGCATTTCAGTCTGTTGCCATTCTACTTATTTATGCTTATGCTACATGAAACTCTAAGTGAAAAGTACAATCACAATTTCCAGAAACAAATGATGAAAATCTTAACATATAAAAGTTCATTACATAAAAGGCACAACCTGCTTTCTAAGTCTTTCCTTTTTTTTAAAAAAAATAGAGCAAAAGTAACTTGTCATAATCAAGCCAGGGACAATTATCATCCTGCTGCAACAAGTATGACAAGGCTGCATGTTCTCACAACACTTCACAACATAAATGTAGCTGTATCCGAGGTTTAAGCAGAGAGCAGTTGTGTCTTGTGTGAGAAAACTTGATCCATTAGAGGAGACCCATTTCACATTGTATCACCATCTTCTAACACGAGGAGGAGTTCTGCTGATACTATGACGAGGACTATGAGAATAACGTCTTCGTGGTGAGACGGGACCGTGATCTTCTGGTTCCTCCATAACCACTGCCACCACCATACCAACTACTGGTCAAGGTCCAGGCTGGAAAGCCAATTCAAGGCCTCATCCATCACCTTGTGGATGTCCTGTAGGCCACCACCATGAAATTGGCCTTGGGCAGTTGTACACAACATGAGTAATTGTCTGAGCCATGGGAGAACAATCACAATAAGGGTGATAAGACAGCTCCCATTTATGTAAAAGGTAACCACATCTGCCCTGACTAGTTCTGATCCTGTTTATTGATGACCAAATCTTCCTAGGAAGATCAAAACCAGGTTGCAGAGCACAGGGATCTTCTACCAGGAAGCCGTTTGTTGGGAGATTGTTGGACCAGTATTCTCTCCATATATATGAGATATTAATGGCAGCACAGCTGAAGAGAGTTCATCCATGGACCAGAGAGGCTTTCTAGATTTGAGGAGAAAACTAGGTGGGTTTATGAGAGTCTGGTGTAGGGGCAGGAGTGGGTTGCTCATTGCTTTATTAAATTCCTTAATTGAGGCTTGTTTTTTCCGTATGTGTGGTAGAGCAATGTTAGATAGAACAAGCAGCCAGGAGAGAGAGTGCTTCTCACTGTCCCACTAATTGCGTGCATGGTAGAGTTTAGCTGGGTGTCTATAATGTTAGTGTGTGTGTACTTCTTTCCAAGATAGGGGCACAATATTCTGCTGCAGAAAATGCTAGGGCTAGTGCAGACGACCTTAGGACCTCTGCACCACAACCCCAGGTTGTTCCAGCAAGCCTTGAAATGATGTTATTTCTGGTTTTAATTTTATTGGAGAAGTTAATGATGTGCCTTTTATAGGTTAGGCTTCTGTCCAGGCTCACTCCAAGGTATTTTGGGTGAGGCTCGTATTCTACCATTTTTCCACAGAAAGAAAGGTTGAGTTGTCGATTCGCCTCTGCATTGTACAGGTGAGGACATGGGAAGGCCATCTCAATCCCCCCATTCTACTAAATGTTTTGTATCTGTGTGCTGACAGCCTTGATTTGTGCTTTATTCTCAACATCCTTGATGTGTTCCAATCGGCATATCACCCCAGATCTGCCAGTTTGTCCCATTTAGTGTAGCCCACAACTGCAATTGATCTGGTAGACACCTGATTTTTTTAAGTGGCAGATGTTGTGGTTCAGGAGGTTTCAAATGACTGGAAATTTTGTTGATTGGAAAGAAAGTGAATTTTAGATTTTTTTGGCAAAGAAAATGGGAGAATCACTACTCCTTTATATTCTTGGTTTGTTTGTTCTTCTGTTTGTTTTGGAGGTTGAGATAGAATTTTTTTGACTAATGTTCTGTTGTAGCCATTTTTTGGGAGGACAGAATTATGATAATGTAGCTCTTGGTTTCCTTTATCGATATTCATGGAAATTCTGTAGGCTCTATCACATAAGTGATTCTCATAATTCAACTGGAGAATTTGGCTATAAGGATGATGTATTTTGAGGTTTAAGTGATATTTATTATCAACACTGTGATCACATTCTATTTTATTGTGTATTTAGTGTTTGAGGCAGCAAGATCTGCTGAGCTTAATTTCTCACAACGAAAGAAGAAGCATTAACTAATCCCACTCCCCAACTTAAACAATTCACACCTTCATCTTAGAAAGTGTTTTTAAGGCTGAAAGCATGAAAATAACAAAATAGGACCAATTTTGTTTTAAGGTCACCTAATCATGAGTATCTCTCATAAAAATTTCAAATTTTTATTTGATCTCTCACATAACATTTTAGGCTTTAAAGTGAGCCATTTTTAATTTTTTGCAAATTTTAAAGCAATTTTTTTCATCAAAAAAAAGGACTTCAAATGTAAGTGATTTAGGGTATGCATATTCTACTACATGTAAACATAAATTACAGAAAAATATTAGACTTGTGATATCAATCTAGGGCCTACAGGCAGAGTACAAAATGCACTCAGAATACCTAAAGCATGTGGCAGCTGCCACCTTGGAAAAAAAAAATGAACAATCTAGAAATAGGCTGTTATTAATTTTAAATCTCTTCAAAACTGAAAATTTAACAGCAACCAAATAAAGGTGGCTGTCATAATTATTAGAATGGCAAGAAATATCAAAAAAAAAAAAAAAAAAACTTCCATCTACTACAGGACAGGGTGACAAAACAACCTGATTTTATCAAAATCAAATAATATCATATGCAACTTATGATTTCACTTGGAATGACCCTATATTATGTAAGTCATTAATCACACACTGATAACGATAAGCATGCAAACAAAACATTAAAAACAGAAAATAAATAGAAAATTTTTATATGAAACAATACATACTACTTACATGGTGATAACCTGTACTAGCAACTATTTTATCACTGTCTGGAATGAAATGCATATCCAATATCCAGATTGGAACTCTGAGGTCCAGAAAATCATTTCTCACCTAAAGCAATATTTTAAAAATTAACAATATACAACACAATATTCAAGCTTACTTACCCCCCACCCCACCCCTGATATAAGAATGTGCACCTGAATGATAGTTCTATGAAATTTGACAGTAGGAAAAAAAAATTATTTTTCCAACAGCAAACTATTCAAGGATAAATGGCATATAAAATATGACTCAGCATAACTTTTTCTATTATTTCAATAATGAAAACTAATATGATAACTGACTTTCTGAAAAGAAATATATGCATATTTGTACAGCATCATATGTATGTTGTACAAATCCTGGAGGGCATCAATTCTAACAGTTAGAGTTGATGTCTTCCAGAGTCTGGGTTTAAGTCCTACTGCAGCATGGACAGCTGTCCTTCAGATAGTAGATGATTTTCATCTGAGAGTTGAAACAATCAGTTACTGGAGATGAAATGGCTTTAAAAAAACATTGTTAAGTCTTGAGAGAAGAATTCCTGATTATCTGTTAACCTTTAAGATTACTTGTACTAATATGCAATAGGCTTACTACTTTCAACGAATTTCCATTAAAAAAAAATATCTAAACTTCAGGTAACAGAATCATTAATCATCAAAGACTTAGTCATAAATCAAATTATGATTCAATTAATTAAATCAACAATCAGCTGATCAATTTAGAATTTAGCTTGCATAATATTATAAAAAAAGTAGTCTATGCTACAGCTCATGAACATTGTTGCTAAAAATCAGATAAAATTTTACAGGAGATAAAAGGAAAAGAAGTTTCCTACACAATAGAAATGATTTTTTTTTTTAATTGTATTTTTATGGCACAAAGACATCAAAGGTCATACTGTGCCAAGACACAGGTCACAGCAGTACATATGGTAACTGGTTAGCAAGACAATCACAAACATCCATGCCCTTGGTGGTATTCGAACCTGCGGCCTCTTGGCAAGAGAGCAGATATGCTAACCACTCAGCCAACAAAATCAAGCCCAAGATCTGTGATTACGTAGCCTATTAATGTGTGATTTGCTGTACAAGGAAATGTAGTTCAGTTATTACCAACATACTCTACCTCAAACTGTACAATACTGCCAGTGATAATGTACAACTCATCAGTATGATAACCAAAGATTTGCCACATTTATTGCATAAGTGGGATGCTGAATCTCTATTGAATGGTCAAAGAATTTGTGATTTATATAATACATTGATGTGTATTAAAAGCTCTTATTTCATTCAGGATAAAAAAAAAACTTTTATTTTAGTCAATATCATTACTTTTAAACTTTTACAGTTTTGAAGTGTCAATAACTAAATGAAACTTTTCATTTCACCATCATCATATATTCCTGATACATACTGCCAAGCAGTGAACAGGATACTATAATACTACAAAATGTAAAGTTTACATTATAACTTCCTATTAAAAAATTTACTCTATTTAATCTGTATCTGTCAGAACTCCAATACAGTCAGATCTCATATCTCAATCTTCTAAAACACTTCTACCTGCACCAATCCACATGGATCTCGGTCTTTCTCTGAGCCTTTTTCCTACTAGTCTGGCATCAAGCAGTTATTTTTCTAACCTCTTCTTTTCCATTCTGTTAAATTGATCATTCCACATGAAATCTGCTCACAAATTACTGAAGGTTAACAATGTCAAGTTTTTTCCTAATATCTTCGTTTTTAATGTGATGCTGCCATCTCTTTTCTCTCTTGATTATTCTCTGAACTCTCATGTCTATAGTTTCAGTCTTTGATCAACTGTATTGTATACTATTAAATTATTTCAGGAAATTACAACACATACTAAATATTAATTAAAAGAAAACTTTAATCAATACTTCATATATTTCGGAAATGTTATATTGCCATCTTCATGGAACATAAAACTATGATAAGTGCACACAGGCACTAACAACGAGCAAATGAGGCCAAAGAGAGTAACTAATGTTGTTCCTAGAGTCCTAAAGGTGCCCCCTAGTGGGCTAAATTGGGTCGTCTTGGCTGTTGGGCTGATGTTCTTATGATGAAAGCTTCCCAAATTTCGGGTAGTCTCATGCACCCAAATTTGTTGAGGTTTGGAAGTTTTATAGAGCTGAGGCTCTATAAAACTTCCCAAGTTTTATAGAGCAAATATAAATCTTTCGTATTTATATTTGCTGCGATGTAGTAAAGTGGCTTTCTTCCATCGTATTCTGTGGTGGATATCCAGAGCATGGTCTGCAAGCCCAGAATGGCTGTATTGGTAAGCTTATCTACAAGCCTATCTTGTATACTGCTACTTTAGTGTTCCTACTAATCTCTCTCTTAATCCATATAAACTTAACTCTCTACCATATGAAATTTGATTATTCTGTTGCCTATTTCCATAATTAATTTGCCATCTTGACTAAAAACTGTGACTAAATCAATTTATTTATTTTGATTTTTTTAACCTCAAGCATTGATATGTACTTCTGACTACATTCTTCTTGAATATTTTCTACAATAATTCATCACCATTTCTGGTCAAATATCATCTGCTCCTTTCCACATTTCAGGCTTTTGATGGGTTTTTTCTACTTTGAGTATGGATATGTATTCCTGATTGCATGCCTTTTGAGTGTTTTTAACCAGTGTGCCGTCACTGCTTGTTTCATTTAACAATTTTTTGAAGTAATTACTCCATACATCAAGGACATCTTTTTTCTCCGGTTTTCATGTCACTTTTATCATCTGTAATACCCTTTACAACAGCACTCTTTCCTCCGTCTCTGAGCTTCTTCAACAACCTCCAGAATATTTTGCTACTTCTTGACATTTATTTTCTATGTTCTTGCCAAATACTTTTGTTTAGCTAGTTTTATACAATTTTTGGCTTTCTAACATTTGTCTCTGTATTCTCTAACAGCACAAGCTGACTTATTTGCTAGGAACTTTTGATATGCTTTCTTCTTTTCCTTCACTGCCTTTTTAACTTCCTGCATCTACCATGGAGTTCTGATTTTTCTAGCCTTGCAGACAACCTCACCACATGCCTCTCTGGCTGAATCAATCAATGTTTTCTTCAGGGCTTGCGAACAAATTGAGAGATTCGTTCGCAAGCGACAAAATGAAACATTATTGAAGAAAAAATGAATTTTTTCTTCAATAATGTTTGTATATTTTAGTCTACAGTTCGCATCTGAGAGCTGATCAACTTTTATTCGCTTTAAAACTTTCTTACATGTTTTTCTTTTCAGTATGAAATTCAATTTTATCCTGCTCAAGACTAAATGGTGATCACTTCCAATTTCAAATCCTCTGTACACTCTAGTGTCCTGCACCAGTGAGAAAACATAAAGCATCACTATCAACAATAACATAGTCAACGAGACTTTTCTTATTCCTTGCTTCTTCTCTCCATGTGAATTTATGCACATTTTTATGTTGGAACATTGTGTTAGTAATAACCAGTCCATGTCCTGAGCAGAAATCCAACAAATTTGGAGAAAAGAGCTTTGCTCTTTTCTCCAAATTTTCTCAAAATAATTCTGTACGTCTGAAAAATCATTTCCTATTCTGCTATTCAGATTCCCAACAAGAACCAACTTTTCCTTTTTCATTGTGTCAGTTGCTTTCTCTAAAACCTCAAAAAATTCTTCCACTTCTACCATAGTAAAACCTTTTGTGGGACGATAGGTACTAAGTCTCATTTTCCAGTTCCCCATTCTCATATTTGCCTACATCACCCTACTTGATACTGCCTGCCATTCAAGAAGATTAATTGTATTTAGTGTTGAATACTATGGCTGTTCATTCTTTTCCCTGATTGTTATTGCCCGAATATAGTATTTTGTATTTATTGCTTAGAAAGATCTCACCAGTTTTTGCCTTTTTTTTTTTGTTTCAGTCATCCCTATTATATCGATCTAGCACTTATCCAATTCCTCAGCCAGCTCCATTTCTTTGCCATTCAGGCTTCTTATGTTGATAGTATTGATCTTGAACTCTTGTGATGTTCAGTAGGAGATGTGTTTCAAGATTTCTTCCAGTAGTTGACTTTTTGCTGTTTGCCCTGGTTCCATGGCAAAAACAATGGGGGCCTTGTTTAACTGGGTGACCCAGTCAGCATGAAATTCTATCATGTTGTACCTTCATTTTGTTTGTGGTTCTAAGCCAATAAGAATATAATTTGGTTGGCTAAATCCAAAATTGCCAGCCCAGCCATGTTTGTTCAGTATCCAGATAGATACCTAACAGAGTGCAGTACAAGAAGGTTAGGATTGGACATAAGGTCAGAAGCCCTGGTTGGTTCTCCACATTACTTTAAAGGCTATGACTCTTAAGCATCCCATGTAGAAATCAGGTATTCAAAAAAACAGAGCTGTATATATAAACATGCCCTACATCAAAGTGCAGACTATGCACAGTAACTGAAGAATATTGAATAAATATATATATCTATTTATTGGCACAGAAATGGAAAGGAATTATTAGACTAAATGTTTTCTGTTATACATCAGTGAACTTGAAATGTCATAAAATGCTTTAAGAGTGGGATTCTGTGTTCATTAAATGAACTGGGAGTTGCAATTTGTTAGTTTGTACAATGTTCATAAATAAGAACTGTTCACTTCTTGAAAGTTCATAAGTAGAAGTTTGGCTGTATCTAATATATATACTCCTCAAGAGTATATACCATAAATAATTATGATAAGTGCACAGGTATGATAAGGGTTTCATGGGATAAGAAAGTGGTGTAGAGAGCCAAGAGACAAATGACCAAGATGCAAGTGGTCTATGGAATGTTCCCTAAAAAACAAATTGAGGGTTTGTGGGTTGCAAAAGTTGGTTGGTAGACAGAAAAAGAGGGAATATAAAAGAAACATTTTAGTTACTAAAAGGGTTTTATAGGACTGATGCAAAAGAAATTTTTAGCACTTGGTTACAGGGATTATCTCTGGAAACTGAGGAAGAGTGTGCTTTGTAAGGGCATGAGAATTAGATTTTTTGCTTATAGTAATGAATGAGTGAAATGGATATGGCCAAAGTCTGTTTTACAAGGGTGGTCTGAAAAGTTCTCAGCCTTGACTATACATGGCAACATATATCGGCACGATTTTTTTTTTTTTCTAAGTTGGTACATCTGCCATA
Organism: Typopeltis vanoorti; assembly: GCF_054136105.1. Classification (NCBI taxonomy): domain Eukaryota; kingdom Metazoa; phylum Arthropoda; class Arachnida; order Uropygi; family Thelyphonidae; genus Typopeltis; species Typopeltis vanoorti. The sequence continues at coordinate 48,857,305 of NC_143559.1, forward strand.
AGCATCCATGTAAAATTGCAAGTCATTCTATCAAGTAGTTTGTTTTATACAGCTATCTGAAACAAAAGTGTTGTCTGTATTCCCTTGAAATGGATAAAATTGAGTATTATGTGGTTATAAAATTGTTTGTAAAAGAAGGTTTAACGCCAAAAGAAATTCATTCGAAGTTCATAAAAGTTTATGGGCACTCTTCTTGTTTGTTTTTGACAATTAAGAAATAGGCTGCTGAGTTTAAATGTGGCCGTACCAGCCTTGAAGATGATCCACATGAAGGACATCCAAAAAATGTAACACTACTAGAAATCACTGATCAAGTGCACGATATGGTATTAGACGATTGGCGAGTCAAAGTGCATGAAATTGCTGAGACTATAGGCATTTCAAAAAAACGTGTAGGATATATTTTGCATGAAGAATTGCAAATGAAAAAGCTTTGTGCAAGATGGGTGCCAAACATGCTCACAACAGATCAAAAACACACTGAAAATCTCTGAATAGTGCTCGGAGCATTTTAACAAGAATAAAACTGATTTTGTGCATCGACTTATTACTATGGATGAGACTTGGATTCACTATTACACACAAGAATCCAAATAGCAGTCAAAACAGTGGACAGACGCCAGTTGTTCAGCGCCAAAGAGAACAAAGTCGGTTCCATCAGCAGGAAAGTTCATGGAATCGGTGTTTTGGGATGCTAAGGGCATTTAGTTTATTAATTATCTTGAAAAGGGTAAAACCATAACCGGGGAATATTATTCCGATCTTTTAACCAGACTAGACGAAAATATTCATGAGAAAAGACTTGATTTGCAGAAGAAAAAAATCATCTTTCATCAGGACAATGCACATGCATACAAAGGTATTTTGGCAATGGGAAAATTACGGGATCTGCATAATGAATTGTTGGAAGATCCACCCTATTTCCCAGATTTGGCTCCCTCTGACTTCCATTTCTTTCCAGAACTAAAACTCTTTCTTGCTGGTCAACATTTTTCTTCAAATCAAGAGGTGATTGCAGCTGTAGAGGGGTATTTTGCAGATCTTACTGAGAACCACTACACCGGCGGGATAATGGTGATGGAGCATCGCTGGAATAAATGTATTAGTCTAAAGGGAGATTATGTTGAAAAATAAAAATAATTTTGAAATTATAAATTCGATTTTTCATTGTTGGACCAAGAACTTTTTCAGACCACTCTCGTAAGTATTCTGTCAGTGAATGTGTTCAAGGAGAGAAGACATGATAGGTGCTGTGTGTGTGTGTCTCTCTTCTGCAATGAGTCTTCTGAATCCATATTGTTCCAATGCACAACAGTAATAATAAATAATAAGATTTGTTGAAATATAAAGTCAAGCTTTCACATATTTATTCAGCGAAAATTCACTTAATAGAAATCTTTTTCTATTTTTCAAAAGAATTTCAAATATAAATAAACCATACCTGATTTTATATTATGTAAAAATATGATTACTTACATTTTTAGCTCTAAAAACAGGTTCTTTAAGATTTTGCAAATCCCATATTTTTAAATCATTTTCTTTTCCACCTGTTGCAAACAGGTTTGGTTTCTGTGGATTCTGTCGCATTCTGCAAATATCTTCTCCAACATTGATTTCCACCTAAAATTAAAAATCCATATAATATTTAGAGTTCAATAAAATGCAGCTGAAAGTTATGCATGACTGCATACATGTTTATAGGTAAATGAAATATACAATAGGTTTTCAAAAAGTTTCCAGACTGAACCCTGAATGCACAAAGAAATTGCAGGATTCAGAGTCCTTCATAGTTATTTCCTTCTTCAGAAAACACATTGCTGGAAATAATGATCAAAATCCATTTTCAGAATTTGAGTGTTTTTGTTAAATATGGCCTGAATGTTAAAACTGTGGCTTTACAAAATTTTTTCAGAGCTATGGGAATAAACAAACAAAAAGTTGCATACAGCAAATAGACTTTAATATTTATGACATTTTAATTTTTTTTTTGGCAAAGATTCTGGAGAAGTTCAGATGCCAGTCAGTCATGTTGAAATGATAAATCATCTAATTCCCAAGCTTCCATTTCTTCAGAATTTCATTCAAATGGCTTCAATGCAAAATTCCTCCAAGACAATTGCTCCTGCTGGATAGAACTCCTACTGCAGTATGTACTTGTTACATATGTCTTTTTGATTGGGGACTCATGCTGTGATGACCAGGCAGTGGTCATCACAGCAGGAATACATCTAAAAATCTACATCTCATTTACATGTAACGTGTTTTTTTTTCTTCTTTTAATTGTATTTTTCAAAAGATTTCAATATCAGAGACATGCACAAATAAAGCAGAGGCTGTCAATGGACAATGTTCATTAATCCTATGTTAGAAAATGCATTATAAATTTTGCTGAAATGTGCTTCACAGTCAGTTAAGTGACTTAAAATTTAGTCACATAAGTCTATGGAAATTTCCACCATTTCCTATCACATAAATTGTTAATCATCAATAATTACAAACTGAGGTGTATACTTTTCCACAGTTTAAAAACATCCATCATCATGATCATCAAATTCCTGACATGTATCTTCAAGGGGTGTACAGGATACGATAGTACTACATTAAAAATTTACATCATTACTAACTTCCTATCTACAATTTTCCTCCAAATCAATCTGTTACCTATCAAGACTCCAACATTATCAGATTTTATATTTCTATCTTCTAAGGCACATTTTACCATATCAATCCACCTATATATTGGTCTCCCTCTGCATCTTTTCCCTGCCAACCTGGGAAATTCTTTCTAATCTTTGCTAAATTTCTTTGCTAATCTTTCATCTCCCATCTGTTTTCGTGACCATATCATCTGAGATTAGCTCTGCTAACACATTCCAGGTTGCTGACAATGTCAAGTTCTTTCCTAATATCCCTGTTTTTAATATGATATTGCCATTGATGCCATTTGTTCACACCCTAATCTTTCTCAGGACTCAAATATCTTAAGTCTCCAGTCTTTTGTTTAAGTGTTTTACTTCTAACCCAGCTCTCAGATCCATAAGTTAAAATTGGTTTGAACACTGTTTCGTATACAGCTAATTCAGTGTTTTGACTAATTTCTCTCTTATTCCATATAAATTTATTCATTTGACTTCCTACCATACCAGCTTTGTTGATTCTGTTGTCTGTTTCTGTATTTAATTTACCATCTTCACTAAAAATCATATCTAAGTAGCTGAAATGTTTTACTCGTTATATAGGTTCTCCATTCACAATGCAGTTGATATTTTCAATACTTCTTCCTATATTCATTGTCTTTGTCTTGTTATTGCTGACCTTCATACCATATCTATTACAACAGTTATTCAATTTAGTCAGGAAATCTTGCAGACTTGTAGCAGATTTATTTAGAAGTATAACATCATCCATATAAAACAAAAAGCTGACATTAACATTTGCAATTTTGATATCAAGTTTAATACCATTTTCCATCATAATGTGATTCATATAGATAATGTGCATCCTTATCTGACAACACATTTAACATTAAACCATGTTCCTGTACTTCCTTCAAATCCAACTGCTGACTTACATCTCAAATAAAGACTAAGTATTGCTTGATATAATGCCCCTACTTACTCCATACAACTGTAGTGTTTTGAATAGCTTCTCTCTTGGCACCTTGTCATATGCCTTTTCCAGATCTGATGATGATGATGATGAACTGCCTATTTTTCTACCCACTGCAGGGTGAAGGCCTCTCCCATTGAGGGAGGTTTGGGTCTACTACAACTTTTGCGTGACACAATCCATATTGGGAGAGTCTATCTATACATACATTTATTCATCCAAGTATAGAGTGTATCTATACTTGGGTGAATGAATGTATGAAGGTGGAAGACAATCACAAACATCCATGCCTATGCAGGATTGGAACCTGCAGCCCCTTGGCTGGAGAGCAGATACACTAACCACTTGGCCAACCAGGCCAGCTTTTCCAGATCTAAACTTAAATATAGATCTTTGTTATATTCCCATGATTTCTCAACTGTTTGTCCTAAATTGAAAATATGATCCTGACAGCCTCTATTTGGCCCTAATCAGCTTGTTCTTCACCAAGCTTCTCTTCCACTATCCTTCAACCATTTTTCAAGTATACTTGCATAAATTTTAAAATAATTCTACTAATAGGTTAGTAGAATTACAGAAATATAAGATAAGATTAAGATAACAGAAATATAAGGGGGATGAAACCCTGAGGTCTGTTGAAGAATCCTCAGGTGATGGAACATGGGAGTCAATTATTTGCTGGATTTGACAAGGGTTGTAATCATTCAATTCAATTAAAGTTTTGATAGTGAGAAGTTCTTGTTGTAAGCTTAAGGGAGAGAAGTATACATTATATGCTCTATTAATCAAAGATGTAACAACACCAATATTTTGAGAAGTGTAATGAGCAGAATTTTGATAAATGTATCTGCTAGTAAAGGTAGGTTTTCGTTAAACACTGGTTGACAAAGTACTAGAGGCTGTGTGAGTAAGAAGGATGTCTAAAACTGGTAAACTACCAGCATTTTCTTCTTCCATGGTGAACTGAATGTGTGGGTGAAGGCTACTGATCCAATGTAGAAAAGTGGTAGGTTCATTTCCAAAATGAGGCCAAACAGCAAAAATGTCTTGACATAACGAAACAAAAGAGAGAGTTGAGGATGAATGGATGAAGACATGGTATCTTCCATTCTTGTAGATAATGTTATACATTAGTTACACACAGCTTTAAATTTTTTCAGGAAATGACAAAATATACTAGAATATTAATTAAAAAACTTTTGGTATAGCTCTGGACCTTTTTCATGACAACCTGGCAGAGAACACTTGTTTTGCTAATCTTTCCTCTCCCATTCTGTTTAAGTGATCATGCCACCTGAGATTAGCTCTGCTAACACATTCCTGGATGCTAACAATGTCAAGTCCTTAATACCGCTTTCCTTCATAATGCAATCCATATAGATAATGAATAACAGAGAGGATAATCCTTGTCTGACACCAGATTTAACATTAAACTATCTTTTCTACTTCCTTCAATTCCAACTGCTGACATACAACTCAAATAGAGACTAAGTATTGCTTGATATAATGCCCTACTGACTCCATACAACTGTAGCATTTTGAATAGCTTCTCTCTTGGCACCTTGTCATATGCCTATTCAAGATCTACAAAACTTAAATACAGATGTTTGTTATATTTCCATGATTTCTCCACAATTTGTTGTAAAGTGAAAATCTGATCTTGACAGCTTCTATTTAGCCTGAATCCAGATTGTTCTCCGCTAAGCTTCTCTTCCACAAATCTTCTCAGCCGTTTCTCAAGTATACTTGCATAAATCTTATCACGAACACTCAGTAGAGAAATACCTCTGTGATTCTCACATTCAGTTTTATTTCCCTTTTTATATATAAATACTATGAGCTCTACTCTAATCATATGGAATTCATCCCTCTGTCCAGGCATTCTGAACTATGTAGTGCAGCCACAGTAAGACTTTTATACCTCCATACTTGAGCATTTCTGGTCAAATATCATCCACTCTAGCAGCCTTTCCACATTTCAGGCTTTTGATGGCTTTTTCTACTTCAAGTATGAATATGTATTCCTGCTTGCATGCCTTTTGAGTGTTTTTACCACTGTGCTGTCACTGCTTGTTTTATTTAGCCATTTTTCAAAGAAATTACTTCATACCTCAAGATAATTTTTTCTCCAGTTTTCACGACACCTTTATCATCTCTAATTCCTTTTACACCACTCTTTCCTCCATTTCTGAGCTTTTTCAACAACCTCCAGAATATCTTGCCACCTTCTTGATATTTATTTTCTGTTTTCTTTCCAAAGTCTTCCTATGACTTTTGTTTAGCTAGTTTTACAGAGTGTTTAGCTTTCTTACATTTGTCTCTGTATCTTCTAAGAGCACAAGCTGACTTATTTGCCAGGAACTTTTGATATGCTTTCTTCTTTTCTTCACTGCCTCTTTAACTTCCTGTGTCCACCCACCATGGAGTTTTGATTTTTCTATCCTTGCAGACAAGCTCACCACATTTCTCTCTGGCTGAATCAATCAATGCTTTCTTCAGGGCTTGCCATCGAATTTCCAAGGTTTGGTTCATGTTCTCGAACTCTTTCATTTTCCCTTCAATCATGTTTGTGTATTTTATTCCACACTTTGCATCTGAGAGCTGCTCAACTTTTATTCACTTTAAAACTTTCGTACATGTCTTTCTTTTAGTATGAAATTCAATTTTATCCTGCTCAAGACTAAATGGTGATCACTTCCAATTTCAAATCCTCTGTACACTCTAGTGTCCTGTACCAGTGAGAAAACATCACTAACAACAATAACATAGTCAATGAGACTCTTCTTATTCCTTGCCTCTTCTCTCCATGTGAATTTATGCACATTTTTATGTTGGAACATTGTATTAGTAATAACCAGTACATGTCCTGAGCAGAAATCCAACAGGCATTTGCCATTATTATTAGATTTTTGCTCTTTCCTTCAAATTTTATAATTCTGTATGTCTGAAAATCATTTCCTACTCTGCTATTCAGATTCCCAACAAGAACCAACTTTTCCTTTTTTATTGTGTCAGTTGCTTTCTCTTAAGCCTCAAAAAATTCCTCCACTGTTACCTTAGTAAACCTCACCTGCCTCATTCTTTTCTTATTTTTTAATCTAACTGACCGATACATTTCCTTCTCAACACACTCATTATTACAAGTCTAAACCAACAACACCCAACTAAATATTTCATCTTGTCCACTTCTACCTCATGCCATACTGCCTCAAAAACCACTGTCACTATTTGTCCAAAGGGCTACCATAAAGAGCATCCCTCCTCCTTTCTGCCCACTCTTTCCTCACAAAAAACATATCTCTTCATCTCTACTATTCCTATCAGAATGTCATCCACATCCAACCCACTTTGACAATTTTTGGTCAAAATGAACTCGATCAATGCAACAGTTTTTGTTCCCTTTATTTAAGATACCTCTGGTATTCATATACAAACATAATAGTTCATTTCCTTTTCTATAACAAGTCCCATGGACACCACTTATCAGATGTTACTCTTCCATAATTCCTCTCTGTTGTCTACAATCCTTCCAAAATTCTCTCACATTCTGGGTCATTTCAGTCCTTTCTTGTTCACTCACACATTCACTTTTAAATCCAGTGTCCACACTTCTCATATGGTGTCTCTCTCTGTCAATTATGATTGCAGCTTTATTTGTTTTTTTTTCAAATGCACCGGAAAAACATTGAAGAAAAACCAAAGCTAATGTACCAGAATGATTTCTGCTGAACACACGTTTCAGTCATTATTAATTCTCTTTTTTAACATAAAGATGTGCATAAATTCACAGAGAAAACACACACACCCACACAAATTAGTGACTGCTAATTGTTGATTGTGCTGCCTTCAGACATGTTCAGGATACAAGAACAATACAGGCATTTGAAACAGGAAGCAATAATCATTCAATTTTGAACAGGATAAAAATTAATATCATATTAAAAACAAAAATATGTATGAAAGTTTTAAAAAGAATCAAAAGGTGAGCAACTTCATATGTGTTATGAAGTTGCTCACCTTTCTTTTTAAACACCGACTGATTGGCAACAACAAAGTAGGTATATACACCCTCTATCGGCCTTTCCACATATCATGCTTTTAATGGCTTTTTCTACTTCAAGTATGAATATGTATTCCTGCTTGCATGCCTTTTGAGTGTTTTTTACCATGCTGTCACTGCTTATTTTATTTAGCCATTTTTCAAAGAAATTACTTCATACCTCAAGATAATTTTTTCTCCAGTTTTCATGACACCTTTATCATCTCTAATTCAAAAATTTTATTTTTAAAAAGATAAACTTTTTGAAAATAGAAAAAACTAGTGGCGGCAACCTTCATTAGTGTTGAGTCAACTGTTTATGACATTTGTTTCATTAGAAGCTGAGTTATAGTGCCAAGAGTGACAGTGTGTTTTGACAAATGGTTGGAAAATGAGTTTCAAACAGACAGCAGCGATTGACTTTTGTGTTAAACTTTGTAAAAGTTTTACCGAAACGCATCAAATGCTTCAAAAAAGCATATGGTGATGAATGCTTATCCCGTACTCAAGTTTACAAGTGGTTTAAGCGATTTCAAAGTGGTCATGAGACGCTTGAGGACGATGAAAAGCCGGACCTTCCAAAAACTGGACTGAGCGAAGTTAACATCAAAAAAAGTGTATGATTTCATGAAAGAAAACCCAAAATCATCCACGAGATTGATTGAAGATGAATTGGGGATTCCAAAATCAACTGTGCACAACATTTTGACTGAGAGTTTGGGCCTTTGTAAACTGAATTCGCGATTTGTCCCCACAAGGCGACTGACGTGAGGTTTTGAGTAAATGCCCGAAACAAAGTGTCAAAACTGAGTGGAGACCACCAGAAGAGGGGCATCTGAAAAAAAGTCGCTTGGAGAAGTCAAAAGTAAAGACAATGCTGATTTTTTTCTACGATTCCAAGCGCCTGGCCAAACGGTCAACGTGAGTTTTATCTCGAAGTTTTGAAGCGACTGATAGCGAGAATTCGTCGCGTACGGTGAGTATTGTGATGCAGGCAGATGGTCACTTTTGCATGATAATGCACCATCTCATCGTTCGAACATTGTAAGACAGTTTTTGAACAAAAACCAAGTTTGTGTGTTGGGTCACTCATCGTATTCACCTGATTTAGCACCTTTTGACTTCTTTCTCTTTCCCCAACTTTATTTGCCGATGAAAGGAAAGCGATACAACACCACTGAAAACGTTCAAGTATCAGTAACCATGATCCTCAAGAGTATCCCAAAAACTGATATAAAAAACTCATTTAACAAATTAATTGACCATGCCAAATGCTGTATCGAAGCTGAGAGAGAGTATATTGATTGAAATAAATGATTTGAATAATTATAATTGGCCTGTATTTTATTTTCTATCAAAAGTTTGGTTTCTTTTTGAACAGAGGGTGTATAGTGATGTTGTCTGCAAGAATAGACAAATCAGGCCACCATCATGGTAAACTCAAGAAGTTAAAGAAATAATATCAAAAGAAATTATATAAAAGTAGCTAAACAAAAATCACAGGAAGACCGAAAAGAATATAAAAGATAAATATCATGAATGCAGCAAACTTTTCTAGAGGTTATTGAAGAAGCCCAGAAATGAAGATAGAATACTGTAAAGAGAATCAGAGATGATAATGGTGACATATAAACTAAAGACATTTTGGATGCCTGGAGTAAATACAAAGTATTAAATGATTTAAGGGTCTCTTTTGACTAAAGGAAAACGTTCAAGTATCAGTAACCATGATCCTCAAGAGTATCCCAAAAACTGATATAAAAAACTCATTTAACAAATTAATTGACCATGCCAAATGCTGTATCGAAGCTGAGAGAGAGTATATTGATTGAAATAAATGATTTGAATAATTATAATTGGCCTGTATTTTATTTTCTATCAAAAGTTTGGTTTCTTTTTGAACAGAGGGTGTATAGTGATGTTGTCTGCAAGAATAGACAAATCAGGCCACCATCATGGTAAACTCAAGAAGTTAAAGAAATAATATCAAAAGAAATTATATAAAAGTAGCTAAACAAAAATCACAGGAAGACCGAAAAGAATATAAAAGATAAATATCATGAATGCAGCAAACTTTTCTAGAGGTTATTGAAGAAGCCCAGAAATGAAGATAGAATACTGTAAAGAGAATCAGAGATGATAATGGTGACATATAAACTAAAGACATTTTGGATGCCTGGAGTAAATACAAAGTATTAAATGATTTAAGGGTCTCTTTTGACTAAAGGAAAGGTGAGTTAGCCGGTCTCATACAGAGGTAGAGGGTTTTTCATCCTTCCGAACAGGCAAACTGGCCAGTAGAACATACACAATTTACAGGGAGAATACTTAGATGCATAAGGGTAACTGCCTTATCCTCGTATTATGTTAGGAAATCTAAGGATAGTTGGATTTCAGTGGCATTAACAGGCACTTAAGTCTGTTAATGCCACTGAAGAAGAAGAAATGAGATAAACAGTGATATAAAGTGGTAGGAAATATACTGGAGGAATGTAGTCATGAGTATATTTTGTAGAATACATTTAGCAGAAAAACTGACAGAAATCTGAAATGTGAAACAGCTGTAGCAGATTATATGTGACTACTGTACAATTCCAAAAGCTTGATTAGAAGGTTGAATTCTGAATAATTGGAGTAAAAGTCTCATATTATCCATAAAAAAAAGGAAATAAAACTCAATGTGAGAAGTACAGAAACAAATTTCCCTTCTGAGTGTACCTGGTGAGATGTATATAAGTATACATAACACGAGACTAAGAAAAATTATGGAAGAGAAACTTTGAAAACAACAAGCTGAGTTCAGGCCAAACAGTCAATGTCCCTTTCTCCACTTTCCTAACATATTAGGCCCAAGGACCTGTCACAGCCAATTACTTTGCTTTCTTTGAAACCTTATAAATGCACTAATAGAACAGTTAATCCTATCTGCATAGTGTATTATGGCTATCAACTGTGTGTTCTTCTGACCAGTTTGCTTGTTTTGTAGGCTGAGTTTCAAGGAGGGAAAACCTTCGCCTGAAAAGCCGTGATAAAGGTTCTCTGCATGCTTAAGAAGATTTGAACACCGGTATTTACAAATTGTTGAAACTGAATGATCTAAAGAGGCTGCTACAAGGATTGTCAGGATTATATTTTTTTTTTTTTTTTACCAGAAAACAATATCTTCTTCATATTTTCCTTATGTGTTAGTCTCAATGGTCAATCATGGACAGAAACTTGGCTTTTTATAGAAATTTAAAGAATGCTATAATGGAAAGGCAGTTGATTTTAATTAGACAGTAGAACACTGCTACCTTCATAAGAGGCCAGCTAACTCAATTTCACTTTTAGACAGAATCTAAAAATTAGGAGAACATTAATAATAATTGTTATTTAAGTTTTGTAGCTCTCGAGAAAGCATATGATGATAAGGTGCAAGTGAAAAGTGTCAAAATGCTACAATTACAAATGGGACATTCTTAAAATTGAAGGATTTACAGTAAGTTGATGTGACATAAAACTGGATGTAAAACAAGGGCACATCTTATCTCCACTATTATTAGATGGAGAGTGCTGGTAAATCCAATATCAGAAACAGAGATGTTAAAGAATTTAACATCTCTGTTTCTGAGCTCTTTTCTTTATGCAGATGATGTTCATCATCAAATTCCTTATATGCATCTTCAAAGAGTGTACTATATGATTAAGTTTACATTAATACTGTACTAACTTCTTATCGTCAATTTTCTTCCAAATGAGTTATTTATTTGTTCTTACCAAACTGTCAAATCTTATCTATGGCACTTCTAACCGTATAGTTCACCCACAGTTTGCAGGTCTCTGCTTGGCGTCTTGCCAAGAATAGTCTATTCATGCTGAAGGGGAGAAAGAAATGAAAGATGTACGAATTGGTTGCCAATACGTGAAATCACGTGCTTTATAGGTAAAATTTTCCAACTGTTATACAAGCAACATAGTTAACTACAATGATCATAAAAGAGAACTTAATTTTCCGACGTGTGATAATAAACAACTCATCCCACAATACGGACTGATTACCCTATTATCGGAATGGATTCTTCTCCTGTTGACATGCACAGAAATGTCGAAGGGTATCGAATCTGTGGGCAAACTATATCAATCTGCACAGATTAGTAAACAGAGAGATTCAATTACTGGTCTTCATCCGGGTCTTTTTCCTGCCATCAAATACCTGTTTTGTTCAGCTTTCCTCTCCATTATATGTCATATCTATGAATTTGAGCTGTTTGCAAGCAAATTCTTGAATGCTAATGTCAAGTTACTTCCTAATATTTCATATTTCACAGGATTCATTCTATCACTGATGTCATCTGTTCATGCTCCTAATTTTTCTCAGAACTCTGTGATCTCTAGCTTATAATTAAATGTTTTATATCTAACCTCAGATTCACAACTAAAATTGGTCTGAATACTGAGTGTATACAGCACCTATGAGAGTGTGCTGAAAAATTTCTATGAAGGAATTAAGGTAGAACCATGACACTTACACATTGTTCTACATATTTCTCACAAAGTGTTATACACTTGTTACAATGTGCTGCATCATTTGCAATTCTTTGAGAAAAAAGTCTTTCCCTTGTTGCACAAACCAGTCCTTTTTGTTCTAGGTGTTTATTAGAACTTTTCAGCACCCTCCCCCCATTATAGTTATGTCTTGACTAATTTCTTTTTTTATTTCATATAAATTTCTTCAACAGGTTTTCAACCATACCAGCTTTGCTTATTCCATCATCCATATGTAATTTGCCATTTGAACTAAAAACTGTGCCACCCGAATAAGTGAAAAAATTACTTATTCTGCAGGTCTCCCATTGAAAATACAGTTGATTCATTCCTGCTCATTTTCATGGGTTTCCCCCCCCCCTTTTTTTAATGTGACCTTGCTTCACAAAAACCTTTTCTATAGTCCATCCATCCATCTTCAAGGCCAACCTTTCCTAATTGGATTGTGGGGACAGCAGCTGCAAGAGGGACTTCCAATGGTCACAATCCTCCACCACAAAGCTTAGGTGTTCTGGCAGGACTCCAAGACATGTCCACCCAAGGTTCTGGATATAACCCAGTGAGTCCTTGGCCTTCTGCATAGCCTCTCACCCTCTGGCCTGGCAAAGAGGGCCTGTTGGGGGGGAGCCGTGTTGAGAGATCACGTAACTGTGATCTCTCAACATGGAGAAGCAGCAGTTGAATAGGGTTTCCCTAATTGCAGAGCTTCTGACTGAGTCTTTTCTATAGTATATGTTTGTCAATTTTTATTAATTTTATATAATTTTTTTTTGGTATTTCTTTTATACATAAATCAGAAACTCTACTCTAGAAACGAAATATGGAACTTTTTCAAGCCACTTCTGAACCTCGAATAAGTGGAATGGTATCTCGCATTTGGGCAATGAGCATCATCTCCCACCTGAACATTTTCGCAAACATTCATGGTCATGATGAGATTTGAACCTACAGCCTGTTAAGTGGAGAGTGGAGATACTAACCACTTGGCCAACCAGGCTGGCAATTACAGCAGTTACTCAATTTAGTTAAAGAATTCTGAAGATGTACTCAATTTATGTACTTTTATACGTAACATCATTTCATAAAATAAACAGTTGAGTTGATTATCATCAATTTTGATATCAGATTAAATGCTGCTTTTCTTCATAATAAGACCCATACAGATGATGAATAAGAGTGGAGATAGTGTGTGTGCCCTTGTATTACATTTCATTTTAAATCAAAACACCTTTCTATCTCTTTCAATTCTACTCTCTTACAATTTAAATTATATAATATGTATTATTCTGTACAGTGTCCCAATTATCCCATATAACTGTAGTTCTGAATAGCTTTTCTCTTGGCACCTTATCCTATGCTTTTGCAGATTTACTTATAAACAGATTACTTAAACACAAATTCTTGTTATCTTATCTTGTTAAGTAATCCTTAATAATCCCAGGAATCCATATTATCCTGTTTTATGGAATATTTACTATTTGATTTCTTTTATAGTACTCTTTTCCCCATTTCTGAGCTTTCTCACTATCTATTCGATATCTATCTAAATTGAGCTTTCGAGATAGGTAGTTAAAGAGGTTAGGGTGATTTTCAATTTGGAGTGAAATTTGCAAATAAATACAATATGGCACTATGGAGAAATTTTGAGCCAAAGCCAATCAAACAGGAAGATATTCAAGATTTGCATTCTCTGACAATGGGAAATACATTCTGATGAATGTACAGATGCTGCCCTTGTGGTAGAAGGAATTGTGCAAGGTGTAGTTGAGCAGCTGCAGTGGATAGTAGTTGCTGAGATTGCCCTATGAGGTTCCATTAGAATAATAAGTCTAGTTGAGATGACTGTAGGTGTTGGTGCACATCATTTATATTGCTGTTGAGTTCATAGCTGTTGGTAAAGTGGATAGAGAAACTTTTTTTTTGTAACATTTATTCATGTTTGTAGTTTATCTTGGTTAGATTTTTTCACTTTTTTTTTTTTAGTTGGATTTTTGTTGCTTTTTTGATTTTTTTTTTTTTTGGTTGGATTTTTATTATTTTTATGTCTTTGTTTGCTAGAGATTTTTTGTTATCTGCAGTAAATTGTATATGATTAAGTTGTATCCTTCAGTATATGTGGAGAGAAGTTTTAAATAAAGAATAGGGGAATGCAATGGAAAGTGAAAGATTTGCAGATATACTGCCCACACAAAGGTAACCAAGTCTCCTATTCACATGCACTCCCTTCAAATAGGAAATGATAGATAAGTGGCAGCAGGATTTTTCTCTAGCTGGTTGAGAAGGCCTCCCAATTCATTACTATCAGGTAGTCCTGTGTACTATCTAGCAGTAAGACAGAGGAACCATCTTTAATGCTGTACTTACCCTTGAATGGGAGAGGCTGGATCTTTATAGCATATTTTGCATGTCCTTGAAGGCTGTCCTTGCTTTGAAGAGGAAACATGAAATCAAGCTGCTTCAAGCCTCCAATAAGCAAGAATGTGTTTCACCAGGTGATGAAAGACTACCACCAAGAGGTCTAGTTGACATTTACTCCAACCAGAGGAGGTATGGTTCTGAAGCAGTAATAATCCTCAGATACACCAGAACCCCATTTATGTAAAAGGCTACATCATGAAAAAAGGTTGGAGTAACTTAACTTTGAGAGGCTATATGTTGAGCACTGATAGCCTTTTAGAAGTCCGAGCCTAATATGAAGAAGTCATTGAGTGTTCAAATAGCAGATGAGACAGGAATATCCACTGGTGTGCAGAAATTTTAACAGATTTAGAAATGATTATGTGTCTGCACAGTTTGTGTCAATGCTGTTATATGAACAAAAAGAATTCAACACGTTTCAATTTGCAAAGATTTTCTGCAATGAGCAAAAGAGGATGAACATTTCTGAAAAACATCACTGGATATATAACACTTAGGTTAATAAACAGATACTTCAACAAAACGACAATCATGACAATGGAAGGTCCTCATTTGTTATACACAAAACATGTGCACTCAAATATGAAAAGGTTGTGGATAATTTTTTTATGATATTAACATGACTCATTATGAATTCACTCCTGGGCAAGCTGGTTAATCAAGCTTACAAGAACTTGGTAGAATGCTGGTTGATGAAAGTAACAAAAACTTGGTATCTACCATAAATCTACTCTCAAAATGACAAAGTTGTCAATTTGAGAGTAGATCATGGTAGATATCAAGAATTTTTCAATTTCCGTTCTTTTGCAAATCCTCCATTCACCCAGACTCTCTCTTCCTACAGATGCCTTCTACGGGATTAAAAATGATCCTAAAAGGAAGATTTCAATCAGTATAGAGAATCGTTATAAATAAGTTCATCTCAGTTCAAATGACATAAATTATCATGGCAAATGAAATGAGAGTGATTCCATAAACATCCTTAGCAATGGTGAAAAAGTGATGGAAGCAGAACATTATTACTTCTCACAGAAATTCTCTTCAAGGGAACATACACAGTCAAACTGTAAGTCTTGAAATAAAGTTTTTACTAACAAATTGTAAAGAAATTTCTTAAAACAAACACACATGCAGTTAATGTCAATTTTTTTCATTTCATATATTTACCTGTTCATTCTGCTTATTATTCCACAGCTTCACAAGTCCTGATTCTACACAAGTCAATAAATTTCTGCATAAAAAATAATATAAAATGAAATAATTTATTAAAGTTTTTACTGCAATTCTAAGTAAGAAATAATAAGACTATTAAAAGTTGCAAAATATACCATTATAATCAGTCTTAAATAATTATAATATAATTACAAAACAAATTTATATTCACAACTATGAAATTCAAAATTTTGGAGCAAAATAAAAGACACATACAAGAACATGTTTAGACTACTGTTCTTTATGCATTAAGACACAATCTTTATCAATCTAGACACAAGAAGAATGGAAGCATTTGGTTACAGTGTTAGCAAAGAGTACTGAAAATCAAATAGGTGGAAAAGTGACTTATGAGAATAAGTGAAAGCAGCAATATCATTAAAATATAATAAATTTAGTTTAATCCTTTATCCCAGTGAGAGCAAACAAAGTTTGCACCTGAAAATATCTTCAGGACTGAATATAGTGTTGTACTATTTTACCTGGGTAAGTAGTACAACACCAGGCAACTCAGAGCAAAGGTGGAGCAAGCTACCAACACTCCTATCCCAGTATCTCCCATAATTAATGCAAAACACATCTCCTTGTGGATATGTATACTGTTATGCATTAAGGGATTGGCCACTACCCTGACTAGTTTCAATCTTTATTGAGATCTCTTCAGTGGGAGCCAGGCCCAGAGTTGGAGATACCAGGCAGAAGCAGTAGCATGGTCATCTTTACCTATAAGAGTTGCCAAAAGATTTGCCACCTTTTTTTTTTTTTTTAAATTACTCTGGATTTAGAGAAAGATGTTGAAAGTTGAAAATTTATGCATAACAGTATACATATCAACAAGGAGATGTGTTTTGCATTATGGGAGATACTGGAATAGGAGTGTTGGTAGCTTGCTCCATCTTTGCTCTGAGTTGCCTGGTGTTGTACTACTTACCCAGGTAAAATAGTACAACACTATATTCAGTCCTGAAGATATTTTCAGGTGCAAACTTTGTTTGTTCTCACTGGGATAAAGGATTAAAATAAATTTATTACAGTCTAAACTAGTGAAAAATAAACTTTCCCATCTTTTCTAAATCCAGATTAAGTTATAAAAAAAAAAAAAAAAAAAAAAAACGGTGGCAAACCTTTTGGCAACTCCTATAGGTAAAGATGACCATGCTACTGCTTCTGCCTGGTATCTCCAACTCTGGGCCTGGCTCCCACTGAAGAGACCTCAATAAAGTTCGAAACTAGTCTGGGTAGTGGCCAATCCCTTAATGCATAACAGTATACATATCCACAAGGAGATGTGTTTTGCATTATGGGAGATACTGGGATAGGAGTGTTGGTAGCTTGCTTCACCTTTGCTCTGAGTTGCCTGGTGTTGTACTACTTACCCAGGTAAGATAGTACAACACTATATTCAGTCCTGAAGATATCTTCAGGTGCAAACTTTGTTTGCTCTCACTGGAATAAAGGATTAAACTAAATTTATTATAGTCTAACCTAGTGAAAAATAAACTTTCAGCAATATCATTAAGGCAGTAGAAAAATAGAAGAAAATGGATAGGGCATCTCCTGAAGCACAGCAATTTCTTGAAAATGATTTCTGAAAGAAAAATGATGGGTGAGAGAATGCACGGAAGGCCAAGGCAGAAATTTAAATTTCTGAAATAAGTGATTAGAAAATCATAATGCTACAGCTGTGCCCAAATGAAAAGAATGTAATCATGGGAAGAGAAAAATATTTCTTCCCATGACTACAAAAACAAGGAGTATTCCTCTAATTATAAGGGTGGTCTAAAAAGTTCTCGGCCTAACAATGAAAAAACAAATTTATAATTTCAAAATTATTTTTATTTTTTAACATAATCTCCTTTAAGACTAATACATTTATTCCAGCGATGCTCCAACACCATTAGCCCACCTCAGTAAGATCTGCAAAATACCCCTCTACAGCTGCAATCACCTCTTGATTTGAAGAAAAATGCTGACCAGTAAGGAAGAGTTTTAGTTTTGGGAAGAGATAGAAGTCAGAGGGAGCCAAATCTGTGGAATAGGGGTGGATGTTCCAACAATTCATAGTGCAGATCCCTTAATTTTCCCATTGCCAAAACACCTTTGTGGGCAGGTGCATTGTCCTGATGAAAGATGATTTTTTTTCTTCTGCAAACCGGAACTTTTCTCACAAATTTTTTTCGTCTGGTTAAAAGATTGGAATAATATTCCCCAGTTATGGTTTTACCCTTTTCAAGATAATTAATAAACAAAATGCCTTTAGCATCCCAAAACACCGATGCCATGACCTTTCCTGCTGATGGAACCAACTTCGTCTTCTTTGGTGCTGAACAACCGGCTTCTGTCCACTGTTTTGACTGCTGTTTGGATTCTGATATGCAATCGTGAATCCAAGTCTCATCCATAGTAATAAATTGATGCACAAAATCAGTTTTATTCTTGTTAAAACGGTCCAAGCACTGTTCAGAGATTTTCAAGCAAGTGCATTTTTGATCTGCTGTGAGCAAGCGTGGCACCCATCTGACACAAAGCTTTTTCAGTTGCAATTCTTCACAAAATATATCCTACATGTTCTTTTGAAATACCTATAGTCTCAGCAATTTCACGTACTCTGACTCGTCGATCATCCAATACCATATCGTGCACTTATTCAATAATTTCAGGTGTTATTACACTTTTTGGATGTCCTTCATGTGGATCATCTTCAAGGCTGGTACAGCCACGTTTAAACTCAGCAGCCCATTTCTTAATTGTCAAAAATGAAGGAGAAGAGTGCCCATAAACTTATATGAACTTCGAATGAATTTCTTTTGGCGTTAAACCTTCTTTTACAAACAATTTTATAACCACGCAATACTCAATTTTATCCATTTCAAGGGATACAGACAACACTTTTGTTTCAGACAGCAATATAAAACAAACTACTTGATAGAATGACTTGCAATTTCACATGCATGCTTATGACAGATGTAACAACTTAGAAAAAAAAAAAAAATCGTGCCAATAGTGTTGCCATCTATGGTCGAGGCTGAGAACTTTTCAGACCACCCTCGTACTACATAGACAACTCTTAAAATCATATTTAATTTCTTTCAGGGACAATTTTCTATCATGAATAATAACAACAGCAGCAGCAAGTCTTTAGCCAAATAGTCTAACCAGTAGTCACTGGCTATTCTTATTACAAGAATCATTATGGTTAAAATTCTACCTGCTATATCTCCAATTCTAAGCTGAATAATGCTGACCAAATGTGGAATACAGATATTTTTGACAATAGTCCTCAAAAAAATTCAGCCTAATTGGACTAAAAGGAAGTAGGGAATGGGATATAATGGTGGGTCATTTTCTCCACAAATATTTGAGGTGAAAAGATGCAGTTGTAAAAGAGGGAGAAAAAATGATTCAGACCCTGTAAAAAAGGCCACATTATTCAACTTGTTTTGACTAGTTCTTTGATGACTGGTTTACTGACTTAAAAAAAAAATAAAAAAAAAAAAAGAGGAGGAGAGTAAGACTGTGATAGAGTTGAATGAACAACATAAACCAATTTGAACTTTGAACAACTGCTGAAAGAAAAGATGAGACCATGTGAGATGGAGATCCTTTGTTCACAATCACCAAGAGATGGAAATGACTGGATGGCAAATAACAATAACAACAAAGTAGCTGCTTCTAAATGGCAGACAATCATTTACTTTCTAATTACCTGGCTCACTTTTTTTTTTTTTACATATGAAATGTTTTTATGAGATTTCTGATTACAGCCATGCTCCTAATAATCTGAGAGGTATGTGAATGGGGGAAAGTAGAATACCCGATTTGTTTATTGCTATGATTTGTTTCATTTTATATAATAAACACAAAATGTATTGATATCCATTTAATCATTTTCTAAAGTACTCCCAAAGTATCTATTAGAAGTGCAATGACAGTCCAATGCAATTAGGATTTCTTTACTAGTTTCCCAGAAACAATTTTTCTTCCAAACTGATCTGATATACACTTTCTTGAATTTTAATAATGCCAAGTTCCTTTCTAATATCTATTTTTAATATAGTTCTACCAATAATGCTACACAGTCTTCTTTGAATTTTCCCTTATCATTCACATATCAGTAGTCACCAAATTTGACTATTTTTAATACAGCTCTCAAGATTCATATGCTAAATTGGTCTAAACATTGTTTTGTATATTGATAGCCTGGTGCTTTAGCTGACTTCTCTCTCAACATACAGAAATTTAACTTCCAGCTTTACTGGCAGAGTGGGTAAAGCTCTGCTTCTGTAGCACATATGTGTAGTTATTAGGTGGGATGTACAAACTTAACAGATGATGAGTCAGTCTTAACACAATTAAAGAAACTTGTCGCCACTTTATTCTATAGTTGAAAGTACTGCTGATTATAGACCAAACCAAATAAAACAATATACATGTTTAACTCGAAAGTGGAGACAGGAGAAAGAAACACACATGTTATAAACAAATTATAATAAACAGTATTATAAAAATTCAAATTTTATTATACAAAACTTTGTATAAAAAACAAATATCAAATTTGTTTTTGAATACATAAATATGAATATGAAATACATGAATACATTAATAATAAGGAATCTAAGTATTAAATGTCAATAAGGATTCAAAAAATTTTCAGCAGCATACACATATAATTTGGGAGCAATGATTTTTCTCAAAATCCTTACTTTTGTTATTTAAAAATTATCAATCATATAATTCAAAAATAGAGCCTGTGTAGTTCAGTGGATGTGGCGTTTGCACACCACGGCGCTTGGCCACACGAAGGAAGACTTGGTTTCGAGTCTAGTCGCTGACTAGAGGAAATTTTTCTAAGCCTTTTTTCGACCGGTTCCCGAGTTAGTCGATCTCTGGCACAGGCAAGCAGGTTTTTCCTCCCGGAAACTCGGATTTTTCATCCCGTAAACTCAAGAAAATCGACCATAGAACCCACATTATTTCAGACATTAAATATATTGTGTTAGGGTTAGGGACCACAAGATGGCGGCACATTTGAGCCATCTCTCTTCACTGTGTACTGCTTAATTAGTGATAGCCTTGGGCCATCTATCTCTGATTGGTACCAGTGGAGATTGAACTGCCCACTCAGTCTCCAAAGTTAGATAGGGCTAAATGGCCTCGCCTACTCCCCATATACGGGAATAAAAGGGCGTTAGCTGATTTTTTTTTTTTTGTAAATGTAACGCTAAATGTAACGAACCAAGGTTGTTGACTAGGCAGGATAATCGTTAAAAATCCTTTTTTTTTGCTAATCTTTCTTTGCCCATTCTGTTTAAGTGTCCATACCACCTGAGATTAGCTCTGCTAACGCATTCCTGGATGTTGACAATCAGAGCCGGCGCTAGAGTATTTGTCGCCCGCATACAATGTTTATCTAAGCACCCTTGTAACGATCCAGGTGTGTGTGGTTCTTTTACGATAATAAAAATTTTAATTATTTGAAATTTCTTAAATAAATTTTGACAGAACAGCCACACGTTGGTTCGCTAAATGTAACGAACCAAGGTTGTTGACTAGGCAGGATAATTGTTAAAAACCCGAAAATTCAAAACATTCTCAAAAGTTAAAGCAAATTTTGATAAAGCCACTTCACTTTAATCGTTGAATATAATGATACAGGGATTATAGCCTTCTCACCGACCCAAATCGCTAACAAAATTAAAATGAATTTTAATTAAAGTTAAAATTTATTTGAACTAAGGTTTCAAAAATTCTTGCAGTTTACAAGTTACTAAATTCTTAGAAACTTGTAAAAATATTTTAATAATTTTTATAAGTGGAACTCTCTTTTAGGAAAATAAAAGAAACTCAAGATAGATGAGAAAATAAGAAAAGAATTCAGAAATAATTAGAACATTTAATATAAGTATTCAAAAAATAACATCTTTACAGCATAACAGAAAATAAATCAAATTACATAAATATACTATATTTTTTAATTAAAATTTTAGGGTTTTTGATTTCATATTCACAAAATTAGAAATAATGGTCTTAACGTCTAATTCCGCACATATATCATTTTCAATAGCTTTTAACGCCAAACTAACAAGCCTTTTTTGTGACATACTTGTTCTTAAGTAGGTTTTAATCAATTTCAACTTGGAAAAGGAACGTTCACCGCTCGCTACACTAACAGGTAAGATTAATAGTATTCTTAAAGCAATTGAAAAGTTAGGGAAAGATAAATTATTGGACACACTAAAATTAAGAATATCGAAAGGGTTTTGAATATTTAAATTATCCTTCCGAAAAATATCCTGGAAAGCACATAATTCGTCATATAGTTCTATTGCATTTACGTCTTTATTTCGCCATCCTTCAAGAGAATCTCTAAATCGTCACAATTTTTTCGTAAATCTTCATTATTAATTTGTAGTGATCTATACAAGAAATTGAAATTATCATAATATGTTTTTTGGCATTCTATTAATGAACACATTGCAACGTCTAGAAGTGTATAAAACACATTCACTCTAAATTTATCTTCTGGCAATTGTGACATTTTGTCATGATGCTCGTAGTCAAATTGTCGTGTCTATTTTTGTCATCGAACTTCCGTACCAGTTTTAAATTCTTGTTCTCCATCCATCTCTTCACTCAGTTCTTTTGCCATTTTTAGAATTTCTTTAAAATTTGTATCTGATCGATACTCTTATAAGAATATTTTTAAGTTTTCGATAGATTCTAAAGCAAGTGTAATGTTCATATTTTTGTCATGAAGCATTTTACTCACAGGGCTTATTCTGCTAAGTAAATCATGCTCAGTTATAAGAGAGCAAATAAATTTGTAGTCTTTTATTTTAGCACATAACATTTGTGCTTCATGCTGAGTTTCTTTATTAAAATTTTCATTATTTAAAATTTCAAAAAGTGCATCGTAAATTTCTCGTAACTGATATCGTAGAGGGCGGATTGCATTCATTTTACTTTCCCATCGCGTTTCTAATGGCTGTTTCAATGTTAATTTTTTTACCAACTCAGTATGAAGGACATTTCATTCTCTTACAAACGTTGGGCAATCCTTTAAAAGGATTGCCCAACATTTGTAAGAGAATGAAAAGAAATTGTATATTTCTTGAATAATTGCAAAGAAACTAATTGTATCTACATTCACTTTGGATGCATCGCTAATGATTAAATTTAGAGTATGAGCAGCACATGGTACATAAAAACTCGAGGAGTTTTGTTTAAAAGCAAATTTTGAAGCCCATATTTTTCCCATGGTCATACCCTTGACCTCGCATGTCTTCAATGGGAATGTTCCATTATTTTTGCACATAAACCACGTCCTGTGGAATCTGATATATATATGCAAAACCTAAAAAGTTTCCCCTGATCTTGACAATTCCATTGTCACAGGAAACAAAGTGAATAATAATGGTCATTTGTTCTGTTTTACTTACATCAGGTATGCAGTCAAAAATTATGGAATAATATTTAGATTTTCGAATTGATAATAAAATTGTATCCCTGATTGCGTTACTTAAAGTTTCCAATATTTCATTTTGACTGTCTTTACTCAAATATTGTACTCTATGGTTTTGTTGTACAGTCCATTTATCAGATGATCCACGAAAAGCTAAATTTTGGCTACCGAGGAATTTTATGATTTCAATCAAGCGTTCTAAAACACTCGTCCAATGTTTCTTTTCCATTGAGTCTGGCAATCAATAGTAGTTTTGTTTTTTAAATTTTTATCAACTTCCTTCCATTTTAAGAAATTTTTCATGTGAGTTAAACTAGTGTCTCATGTCTATGCAAAGTTGTACTTACATTTCTCCAATCGTTATAACCTTCTACAAGACTACTTGATTCGGTAGGTGCGAAAAGTTTGCAACAAAAGCAAAAAAAACAGAATTTAAAGTTTCGGAATAAATGAGCCATGTTCTTGGCACGAGCTCCCTGTTTTCTATTTTTCTATTATAATACGTGTCGCCAAATTTACAACCATATGTATCTATGGGATATATTATATTTTTATTTTGAACAGGCCCCATTTCAATTAAAACAACTCGTAATTTTTCATCAATATTTCCCCATTCACCTGGATCTTCTAAATTTACAGAGACTAACGTGTTAGTTTCATGGTCAACTACAACCAAACCTTCTCTTAACTGTTTTTCACTTAAATCCTGCGTCTTGATATCTTGTTCAATAGTTGCAAACTGGATGCAAACTGGATGATGCGCACATTTTTCTTCAACCCTGATTTCTGATGTATCAAGTTGGTTACAATCTGCATCAGAATATTTTAATATTTTAATAAATTTATTAAGAGCCCCAGTTTGTATCTTAAATTCTGCTTCTTTCACAGCATGACGCTTATGATTTTCTGCACCGGATAACTTTTTTTTAATTTTTGATTCCCATTCTATTTTATACCCACAAGAAATGATTAAACAACACGACATAGAGACGCAATAATAGTCCACACTGCGCTACTGTCAGTAGCCTACTGAGATGCGTACCATATGACTGGTTAACTAGCAACAAATGTTTTGTACGAAAATTCGTTTCTGCACATAAAAACCGTTCACCGTTTCACTTCAGATAGACTGCACTAGACACAACATTCTGTAGGCAAGCATTTAGCCTGCTCTCACTGCAAAATTGTAAACAGCTGGCTGATCAAAGATGCGGCAATATACAATTTTTTTACTTAAATTAAGGGGATATTAAATCCCACATAGTTTTAAAACCGAATAAGAAACTCAATGATCGGAATCAGAGAGTTTCTTTCCGAATATAGTATAGTAAACTATAAGGTATCGGCGACACTAGCGTTAGCCAATGCAAGTGATCCTAGTACGTAGTACAATACCGGGCAACTCGTTGCAAAGGTGGAGGAAGTTCAGATCGCTATTCTTAGGTATTTTCCATAATGTAAAAACACATTTCCTAGGAAATGTATGCTGTTATTACATTATGGAGGGAGGTCACTACCCAGACCGGTTTCAGCCTTTTTTGAGGCTTCATCAGTGAGTAGCTAGACCTAATACCAAAGTGTATAGCGAAAAGAACTTATGTACTCTGCGAACGAGTTTTCCAAACAGGTGCAACCATTGCACTCGTTCGCAGAGTACATAAGTTCTTTTCGTTATACACTTTGGTATTAGGTCTAGCTACTCACTGATGAAGCCTCAAAAAAGGCTGAAACCGGTCTGGGTAGTGACCTCCCTCCATAATGTAATAACAGCATACATTTCCTAGGAAATGTGTTTTTACATTATGGAAAATACCTAAGAATAGCGATCTGAACTTCCTCCACCTTTGCAACGAGTTGCCCGGTATTGTACTACGTACTAGGATCACTTGCATTGGCTAACGCTAGTGTCGCCGATACCTTATAGTTTACTATACTATACTATATTCGGCAAGAAACTCTCTGATTCCGATCTTTGAGTTTCTTATTCGGTTTTAAAACTATGTGGGATTTAATATCCCCTTAATTTAAGTAATGTTTTCATTGCCGAAATGAAGCTTATTAGCTCTTTATACTTAAGTAACAATTTTGTTTAATTTTTATTCGGTGTATCCGCTTATTTATTTTAATATTGATCACTCTGAAAATTTTTTGTTTTCATGATAAAAATTTTGTTTCTTAAAAATGAACTTATGAATGTGCCTCGGCAGCAGCGCCCCCTTCGTAGCGGCGCCCGCATGCACCGCATGACTGCTTCCGCCGGCCCTGCTGACAATGTCAAGTTCTTTCCTAATATCCTCGTTTTTAATATGATATTGCCATTGATGCCATCTGCTCATGCCTCTAATCTTTCTCAGGACTCTCATGTTTGCGGTCTCTAGTCTTTGGTCAAATGTTTTACTTCTGACCCAGCTCTCAGATCCATAAGTTAAAAATGGTTTGTGGTTTGAACACTGTCTTGTATACAGCTAATTTAGTGTTCCGACTAATTTCTCTCTTATTCCATATGAATTTATTCAATTGACTTCCCACCATACCAGCTTTGCTGATTCTGTTGTCTATTTCTATATTTAATTTACCATCTTCACTAAAAATCGTGCCTAAGTAGCTGAAATGTTTTACTTGTTCCACAGGTTCTCCATTCACAACATAGTTAACATTTTCAATGATTCTGCCTATTTTCATTTTCTTTGTCTTTCTATTGCTGACTTTCATACCATATCTATTACAACAGCTATTCAATTTAGTCAGAGAATCTTGCAGACTTGTAGCGGATTTATTTAGAAGTATAACATCATCCGCATAAAGCAAAGAGCTGACATTAACATCTCCAATTTTGATATCATATTTAATACCACTTTCCTTCATAATGTGATCCATATAGATAATGAATAACAGAGGAGATAATATACATCCTTGTCTCACACCAGATTTAACATTAAACCATCTTCCTATACTTCCTTCAATCCTGACTGCTGATTTACAACTCAAATACAGACTAAGTATTGCTTGATATAATGCCCCATTCACACCATATAATTGAAGCATATTGAATAGCTTCTCTCTTGGCACCTTGTCATATGCCTTTTCCAAATCTACAAAACGTAAATACAGATCTTTGTTATATTCCCATTCTTTTTCGACTATTTGTAGTAAAGTGAAGATCTGATCCTGATAGCATGAATCCAGCTTCTTCTTCACCAAGCTTTTCTTCCACAATTCTTCTCAACCGTTTCACAAGTATACTTGCATAGATCCTGCCAGGACAGGAACACTCAATAGGGAAATACCTCTGTAATTCTCACATTCAGTTTTATTTCCCTTTTTATATATCGGTACTATGAGAGCTCTACTCCAATCATCGGGAATTCGTCCCTCTGCCCAGGCTTTCTAAACTATGCAGTGCAGCCACTGTAAGACTTTTATACCACCATACTTAAGCATTTCTTGTCGAATATCATCTACTCCTACTGGCTTTCCACATTTCAAGTCTTTGATGGCTTTTTCTACTCCAAGTATGGATATGTATTAATGACTGCATGCCTGGTCAGTGTTTTTTACCACTCTGTTGTAATCACTGCTAGTTTCATTGAGCAGTTTTTCAAAGTAATTACTCCATACTTCAAGGATATCTTTTTTCTCCCATTTTCATGTCACCTTTATCATCTCTAACTCCTTTTAAAGCACTCTTTCCTCCATTCCTAAGCTTCTTCAACAACCTCCAGAATATTTTGCCACCTTCTTGATATTTATTTTCTATATTCTTGCCAAAGTCCTCCCATGACTTTTGTTTAGCTAGTTTTACACAGTGTTTAGCATTCTTGCATTTGTCTCTGTATTCTGTAAGAGCAAAATCTGACTTACTTGCCAGGAACTTTTGATATGCTTTCTTCTTTTCCTTCACTGCTTCTTTAACTTCCTGTGTCCACCAGGGAGTTCTGATTTTTTTATCCTTGCAGACAACTTCACCACATGCTTCTCTAGCTGAATCAGTCAGGTCTTTCTTCAAGGCTTGCCACTGAATCTCCATGGTTTGATTCCTGTTCTCAAACTCTTTCATTTTTTTTTCAATAATCTTTGTGTATTTTAGTCTACAGTTCACATCTGAGAGCTGCTCAACTTTTAATCGCTTTAAAACTTTCTTACATGTTATTCTTTTCAATATGAAATTCAATTTTATCCTGCTTAAGACTAAATAGTGATCACTTCCAATTTCAAATCTCCTGTACACTCTGGTGTCCTGTACCAGGGAGAAAACATCACTATCAACAATAACATAGTCAATGAGACTTTTCTTATTCCTTGCCTCTTCTCTCCATGTGAATTTTTGCACATTTTTATGTTGGAACATGGAGTTAGTAATAACCAGTCCATGTCCTGAGCAGAAATCCAACAGATATTTGCCATTATTATTAGCTTTGCTCTTTTCTCCAAATCTTCCCAAAATATCTTTGTATGTCTGAAAATTATTTCCTACTCTGCTATTTAGATCCCCAACAAGGACCAACTTTTCCTTTTTCATTGTGTCAGTTGATTTTTCTAAAGCCTCAAAAAATTCCTCCACTTCTACCTTAGTAGAATCTTCTGTGGGACCATAGGCACAAATAAGTCTCATTGTCCAGTTCCCCATTCTCATATTTGCCGACATTACTCTACTTGAGACTGACTGCCATTCAAGAAGATTAGCCTCGTATTTTGTGTTGAATACTATGGCTACTCCTTCTTTTCCTTGATTGTCATTGCCTGAATATAACATTTTGTATTTATTGCTCAGAAAGATCTCTCCAGTTTTTGTCTTTTTTGTTTCAGTCACCCCTATTATGTCGATCTGGTACTTATCTAATTCCTCAGCTAGCTCCATTTCTCCATTCAGGCTTCTTATGTTGACAGTACCAATCTTTAACTCTGGTGATGTTGAGTTGGGGTTTGTTTTCAGATTTGTTCCAGTAGCTGACTTTTCGCTGTTCGCCCTGGTTCCCTGGAGAATAACAATGGGGGCCTTGTTTAACCGGGCGACGTCCCAGCCGGCATGAAATTTTGTCATGTTGTACCATCATTTTTTATTTTTGTTTAACCAATAAGAATACAATTTGTTGGTCGGCTAAATCCCAAATTGCCAGCCCATCCTCATTCGTTCAGTATCCCAGTAGATACCCAACAGGGTGCACCACGAGAAGATGAGGATTGGACATTAGGTCAGAAGTCCTGGTCTGTTCTTCGCATTCCTTTAAAAGCTATGTGGAGGTCTCCTCTCAGTTATACAGCTTTGACCCTTAAGCGCCCTTTGATTAAATATGGTGGCAAAAGTATGGTTACAGAAATGCACCAACTATGTAATATGGTATGAAAAGAAGGGAAAATGCCAGAGGAGTGGGTGAAATCGATATTAGTGACATTATACAAGAAAGGAAATAAGCTAGAATGTAAAAATTATAGGACAATTGCTTTGACAAGTCATCTTGGTAAGGTGATGTTGATGATATTGACAGGAAGACTGAGAACATAATTGGAAGCATACCTTGCAGATGAGCAAGCAGGATTTAAGAAAGATAGAACTACAATTCAACAGATTTTGACAATGCGGTTAATAGCAGAGAAAGGTAGGAGGAATAAACAAAAACATATAAGCAAGCATATATGCCAGAATTTTGGCATATATGCTTGCTTTGTTGATTTTCAAAAGGCATTTGACAGTATCGACCAGAAAGTGACATTAGCAGTGCTAGAATCCCATGAAATTGACAAAAAACTAATAGCTATATTAAAAGATGCTTATAACAATGCAGTTGCAGCAGTTAGAATAGGTGATGATTTGGGGAAATGGTTTAAAACAAGCAGAGGTACGAGATGGGGTGGGGGGGGAACCAATATCACCAAGCATTTTCATCGCACATTTAGAAAGAGCAATGGATAAAATGAAGGAAGATGCAAAAGGAATATCAATGCATGGTATGAGAATTAGCAATCTGAGATTTACAGATGAGAATGTCATTATTGAAGATGAAAGAGAACCACAAAAAACATTGAAACTGCTAAATGAGAAAGGGAAAAGATTTGGACTTATTATGAACTTGGAAAAAACAAAGACAATGGTATTTAGTGAGAAGAACATGAAACAAAAGATACAAGTGGATGGAATTGATTGATATAGAAAATGTAGAACAATTTGCATATTTAGGAAGTAAAATGACATATGATTTGGACTGTAAAAAAGAAATAAAGATCATGATTGCAAAAGGAAGAACAAATCGAAGGCCAAGAATAACTTCTGGAAAAGCAAAGTGATCAGCCTGCAAACAAAACTAAGAGTACTGGAAACATTCATCTTTAGCAGTACTGTATGGATCTGAAACGTGGGTTTCAGATCCATACAATAAGGAATCAAGAAAACGAATTTTGGCATTTGAAAGAACTTGTTACAGGAAGATTCTCAGAATAGGATGGGTACAGAAAGTCACAAATGAAGAGCTCTATTGGAAGATACAACCAAAGGGGAATCTAATGCAGAAGATTATAAAATGGAAGCTGCAATTATTTGGACACATCTGCAGAATGAGTGAGGACCGGAAGATAAAGACATTCATGTTTGGTATTATGGACGGTGTAAACATAAGAGGTAGACCATACAGAGAATGGATAGACGACATAAAGGACTGGTGGTGTAGAATGGGTTTACAGAAACTGCGACACTGTGCACTGGATAAAGAAAGGTGGAAGAAGATAGTGAAGGAGGCATTGGACACCAACGAGCAGTGAACCCATGGTTCGTGATGATGATGATAATGCATTATCATATGATTCAGGCCCTATTAGAACATAAACACACTTCATCTCTATGAGTTCCCCCCACCCTTAGCTCTTAGCTCCACACACAAGAGGTCCTAAGACACAACAGCATTTGCCCACAAACACACAACTGTGTGTGTGTGTGTGTGCAAGTTGCTCCACTCATTCACTGCCCAGTGACAGAAAAATCTAGCTCTTTCAACTCTTTCTTAACTGCACACAAACTTAACTTTCGCAGATACCCCCCACACACACACTTATCCTCTTCTCCTCACTTTCCATATCATGAACAATTTTATCAACTGATATCTTATAACATCCTTTCAGAGGTGTAAAGCCTTCAATCATATCACTCCTCTTTCTCCCATCAACTGGCAACTGCAGCATACATACTTTCAATCTATTCTCATAATCTACATTCATATCTGGCTATCATTTTTATAATTCTTCTTTGCTACTTTTCCACAGCTCCTTTATCTCCTCCAAAGCCAGGAAGACCAAATGTGTACACAGTACAGATCAGTCAAAGTCTTATGAAGATACAAAATGACTTCCTTATCCTTACAAGTCAGAGTTTGTTTCAACATTACAATTATCCTCTGAATTGTATTTGCAATTTTTGGCATGTGACCTTTGAACTTCAACTTTCTACAACCATAACTTCAACATCTCTAGCCTCATTAGTTACTCTAAGCATAATCCCACTAATATAAATATGCAATGGACATTTCATAACTTTTTCCATCAAAATGCATAACTTTACACTCAATTTATCACTGAATGTGATAGCCATTATCATTTGACCACAACACTTCCAGCCTATTCAAATCATTCTATGAATGTAGTATTTATTAATACATAAAATATGAGCAACTTGCTCAGACATGGCCTCCCTTAAGTAAACACATATAGTTCATTGGAAAGTATAGTTTGTCTGTTAACCCATTTTTGTATGTGAGTTCTAACAACTACTTTTCTAAAATCTTCACAACCTCTTCAGAGATACTGTCTTTTACACTATTCTTGTGCAATAGAATTATCATACATTCTTTCCCAAGATGAGACTCAAATTATACAAGCATGTCAGGGACTTAGACAGCTTGGATGAATATTCGTTTTGCATACGTGCTGTTATCTTATCTATCCTTATTGTTAAATTCTTATCCAGGTTTTGCAATGGTCCAGAATCTCCCTCTCGTGCACCTCTATCTCTTCATCCAATGCAGGGATAACACTGTGTGCTATGTTAAAAACTCCTGATACCTCTCAGCAAAGTGAGTACTCATTAGCTGAACAATCTTCTAAGACAGTGGGTACCATTTGCATCAGTATAGTTATTATCCCACATTCATTCATTCTTTCTTTCTTTCTTTTACTTGCAACATAATGATAATCTTTTGGATTGCCTTTAGCCTGCACAGCCAATTTCTTTAGTATACTCGGATTTCTGGCATTATGTGCATTATTTAAGCATCTTTTCAAACTTCTCAGATAAGATTCATTTGGAGGAAAATTATTGATAGGAAGTTAATAATGATGTAACTTTTTCATGTCATACTACCACATAATATTCTGTACACCTTGAGAATACATATCAGGAATTTGATGATGATTCAAAGCTTTCCATGCATTGCTGATATCCCTGATTGCTGAAAATTTTGTGAATCTATTAAGAATTAAAATAACTTTAAATGTAAAAAGTTGCTGGAAAAAAATTATATTAAATGACAGTTGTGCTTATCAAAACACAGCAGTACATATATCACAATTGGTACATATATACCAACTGTGAAGTTCTGATAACATCTAATATGTGTAATTAATTATTTCTAATCTCTTTTTTGTACAACTTATGCTAATATCCTAGACGATATAAATCTGGTGACTTACGAAACTTATAGGATTATATTTGTTTAGTTTTATTAAACTCATTATTTATCTAAAAACATGTGGTCTCAATCCTGGAAGCTGTTGACATTACAGATGTTCAAATTAACATATAGCGAACAAACATACAGTATTCTGTAGAACACTTCAGCATTTTCTTATTGATTTCTTTCTTAAGAGGCATGCATGCCAAACACAAGAAACTAAAGCAATAACATATAAGGGAATCCCTCACTCTACGTGGTTTTTAATAACATGCTTTTCGAATGAATACAGTTAATAATTGATATTATAATTTATTTAAAATTGGTGTTTTTGCCAAGAGCTGCTTTATAATTTCAAGTGATGCACATGTCTTCATAAACAGTTATACCATGGCAAACATACATAATATAAGGGTAGTCAGCATTGTAATTCAAGCCACCATTAAATAAAAAAAAAAAAATCACATAACGCCTATAGTGTGTTAATAATAATCGTATGATGATACATGGCCATGAGTCTCCTTAACAGAGAGGTACGGCACCATCTCAGTCTCCCCAAATTTTATCCGGGCTCCAGAACTGGCATAGCTGATGAATTAATCCATATAAATTTCTGGATTAATTTATTAATGCATAAATATACAGCATATTTATGGATTAATCTACGATTATGGATTAATAAAGGTCTTTAATGACATCAAATATAAGTGTTCCAAAAGTTTCTTATAAACAGTGTGTTAACTAATGTCTACTACATTATATAGGATTTTCATATTAATAAATTATACATCAACACTGATATGGATAAATGGAACAGGGAAATGGTGAATGCCGATGATAAAAAGAAGTGAAAAGTTAACACTTTAGAGCAAAAATGTGAATTAAGAGACAGGAGTGTGGCAAAGAACATAAAAGAACTTAGGAATACTGACCCTAACCTTGATTGTAATATGCAAGTCTGCCTGAATGTAGGCAAAGCTGTGAGATGTACACACACACAAAAAAAAAGTCACTGCAAACTACCTTCTCTAAACATTTTTCAACAAAATAATTTTCTTTCAAATATCTTTTTTCATTGTTTACTATATTTCATTAACACATTTTCACTTAACACAGCATTTTCATAGGATACACTACTTGAGTAAAGAAGAGACTCCTGTTTTTTTTTGTATTTTTTGTTAAATTGAAATACATACCCATCGTATACTCCCAATCCTTTCAGAGGTCCTTCTCCTCCTTTGACATTGACTGAATTAGTAAAACATTTCAGTTTTCTGTTATAGGTTTTCACAACTTGACTTCTCAGGCCTAAGAGTACCTTGGGGGAGGGGGGGGGAAAATTCATAATAATCCTTCACTTTCTAGTCACAACATGTAATTTTTACCAGTTTTTATATTATGCTGTATAATAATAAAATAACTAACATTCAAGAATTATATTAATTTTTATTATAAGAATATTATAAAAAAGATGAGCAGAACACAGCTACCCAGGACCTATTGAATAATAAGTTGGATTCAGGCCAAAGAGTGATTGAGACTTTATATTTGATGACAACCAAAAATCCATAAGCAGAATGTACCATTACATCCCATTATGGATGGCATTGATTCACCTACATACAAATTAGCCAAAGTGCACACACAATGTACTGGCAACACACCTTCAGATAAAAAACTCAGCCCACTTTAAAGTCAGTATAGAAAACCTCTCACTCCAACACGCTTACATAATGGAAATTGTGTAAGCATGTTGGAGTCCATGACTGTCCCACTCAAAGGTGCCTTAGACCTCATCCAAGCCAAATTTCTCCCAATATCAGCCCTATTTCAGTTCACCATGAACTCAGGCTATTTCATTTGGCAAAGAAAATTCTACAAACAGATAGAGGGGACAGTCATGGTTCTTTGCTCTCTCTCCACCCCTGGCCAACTTCTTTATAGAGACCTTTGAAGAAAATGCCTTAAATTCTGCCCCATATAAACCCACTGTTTGGCTATATGCTACAAGGATGATGTGTTTGCTATTTGGCTGCATGGCCTGGATACATACTCCTCATTTTCTTAACACATCTAAACAATCAACACCCCCAGGATCCAGTTTACCTTGGAAAAGGAAAACAACAATAGTGGCCCTTTCCTAGATACTCTGATTACATGCCAGCCTAATGGATCCCTGGCTTTCTCTGTTTACAGAAAACCTATACATATAGGTGAATACATTCACCAGCAGGCCCTCCCTTGTATAGGATTATAAACACCTTTATATAGCAGGGCAAAATGAATCAGTTCAGATAACAATGCCTTGACTACTGAACTTAATCATATCCAAACCTTAACCAAAAAAAATATTAAAACCAATTAACCACCCCCTTCATAACAGAGATTACTCTAAATCTATCACCATTCTTTATATCTGGGGTACGTCCGAAAAACTAACAAAAATCCTAAAAAAATATTACCTCACAACTTGTTACAAACCACATAAGCAATTGGCATCTCTTATCTCCTCCAAAGACCAGCCACTTCCCCTAGACCTGTATGGAATATACCAGGTCCCCTGCAGTTGCAAGCTGTCCTACTATAGCCAAACAGGCAGGACAGCCAATATCAGGATATCTGAACACAAGGACTACATCCAGTTTCACCAATATGATCACTCAGGGCTTGCTGACAATGCATTGGACACCCACCACAGAATATGCTGGAAGAAGACCACTATATTACACGGCAGCAAGTACAAATATGAATGATTATTCCTGGAATCAGCCTCAGCTCTAAAAAAACTTCTCAAACCTCAACAAATTTGGATGCATGAGACTTCCCCTACCCCAGCCTTAGATGTAAGGCTCAATGGCCTGTCATGGCATTACAGAAACTACCTGGCTTAATTTTATGGCAAGATAGTAAATCCTATATAAATTATTACACTATCTGTCAACTGCATGTATTGGTGGTCAGATTGTGTCTTACAAAATGAAAATCATGACACTTCCATATGAGACTACCTCACCTTCAGTTGAAAGGCTCTTTGCATCTCCTAAACAGGATTTGAACCTTGGTGTTTCCAACCGAAGGGCATCATTACTGAAGATCCTGAAATGGCATCATCCTCTTAAACCCTACCCTTACAAGTTTTTTAGACTCAGTAATCAAATTAAATGAGCATCCACAGCTCAGTCAGTATAGATGAAGCCCTGTGGTTGGAAAGACCTGGGTTTGATTCCTGTCAGTGATGCAAGGAATCTTTATCTGGTCTCTTTCGATGAAAGGTGAGTTAGCTGGTCTCATATGGAGGTGGGGGGAGTCACTTGGAAACTCGGTTTTTCGTCCCCCAGAACAGGCAAACTGGCCAGTAGAACACACACAATTTAAAGACAAGAATACTTAGAGACACAGGGCTAACCACCTTATCTTTGTATCATAGTTAGGAAATCCAAGGATACTTAGAAGGCCATGGGTGCTTTAGTGCCTGCAAAAAAAGCCACTGATAATGATGAATCAAATTAAATTAAATAAATGCAGTAAAAAATCAGGTATGAAAAATCAGCAACAGTACAAAAAATATCAAAATGAAAGGCAAACAAAAAGCAACGAGTAATGCACTATTTTAGATACTTCGATACAATGTTCAGTGAGAGATAATGTGTGCATGCATGTGCGAAATAGATAACAGAATAAGATAAGGTGGTATAACAAAGCCAGAGCTGATAAAATTAGGAGCCTAAAAAACAAGACTACTCTGGAAGAAATTTGCTGATGGGAAATTAGTAATGAGAATATGCATGAACAAGGTGTGTAGTTATTATTATTTTTTTCCAGGTAATAAGGCAGGCAGGGGGGGGGGGGGGAACAGTTTTATGATGACCCAAACAAGAGGCTGTTCTGTCTATAGTATACCACTGCTGTGGATGTAAGATATGACAATCTGCAGATTGCACTTTTTAGGGAAAATATGAAGAGAATGTTTCCAAGGACAGCAGGGAGAATAAGCAAGAATGAACATGTTTTTGCACAACAGATATGAAGGGATGGTGACTAATCACATTATGTCCTAACAGATTTAGAGTAGAGTAGAGGATAAACAGTGACCATTGAAATATCCACAGGAAATGCACACAGAAGAACATGAATATCTATGTGAAAGAGAGTATAGAAAATCAGAAAAAGATGGGGGTTTAATCTGGTTGCTATTGTTAATAATGAATCAAGAACCGAGAACCTTCCCAGATTTCAGCATTAAATGGGTAGATTAATCTGCAACTCATATAAGGTCAACAGTTGTTCCAAAGTGAAGTATTGTCTATTACTGAAAGAGAAAACCTAGTTTCATGAAGTGAGGAATAAGACAAAAGTTGAAACACTATGGGAAAGGTCACTACCCAGACAGGATAGTAACCCTGTATATGGAAATGTGACTTCTGCATTACTTTAACATTGGAATTACTTCTAGGTCTGGCTCCCACTGATGAGACCTCAATAAAAGTCAAAACTGATCTGGGTGGTGACCCTTCCCATAATGCATAGCATTATATATGTCTGTAAGGATATGTACTTTGCATCATGGAATATTAAGGCAAGTGATGTGAAGTCATTAGTCTCTATATATGAGTTGCCCAATCATGAAGTTACTTCACACACAAACTTTGTTTGATTGCACTTGGATAAAAGATTAAACCAAGAATATAATTTCTTGGCATCTTTAATTTATAGGAATAAGACAGGATTGAGTTTATTTTACAAGAGATAAGGTTACCAGAATCCTGATAACTGGAAGAATGGTTTGGAAATACTACTTATAGAAGTGGATAATCTAAAAGTTTTGTTCATTTTATGTAGTGAAAATTTTATCAAACAAGTGTAATGCGGTCATCAGCAATACTATGGATTGGATTTGCAATCAAATGGAGAAGACCAATGATATATGGAAGGAAGAGAGTAGATGAATAAATGGTTCTGTGGTACTTTAGTATTGGTTGCAAAGTTTGAGGATAATCTGTCCACTATTCTAGATCTGCAAACAGAGAGAAAGAGAGATCGATATGGTAAACTAGTTACAAAAGGTGAACCATAAAATGAAAGCATACTTAAGACATTTGATCCAATGACTTTGAAATAAAGAGCAACCATTCTACCAAAGTTTTCTATGGTGACATAAGCAAGAAAATCCGTTATCAATCAACAGTGATGCAGTCTATACTCACAATTAGATAGTAAAAAGTTGAAAAGGTTCCAGGTAATACAAAAGTAGACTAGTAACGTTGACTCAGTTGCTTTTGAGAGTGATGGTAAAGATTTGCCCCCTTTTTAGGAATTGAGTAGATGTATGCTAGACATACCAACAGGAAATGTGAAAAGGCAACAATTTGGAACACAAAACTTTCAGAATAATACAAAGATTAGGTGAGTGTTTTAGTATACAGAGTAAAGAAGATTCCTTTTATTTCTTTCTAACAAAAATCAAACAAGCATGATTTGGCTCCAAAGGAGTAATGTAAAAGAACAATACAAAGAAAAATGTATAAGGAATGCTTTAAAAATAAAAATCAAACAAATACCTTATCAGTATAAACTA
This sequence comes from Typopeltis vanoorti, assembly GCF_054136105.1. Taxonomy (NCBI): domain Eukaryota; kingdom Metazoa; phylum Arthropoda; class Arachnida; order Uropygi; family Thelyphonidae; genus Typopeltis; species Typopeltis vanoorti. The sequence continues at coordinate 48,894,798 of NC_143559.1, forward strand.
CAGACCAACGTACACATAACACTAGCAAAAGAAATAAAACAGTTGTGATCTAAGCCATGGGATGGCAGTTATTGTTTTATTGAAGCATGCAAGATTAAGACTTTGGGATCTACAAGCAGGCAGGCAACATATTAGGCTTTGGAGTTTGTTTGTCAGTGGAAGATACATGAGTTATATTTATACACTAGCAATCACCCAATGATGCTAATACTATACATGTATATCACAGACATGGAATGTTTCTATAAATATAAACTGAGATAGCCTGACTTTATGGTATAAACACCAGAGAAACAAAATATGTATTATTTATTAAGTTACTAATATTCTGTTGGATTTCAAACCAGCATCTTCAGTGTAACCATATACTTGTTAGTAAACAGAGAGCAATCAACTACATAGTTGCACAAACAATTCAATGTAAATTATAAAAGAACTAGGACTAGATAGTAGAAGTCGGACCAGATGCAATCTGAAAATGACTGCATCAATGTATGATTGTATTCAGAAGATCAAAATGCTAAATAGGGTAGGAATGGATGAATGAGGGTGTATGCATAAAATCTGGAAGAAGGCACTTTGGAGGGAGTATAAGATGCATAATGACAATAATCAGTTACATGAAGAGTACAAAGAACAAGTAAGGAGAGTGACTCAGTAAGGGAAACAAAAGTGTAGAAATATGTCAGTAAAACATGTTATGGATGCACAAGGATAGCAAGAAAAGGACCCAGAGAAAGACCAAAGGATTGATGAAGTAAGAAGAGTTAAAAAAAATCTGATAATATTGGCATTCTGATAGAAACTGACTAATTTAGAGGAAAACTGAAAACAGGAAGTTAGTAATAATGTAAATTCTTCATGTAATACTATCACAGATCTTGTACATTCCTTGAGTTATCTATCAAAAATTTGATGATAACATAATACAGACAATTCTTTTTAATGATTTGCCAAGAAACTTTAGAAAACAAAGGGATGCTTAAGGGTCAAAGCTGTATAACTAAGAGGACACTTCCACATAGCCTTTAAAGGAATGCGGAGAACCGATAAGGGCTTCTGACCTAATGTCCAATCCTCACCTTCTCATGTTGCACCCAGTTGGGTATCTACTTGGATACTGAACAAACGAGGATGGGCTGGCAATATGGGATTTAGCCGACCAAATTGTATTCTTATTGGTTAAACCAAAATAAAAAATGATGGTACAACATGACAAAATTTCATGCCGGCTGGGGCGTCACCTAAACAAGGCCCCCATAGTTTTCGCCAGGGAACCAGGGCGAACAGCAAAAAGTCAGCACCTGGAACAAATCTGAAAACACACCCCAACTCAGCATCACCAGAGTTAAAGATGCACTGTCAACATAAGAAGCCTGAATGGCAAAGAAATGGAGCTAGCTGAGGAATTAGATAAGTACCAGATCGACATAATACAGGTGAATGAAACAAAAAAGACAAAAACTGGAGAGATCTTTCTGAGCAATAAATACAAAATGTTATATTCAGGCAATGACAATCAAGGAAAAGAAGGAGTAGCCATAGTATTCAACACAAAATACGAGGCTAATCTTCTTGAATGGCAGTCAATCTCAAGTAGAGTAATGTGGGCAAATATGAGAATAGGGAACTGGACAATGACACTTATTTGTGCCTATGGTCCCACAGAAGGTTCTACTAAGGTAGAAGTGGAAGAATTTTTTTGAGTCTTTAGAAAAAGCAACTGACACAATGAAAAAGGAAAAGTTGGTCCTTGATGGGGATCTAAATAGCAGAGTAGGAAATGATTGTCAGACATAAAAACATATTTCGGGAAGATTTGGAGAAAAGAGCAAAGCTAATAATAATGGCAAATATCTGTTGGATTTCTGCTCAGGTTATTACTAACACCATGTTCCAACATAAAAAATGAGCACAAATTCACATGGAGAGAAGAGGCAAGGAATAAGAAAAGTCTCATTAACTATGTTATTGTTGATAGTGATGTTTTCTCCCAAGTACAGGACACCAGAGTCTACAGAGGATTTGAAATTGGAAGTGATCACTATTTAGTATTGAGCAGGATAAAACTGAATTTCATATTGAAAAGAATAACCTGTAAGAAAGTTTTAAAGCAAATAAAAGTTGAGCAGCTCTCAGATGTGAACTGTAGACTAAAATACACAAAGATTATTGAAGAAAAAATGAAAGAGTTTGAGAACAAGAATCAAACCTTGGAGATTCAGTGGCAAGCCTTGAAGAAAGCCCTGATTGATTCAGCTAAAGAGGCATGTGGTGAAGTTGTCTGCAAGGATAGAAAAATTAGAACTCCATGGTGGACACAGGAAGTTAAAGAAGCAGTGAAGGAAAAGAAGAAAGCATATCAAAAGTTCCTGGCAAGTAAGTCAGCTTTTGCTCTTACAGAATACAGAGACAAATGCAAGAATGCTAAACACTGTGTAAAACTAGCTAAACAAAAGTCATGGGAGGCCTTTGGCAAGAATATAGAAAATAAATATCAAGAAGGTAGCAAAATATTCTGGAGGTTGTTGAAGAAGCTTAGGAATGGAGGAAAGAGTGCTTTAAAAGGAGTTAGAGATGATAAAGGTGACATGAAAATGGGAAAAAAAAGATATCCTTGAAGTATGAAGTAATTACTTTGAAAAACTGCTCAATGAAACTAGCAGTGATTACAACAGAGTGGTAAAAAACACTGACCAGGCATGCAGTCAGGAATACATATCCATACTTGAAGTAGAAAAAGCCATCAAAGGCTTGAAATGTGGAAAGGCAGCAGGAGTATATGATATTTGACAAGAAATGCTTAAGTATGGTGGTATAAAAGTCTTACAGTGGCTGCACTGCATAGTTCAGAAAGCCTGGACAGTGGAACGAATTCCCGATGATTGGAGTAGAGCTCTCATAGTACCGATATATAAAAAGGGAAATAAAACAATGTGAGAATTACAGAGGTATTTCCCTATTGAGTGTTCCTGGCAGAATCTATGCAAATATACTTGTGAAACGGTTGAGAAGAATTGTGGAAGAAAAGCTTGGTGAAGAAGAAGCTGGATTCAGGATGTCAGGATCAGATCTTCACTTTACGACAAATAGTCGAAAAAGTATGGGAATATAACAAAGATCTGTATTTAAGTTTTGTGGATTTGGAAAAGGCATATGACAAGGTGCCAAGAGAGAAGCTATTCGATACGCTACAGTTAAATGGTGTCAATGGGGCATTATATCAAGCAATACTTAGTCTTTATTTGAGTGGAAAGTCAGCAGTTAGAATTGAAGGAAGTACAGGAAGATGGTTTAATGTTAAATCTGGTGTGAGACAAGGATGTACATTATCCCCTCTGTTATTCATTATCTATATGAAGAAAAGTGGTATTAAACATGATATCAAAATTGGAGATGTTAATGTTAGCTCTTTGCTTTATGCGATTGATGTTATACTTCTAAATAAAACCGCTACAAGTCTGCCAGATTCTCTAACTAAATTGAACAAAGACAATGAAAACAGGCAGAATCATCGAAAATGTCAACTGTGTTGTGAATGGAGAACCTGTGGAACAACTAAAACATTTCAGCTTCTTAGGCATGATTTTTAGTGAAGATGGTAAATTAAATATAGAAATAGACAACAGAATCAGCAAAGCTGGTATGGTGGGAAGTCAATTGAATAAATTCATATGGAATAAGAGAGAAATTAGTTGGAACACTAAATTAGCTATATACAAGACAGTGTTCAAACCAGTTTTAGCTTATGGATCTGAGAGCTGGGTCAGAAGTAAAACACTTGACCAAAGACTAGAGACAGCACATATGAGAGTCCTGAGAAAGATGAGAGGCGTGAACAGATGGCATCAATGGCAATATTATATTAAAAATGAGGATATTAGGAAAGAACTTGACATTGTCAGCATCCAGGAATGCATTAGAAGAGCTAATCTCTAGTGGTATGGTCACTTAAACAGAATGGGCAAAGAAAGATTAGCAAAACAAGTGTTCTCTGCTAGGTTGGCAGGAAAATGACCCAGAGGAAGACCAAGATATAAGTGGATTGATATGGTACAAAGTGCCTTAGATGATAGAAATAACAGATCTGATAATGTTGGAGTCTTGACAAGTAACAGACTGATTTGGAGGAAAATTGTAGATAGGAAGATAATAATGATGTAATTTTTTTAATGTAGTACTATCATATTCTGTACACCCCTTGAGGGTACATGGCAGGAATTTGATGATGATTATATCTCACATCCATAATACAATTTAATGGAATAACTAGACCACAAAGAGAAATAATTAAACAACAGGTTTAAGAGTTTCAATATTTTGTCTCTATCACAGAGACATCTTCAGGAATACAATGTGAAAATTGTAATGACACAGATAAAAATACACAAGAAACAACATCTCAATAGTATATCGTGCTAGACAACTTGACTTTATCAAATTCTTGTCTTCTCTTATACATTTCTATCGACTTCAGTTACATTAACAGCCATGTTACACTTTATCATGAAATATCATAATTTATTTATAAAACACTAATGTAAATCAAGACTTGTGACTGCTCTGAAAAGGATAAAAACAAGCACAATTCATAATGATTAGACTTACCTCATTTTCTGTGTTGTCACCCCAGCAAAGTGATGTAATCTCCTGATCTCTACTAAGATCTGTAAGTGTGTTCAAGTTGTCGAAAACCTTCTTTTCTGTATTTACACCTAATCAATTATAAATAAATAAATAAATAAATATATATATATATATATATATATATATATATATATATATATATATTCAATGTTAAACATAAAAATACGTTTTAAAATAGGAGCATGTTTCAAGTGACACGGAAGTGATGTCCAAATTTCAAAATGGAATGGACAATGAAGACCAATTTATGCCTGGTGGTCTCATGAATGATTTTTGTAGAGAAGAAGCAAAGGAATTTGTTGAATTCTCAGAGAGAATATCTGATATAAAGAAAATGATAAAGATGGTTCTTGGTGGTAATATAAACTGCAAAAGGGAAATGAATATCAAACAGAAAGAAGTTTTTGGGGAAAATCTGGAAAAAAGGGCAAAGCTAATATGAATGTTAAGTGCTTTGAAATGCTGTGTGTATGTGTACCCATATATATACACACACAACAATTCACTTCATCAATATCATGCTCATTCAATTATGAAGATGACATCAGCTATTGGCTATTTCAAATAGGGAAAAGAATTAACAGGACCCTAAGTTGTGAATGAAAATTTTAACATAAATTAATAGGACTGATTATACACTATATTACACATACACCAGTGATGTGTATAATGATACACTTTGCATTCATTATATCACACTAGTGTAGCATCACTGTGTGTGTGTGTGTGTGTGTGTGTGTGTGTGTGTGTATATACATACACACTAGTGATGCTACATTTCAAAAGCAACTAAAATGTAGGAATGTAGGAAACCTAAAAAACAAAAACAAATCATTATATCAGCCAATCAGAAATTCCTATTATTGACACCAATCATAATTAGTTCTATTAATTTATGTTAAAGTGTTCATTCACAACTTAGGATCCTGTTAATTCTTTGCCCTATCTGAAGTAACCAATAGCTGATATCATTCTTATAATTTTTGTTACTGACCAATTTCTAGGTGGATATTGATGAGGCACTCTGAGAGTGAGCACTGTGATTGGAATTGTATAGATGATAATTGAATCTTCAAAATTTTGAGATCGTTCTTAAGTTTGGTTGATTTATGAAGCTTTCACAAGCTTCTATGTAAAAGCTATGTGCCTTTCAATCAGTCCTAAGAAACGTTTCCAGGTATGATCAAAAAAAGGCTTGTTTTCCAAAAGGTGGATTTAATGGATATGGTTTTTAGTTATTTTCTAATATCTGTTGTGCATCCAATTTCAACTAAGTACAGAAGGTTTCACATAATTTAATTTGGCAATTCCTGAATGTGAGGCAATTTCAATTTTGGGAATTTAAAGGTGGTTTTGATGTGGTCTTGATATAGACAAGATAACCAAAGCATAAATAAAAATAAAAAAAAATAGCAAAAACCAATTCTCTACTTCTGTTTGATTCCAGAACCACCTCCAAAATCCATTACCAGAACCACAGTTTTTAAAAATTTCCAGTTTGAAAATCAGATTATTTCTGATGTTTTTTTTAAAATGGAAGTTTATGGAGAGAACCTTGCAGATGTATTACTGTGTAAAGCAACTGGTTGGGGCACCCATCACTTTGCATCACTGTAAGATGTCACCGAATATGACATCTGTGGGGAATGAAATGAAATGAAATGAAAATGATGTAGGAGTGATGCCAATGTTTTTTAATATGGAAGTTTAAGGAGAGAACCTTGTAGATGCACCCAAGTGATGCCACCGAATGTGACATCTGTGAGGGATGAAATGCAATTGATGCAGTTCTGACATTGAAATGATGTACCGAAGACCAAGAATCAATAGTAATAAAAACCCCAAAGTATTGTTTTTCTTCTCTTCTTCCTGATTTGCTGTGAGCAAATTGGCATCCACAATTTTATATACTTCACTTAAAATGGGTCTAAGACTAGTAATGGATGCATCAAATTTTCAAAATTCTAGAATTTCTGGAAGCTTCACACAGCAACGAGTTCATGAGGCTCTCTCCATAGACTTCCATGTTAAAAAACATCGGAAATAGTCCGATTTTCAAAGTGGAAATTTTTAAAAGCTGTGGTTCGGCGACGAATTTTAGAGATCGTTCTGGAGTTGAACAGAGGTAGGGAATTGCTTTTCGTAATTTTCTTTTCGATATAGACAAGATAATTGAAGCGTTTACGCTTCAATTATCTTGTCTATATCGACACCTTCGATGCTTTGCTTGTCTAAATGTCTGTTTGTTTAGTTTGTCAGATAGACCTTTAATACAGACATGGATTTACTAATTGTTTTTCTACGTATATTTAGAACGCTACCTACACCTACGATAAAGAGCCAAGAGGCTAAAACAATGAGGGATTTATTATCCCCTTAACTTAAGCTACCTACACCTGTTCTAATCATGGCAGCTTTAATGTTATCAGTAAACTCACTCCCATCTATTAACTGAGATGATCTAGAATAAACAAGTTTATGGCACACTTCTCAAACAAAAAGACCACTCTATTATCATAAAGTGAACATTAGTACTTCTAGTAATGGTCCAGAGAATGTAGTTCTGAGCTCAGGGTAAGCAAATCAGAAAGAGTATGTCTGATTAAAATTACATTATACTAATCAATTTATTGCCATGGATACTGATCATTTATATTGAAAAAAAAAATTTTTTAAATATAAAAATTTTTTTAAATATATATGAACGCATACCTTTAAACAAACCAGTTTCGGCAGCAACATAAACATCATACACGTTTCTCACCATTTTAAAACTATGATGTGCCCTCTATCGAAAAAGGGAAAATTAATAATTTCTAAAATTTATTTGTCGAAAAAAATTCTGGAAAAAGTCATTTATTCCCGTATAGGGAGTAGCCTAGACCGTTTTCTGATATTCTATAAATAAATGAATCAATAAATAAATCCACTAGAACCTTTTATTCACGAAATGGAGTATGAGAGGCTTAACAAAATTCTTGAAACTGGGAATGGGGAAGCCGATCTTCATTATATTATTTAAAAAAGTATAATATTCATTATTATTTTTTTTTAATATTCATTATTTGAAAGGTTGTGGTTGTTTGTATTCCCAATGAAGCATTGCGTGAAAAGAACTGGAAGATAAAACAACCAATTTTTTTTTTTTTTTTGAATTTAACTGCCAAGTCCAAGCAAGAGTTTCGAAAATTTTGATCAAACTGAGGAAATTAAAAAAAAAAAAAAAAAAAATCATCTAACGCCTTTTTATTCCCGTATACGGGAGTTGGCGAGGCCATTTAGCCCTATCTAACTTTTGGAGACTGAGTGGGCAGTTCAATCTCCACTGGTACCCAATCAGAGACAGATGGCCCAAAGCTATCACTAATTAAGCGGTACGCAGTGAAGAGAGACGGCTCAAATGTGCCGCCATCTCGTGGTCCCTAACCCTAACACAATATATTTAATGTCTGAAATAATGTGGGTTCTACGGTCGATTTTCTTGAGTTTAGAGGACGAAAAACCCGAGTTTCCGGGAGGAAAAACCTGCTTGCCCGTGTCAGAGATCGACTAACTCGGGAACCGGTCGAAAAAAGGCTTAGAAAAATTTCCTCTAGTCGCCGACTAGACTCGAAATGACGTCTTCCTTCGTGCGGCCAAGCGCGGTGGTGTGCAAACGCCACATCCACTGAGCTACACAGGCGGAAATTTTTAAGTCAGCAATTTCGAAGCAGTGAGTACAAAAAAAAAAAAAAAAAAAAAAAAAAAAAAAAAAAAAACACTTATATCCATTAAAATAAAATTAAAATAAATACAAAATGGAGAGTGGTAATATCGTCTGGAATTGCAGACTGTTCCTGCATCTAGTCTGCCACAAAATCGACCAAACTAATCTTAATCATGCATATTAAGATATTTAGAGGACTTTGATATTGCCATTTGTATAATAGTGTGCATAGATTAGTTTGTTTGCTTGCTTGCTTTATTATTTCGATATAGTGGGTAACCATAATAATGAGGGAGCTCACTTAGTTGATATGCGGAAAAGAGTAATACGGCAGGAACATGAACATTAATAAACTCGTTTATAAGAGTGATTCACTGTTTCCACAACGGAACTCGGGACTAGCGATCAGTGTAGCAACAAAATATATTTTCCCATAGGCGGTATATGTCTTTTTGTCCAGTGAAATACCACCACTTCGCTTATTAGAGATCTAGAGTGACTGAAGACATGTTTGTCACTACAGCAAGGGTTCCAGATTCTGTCCCCCTACTCTTCTCACATGCAGTGAGAGTAATACCTTCAAAGACATATCAATTTCATTTCAATTCGGAGGACCGGACACTCCCCAATCCAGGGTAATACAGCAGAAAAACAGTTCTGTAGGCAGGCCGAGGTTAGCACACAGGACCAAACCACTGAGTAACGAATCTGAAGGTTACCCAGTTAACTAACGTCAATTCCTGCAACCACATATTTTGCCAGTGTGTGACTAGAAGGAGACCAAATACTGTGGCTGCAGGGGGAATGGTCGATGAGGCACATATGGACAGGAGTCCAAGTTCCCGCTGTGTGTGGGCGGTATGTTTGCGAGTCTGTCACCTACCAATGAATGCCTCACTTCCTTTTTATTTCATTATCACCAAATACAATGGACCACAACCCAATGACATGCGATTTTACTGAGGATCACAAAAATTCTCCCGCAAAAAATAGTTCCAAAAATCCATAAAAAACACCAAAATCCAACCAAACAACCGACCAACATTAATTCTTTAAAAAAATTTCACATCCATTGCAATTTAAACGATGTGCACAAGAACCTACTGTCATCAAAACCACATACTGAGGTTTCGATTCCCAACTGAGGTTCTGATAGGAATATCAGAACCTCAATTGGTAACCTCAACAACCAGTGTTCATGTCAACTGCTAAAGCAAATATTATACAATTCTTTCCGCCATACGGGAGGCGCATGTGCATTCATCAGAACTGACATACCAAACCAGAGATTGAAAAACCTCGAATCTCACGGTTTAATCTGCTTTTGCTCAAAAGTTTCTTACCAAATCAACTTGCCCTTTTCATATGCTATCTCTCTCTGTTGCTCTCCAAACTCCATTAAGTACTCTGGCCTCTTCAACGTTCTCTTTCTCTAAAGCTCGACTTTCTGCAATGAAATTACTCCAATAGTGAGGTTATCCTTCTTGGGGGACTTCAACATGTACAATCATACTGGCATTTTTTCCTCTAGTTTCACCGATCAAGTAGGAAGAGATGCTGAGGTGTTTGCTATCAGCAAAGACCAATCAGAGATCATCAGTCTATCTACCAGAATACCTGACAACACCCTCCAATTTGACAACACACTTGACCTTTTCCTAACAAGCTCCCCTTCCAAGTATAATGTGGATGTCAGTTCTTCTCTTGGTAACTCGGATCACAACTTCATATGAGTTTCTTTTTGTCATAGACCTCCACCCACCAATTCACAGTGTCATGTCTTTTGGCACTACAAGAATGCCAAATGGAACGACCTCAGTAACTGTTTTTATTCCTTCTCATGGTCCAACTACCGCTTCGGTTCCTTTGATCCAAACACCTCCTCATACCTAATAACAGAAATAATCCTCACACAAATGAAGGCTTTCATCCCTTATTCCACTCCAAATTTACCATAGTCAAGCCTTGGTTCTCAAAAAAAAAAAAACTGTGGCAATGCTGTAAAAGAAAACACCTCTATATACTAAGAATGGCTCAAGACCAAAACTCCAACTGCCCACTCTGCCAATACTGCAGCTCGCAACAGTTGCAAAAGAATCATCATCAAATCCAAATCAGACTTTGAAAGGGCCAAATGCTGAAAATTCGCCTCATTTCCGAATGATTATCGCTCCTTCTGGACCCTTACCAAGGCCATTGAACACATCTTCTGGCCACCCAAGTTTCCACCACTCTTACATCTGAATGGTACTGTAGTTATCTCGCCTAAAGATTACGAAAAGTTCATAAGAGCTCCCATACAAAAATGGGTTGATAGAGAATACTCCAAAAATAACAGTATGGTTTTATTAAGGAAAGATAACGTTTCAAAGGCCTGTGTAGCTCAGTGAAAGTGGCACTTCGTGCTCTGCGCTTGGTCACCCGAAGTTTGACTTAAGTTAAAACCTAGTCGCTGACTGGAGGAAATTTTTCTAAGCCTTTCTTCGACCGGTTCCCGAGTTAGTCGATCTCTGGCACGGGCAAGCGGGTTTTTCCTCCCGGAAACTCGGATTTTTCATCCCGTAAACTCAAGAAAATCGACAATGGTATCTACATTATTGCAGTCAGTAACATATCTTGTTAGGGTTAGGTACCAAGAGATGGCAGCACTTGTTTGCTAGCCTCTTCTTCAGTGGCTGCTATAATTAGTGATAGACATGGGCAAGCTATCTCTGATTGTCTACTGGTGGAGATTGAACTGTGCATTCAGGCTCCAAAAGCTAAATAGGGTATAAAGGCATCGTCTACTCCCTATCAGGGAAAAAAAAGGCGTTAGCTGATTTTTTTTTTACGTCACGTTTCATTAACTTGCTCACCTTTCATAATAGTGTTATGGATACATCAAGATATTTTGGACTGCTAAGGCCAAGATGCAGCAAGGAGGGAAGTTGCATAAAATGGAAGATACTGGACTGATTATGAATTCTTAGCCCGAATAAGAGCATGGGATGGCTGACTGAAAGTTATGAAAACTTAGTGTATGGAATAAGTCTTCAAAATTAATTATGACCAATGCTGTACCTTAGGAATCATGACTTGATACCTTGCTATTCAATCTTTATATTAATTATATTGGGTAGGATTTGACATGAGACATGTAGCTAATTGGAGACTGTAAAATTAGGCAAGACAATCGACAACAGAAATTCCGTTGATATGCAGTACTTGCGGAATTCTTTGAATAGACTGGAATTGTGGATATGTGAAATGGCTGTCATTTCACTTCACTTATGGTAAATGTAAATTTACATGCTTTGCAGTGTTGAGATGTCAATATCGTATGACATTGGAGGATTATGCTAGAAGAAACTGACCGGTTAGAAATCTTAGTTTTATTTTATAGAAAGTTGAATATCAGAGCGATATATATATATATATATATATATATACCAACCTTGATATATAGGGATAAGAAAGCCATTTTGCCTCTTAACAAGGCTTTTATGCGACATTACCTGAATTATTTTGGGCAGGTCGGGTCTGCTAGTGTCCGAGCAAGTGAGGCAATGAGAATGGAAAGGGTGAAGAGGAGTTGCTAAAGATGATATCGGAACTGTGGAATTTAGATTAAGACAACAGACCGAGAATTTGTGGACCACAAATACTAGCAAAGAGGAGAAAGAAAGATGTGACTTATAAAAAGATCATTCGGGATATTAGTCGATAAAATTTTTCATTCATGGAGAGTGGGAAAGGGCGAGACGACGTCCATGGAAGTTGATCACGACTTCAGTCAAGAAAGGAGGTACAGCTCGATTTTTCTCTCATAGAGTGGATGCGATTGAAGCGCCTTACCTTTGTAGTGATCACTGCATGTACTGTGAATGTATTCAAGAAACGGTATTATAGCTGGTGTGAATGATATGTGGCCTCGCATCAATGAGTCCATAAATCCCTAGAGGTGCCAGTAATAATAATATATCGATTCCGATCAGCAACAGCAGAAGTAATAAGGAAAGAAAAAAGAATAAGAAAAATCAGAAAAAAAGGAACTGAAACCATATGTTTCACAATGATTTATTATCAAATGATGATGAAAATTCTACTTTTGAGAGAAACTTGTGACACGAATTAAGAATTATCAACACATTAGCACAAGAAAACATATTGCCACATATTTGTTTTTAATATATTTATATATTTATAAATATATATTCAACATATTTAACATATATCATATATCATATATCATATATATTTAACGTATTGCCAGATATTTCTGTTTGAAAATAACAAACTATCATCAGTGGCTTGACATAAAACAGTTTTTTGACAAGAGACAGATGTAGTATCTAGAAGGTCTTAATTTAAAAAAAAAAATTAATGTGTTATTCGGATCGAGAGCCTGTGTAGCTCAGTGGATGTGACTGCACACTACAGCGCTTGACCGCACGAAATAAGACTTGCTTTCAAATCTAGTCGCTGACTGGATGCAATTTTTCTAAGCCTTGTTTCGACCGGTTCCCGAGTTATTCGATCTCTGGCACGGGCACCCGGGTTTTTTCTCCTGGAAACTCGGGTGTTTCGTCCCGTAAACTCGAGAAAATCGACCTTAAAACCCACATTATTTTAGACATTAAATATATTGTTAGGGTTAGGGACCACGAGATGGCGGCACTTGTTGTCTCTCTTTGAGCTTTCATGTCTCTCTTCAGTGGGTGACGCTTAATTTGTGATAGCCTTGGGCCAACTCTCTCTGATTAGCAGTGGAGATTGAACTGCCCACTTGGTCTCCAAAAGTTAGAATAGAGCAAAAAGCAGCCCCTCTATACAGGAATAAAAAAGCGTTAGCTGATTTTTATTTCATTTTATTTTTTTTATTCAGATCAAACTTTTCCATATTTTTGATAAATGATACAAATTATTATCAACGATGATACAAACATCACAAAACATTATAAGTTTTTTGAAAGCTCAAACTGTATCATTTTCTTATTTGCAGGTAAAATGCAAATTAGGCTGACCATATACCATTTTGAACAGGACAGTACCGTTTTTTTCAAATTTCCTGGCCGTTCTTGTCATTTTAATAAAAATGTCAATTTTGTCCCGTTTTTAATAAAAACTATAAATATCCTTTAATATTGGTCAATCATAAAGTAATAAAAATAAAAATAAATCAGCTAACGCCTTTTATTCCTTATAGGGAGTAGGCGAGGACTTTTAACCCTATCTAGCTTTTGGAGACTGAGTGGGCAGTTCAATCTCCATCAGTAGCCAATCAGAGATAGCTGGCCCATGTCTATCACTAATTATAGCAGCCACCAATGAAGAGGCTGGCAAACAAGTGCTGCCATCTTTTGGTACCTAACCCTAACAAGATATGTCACTGTCTGAAATAATGTGGGTGCTATGGTCGATTTTCTGGAGTTTACGGGATGAAAAACCCGCTTGCCCGTGCCAGAGATCGACTAACTCGGGAATCGGTCGCAGAAAGGCTTAGAAAATGTTCCTCCAGTCGGTGACTAGACTTGAGCTTAAGTCTGACTTCAAGCGACCAAGCGCAGAGGACGCAAGCGCCACTTCCACTGAGCTACACAGGCCTACACAGAGCTTGGCCGCACGAAGGAAGACTTGGTTTCGAGTCTAGTCGGCGACTAGAGGAAATTTTTCTAAGCCTTTTTTCGACCGGTTCCCGAGTTAGTCGATCTCTGGCACGGGCAAGCAGGTTTTTCCTCCCGGAAACTCGGGTTTTTCGTCCTGTAAACTCAAGAAAATCGACCGTAGAGCCCACATTATTTCAGACATTAAATATATTGTGTTAGGGTTAGGGACCACGAGATGGCGGCACATTTGAGCCGTCTGTCTTCACTGAGTACCGCTTAATTAGTGATAGCCTTGGGCCATCTATCTCTGATTTGGTACCAGTGGAGATTGAACTGCCCACTCCAAAAGTTAGATTGGGCTAAATGGCCTCGCCTACTCCCCGTATACGGGAATAAAAAGGCGTTAGCTGATTTTTTAAAATTATAATCTTATATCAATATCATCGATACCAGCAATTTGTATAACCATGGAGTGACATTGTTGGATACTAAATATCGATATCTGCAGTGATTTATTCAGAGAAAATAAAAATAAAAATACATGTTGTCAACACTTGCGCGTCTCAGACGCATCGTCTGTTCTGCTGTAGCGTTAGTTTTTGATTTGCCTGTATGCTAACCAGTGGCTTTTGTGATTCGATGCCAACTGTTTAAATTTCATATTTTTTAAAGTTTTAAGTCTTTCCTTGCAATGTCAGAGACGTGAAATTGAAGTTTTAATCTCCAGAAAGAGTTTATTCATGTTGATAAGCTTATACGTTGGTCACACATGACTATTAAATTATTTTAGTCCTTAATATCCGGAATATTAATTAAAAGAAAACTTTAATCCGTTAGATAGGGTAAACGGTCCCGTCCACTTTCTATACGGGAACAAATAGGCGTTAGCTGATTTTTTTTCTTCTTCTTTAATCCGTACTTCCTATATGACGATCTCCAGAAAGAATTCAGATTTAACTGGAAAAGCTGTGCACAAGTGATGAAACAAAAGCACCGATTTTTTTCTGAAATGAGCGAAAAACGCCTAGATTTTCAAGACTTTTATAATATTGTAGAGTTTATTCTTGGTCTTCCAAGAAGTATAGCACCTGTTGAGAGAATATTTTCTGTTATGAACAGTATGTGGTCAAAGGAGAAATCTAGATTAAATGTTGAGACAATGAGGGCTATGTTAGTTGTAAGACAAAATTGCATTATGGAATGTGAGAAGTTTTATGGTAAGATGTTGAAAGACCGAAATTTGCTGTGTAAGATCACTTCATCGGAAATATTGATTGTACGATCGTGGTGAAATACAGTCTCCTCTACGTCTGCCTAAAATTTTGTATGGGTTCTGTCACTGAAGAATAATGGTAAGCTCAATATGTTTATGTAAAAAAAAAAAAAAAAAACTTTTTTTATCGTCTTGTTTTTTCATGAATACAGAATATTACATAACCACGTCCCGTTTTTGCCATCCCAATGTCCCGTTTTTGTCTTAAGGAAATATGGACAGCCTGCCCAAAATGCATGAAGTGCAGTCGTTCTAAAATAACCGATAGATATATGGAATTAACTTCGGAAGTAAATTAGCTTAAATAGTACTTGAACTTCGATAAATTAACAAACGTTTTTGGAACATGTCACTTAACGAAAGTTCAAATTGCAGGTCTCATCAACAGAGTGGGTAATGATTCTGCTTTTCACTAACATATTGTGGATTTAAAATTTACTAGTGGTGGGGGATAAATCTTCTAATGCTCGATGTCATCTAATGCGAGAACACCCTCCTACTTACGCGATGCCTAAAGTGGCTTTAAAAAAAGTATGTTTGGTTTTATGAGTATATTGTTTCTTAAGATTCACTTGCCGGCCAACAGTATAAAATGCGTTATAAATTTCCAAGCTTTGAAGAGAGCGAGAAACAGTTAAAAAAGGTAATAATAATAATTAAAAAGACAGAACGATACAGTTGAAAAGCCACTGACTAAGTACTGTGTTAATGCAATTTAAAATGAGTAAGTATCTCTATATTCAAAGGGTTTTCTTGATATACTTGGAGTTCCACGCTTCAGAGTGAAATACTTTGAATCAGGAACATTAAAAAAAAAGACAATAAAGGGACCACCAATCAAAAATGCATGGTTGTGGGGAAAAAATCCGTAATACAGAAATATATTAAAACTCTAACATGTTCAGGCTGGGCTATATTTCCAACATACTGTGAATCTGCAGAAGCTCGCTAGAATATTTTCACACATTCGGCGACAGGTGTAAAAATGACACGCCATTTTCAATTTTTTATGGAGATATTTTTTACAATGACGTTTCGCATTATTTCATACGCCGACAACAATCACTGCTAGCGTCACTGTTTTCGTTCTTTGGAAATATGATATGAAAAATGTACAGATGTTTATAACTTGTAATACATTGGCTTCACTGCCTTTAGAAGGCAATGTTAACTTTCGAGAACTGCAGGCCAGAGGTGTTACAAAATCGCTCACCATACACAAAACCAACACCAGTAACACGCGTATCAAGAAGCAAACTCCTCGGACTTATGTCCCTCAAAAGAAAATCTCACCATTTAAAGTCAATGCACACACACACACACACACACACACACACACACACACACACACACACACACACACACACACACACACACACACACACACACACACACACACACACACACACACACACACACACACACACACACACACACACACACACACACACACACACACACACACACACACACACACACACACACACACACATACACAAGCAAAAAATGCCTGGAAACAAACACCTTTGGTCTCCTGTTAGCAAAAGCTAACCTGATGTTTTAAAGTCAGTGAAGCCAATATATCACACAAAAAACAACATTTTCCCTATAACATTTGCAAATTATAAACATCTGTATATTTGACATATCATATTTTCCAAATAGCGAAACATGTCGCATTTTATTTCAGGCTGCATTTTCCCTGAAACATAATTGTAAACATATGTAATCCTTGGTCCCAGAGTATGAAAACTGAAGTTTTTCTTTGAGCGATTATCACTCGACGATAATACAGTAGGAGTAAATTAAAATATCATTTCATAATTTTTATTTTATTTCAGAAGAGATGTGTTTTCATGTCATTACTTCATTCATACCTAATTTCTTCTAACTGTAAAAAAAAAATCCAAAAAAATTCAGTTAACACCTTTTATTCCCTTATACGGAGTAGACGAGGCCTTCTAACCCTATCTAGCTCTCGAAGACTGAGTGGGAAGTTTTAATTTCCACCATTAGCCAACAGAGATAGCCGACCCAAGACTATCAATCATTATAAGCCCACAACCGATAAAGAGACTGGCAACAACATAAAAAAATTAAAAAAAAACTAGGCCTACAACATCAAATACGCTGGGATCTAACTCACGACGTTCACAGATCTTATGACAAATTAGAGAGACGGATTCTAGAATCTAAGGAAATGGTTCTTAATCCCGTTAATATCAATAGCAACCTGAGCTGTAGTTTGCTAGACTCTCACAGCTCTGCCATTCAATACTGGAGATCAGGAGACCTGACACGCACGCATGGCCATGTTGCTACAGCCAGAGTTCTTTCTTTCTTCTATTTAAACGTTAACCTGTGTTGTTTTATACGTTCTGCTGTGTAGAAATCCAGTATTCGTATGATTTTCTCTGATACTTTTTTTATGTCCTTTTCGCTAATGAAGTCTGTTCAAAAAAATTGCTAATGAAGCAATTTTTTTTGTCTCATTTGAAGGCAAGAGAGCACACTCGAAATTTCACAATAATCAAGCAATGCCTAATGTGGCCTGCTAGTTTACTGGACTACAATAGATGGCGTTACTTGCGCACGAAAGCTTAATTATTTATATCTGTATTGAATGGTGATTCTTAGTTTACATTTAAATTTGCTTACATTTAACCTTAATTAGGGCTTCTAAGCAAGGGTCAGTTCACAGTCGCCGTTGTAATGCTAAGCATAAACACAGGTCCATACCACTTGTATTGTATCATTTATAGTAATGTGTTTCGTTTAATTACTCAATTGATATATAATTTACGTTCAGAGCAGTCCATAGTGCTATAGAGACGCGAGAACTTTCTTCGTGTGTCAGAGATATAGTGGTGAATGATTATTATGTGACTCCATTGGTCTAGAAACGTCTAATCCAGCAAGGTTCTGGAATCAAGAGTGCTGGAAAATGGGTGGTGCACATATACTGTATTTGTGAAATGTCTTCACAGTATACCTACACATTTTGAATTTTAAAATTACAAGCAATTATAGTATTTATCTTAATTATCAATGTATTATGTAACCGGAGATCAATGGCTTTTCCCCTTCTAACATAACATAGGAAGCAATGATTTCCAAGGAAGTGTGAATAATATAGGGTGAGATGTGTGAGTGTTCATGGAGAGAAGCTGAAGAGTGCAAGGGGAATTATGATTATGTTCCTAGGCTAAAGGTGCAGAGGGGAAGATAAGTAAAATAATTACTAATTGCATTAAGCTAGCATGTGCAGAATAGAGGATTTGATTATGTGAATGTATGGAATAAGTTTGAAGATTTTCTGCTGCAGACAGTCTGCATCTGAGTGAGATCAGTAGTGAGAAACTGGGTAGTTGTCGACGAGAAGAAGAAAGAGTGTAGCTAATCAGGGAAACGAAAACTAGATGAGGGAAATGTGAGTGTAACTTACCAGGATAGGTGTGAGATAACTGACGAAGGAAGACAAGATAAGGAAGCAGGAATGGGCTAAGTGAGAGCAAAGGACGAGATGGCGCGAGAAATTGTACAAAGGAAAGGAAGACCAGGAGAGAGAGCTACTGTGCTTATGCACCAATGAAAGGAGTATTAGGAATAAGGCTCAACAGTTTGTGGTCATGATACAGTTAGTCATCCCACAAATCATTGATATCAGTCATACAATTAATGGAGGATGATATACTGACGGGAATAGAACGTGATTGTTCTGGCATATTTCTAAAGACAGAAAAGATAAAAGAGGAGGGGGCGTATTACTGATGATTTCGTAAGAGTTGTATCCTCTCAATGTGCAACTTAGAGAAAGCAGTAGTGATAATGGCTTTGAAGTCATTTGGTATGAAATTGAAGCAAGCATGAATGATAGATATTTAGTCTGGTGTTGCTACAGTCTAGAAAATGTAAAGGGAGATTATTCCATTTCAGTTGGAATTTGTTGAGTCACTTAGCGAAACTACCTTATGTAACATATAATTGGAGCAAATCGTGAGACACGAGTATTGTATTTAATAATATGGTATGCTACATAATATGGTGTGATACATAGATAACAGATGTCACAGCGATGCTACCAATTGGGAGAATGATCCTGTAGTTTTGACGTGAGGAAGTGATTAGGCAGGTACAATCTTCATGGAACTAAAGAGATATGTGGAATTACAGTGCAAAGGAACTATGATAATTTAAGAAAACAGATTAGTGAGGCACTGTCTTGATCATTTGAAGGTGAGAGAAATCAGCAGATTTCTCTCCCCTTCAAATGCCTGGGATTTGATTTGGAATTGTTTATTTACTTTATGGCAATATCAGGTTGTATTCCTAAGGCTAGAAGCATAAATAAAGTAATTGTGAAATGAATGAATCATGTAATGCAGGAGGTTCAGAGAGGGAGGTAGAGAGTATGTTATGGAGGAGATATCAAGAACAGGGTACTCCTCCTCAGCAGCACGAGGATTTAAGGAACAGTCTAGTAAAAGTGGTAGTGAGAAATTAGTATAAAAGGAGATTGACCGGAGGAGTAACGTTAAACTATAGAGAATTCTATAGCTATGTCACTAGTAGAAGAAAGGGGGAATATGAGAGACTGACTTTAGTTCCTGGAGATGGCAAGTAACATTTGTGAACATTTGAACATTTCTGCTAAATGCTCACAAATGCTACTTGCAATCTTCAGGAGGTGATGTCAGTCTGTCATATTTGATGGTGTATTTCATTTGGGGAGTTAGGAGTAGTGTTAGAAAATAATAATAACAAGAAAGAGTTCAGAAGAGGGACAGTTAAGGAAAGGGAAGCCGTTAGAATATTAAGTGACTTTGGTGTTAATAAGGATGTGAAACTGAAGGGGGGGTATCATCAGGGATTTAAGGAAATGAGATTCTTATACAGTCATTCTTCTTCTTGATTTTTCTAGCACATTTGATAGAGTACTGTATGATAAACGTCTCAAATTGTGCAGGATGGAATGAATAGTTATTTGGTAGCTTGGTTACGGGGATAATTGACTGAGAGAAGTCAACACATTGTGTGTGGGATGGATCAATTGTCCCGAAAAAGGAAGGTGCGAAAGGAGATATTCAGTTGTTTGCGGATGTTGCCTCAAGAGAATCTGAATAGGTGCTTTGGACTGAGGAATGGCGATGTCATTTCAATGATGCTAAGTATAAAGTTATGCACTTTGGTTAGTGAAAAAGGAATTAGGGTTGGAAGAACTTTTTGCTTTGGGAGGTGGAGGAAACAAATGATCTGTGGACCTTGGGGAACAAGAAATCGAAATTCAGGGACACATCGCGAAAATTATAAAGATTACCCAGAAAATGGCATCATTTCATTTTGATTTGTGTATACAGATACAGTCACCAGGCTATTATATTGGAGAGAAGGAAAGTAAACACTAGAGAGAAAGAGAGAGAGAGAGAGAGAGAGAGAGAGAGAGAGAGAGAGAGAGAGAGAGAGAGAGAGAGAGAGTGCAAAGGTGAATAAATGTCTCTAGACAATAGAATTATGAGCATGAGGACAGATTAAGAGAGTGCAATCTTCAGGGCTTGGTGAATAAGATGATGAGGAGGGGCGATATGATTATAAATTATAAGTTCGTGAATGAAAACACTGAATGTTTTCAAGGCATGATATGATAGTTATTGTGGGCTGTGAGTGTTCAATCCTCCTCCCTCACCTGGTCAGTCTTTGGACAGGATGGAAGCTTGGAAGTAATACAAATATAATAGTAATACTACACATGCTGGCCATTGAATTAGGAACTTTCATTTATTTCGCAGAAATCAGTGGTTTCCGTATAGGTATGCGACTACCAGTACTGATCCTCTTCAATTCTGTGCACACAGTTCGGTCACGTATGGGTTGGGAACAGCCAGAGACGTCGTGAGGAATTTTGGCGCCTACGGTGAGGAAAGAAAATTGCGCCGTTCTAAAAAAAAACTTTAAAAATCTAAATTTTTGCGCCTATGGCCAGGGCCACATTGGCCATAGCCTCATCATGCCTCTGGGAACAGCCTTCATTAAATGCTTTGGTCAACTGTTGCACACAGGAAGTTCTGTTTGTCCATACAAGACTTCTCAGACGACAGCGATCTCATTCCTAGCAGACTGTCTTAGTACCACGGTTAGGCCTCTTAGACAAACTGAGGATTATTTTTCTGCTGATTAAACACCCAGGATATCTGCCTTTTGAGAAACTAGTCAGCTCTGCTGTTTTCAAAATCGTGGCTCCAGTCAGACGGATACCCACAATAAGCTCTTTATCGAGCTACAAAAGATGCTTTGTTTTTCCACAT
Organism: Typopeltis vanoorti; assembly: GCF_054136105.1. Lineage (NCBI taxonomy): Eukaryota > Metazoa > Arthropoda > Arachnida > Uropygi > Thelyphonidae > Typopeltis > Typopeltis vanoorti. The sequence continues at coordinate 48,916,311 of NC_143559.1, forward strand.
TGTGATCAGAACTATTGACGATTACAGGCCAGCAGTTGCTTAGAACCTGTGGTGATGCACGTGACCAAGTATTTTGTATATACGCTGAGTAAGAGAAGTTTGCGTACATCTATATACAGATTTTTAATTCAGTGGCAGGTATGTGTACCTCACCAAGCTTCCTACTGGGGTTAGTACCCGATCTTCCACTTGGTTATTCAAGTTCCACGGTTAACCACGTGGAAGGGAAAGTTGGATTGAGGAAGAAGGTTAGGTTCTACTTGAGAGAGTCGTATATTGCGCATCCATGCGTTTTGGATCCTTTTGAAAAAATAAAAAGTAAATAAAATCTCATTTAAAAATATAATTTCAGAATAAATTAATAGCTTCAAATGCCTTGGATGTGCTGTATTATACATACGGGAATCTGACACTGATATCTAAATTTCAAACTTCCTAGAGATAATATATATGATCAATAATATTTTGAACCTTAGAAAAGTTCAAAAGCATACCAGAATAAGAATTTATAAAGTTTTGGGAAGACCTTCTGTATACGGAAGTGAATTACGCACCATAAAAATAATAAAAACTGGAGAAATTTAATTCCTACGAAGAATACAGGCTATATACTCAGGGACAAAAGGAAAAGAAAAAGGAAGCATAGAAATACATAAAGAACCAAAAATAGAGTCGATATTGGACAAAATATACGAGTATCGAAAGAAGTGGATCGAACATATTGAAATAAGGGACAGACTACACAAAAGATATTCCAATACTACCCAGTTGAAGGACATCGAAGTCAGGGTCAACTAAGTAAAAGATGGAATGACACCGGAACAGGCCATTATACCTACAATAAATAATCCCTGAAAGGATGATGATGATGATTATCATCCTGATTTTTTATAACATCATTTATGAAAAGTTGGAAACTTATAATGCTCTTATTATCATCAGTGGGACGAGAATTAGCTAGCACCTGGATTTGATTAAGCATATTATAATTTAATATTATGAAAACAATTCAATATTACAAGTATCTAAATTACTTTAAAAGGAAATTGACTAATAAATAAACAGGTTGCAATTTCAGTTTGGCTTTTGTGTTTGCCGTTAATGTTGTTGTATTCTTGTTCAGTACACTATCACTTAGTTATCAAAGGTTGGAAATGCATAAAAAAAAAATAAAAAATAAAAAGATTGTTTGTTCTTTCAAGGGCAAACACAATTGTGTTCTTTGCTCTAATAATGTCGAATATATCAGGGATTGCATCTGAACTCGACCATTGTCCTAGATAATATTATTATTTTTTATCACACGGCACCTTTGCGAAACAGTTACTGTTGCTACTATGTACTGGAAAATTTGAAGAGCGAAAGTAGAAATCAAACGAAGCTCAGGACATCCGCTGGCGATAGTATTCTAGGAAAGCAGCGCTTCCGTTTATATCACTTCTTTGTTTAGCACTGGTCCACTGCTAGACCGGAACTAGTTTTACTTATAATTCGCGAGAAAGCCGTTCAAAATTGCACCATGTTTTCTGAGCTTCGAAATACCTTAGTGAAACAATTTCCTGCTATTGTAATTGTTATTTTAATGTCTACATTATTATTAAAATATGTCTGGGGAAAGAAAAGAAGAAATTTGAATCCAAGAAAGTACGCTGTATTCATCGCTGGTTGTGATTCCGGAATTGGTTGGGAATGCGCAAGACGTCTGGATAAATTAGGGTTTCTAGTGTTTGCCGGTTGTCTCGATCCAAAAGGAGATGGAGCTCAGCGGCTTCGTTCAAAAGCATCGGTTAAATTAAAAATAGTAGGCGTAGATGTCACTGATGATGAGCAAGTGAAGAATGCTGCGAAATATGTGGAGGATACTATTGCTGAAGAATTAGGAACGAAAGGTGGGCGAATTTTTATTTTGTCTATTTAAATTTTACATAAAGTTAGATAAAAATGCGAGTGTTCCACACTTGTGTTAACAGAGCGATAATTAAAGGGGCGTGAATGCATTTACCCGAACATCATATATGGTAACTTTAACCTACGCAGTATTTTTAAAATTAAAATGAACTCGTTTTCGTGATGTTTAATGTTGCTTTTGCCAATGGTTATATATATAATTTTTTTAACTTCCCGATTTTATGTTGAGTTTTTATTTTTGATATCGACAGACCGTAATTAATCGTTTAATAAAATGGAATAAAATTTATTTCACCAAGTGAGCAAATGACACTGCTTACTGCTAACATCCCGACGAATGATATAATAGAACATTTGCTTGGTTCCACCTTCAGAACGAGTTTTGCATTGGCATCAACTGCTTAAAGAACGTTATCTTGAAGGTGAGCATATTCAGTGATAGCACTAGGAACTCGTTATCCTCAGAGGTAGTAGGCCACGTACAATACACTGAGTTTTTTTTCGAGCTCGTAGGTTCGCAATCTATGGGAATCGAAATTCAGAAGAAGCCCCCCCCCCCACACACACACTTTTAATGACGCTATATACAAAACAATTTGTCACTCCTGTTCTAAAAGAATGAGTTAAAAATCACAGTCGGAAAAAGAAAATTTCGTAGTGAATCTAATTAGGTTGTAGATGAATTTCATCCCCCCCCCCCCCCAATAAGCAGGGCGTGAGACCAAGCTACTCACTGGAGGCCGGAAGTGACTAAAAAACTTCCATGTTTAGTCTCTAGAGCAGGATTGCAAAATTATTTAACTCTCATCCCACCTATGGTAGCAATGAAGAATATGTTTACAATCTTTTATAGTTATCTATTAAATTATATTTTTATTAAAAACAATTGATATTCTTTTTTTTTTTTTTACTTCAGAAAAGATTTTTGAAGATAAAACAACACCTAGCTGAACGTACTAAAAAGTTTAACATATCACCTTTCTTAAGGAAAAAGTGAAATATTTTAAAAACAAAACCTAGTTTTGATAGATTTTATTCCTAATTTTATCCTGAAGTCGTCTAAAATTTTTTAAATATACTTTATCTGGGGCAGGACGCTTAAACCAGATGGAAATAATAATAATAATAATAATAATAATAAACCTTTTGATTGGAAAAGACCTGAAAGGAACATTTATAAACAACAAAAGAACATTTCGTCTGAAAGTGAAGTGAGTTAACCAGTTTCATATGGTTTCTCCTCCTAGAAACTCCGCTTTTTCATTCTACACAACATATAAACCACCCCGAGAATATATATACTGCATACAGTTAAAAAAAATTCAGAATACGACAGGATCGAAAAATGAATCGAGTATAGAATTCATGGTCTATTGTCTGTAGGACTGGGATCTGGGTCAACGGAGTTAAAGGCGATATATGAACTAAGAGGAAGAAAAGAGATGCTGAAAATAGAACTTGAACAACGAACGTGTACTCATGGAGCACTGAGACCAACATATACAGGGTTAATTCCCTTCCCCTCCGTACCATAAAAGTTCTGCACTTTTTAATCGATCAAGCCTCTGCTACTAAGGGCTCAGTTAAGTAAGTTTGAGCGCGGTTAGTAGTTGGAAGGGAAAATCGTTCGATGCTGTTGGCACACTCTCCCTCGACGAGTCGTTGGAATTCCCATCAGAATATGAATAATCTTTATCAGAACTTTTCAGGTTGATATGAATTAGTTGGTCTCATAAAGATAGAAGTTTGTTTGTTTTCTCTCTCTCTCTTTGGAAGATTATGGGTGGGCCAGTTAGAACCACCGATGATGATAAAAATATATATTTTTAATATAGTTTCGATTTTGACAATCAAGAAGTTGAGTTTATTTACTATTTATTTGAATATCAGTATATTTTATGATCTCTCTCTCTCTCTGTGTGTGTGTGTGTGTGTGTGTGTGTGTGTGTGTGTGTGTGTGTGTGTGTGTGTGTGTGTGTGTGTGTGTGTGTGTGTGTGTGTGTGTGTGTGTGTGTGTGTGTGTGCCACCTATTCATTGGGATGACTATGTTTTTGTTGTGCAGTATAACAAGTTTGAGTTCAATGCCGTCCTGAACCTTGATCGAAACTGCCTATTTTTTTTAACCTCTGATAAAGTTATTTTCGAAATCTAGACACAGATACCGTCTGATGTTCCGTCCTTCAACCAGAGATAAGGACCTATTGATAATACTCCGCCTGCCAAAGATACCGATTGATATTGCTTCTATTTTATCTTGAATATTCGACTCTGTTTACCGTGTTTACATCAAGGTGACTCATGGGCAGAAAAATACACCTGAACATTGCTCGCATGGACTATCTACAGTGCGTGCATTTTTTTAACACACCTTGTGTGTTAAAAAACATGCTCAGATCTACCCCCTAATAAACAGAAGTAGCAAGCTAAACATCAGAATCAAACTGCTTTTATACCAGCTGACGATTCGTCCTATAGTTACTTATGCTTCTCCAGCCTGGCGCCACACCTCCACTACAAATATTATCAAATTGCAACGGGTTCAGGACAAATGCTTGAGAATGATCCTAAACGCTCCATGGTTCGTCAGAAATCGTCATCTTCACCGAGATACAAATATTCCTTATATCTTCTCTAAACGTTAAATCTAAACGTTTAATGATAGTTTCAAATATATAAAATAAATAAGCATCACTGTTGATCCAAATAAAGTTTCATCGTGATTTTTTAGACAGAACTGATAAAATGCGTTTGTAACTAGGCAAGTGAGCTGGTTTTAATATTTTTATAACTGTAACTCAAAACACGATTTTTTTCTTTATGATGCTAATACTCGCCATCCTTCTCCTAAACAGTTGCAGTAAATCATGATTGACCATCATCAGAATAATTAGCCAACGACAACAAACCATCATCGACTCATCAAAACAATAAACCAGGCACGAAAATAACTAATGAAGTCATAAAATCAAAAAGACTATAATAAATTTAGTTTAATCCTTTACGCAAGTGTAGGCAAACAAAGTTTGCGCCTGAAGTAGTTCAGGACCGAGGCAACTCGTAGGAAAGGTGGACCTGATTATAATCTAACCAAGTGGAAAATAAACTCCCAACATCTTTCTCTAAATCCAGAGTAAATTAATAATAAGGTGGTACACCTTTTGGCAACTCGTATAAGTAAATATGACCTCTCCATTGTTTCTGCCTTAGTATCACCACTTCTGGGTCTGCCTCCCACTGACGAGACCGCAATAAAGGTCGAAACTGGTCTGGGTAGTGACCCTTCCTTTAATGCATAGCATTATACATGTCCACAAGGAGATGTGCTTGTCTCAGTATCTTCCATAATGGAGAGCTTGGTTCACCTTTGCTACGAGTTGCCTCAGTCCTGAACTACTTAAGGCGCAAACTTTGTTTGCCTACACTTGGGTAAAGGATAATTTATTATAGTCTAACCAAGTGGGGGGGGGGGAACTTCCAACATCAAAAAGACAATTTTATGTTATGTACTATGTCGGAAGCCAAAGTAGCCTTAAGGAGGCGACATGAAATATATTAAAAAGACAAAAGAATGTGGGAAAACTCTTCAATAAATTAAACTTCAACAGCAAAATTTTTCTTTATATTTTTCAAAAGTGTAGTGAGTAGATTTCTCTCTTTTCTTCAGACTGTGCTTTCACCGTATTTTCTTGTAAAGATAAGAAATAATTCACGTACTTCAAATTCCAGGCAGTGCACTAGGAATGGCTTAGTTTGCAATCAGCACTAGAGACTTTTAGGAACGCAGCAAAATCTAACTCTTATCGGCAGCTGTGAAGTAAACGTTTAAATCTGGAAAAGGTCTATACAGCAGAGAGGTCTTAGCCTAGAGTTTCCCTGTTTTCAAGAGCTAATAAGTGGCACTTCGATTTTCATGCATTTCAATCTGGGAAACTCTGAGCAATAATCTCTCTGCTATCTAGGCCTTTTCCAGATTTGAACGTTAAAGAAACTGTTCGCCACTTTTAACCCATTCATTCCACATTTCTGTGGAATGAATGGGTTAAAATTTCTCCTTTCTGTTCTTTCCTGCTATATTCAAGATCAACAAAACGATCTTGAATTTTTGAAAATTTCCTATCTTCAGGTAGGTGTTAACACTTGTAAATTATTTATGAAATTGCATCTACCAACAAATGAATTCTCATCGTCAGTAACACAATATTTGTGAATTAGTTTTTCATTAAGGTCGTCTTAAGCCAATTGCAAGCGCTTAACCCTTATTGTTATTTTTTTAAATCTCTGCTGAAAATAAATGATTCTGATACGTGCTATTTGACTGCTGCTAAGGATTTTGTTTGAAGATTTTCTTTTACGTCCATCCTTAAGAAATGTCTATGATATCAATAAAGCAGGACACTGATAACAACAATCTGCTTTGCTGTTTCACGGTAAACTGCAACGATTCCTAGCTAATGCATTGTCTGAAGTCGACATCAGCTGAACCTACAGTCCCTTAGATAGATAATCAATTTCATTTTTATTCTTCGCAATTCTACCCACACAATGTTGTCACCTTATAACAGATTAGTACGATGGGCGGATATTAGTAAGTTATTTTATGTTTTGTCAAGCCACTTCGGGCCTTCCAAAACGTAGATCTCACAGGCGATGAAAATCACTATTAAGATCATCATGAAAATCACCAAAATCATCATAATGTTCGTCCCGAACATTAATAATGCTCAAGTTTAGTACTATAGAAGGAAACGTGACCGATGTATTTTCTGTATTATGAGAGGCAATTTTTCTCACCTCTATTTCGAGATAAATCAGTTGGAAGCGTGAAGAGGATTGATACAAATACATGTTGATTTTAAAAAGTATAATTACTTTTTACTTCAAAAAAAAAAACAAAAAACAATGTGCAGTTAAGACTAAAATAAAAAAAATGAGCTTCGATGTTACGCAACCCCTGATGTGTAATAATATAGTGCACATAAATAGATATGCTATCTTTAAAGTAAAAAGAATTGCGGATAGTTAGGAAATATGGGAGGTTTTTGGGCCAGGTAGAATAAGCTTAATGGTTGTTTATAGCTTATGATTATAAGTAAGAGAGAAACGAAACTATGGTAGCTTATCTAGCGCTTCCATAGCTGAATTGGAAGAACGAACATTGCGTCCTTCGATTGAAAAGACCTGAGTTTGATTCTCGATTCCCGGAAACCCGGGTTTTTCATCCCGCATACAGGCAAATCAGCCATGAGAACATACGCAATTTACAGAAATAATGCTGTTGCTTTTGTTGTTTGTGGTGGGCGGTAGATGGTGTTGATGGCAGCAGTCGTGTAATTGAAGGATTGAGTAGTGGTGGTGAGTTGTATGTAGTTAGAAGATTAAATAGTGTAGTAGGGAGGGGAGCTCCCGCGATGAGTCGTTAGAGGTGTCCAGTAATAATGGTAATAATCTACAACATGCATTATTTTGTTGTTATTTTTCCTGAGAGTGAAAATATTCATTTAAGCAGGGATAAATGTTTAGATTTAATCCTCAAACGCTTCACATTGCGATTCGGCATTGCATACATTGTTTTTCAAATATCTGACACTGAATCACAACATATATTTATTAGTGCATTGTCTCTCGTATGAACTGTTGCTCATTTTGTGCCAAACGCAGTTTTCCGACCTTCCATCTTCTTGAATAATGTATTTCACACATCATATTTAATTTTGTCGTTATCTTTCCAACATGTGTGGATCTAATTTGGCGTCGTTTACTTTAAATGATTGCAAAATTGAGTGTAATGAATGTTAAAGTTCGTCAAATGGTGTTTAATGAGCAAAATACTGCATTAAAAAAATCTATATTAACACCTCATCACCATAGGTCATTATTACGTAAATTTTCGAATAGTTTTGAAGAAAAAAAAGTTTGCATGATAAAATACCCCCACGTCTTACTTACGATAAATGTACTCAGATGAAATACTAGCAAGGATTTAAAAATAAAATAAATAATAATAAATAAACATTAAGAATTGACTCTTACAATCGGCAGCGACACTCTCATGAGAAAGCTGTTGACCTATAATCGGTTATTAAGAGACACTTATAGAAAAGGGTTATTGGCTGATAATCAAAACTCTCAGTTCATATTAAAAAAAAAAAGGATCGATGACTGATAATCGCTTATTCAAGAATATCCTCATTCAGTAATAACTATCATTTGTCATTGAAACTGGATTATTACACCATGAGTTTTCCTAACACTTAAACTTAACGATATTATCGAACGAAGTTTTCTGTCGTGTAACCAAGAAGGAAACTTTGCTTGAGTTGGAATCGCATTCGAAGCATTCAAAGGCTATGAAGACCAGTATTGATGTCTTCTAATTGTGTGTATTAAATGTGGTGGTTCTGAGGAAAGAAAACCTCGAGATTTTATTATTATTATTATTTTTCGTCTTCAAGCCAGCTCCTCAAAAGATTGGAAAAAGCATCTTAAATTTAAAGGCACTTATAAACTTTCTCGCGTTTTTCGTCACAACGAAAAACAGAGTTGTTGATCAAACCCTCCCTTCCCCATCATTCATTACTTCCCGGTATCATCCTTATCTGAATTTCACATTCTTATCAAATATTATTCGATTCCAATCTTTTGGAGTAGAGGTCTACCATTACCGTCGAAAAATCATCCAACTTATATGACCAAACTCCTTATAACTACCCACACTTTTGCATCATCAGCAAACAACTTTTCAGGGCGGTGGATAAATTTCATCTTTCGTTATGAGATTTCATCCTGCTTATTGGATGAATGAAGGCTTGAAAAAGTTTCCTGGTTGTTTAGAGACGTATCTGTGTGTAGGTTTTACAGCCTTTCACGGGAGGAATTCACATAAAAAATAATAATAATAAACAACCCAGAATCCTCTTTCACATCATACGTAATATTGTTAACAAATGAATTGAATAATAGTAATCCAAGAACAGATTCTCACGGCATCCGGCCAGTTATCTTGCTTTTCAGAAACGTTGCACCTTCATACATATTTTGATAGTTATTATCAGACAACTATCGTTTATCCCTCTCACTACCAGTTCCATTTACATTCAACTTGTACACCAACCTGCTACATGGCTTCGAAAAGTCCAAAAATAACACTGAGTATGAGTTTTCCTAATACAGTATATTTGTTACCTTATCATAAGGTACAAATAAATTACTAATGGAAGACCTCCCTTTTCAAAGCCATGTTGACCTTTCTAAAGTGCCTGTGCCTCCTACTCTTGTATTCCAGCTGTAACCCATCGGCCAAAACCTTAACCACAGATATTGATACAAACTGGTCTATAATTTGAAATTTGTCATGACTTTGCTCTTACTTCTTTCAATTCCTATGAGTTCCATCTAAAGAAAGACACTCATTAAAAGAGGTGGCAGATAAAGTCAGTTCATTTGCATATTCTCTAATAATACTTCACTGTATATTATCAAGCCTACAGTCTTATTAATATAAAGCCCACTGAACACTTAATACATTTGCAGATCATTCACTCGTAGTTCCTCTAGAATTTCCGGATTTTGTATATCATCACTCTCACCACTAAGAAATACTCACAAACTGTTGGTACAACTTTTTTTTTCCCTTCTATCACCATCATGCTTGTGTCATTTTCCCATATAATAATTTCTTCTTATTCTCACAATGTAAGCACTCCCTTAGATTTCCTTTGGCCTGATATACCACTCCTCGCAATGCGCGTTCCTTGTTATGTTGATAACTTTCTAGCTATATGATATATTCCTTGATCTGGTCATTGTCTGGTCTGCACAGCCTCCATAACAGTTGCTTTATTTACAATTCCTGCTTAATTTCTTTGTTGATGCATATCAATCTGACAGGCATCAATACGTTATATATATATATATATATAACGTATTGATGATATATATATATATATATATATATATATATATATATATATATATATATATATATATATATATATATATATATATATTTAAACGCATAAATTTTAGGGATGTTACAGGTTAAACTAAGCATTACTGTATCTGAATGACGTCTCTCTCTCTCTCTCCCCCTTTTGGAAAAGGACAAAAAATTATTAATTATATATATATATATATTTATTATATATATATACATATATATATATATATATAATTATTAATTATATATATATATATATATATATATATAAAGTTCAGGCGAACACAATCTGTCGAAGTCTCCACAGAACCTGCAAGGATTCCTAAATCAGTTTACTTTAATATAAATAAATAACAATAATAATAAAATCTAACATCGTTGTCTCTCTCTGTCTGTCTGTCTGTATTTTCGCTGAAATCTCTACATTAATAAGATTTAAAATAATAGAGCTATTAAAATAATATTTTAAAGATTATCACACATGACCACTTGTCTTTTAATTAGTAATTAAACTTTTTTTTTTTTTGTTAAGTATCAGAAGACCTGAATTTAAACGCATAAATTTTAGGTATGTTACAGGTTAAACTGAGCATTACTGTATCTGAATGACGTCTCTCTCTCTCTCCCTTTTGGAAAAGGACAAAAAATTATTAATATGTTTCAAATAAATAAATAATATCAAATATCTAATAAGATATTTTATTACATGTTACAATACTGAGATTCAGATTATTTAGATTTGTTATAATTACAGTGCAGATTACGTATTAAGTTATTATTATTATTAACATGAAAAATTACATAATAAAAATTCCTTTAAAGGTTTGTATTGCCTGATTAATACCATATCGACAATGCTGGTAGGAGATTTTGACTGGTATACCAGCGAACAATGCAAAAGTATTGTGGACGTTAATGTAATGGGAACCATTAGGGTGACTAAATGGTTTTTACCACTTCTTAGGCCTGTTCCAGGTGAGTATGTTATTTGCATGTGTACTTTTGTTAATGTGCAACGATAAATTATAAGAGGTAATTACGTTTCACAGTGTCAGCACCTCTTGGTATAGTCACCATTATCTATAAAAGCTGTTCTAGTGCAGTATATTTTGTGATCAACCTCCTTGTTGGCTTCAATCAAATCCTTAACTGCTTTTTGGCTAGTTTGAGTACTTCCAGTCTCTTTTTTACAGATTACTCAGGATTTTTACCACGCTTACCTGTATGTGACTGACATAATTATGCTTCACGCTCTATTGTACTTTAAGATAATATCCAAGAGCAAAAAGTTATATTCGTGTGCAGATCTTAAATCAATCATTTGTCACAATGCATCAGGAACTCATGATATTGCTGCCATATATAACTAATCAAACATTAAGTTACCAATGGTATAAAGAATATGACAGTAGGTTGCTGGTATTTCAAGCACTTTCATCTGAAAGTGCTTGAAATACTTGCTACTTTCTTTTGCCTCAATATGGGATTGAGCATCATTAAGAATCACTACAGCTCATCTAACAGCTAAGTGCCTCCCTTAAAATTTTTTTTTTTTTTTTTTGCTTTTTAAGTAGCAGCATAAATCTCAGTTAGAATTCATTTATGAAAGTTGCACACCTCATCTATGCTCCTTTCTTGTTGAGAGTAACAGGCACTTTGGAGATCGTGTCTGAATGAGGCTCATTTTCTTGCTCGCTCACACCTGTTTGACTTCATGGTGACATTACATGGCTATAACAAAGGACTACAAATGCCTCTTGGTAATAAGTAACTGGGAACTTGCTATTCATTTTCAAATAACAATGTTCTTTTGAAAGATATTTCCAGAAAAAAAAAAAAGTTTTATTTGTTGGTATGCCAGGCGGCATCGGTGAATAAGCTACTCTAAACTTGTACTCCCCATTTTGTCGTTTTTGTGAGTGTTTTTCATCGAAATTAATCATCAAACGGAAACCTTAACAGCGGGTACTGAGGAGCCGAATACTTCTGCACAACCTGTAAGTACTTATAGTGCATTAAATCAGCCTCTTTCAAATTCTAAATTAGCCACGTGTAAGCAGGGCCGGCTCTACCAACGGTGAATGACGTGCATTTGCACGGGGAGACAAGTTTTTTTGGGGGCGGCAAAGATGGCATAAACTATACGAAAAATAAGGGAGAAGGGGCGGCAAAATATGCTACTAACTAAAATATACTAACTGAAGAATGAACATCGATTCTAAGAATATCGTCAGGTGACATCGTTTCGGGCCTATAAATAAAAGAAAGGACGGAAAGAACTTTCCATGCCTAGTAAAAGTGACTTGCGACACGCCGACAAGCACATCAAAACTAATAACAGCGATCAACAACAAGTTCAAAGACATTTGTCTCCAATCGCGCATACGTGCTCGACCAGATTTATCATTTGCACAAAGGAACAAAGACGCCAGCTTCGAAGACAGCTCGAAGAAAAACGTCAAAATGGCGACAACAGTTGGTTCATCGACTACAGACAAGTTAAACTGGTGCAAAAACCAAGTGATGCCAGTCACCATGGAGACCAGTTTGCAGGCACTGCAATGGAAATATGCAAGACATTTGCGGTCAAACATATGACTCAAAAAAAAACCCTACATATCCACTTCACCAACATCCATGGCCTCAACTGCAACCTTAATAGTGTTCACAACCACCTTCAGTCTACCAAACTCCACCTACTCTTTCTGAAAGAAACTCAAATCTCACCTCCCAGTACTATTTATCTCAACCTTCCAAACTACTCACTCTTCAACAACTTTCGTCCCAAGGGTGGTGTCTGCGCATACATCCGCTCTGACATACTTTGCCAGAGAGCACTCAACGTAGAATCATCCAGTTTACCTTCTTTGGTTGAAAATATCCCTTCCCAACTTAGTCAAATTCATTTGATGTCTCTATCGCTTCCCCATCACAACCAACTAAGTGATGCCAGTCACCATGGAGACCAGTATGCAGGCACTGCAATGGAAATATGCAAGACATTTGCGGTCAAACATCTTTAAATTTCCTCTCCTTAAAAATTGACTTTCTCCAAACCCACTTTCTGAACAGCGATATTAACCTCCTAGGAGATTTCAATGTCCAAAATACTAACTGGCTTTCCTTCTCCAGTTGTACAGATCTTGCAGACAGAGATGCTGAAACATTTGCCATCACTAACGCCCTTATACAACTTGTTCAGATGCCAACCGGAATACTAGATAACCCAAACCAATCCCCAAACACCCTAGATCTCTTCCTCACTACATTGACGAAACTCAAGTGATTGCAAACTACCATCGTTTGGTCTGACCCAGGACTTCTGTAGTTGGATTGCCAGCTTTCTGTCTGGACGCACACTGTGTGTGTGATAGTGTATGACTCCCTATCTTCTTACCATTCAATTAATGTTGGGGTTCCACAAGGTTCTGTCCTCTCACACCCCTCTTCCTGCTATTTATCAACGACCTAGTTCAGTTGATCTCAAACCCAATATACAGGTTCCAGACGACAACACACTACACTCCTCGCTTTAATTTGATAAACCTTACCATACACAACTCACCTCAACCTACAGAACATCAACCACCACTCTCAATTCTGATCTCCAAGCCATACTACAATTGGGTTCGGATAACCTCATCAATTTTAATGGGAATAAAACCCAGTTCTGTCCTATTTTCCATAAAAAAGACCCATTTTTTCCCAGTATCCTTTTTGACGATACCCAAATTTCCAGACATGAGATCTCGCTTCTTGGAATTACCCTCACTTCAAACCTCTCCTGGGATAAACACATCACAACTATTGCATCCTCATCTTCAAAAAAACTAGGATTTCTCTTTTGCTCAAGACGTTACTTCACTCCTGAACAGCTGTTAACATTATACAAATCACAAATTCGCCCCGCTATTGAATACTGCACAAGGACATACTTCATGTTTTTCAGGCAAACACCAAGTTTTATTATATTGGTAAATACGGTATAGATACAGTTAGTCTGTGTACTGTATTTATTGAGAATTGCTGTAATTAGAGACAACTCAAATGTATAGTGAAAAGCACCTTTCCTTCCACAGACACTATACTGCATAGATGCAAGGGAAAAACAAAGTAATTTTATGGTAGTGAAGACTCCTAAAAGCTCTCTCCAAATGATTGACTCAATACAGAGGAAAGCAATTAGACTTAAAAATGACCCATCTCTTATCAAATCTCTCCAGACGTTTGGTTTCTGCAGTATGTATATTTTACAAATATTTCCATGGGAAATGCTCATCTGAAATAACATCAATAATTCCTCCACTCAGTACTAAGCTCGTTGGAACACATGCAGCTGCTGCTCAACATTCCTTCATAGTAAACCTAGAAACAAACAGAACAAGTTTTTTCCTCCTCCATCCCTGCAACTGCTGCACCGTAGAATAGTCTCCCACCTGCTGTGTTTCTCAAGGAATACAATTTACAGTCATTTAAATCAAATGTAAACAAGTCCCTCCTTTCCCAACCCACTACCCACTAATGTACTATAAGTTGATCAACCAACCTCTTGTGTATGGGCATAATATTAAAAAAAAAAAAAAAAACAGAAGCCCTCCCACCTCAGATTTTGCCATAAAAGCAACTTGTTACTAACTTTTGCTTCATGGTTAGGTCGATACACTTTTTTAGTTCTCCCTTAACATTTATGACAAAAAAGATTGTCTAAATGAGTAAGGTACACACAATTTATAGGTGACAAACTGCATCATTTTACAATTTGCCCCACTATAAAATATACGTTCCAGTACATTCAAGTCGGAATTCTGGGTTAGTCATTCCATTCCGCTGTATTTATTTTCTGCATACAATCATTGCTTTGTGCCATGGAACGTTACTATGTTGGAAGATTTAGGGTCAATATCATAAACGTATCACAACATGCGATATGCACAATTGTCCGAAACAGAAATGCAGGAACAAGAAGTCATAATTTCATGTATTAATATCGAAGACAAAATACATACTAAGAGAAGCAAATTCCATGCCATTACACTGCCACTTCCAAAATGAACGTTTCCATTTTCTTTAAACCTTTTCCAGGAAGTTTCCATATACCAAAACATTTATCTGACCGAGAGCATCTAGCGTGACTCGTCCTTTTACAGATCAGCCATCCATTTTTTATGGATCCAAGTTTTGTGTGACTTAGCTCATGCTCGATATGTATTGTTGATTAGCGAAATCTTGTAGACAGACTGTAGCGCTCTTCTATGAAGATTTGTAATATGCAGTTCTTTATATGTCATGGAAGTCCTTATGGAACTAGGGAAAGTTATGGGAAAGTTTTTTACCTTGGGTATAATATACGTTAAAGATATCAAGCTATTTTAAACCTGGCTTTAATCCATTTTCCAAGTAAGCAAACAGATAAGTAAGTCAAGTTTGCGCCTGCAAGTAGTGCAAGTCTGGGTGATCCCGCACGTTGGGCAAGTCTAGGCAACTCGTGGTAAAGGTGGAATAAGCTCTGATCACTATTTTTAATATTTACCCTTAATGCAAAGCATATCTCCTAGGAGCAGATGTATGATGCTATGTATTAAAAGCAAGAGGCCACTATCCAGACCGGTTTCGACCTTTATTAACTTGTTTTGGTAAAATACTTATAAGCTCTGTATTACTTAAAACTTTGTATTTCTAAGCCTGGCTCCCACTGATGAGACCTCAATAAAGGTCGAAATCGGTCTGGGTAGTGGCTCCTGGCCTTTAATACATAGCATCATACACCTCCTCCTAGGAGATGTGCTTTGCATTAAGGATAAATATTAATGCAATATGACATATATATATATATATATATATATATATATATATATATATATATATATATATATATATATATATATTTATATATATATATAAATACAGACTGTTGCAGAGGACAAAGGTAGATGGAAAAATAGAGCAGGTTCAGTTGCACAATAAAGGGATGTTAGGTAGTTTCTTCTCCTACATTAATAGGTGCAACAGAAAGCGAACAAATGATAGTTGACAATTCACTGGAGCAGTGACCATGGATGTACCTGTAGTACAGACACAATGCTGGGACACTGCGTCTGTGAGATAGAGCCTGAAGCGAATCTGTAAGAAAAGGACCATGAATGAGCCTAATTGCTCACCTCTGGACAGAGACAATAATTTTTAGAGAAGTTTTAGGTGCACCGCTCCAAATATGTGAGCACTGTTCTAAGCATGGGTGAATTTGGGATTTGCATATAGTTAAGCATAAGCAGGGGCGGCTCGTGCTTAGGCTGTGGAACTGCAGCACCTTCAATTTTTCTCGATACATAAATATATTTATTAATTTATTTATATTTGCTTGTAATATTTAATTTTATCATCAACAATCCTCTACAATTCTCTTATTTTGTATAAAATATAATAAAAATCCATCTTGTAGCACTTAGGAGGGCAAAGTATGCTAGCAGCACTGTGTTTACCACAGTGCCATATTGCTACGAGCGCAAGCATATGCACGTCATAGTGAGATGCGAGCTATTAGAGTAATGCGACACTGTCCTTCGCGCAATTCCACTGTTATTTTATATGCAGTTTGCGCGCCAGTAGTAGAGTGTTCGTAGTGCTTATCGTGTTTACTCCATCTCTTTAAATATTTGGACATTACAATTAAAGACATAACATTTGTTATAGTTTTTATTTTAGAACATTTTTGGGGTTATGATAATGGATTTTATTTAAAGCAATTTTAAATTATATTAAACTGTATAATTTTATCGATAATAAATATTTTTTCATGAAACAAAACAAGAAGAATATATTTTATTTTTAAGTAATTTTGAATTATACCAAACTACAGTTTTATCGATAATAAACAATATTTTTCCATGTTTAATTTTTTTTTTAAATTTTTACCATAATTTTGATATTTTATCCAAACACGTATGCACTGTACTTACAGTGTTTATGTATATTTCAAAAGTTGCAGCACCCCCCCCCCCCCCCACACACACGATTTCAAGCCACGAGCCAACACTGATATACGTATATCAGCATTTTACCTTGATGGACCGGTGTTTCACTCAGGATTTCTCCATAAGTGCAGGTCACAAAGATGCCTTCAACGATCTCGATCTTGAGCCTCTCTCTTCCATGCTATACCCATAGATTTCATTAGTGGATCTTCCCATCTTGTAGGTGGTCTTCCTGGTTTTCTCTTTATTCTTGGTTGCCAGTTGAGTATTCTATATGTCAATCTGTTATCCCTGAGTCTGGCTATGTGACCTGCCCATCTTATCTTGCTTTCATATACTGCAGTTACATCTTTTATGCCTGATCTCTTTCTTAGTTCCGTGTTTCTAACATGTTCCATTGTGCTGATGTTACAAATCCTGCGTTCTGTTGCACGTTGAGTTATTCTGAGAGTCTCTTCTTCTTTTCTTGCAGTGTTCCATGTTTCTGATCCATATATGAGTGATGGAAGAATGTCACTCAGTGGCGGCCGGTGAAAATTTTAAGTGTGTGCGTGTGTGTGTGTGTGGGGGGGGGTTTGCTGCATATAAAAAACAAGAAAAAAAATTCATTTTTTCCTAATCAGTAACCAATTTATTAATAAGTAAATTTACACATTACAAAAATTTCTTTATTAAAAATATTTCACCCTCACTACGAACACACACCAATAATAAAAGTTTTGTACACAGAAATAACTCACGCAAGCATACAATACCTATATCTGTAGCGAACACTGTTCAACGGCCAGTGTCCGTTTTGCCATTCCGACACTGCATTAGATCGCAGTGCATTTGTTTAGTGTAACGATAATTGCGAAAATATAATTCTTTTCATATTTTCAGCAGTGACACTTATCATAATCCAGCCTTATATCTATAATAAATAAATAAATATATGTTATTTTAACAGCATAAAATAAGATTTACCAAAAAATATTTCACCACGAACACGCACCAATAATAAAAGTTTCATATCACACAGAAATAACGCGCGCAAGCATACAATTTATCTGTAGCGGGCAGTGTTAGATTCACTTGTTACGTGAAGAGATAAGTGCAAACGAATATCGGCAAGTCTAGCCAGAACTAACCGAACGTGATAATTCCGACACTCCGTTAGATCACAGTGCATTTGTTTCGTAATCCAAAGCGTTAATCGAACAATTCCAATTATTAACTATTCAATCAATGTAGAAACATAAGGTGTAGCCTTTAACATGTTGCACTGCATTTATATAATATTGTAAGCATTGTTATTATTTATAAACACAAACAAAATTCATTTTTTTGAAATTTTTCCTTGGGGGGGAGGATGCTGCAGTGTCGCAGTGCTTATGTACAAGCTGCCACTGATGTCACTATTAAATGGTTTTGCCTTCGCAGAGATGTCAAGATTTGGATCAGTAAGTGTTTCTTTTAGTCTGTTGAATGATAGTCATGAGGTTTTCTTTCTTTTTGCTAGTTCTTTAGATAAATCGTTATTTATTTTTATTGTTTGTTCTAAGTAATTGTAGGAGTCAACTTGTTCTATATGGATGTTATGAATACATAGTGACTGTCAATTGTGTAGATGTTTTTGATCCATTTTGTTTTTTCCATATTCATTTCTAAGCCTATCTTACTGATGGTTGTGTATATTTTTTCACCCATTTCTTCTAGGTCTTTTGGGTTATGCGATATCAGTACTAGATCATCGGCAAACATAAGGATTTGCAGTTTTTTACCATGTATGCTTATTCTTCCGTTTACGTCTATTTCTTTCGAAGTATGTTTTCTCCAATATCTAAATATTTTGTTTTAGCTTTTATTTCTTCATTTTTGATTTTCTCCTCCCAATTCTCTCCATCTGTTTCTATCCTAAGTTGTTGTGACAGAGTTCCAATTGTCTATCATCTGACCATCTTCTTTCAGGTCTTCCAGCTGATCTTTGATCTTCATATGGCCGCCACTCCAATAATACTTTTGTCCATCTATTGTCCCTGAGTCTTGCGATGTGTCCCGCCCATTTCTTTCGAAGTATGTTTTCTCCAATATCTAAATATTTTGTTTTAGCTTTTATTTCTTCATTTTTGATTTTATCTCTGAGTCTTATTTTTAGCAGACATCTTTCCATCCTTCTTTCTGTTTTTTTTTTTTTTACATTTTATCTATTATTTCCTTTTTGATTCGCCAGGTTTCTGCTCCGTATGTCATAAAAGGCATTACACATTGGTTAAACAGTCTTGCTCTGTTCTCAGATTTTATTTTGCTGTTTAAAAATCTCTTCAATTTTCCAAAAGCTGCCCATCCCATTCCTATTCTTTTCACTTCTTCCATGACTCCCTGTTAACAATTTTGCTAAGTATGCATACTCATCTACTACTACTACTAGTATTTCAATTTCTTTATTATTTACCTTAATAATGCTGCGTGTTTCATCGTATCCTTTTCAGTTTGTCATTATTTTGGCTTTCTCAGAATTCATGTCTAATCCAATTTCTAGTGATTTAGTGGTTAGATCTATCATTTATTTTAAATCTTTCATATTGCTTGCAATAATAAGAATATCATCGGCCAATCTTAGGTTATTTCATTTAACTTACACTGAGTGGCGACTCCTGGCTTGAAATCGTGGGGGTGCTGGAACTTTCGAAATATACGTACACACTGTAAGTACAGTGTATACGTGTTTGGATAAAATAAATTAATAAATATATTTATATATCGAGAAAAAATTGAAGTGCTTAAATTTAAAAAATAAAAAAATAAATAAACATGAAAAAATATTATTTATTATCGATAAAATTATAGTTTGGTATAATTCAAAATTACTTAAAAATAAAATATATACTTCTTGTTTTGTTTCATGAAAATATATTATTATCGATAAAATTATACAGTTTAGTATAATTCAAAATTACTCAAAAATGAAATCCATTATTATAACCCCAATAATGTTCTAAAATCAAAACTATAACAAATGTTATTTCTTTAATTGTAACGGCCAAATATTTAAACAGACGGAGTAAACACGATAAGCACTACGAACACTCTACTATTGGCGCAAACTGCATATAAACAACAGTGGAACTTCGCGACGGACAGTGCCGCCTCACGCTAATAGCTCGTATCTCACTATGACGTGCATATGCTTACGCGCGTAGCAATATGGCACTGTGGTAAACATAGTGCTGCTAGCATCCTTCGCCCTCCTAAGTGCTACAAGATGGATTTTTATTATTTTTTATACAAAATAAGAGAATTGTATGGGATTGTTGATGATAAAATTAAATATTACGAGCAAATATAAATAAATTAATAAATATATTTGTATATCGAGAAAAATTGGGGGTGCTGCAGTGCCTATGCACGATCCACCCCTGCTTTGAACTCTAAGTGTAATATCATATTAGAGTTTTTGAGTAAATTTTATATAGGTTTTATTACATGTGGAAGTCGTGATACTTACTTTAATAATGTATTTTGGATGTTTGGGCACATCAATATATCGTTCTCCAAGTAATCTATAATTAAACTGAAAAAGGGAAGAATGGAGAAGAGGAGTTCAATATGTTGTTCACTTTTACAATATATTAACCAAACTTCAACCCTGTCGACGATCACTCCAATTCCATGCACATTTAACCAGACTGAAAATGTTATCCTCTACCTGGATATAATTTAAACGAAACACTTCACCTGCATAGCATTATTCAATAGATAATTTCCAATAATTTTTTATACTAGTCATTCTCGATGCAAATACAATTGCAATAGTAATCGAGTGGAATCGATTAACAATTATACAAACATGAGAACACTGCAAAGAATGAGTAGAGACAGAGATCAATGTATAATGTCATAAGAGAGCAAGAAAAATATTTTAATTAGGCAAAAATAAATAAATAATAATAAAAAAATCCGCTAATGCCTTTCATTCTTCAATGGAAGTAAGCGAGGCCACTTAGCCCTAACTAAATTTCGGAAAATCACAAGCGACAGGAATATTTAATAAGATTAATTCTCACAACTGATAGAATGCGAAAAGTCATTATTACAAGGCCGTCTTAACAAGTTTGCGCGCCTTAGGCAAAAAAAAAAAATAAAAATAAATAAATAAATAAAATAAAATGGCGCCTTAATTAATTACATTGGATTGAGTAATAACTGAATAATACATATACGTAATTAATTAAATAACTTTCATTGCAAAAAAAAATTTAAATATATCGACATTGCATATTTTTATTTAATTCAACAATATTTATAATATAATAAAGGTAGTTTATTTGTATTTATAAAAATACACACAATAGAAAAAATCTACACGGTTCTTAAGCACCCTAGATTAATGGCGCCCCTGGGCTATAGCCCCATTTAGCCCAATGGATAAGGAGGCTCTGCATTCTTATTCAGGTTAGGTTGACGAATTATAGCATCATAACTTCATTACATAATCTTTCTATCAGAAAGCCGCTTTTATGAAAGATTTTAGTCTTTCATCAGCGAACTCTATGTCTGGTAAAAATAACGTATATATATATATATATATATATATATTATGCCAGATATATATAATGCCAGACCATTATAAATAATGACTAAAATGGCCGCGTAGCCCGATAAATATTTATTAATTTGACCAGATATGAATAAAGCTACATTCCCTTTGGGAAATTTGATTAAAAAAAAAAAAAACTCATGACCTAACCTAACGTAAATTACGATCATCCCTTGTAATATTTTTATATTTCGTACTTAATTATTTTTCCATGCGGTTTCTGCCGCCGTGGGAAATAGTGATATGGGCATCATGCAATATCTTAAATATTTTGTGAACGTAATTTTTAATCAAGCAAAGGTTGGTCGATTGGTAGAGCCTCTACTACTAATGGCTCACGCAAAAAGTTAAGCGAGTTTGAGCGCGGTTGGAAGGCGGTCATTCGTTCGATGCTGTTGGCACACTCTCCCTCGATGAGTCTTTGGACTCCCTGGAGGTGTCACATAATAATAAATAAATAAAATTGCCATATGCATGCAATTTGATTAAATTTGTATTTATTTAATCAAATTTTAATTTCATTAATTTTGTATTTAATCAAATTAAAATTTGTATTTAATATTTGTGTTAAATACAAATTTAATTCGATTAAATTTATCTTAATCAAATCTACATTACCCATATGTGATGTTTATATGTTATGGGCCAAGTCACTTTGGTTTTTGACTCTTTCACTTTTTCTATCATTGTCAAATACGCTGATTTTTTAAAAATTTGAATGACCAGGGCAAAGTTCCCTTCACGTCTCCCGACATAAAGAAATTACTATTATGTACTACCTCCAGGTAGTACATAATAATGAGTCCTTGTACTACCTCCAGGTAGTCCAAGGACTCACCTATCACCTACCACCACCACCAGTATTTCCACAGACAATCACAAACATCCATGCCCACGGCGGGATTCGAACCCGCAGCTTTCTGTCTGGAAAGCGAATACGCAAACCACTCGGCAACCAAATACAAAAATGCCAACTGCACCGGATGTTCTCAGGTTGACCCTCCCAAGTACTGAACGGGTCAAACGCTGCTTAACTTCGGTGATCGGACGAGAACCGGTGCATTCAGCCTTGTGATATTTATTAATCCAAAGCATCTATATATATATATACAATATGTACATAGCATGCTTTTCAAAGGAAACGTTTTACATTGATATTTCATTTTCATTTACAACACTATAACATGCTCAGAGGATATTTCCGCCTAAAGTCCTTTACAATTCTTTGAGCAATCGTTTCTCTTTATACAGCATAAGTTACATATTGATTTGTAATTGATATAATGCTATTACTTATCTTTAGAAATAAGTTGCTATTTATATATATATATTATTATTATTTGACACCTTCAGGAAGTCCAAAGACTCATCGAGGGAGAGTGTACCAACAGCATCGAACAATAGGACCCCTTCCAACTACTAACCGCGCTCAAACTTACTTAACTGAGCCCTTAGTAGCAGAGGCTCTACCAATCGACCAACCTTTGTCGGCGTATGCGATGTTTGTTTCCATATACAATTGTTTTATATTGGTATTTCATTTTCATGTACAACATTATGACAAACTCAGAGTCTATTTCCACCTAAAGTCCTTTTCATTTCTTTGAGCAGTCATTTTTTGTCATATAGCATAAATTACATGTTGATTTGATACAATGCTATGATCTTATCTTAAGAAATAAGTTGCTATCTACATACATACGATGTTTGTTTCCCTAAACAATTTTTACATTGGTATTTAATTTTCATGTACAACATTATAACATGCTCAGAGTCTATTTCCACTTAAAGTCCTTTTCATTTCTTTGAGCAGTAATTTTTCTTCATATAGCATAAGTTACATATTGATTTGATACAATACTCTTATCTAAAGAAATGAATTGCTATTTACATACATACGATGTTTGTTTCTATATACAATGATTTTACATTGATATTTTATTTTCATATACAACACTATAACATGCTCAGTGTCTAAGTTAAAGGGAGATGGTACATCCCGTTTTATTTTATAGCCGGGTACGAAACTCTGATCGAAATCCATCGAATCCATAGAGTTTCATGCCGAAAAAACTAACGGCGAGCCCAAGTTTAAGTGATCACTTGGGTAGTACAACACCAGGGCAATTCCAAGCAAAGGTGGAGCAAGCTCCGTCACTAATCTTAATATTCTCTCATAATGTAAAACACAGCTCCTAAGAGATGTATATATACTGTTTTATATTATGAGAAGAGGTCACTACCCAGACCGGTTTCAACCTTTTTTGAGGTCTCACCAGTGAGTAGGTAGACCTGGAATATCAATTCCACATTCGCCGATAGTTTTTTTTCGACATGAAACTCTATGGATTCGATGGATTTCGATCTGAGTTTCGTAACCGGCTATAAAATAAAACAGGATTTACCATCTCCCTTTAACTTAACTTATGTCGCCGGTAAAATAGCCTTTTGGCTTATTATGCTCAGTGTCTATTTCCACCTAGACTACTTTACCATTCTTTGTGTAGTTACTTTACATATCATACATTTTCTTTACATATAATTATTTTAAAATTTGTTTTTGCAGTACATCATTACATGGTTTATTCCACTATTATTATCTCTTTTGGATTGCAACTCTGTATATACATATGCAGTGTTGCTTTAACATAAAAGAAAGCGTTACATTTTGGCAGAGAGTTGAGATTACCCAGCGGAACAGTAGAGTGTCATCACACTCTTCCACTATATAGACTGACATTGACATTTTTGATACATAAAACTAAACTACAACCTCTATAGTTGACCAATATTATGCACAAAAATACAACTAATTATAATATAAAGCAACAATGTGCAATTGGTTAATGAAAAAGTGTACAATATGTTTTTCATTCGCTTATGTATATTTATTTTATCCTTTCGCATTCGACAAAAAAGTCGTGTATGGGTTTGTTTATGTATTTATTTATGGTGGGTTCTTTATTTCTATTTTTTTGCAGTTGTTCTTCGAATTCTGAGATGAAACCTATTTTCCGCCATTGGACCAGCCATACTCAGGAAAATAAACAACATATTAAAAGAAACAATCACCGATACGATAAACAAAATAACAAACCACTCGGCAACATGGCCAACTGAAGAATTTCTCCTCCCCCAACCCTATCGCTTCTAATACTGCCAAAAAGGTATCATTATTATCATTTTGCCCGACCAGATGATAGCAGTATTCATATTGACCCGTCAATGTGATAAATGATATACAACGTGAAATTTATTACAGTGACCGATTTGTTTGTCATTATTCATAATGGCCGGGCATTATAAATAATGTCCGTATTAATCATTTAGTCCATAACACACACACACACACACACATATATATATATATATATATATATATATATATATATATATATATATATATATATATATATATATATATATATATATATATAGACAGAGAGAGAGAGAGAGAAAGAGAGAGAGAGAGAGATAAACATCATGGAACTTTTTCAAGCCACTTTTCCCTTCTGGTTTCCTATTTGGTGTTAATTCAAACAGGTTTCTTGGTCTACCTCAAAGCTCAGCTTATATGTTTGCATGCTACTATAGATTTCTTCTGATAAAGCAGCTCCACGAATGAAGCAAAAAAAAAAAAAAAACACTTAACTATTACTAATGAATGCACTGCTATTAATGTTTCCTGTGAAATGTTAGCAGAGTTATCGCTCGAATTTTACAATACTCTTTAGACATCTCAAGTAACTCATTAACAAGTAATGAGATCGCTATTATCTAAAGGTTTCAATTATTAGACAGTTCCTTAAAATTTTCCAACAACGGATTTTTCATAACATCAATATAACGTCCCTTTGTAAGGGACGTTATATATAGAGAGAAAGTCCATTATTATTACACAGAGAATAAAATTTAATTTGAAGATGCTCACTTAGTTTTTTTCCCTCTCTCTCTCGCTTCTATTAAATGGAATAACAGTATCATTAAAACCAGAACTGATAAAGAAGATACAGTGTGTGTGTGTGTGTGTGTGTGTGTGTGTGTGTGTGTGTGTGTGTGTGTGTGTGTGTGTGTGTGTGTGTGTGTGTGTGTGTGTGTGTGTGTGTGTGTGTGTGTAACATAGAAAAGTGGATAATTAAAGATCCAACATTATTTCAAAGCCAAATGTTTGGCTTTGAAATAATGTTGGATCTTACGAAAATTACCAAATTACCAAATTTTACGTAACTTCTGAAAGTTTCGTAAAATTTGGTTTCATGAAATGAAACCAAATGAAGCCGCATGGCTTTTCTTTAGTAAGAGCTTTCTCCTGGTCTCTGAAGAGAACCAACCAATTCAAAACAGCTACCAGGCCAGTGAAACTTATATGAAATGTACTGATAAAAGGCGAACATACGGGTGCTTGGGCAGCAGTCGTGTTCTTTTAAGTAGTGTAAGTTAAGACAACTCTGATGCCGAGGAAACTTTCATAAGTTTCTACAAACATTCGGCTTTGAAATAATGTTGGATCTTTAATATCCACTTTTTCTACACATCGCCGAAACGAAGCCGTATGACTCTTTCTTTACTAATATATACACTCGTATATAGGTTAGTCAGCTAATTATTATATGATCATTTTATATACCGCTGCATGAGACTAAACGATCGCAAATTGGAAAATACAACAAACTTTCAGATGCGATCAAAATTTTCGAACACACTAGCCAGCAAAGGTTGGTCGATTGGTAGAGCCTCTGCTACTGATGGCTCACGTAAAAAGTTAAACAAGTTTGAGCGCGGTTAGTAGTTGGAATTCGAAGCATCGAACGATCAATCGTTCGATGCTGTTGGCACACTCTTCCTCGAAGAGTCTTTGGACTCCCTGGATGTGTCAAATAACAATAACAATACATGTGAAACAGAACCAAATGAACTTTGGGAAGAGATTAGAGATATAATTAAAACAGAAGCAAATGAAGAATATTGCAACAGTTTGAAGTTTAAATAGCTGTCAGAATCAAAATAGCATCAAAACTATTCAGGAAAGGAGGAAAATTAATGCCTCAGGAAATTTGCAGGAAGTGCGGCATTTGAATACAGAGTTTCAACGACAAGCCAGAAGAGACAAGGAAAAATACTTTAACCAGGCTAACAAATAGAAGGCCAAAACAGGAAAGTAAAAACAAGAGACCTTTTCAAAAAGATTAGGGAACTGACAGGGAAGTTTAGTGCTAAGGTGACAATTTTGAAAAGTAAACACAAAGGATATCTTACAGAAGCTGCAGACATCAAAGAAAGATGGAAAGAGTATGCAGTAGCCCTTTCAGAAAGGACTCCAGAAAGCACCAGGAGTAGAGATGGAATACCTATTGAGCTACTCAAAGTCCTGGGAGAAGATGCAGTTAAAATTTTAACAGCTCTATGTCAGTGAATTTGAATTACAACTAATGGCCTAGGGAATGGAAAAAATCAGTTTATATACCTTTATTGAAGAAAGACGATGCAAGAGAGTACGAAAATTACAGAACTATAGCCATGATTTCTCATGCAAGTAAAGTCTTACTTATGATCATTCAGAAAAGACTGGAACCATTCATAAAGAGAGAAATGCCAGATGAACCGGTAGGTTTCGAAATGTAGAGGAACAAGCGATCAGATCGCCAATGTGAGATGGATAATAGAAAGCACAGCAATATCAAAGGAATGTCTACCTTTGTTTTCTTGACTATAGTAAGGCTTTTGACTCTGTAGATCATGTGAAACTGTGGAATGCGTTAAGAACAATGGGAGTACCAGAGCATTTCATTATCCTTCTGAGGAATCTTTATTATGAACAAGAAGCTAGTGTCCAAACAGATCTTGGAGAAAATGAATATTTCATAATAGGTAAAGGTAAATTTGAGGTACGCAGATAATGCCACCTTGCTAGCAGAATGCAAAGAAGATTTAGAGGAACTTATTATGAAAATTAAAGAACTAAATATGGTCTTAAACGTAACCTCAAAAGTTATGGCAACAAGTGAACTTAATGATTTTGAAGTAGATGGGGGGAAAATGGAAGTAGGTAACATTTTTTTTGCTCCTAGGATCCTGAATTGATAAATATGGATATTGTACTGAAGACGTTAGAAGATTATTACTCGGAAAGAAAGCAATGACAAATTTAAGCAAGATCTTTAAAGATAAAGATATTAGCTTCGCAACAAAAATCAGAATCGTGAAAGCAATGGTATTCCTTGTAGTACTGTATGGATGTGAAAGTTGGACCCTGAGAAAGAGTGAAAGAAGGAAGATAGATGCATTTGAATTATGGGTTTGGAGATGCTTACTAAGAATACCATGGACTGCAAAGCAAACCAATAAATCAGTGAGAGACAGAATAAAGCCAGACTGCTCCCTCAAAGTTATGATCATCAAGCAAAAATTGTCATAATTTGGACATATTATGCGAGCAAATGACAGTTTGAAGATGATGATGATTGCTAAAGTTCATGGAAATAGAAGAGGAAGAATTAGATGGGTGGGTGGAAGCAACTGGAATGTTTGGAAATTCTGAAAGATATGGCCAGAGACAGATCTGAATGGAGAGTGTATGTTCATAGAATCACCAGGAGTCGAAAACAACTTGATAGAACATAACAAAATATATGAAATGATTTGACAGGAAATAATTCTTTGCTGATGAAGCAAAACTAAGAGGAGTGATAGTAAATGAAGGTGGTGTAGAGATTCTGAAGGATAACTTAAATAGACTGGCAGTAGGCTGCCAGTGTAATGTGAATGTGTTCTTTAGGAAGAAGCCATCACGCCTGTGTATACCTCAGTGGAAGTGGTGTGTGTGTGTGTGTGTGTGTGTGTGTGTGTGTGTGTGTGTGTGTGTGTGTGTGTGTGTGTGTGTGTGTGTGTGTGTGTGTGTGTGTGTGTGTGCCATCCATAGAGCTAGACTGCCTGAAGGAAGAGCGTCATGAGTTCTATTCTAGTTGTTGAATGGAAGAACTTTTACTAAGCCTTTTTTTCAATCGGTTCCCGAGTTAGTCGATCTCTGGAATGGCAAGCAGGTTTTTTCCTCCCATAAACTCAAGAAAATCGACTGTAGAACCCACATTATTTTCAGACAGTAAACACATTGTTGGGATTAAGGACCATGAGATTGTGGCACTTCTCAGCCACCTCTGTTCACCGGATGTGATGTATAATTAGTGATAATCTTGCATCCGCACAGTTAGCTTAGTGGCTATGCACTTCGCAACCATATGCCTGAAGGAATGTTCTGGGTTCGATTCCTGTCACTGATGTGAGGAGCTTAAGGATCTTTCTGAGACATTAGCCGGTCTTAGCGTGGACAGCAGGGCTTTTCTCCCCAGTTTATCTCGGGTTTTTCCTCTCACAAGCAGGCAAGCCGGCCCCGTGAACACACATAGCTACAGTCATAGAATATACCGGGAGGCATAGGGCTAGTCACCTTATCCTAGGGATGGGTATGACTTAGAAGGGCTTAAGAGAGTTCTGTAACTGGCAGCAGGCCTAACATGTAGAAAGGAGATCTTGCGCTGGCTATCGCTGATCGATGGAGCCGAACTGAACTGAGGCTAAAATGCCCTTGCCTACTTCCTTTACTGGAATAAAAGGCGTTAGCTAGTTTGATTTGACTCAGACCAACATTCTATATTACCGAGACTCTCGTTGTGATTCGGTGCCAATTTAAACTGCATTGATCATCATGAAAATGCACAAATTAGGTCCAACTTGAGCACACACATGGCATTTGTTTGCTATAGGCTCTTCTGCCTTTCATGTTACGTTTGACAATATATATATACAGAATTATCATCTATTCTATGGTTAACGACCAGATGTAGATCAATTACATAATGAATTTATCAAACATACCAACTACTCTGATGAGAGATTTAAATATCACAAAACAAATAATAATAATAATAATAATAAATATATATATATATATACAATTTCTGGAACAATGTGAATTAAAATATATGATAAGACTTAAAGAAAAACTTGATTATATAAACACAAAGAATTCATAGAATCTAGTGTCTATGAGAATGACTACAATAATTTAGTGAAAACCTTAAATGAAAAGTAAAATGCGCAAAAGAAAACTTCCTCCTAATGGAATTTCTCTATTGTATAAGTGATATGGGTAAAGAATGGGAACTAGTCAATTCTATAATCAGGGATAAAAAGCCTACATGTACAATCCCAAATGGCAAAAGATGTCACAACAATGCTCAGTGAAAAGTACCACCAATTTACCAATTATGGTAGTTGCTACTTGGATCCTATGGTCCAGGCTCTATGAGTGATCTGTCATGGATAGGTAACTCTATGTACTATGCACAGAGCAATGGTGAAGAAATAATGGACTTAATAAACAGCTTAAAAAAAGATAAAAAGAGAGAGGCTACGGAAATTCAAGTCATAAAGTACAAATAACTAAATACTTGTTAAATTTTTTAACAAACATCGTAAATAAAGCAATCGAAAATGGATAATATATCAAACACTTTATTAAAGGTTACTGTTATTACTATTCAAGGTTACTTCAGTAATATCCCTCTTTAAAGATGGAGAGTAATGAAATATAAAAAAAAATTACAGACTTGTATCTGTACTATCCGTGTTCTCTGAGGTCAATGAGATTTAAAAAAATACTCTTACACAACTATCTGAATATTATATCTTTTTATTTCACCCACTCTGTGGTTTTAGACCCAGTCTGAATACAGAAAAAGTACTGTTGGTGTTCATGGAATCAATACATAATAGAAGTAGCAGTGGGGAAGAGTACCAAAGCTATTTTTCTAGACCTATCTGAAGTATTTGACTGTGTCCAGTACAATCTGCTTTTACATAAAATGTATAGATATAGTATCAGAGGGGTTGGGAATAATTAGTATCAATTGTATTTCAGCTAACAGAAAACTTCTTAACTTCAGTAAACATAAGTGAAATGTAAAATATAAAATATGGTGTACCACAAGGTCTAGTATTAGGACCTATTTTGTTTTTAATCTAAATGATTCGTAATAAAAGTTTAATGGAGTGAAACAGCACTAGGAAATGATTTCTGGTTCCCATCTGCCATACGGCCGCGGGAGGGTAGCTATATGCTACCATTCTAGGGAGAGATGATTATGAGCAAGATGGTTTCCCATTGCCTTCCTTGCCGTAAGTATTTATGACTGTAACCTGTGTGTTCACGGGGCCGGTTTGCCTGCTTGCGGGATGAAAAACCCCAGATAAACTGGCGGAAAAACCCTGCTGCCCACGCCCAAGACCGGCTAACTTGGCTATGGCTGAGGAAGATTTTTGATGTTTCCAATAATCTAAATGATTTGATACCGTTCTGATTTCCACTGAAGTTAATATCGATGCATTTGAAGACCTCAGGAATCAAGATATGACGAAAATAAACTATTAAACAAAATATATGTACTTCAGATTACCCAATGAGCTAGATTGCCATTTATCAATAAAATTGCACCACATAAACCCTTAACATACCAATTAAAAATCAGAAAGCGGTCGTTTTTCTGCCAATTTTTTGGGAGAGGGTGATTTGCTGGATCAAATTCACCATTATTTGAAAAATAATAATGAATTTGTGCAAACGCAAACGGAATAGCCGATACACGCCGTTGGCAACTTTTCTCGGCTGAAAGGGAACAGGCACAAGATTGTCTAGCGTCTATATTCGGTTGTATTTATATGTGAAACCAAAATTCAAAATGAATTTTGGTGCAATAAACAAAAGACGTGTCACAGGCGTCTTTGTATGTTAAGGGGTTAAATTGCAGAGAAATCCATGAGTATAATGAGATGACAGTGATGTAGATATAATGTACCATTGTGAACCAGTCTACTGAACAGCACAATGGCCTCTACAAGGTCAGATAGGAAAAAAAAATCCATATGAAACTGCTTTGAACCAAAAAGACTTTCTGAGAAATTGTATTTGCTATCCTGAACACCTAAGACTTGAGTTTGGCTGTATTTAGTTAGTAGTCCCAAAAATTTGGAAGACATTTGTCCTTCCCTATAAACAACAAAATCTTTTGCATTTAACCACCCAACCGGCCAAGATGTATATATACATCCAGGTTACCATGGATGCGAAGTGCATATTAAAATTGCAATACCATTGATATTACATTGAAATATATGATACATACGAAGTGTAGAGGAGTGGTGTATTTTGTCCATATTGACGGCGACCTGGTTAACTGAACCCCCAACGGTTCAGGTACGATTGTGTTCAACACTTGCATGATTGACTGTGTACACTGAAGAAGTATCTTCTGTGATGCGGTAAATATTCATATTAAACTGATTATAATTACTAATAGTGTACTTAATAATTATTGTGCTAATAATCATGTCTAACAACGTATTAGTCTTAGCATTCATCTCTGTAAAAATATTCCCAATCTCTTCAGTTCAATTTACATTTAACAGATCATCAAGCGGAACAATCAGAAAATTACTTGTTTTCATTTTAGGTCGCATAATTAACATTTCTAGTATCAGTGGAAGATTTGCTTATCCACAGTTGTCTATGTACTGTGCTTCTAAATGGGCAATCGAAGGATTTTTTAACAGCCTTAGAAATGAAATTAACAACTTGGGTATCAAAGTCTGCATTATAGAAAGAGAAGATTGCACCCCTGCCACAATGAAACTGGTAAGATTATTAGCAAATCTAGAATTTTATTTACGATATCAAATTGACTAAGCATGTTTGAATTTGAACAGTTTGTTAGATCCTGAACGGAGAACTTCACAAGTAAATTCTTTATTCAGGATTTAACATGATAAATATTACTAATTAAGGAAATACCTGCACATCAGCTAAAATTATGAAAATTTTCTTTATGTTATGTGATAATGTGTAGTCCATATGTGCCATATATTGAAATTTATTCCTGTATAACTGAAATGAGAAGCAGAGAATTTTGTGTCAGAATAATAAGAATTATGTAAGGGAATTGTTAAGTTATTTGTAGATCCCATTAAGCTGTCTAGTACATTACGAAATTTCCAGAAAGATAATAAGTAGTAATCCGGAATAATCGTGTATAATCTGTAAGAGTCGAGCGTAGCGATGAAGGATGCACTGACGCGGAAATTGATGTCAGAACGACTACCTGGAATAAGTTAACCTAACAGATTGGGGAGAGTATAGGATCACCCAAGGGGCATGAACGATGGGGTTCGTGGGTAAAAAACACATCGAATAGAGGGTGCCGAAAGGGTGAATAAAAGACGATGTGCGCCTTTTATTCCAGAGCAATTTTATATTACAGAGCATTTTCTTCATCGGTTCCTGGATTCCAGTTTTAAGGGTTTTGTCGGGGGATTCGTGAGAGAGCGGTGGATTGACTACAGTGATGTCGGGCGAAGAGGCCTTCGCCCGACATCACTGTCGGGAACGTCTCAATTCTTGAGAACGCTTGAGGATTTTCATGCGAAGCTGATCGTGTTATGACGGCCTATGCAGAATCGAGCCTTCGAATAAAGTCCCATCGAGGAGAACGGAGAAAATTTCCTCCGGAGCGGTAGACAGCACGCCACTTCTGGAAATGATGCAAAGAAAAGCGTAGTGCATCGCCAGGCGCAAAGACGGCCGATAACTATACAGTAAGGTAATCCAGATCTACATGAGATGGCGGCATGAAATCTGAAAGGATCCAGTAATCTAAAGAATTTCATTCTACGTTAAAAATCGCTTAGAAGAATAAGAAATTTGTGTATACTGTAAACTAAGGACACTAATAGAGAACTTTTAAGTGAGAATGATTGAATTAGTTAAGATCCCGCGGAACAAAGAAGAATTGTTGATAGGCACTATTTTGATTGAGAATGACTAGGCTTCAAAAAAAAAAAAAAAAAAAAAAAAATCAACTAACGCCTTTTATTCCTTAATTGACAATTGACATTTATGTCTTTAGGGGTGAAGCAAGATGCTTTTCATGTCACCGCTATCTGTTGTGGTTACAGTGAGGGTAAAATTTATGAGCTGTTTGCTCGCCCTGAATGGGCATGGAGATTATGCATCGCTATGGGATGCTAATATAGCTTTTGGTCTTCTATATTTGAATATGTCTGCTGGATCGTATGCTGCAGCTTGCTGAACCAAATCGTTGGGATGTGTGGACGTCTTTAGGAAAAACTTGGTTGCTAAGGATTGTAGAAAAGAGAAAATATAGGGAATATTTGTGTCTCTGTGGAGTTGATTGTTTCTAACATACCACGGGGCGTTCAGAATCATTCTCAAGCACTTGTTCTGCACTCGCTGTATTTTGATAATATTAGCATTAGAGGTGTGCTTCCAGGCCGGGGAGGCATAGGTTATTATAGGACGAATTGTCATCTGGTATAGTTGCAATTTGATTCTGTTGCTGAGCTTGCTATTTCTATTTCTATTTCTATTAATTAGCGGATAGATCTGAGCTATGGCTTTAGATGCCTTTGTGCACGCAGACTTGGTGTGCTGATTGAAAGATAGCTTTTGGTCGAGAATTACACCCAGGTAATTTGTTTCTGTCTGCCAGGGAATTTTAGTATTGAATAGTAACACATCTCCTACAGGAGACATTGGCCTTTTTGAGAAAAGAACGGCTGAGCTTTTCTGGGGGTTGACTTCCATTCTTCAATTAGAGAACCAACCATCCAGCTTTAGAATGTTTTCTTGAAGCTTTCTGGTAATGAAATGGGGTCTGAGAGATCTGGTTAGTATTGCCGTATCGTCTGCATATAGGGCCAAAATGGAAGTCATCGGATTGTGTGGGATGTCTGACATGTATACAGAAAACAGCAATGGAGCCAGTAGAGATCCCTGCGGCACTCCAGCAAAGATATGGCGCTGGGACGATGTAGAACCGTTAATTTTAACTTGCATTGATCTATTCTGAAGATATGAACGGATTAGATGAACCATTTTTAGTGAGGTACCGGCTGAGATAAGTTTGTGCAGGAGTCCAAAATGCCAGATTTTGGCAAATGCTTTAGATAGGTCTAGGAATACCGCTCCTGTGCACTGGCGCCAGTTGTAGCTGGTGGTGATATATTCCACAATTCTGTGGATTTGCTGGGTAGTACTATGGTGTTGTTGAAATCCAAACTGTTCTTTAGGGAGGATGTTTAGGTCATTTACTGAGGTTTGGAGTCGTGAGAGGATGACCTCTGCAACCTTATCCAGATTTGAGATGAGACTGATTGGACGATAATTTTGCGGTAGGTGTGGGTCTTTGCCTGGCTTATGTATAGGAATTACGTCAGCCAGTTTCCAGGTGGAAGGAAAATAGTGAAATCTTAAAATTGCATTTATTATACTGGTCAGGTGCACTACTGCTTTTCGGGGCAGAAGTTTAATCATCCGATTAGTAATGCCGTCTGGCCCAGGAGCTTTTTTATTCTTTAATTTTTTAATAATGTCATATATCTCAGCAGGTGATGGTGGTGCAATATGGTCAGTGCTGGTGATAGGAAGTTTGAGAGAGTGTCTGACATTGCTGTGATCAAAGTCAAGGTTTCCATACGAAGCCCTGCATTGCTCCTCTAAGTTATATGCTATAACTTCTGCTTTGTCTACATCTGTGTGAGCAAGGTCCTGGTCAGAGAATATTGGGGTAAGGGGATAACTTTTCATCCCATACTTAGTCTCTATGAGCTTTGAGTTCATCTCTTACTGTCCCATTTAATCTGTTTAGATTTATTTTATCTTGTGGTGTACACGTGTTACAGAATCTCTTCCTAGCTCTGTTTTTGTCTCTGATCAAGTTCATGATGTCTTCAAGCAAAGGATCTGGCTTGCGGGCAGATTTGTAGGAGGAAGCTACCTTTATAGCAGAATTAATATGTTGTGTGAGATTTGTAACTGAAGTTTCTACTTCTTCTTTTGTGCATATGTGAGGAACAGGTTCAATATAATCCTTGAGTGCTGCTGACAGTCTTTCCCATGCAATGTAGGAGTGAGAAGGAGGATACAGGTATTCTTGATTTCCCAGCTGTAGTAGAATTGGATTGTGATCAGATGATAATTCATCCATAGATATGATGCTGTATTGAAGTTTAATATCCTGCAGGATAGCTATATCCAGGATGTCAGCAGTGCCGAACGTACTGAGATGAGTTGGTTCGGTGGAGCATGTCACAACAGCGTTGCTTGATCCTAAGTAATTGGAAAGGATGCAACCATTCTTGTTTGTGGTTCTACAATTCCACACAGGATGCTTGGAATTCAGATCCCCAGCAATAATGGTGGGCTCCCTGATGCATAAGATGGCATTTAGATTAGTGAAGTAGAGATTTTTGGGGAGGGTTGTAAGCTGAGTAGATTTTCAGTTTGCTAGTGGAGCTGGTGACTACTTTCACTCCTGTGATCTCAAGGTTAGTGGTTGAAGGATTGCTCACAGAGTGGTGCTTGATGTAGTTTTTAATGAAGATGGCAGTGTCGCCGCCTCTGTAGAGTAGTCTGTCATTTCTGTATAGGTGATAGCCCCTTATTGTAGGATTGTCTGAGGGTCTTAAATGAGTTTCACTGATTAAAATAACATCTGGTTGATACCTATATGTGAAATCTCGGAGTTCCAGAATTTTGTTTTTGAGGCCATTTGCATTCCAAGCAACTATCTGAAGAGATGCTGGAATGAGTTTGTTACTATTCATTTATGAAAGCTGTGAGGATGACCTGCGTTTCACGAAGAAATCTTTTAGTGGAGGTTTCAATAGGGTTTCTTAGGCTGAAAATTTGTAGCATGTTTGCTAGTGACCGTAATAACAGCTGTTAGGTTTTTAGGTGCTGTTGGTTGATTTTGTTCTGGAATTGGTCTAATTGTACGGGTCACATCGGCATAATTTCTTGTTTGCTTTTGGGTGTCTCTATTATTGGAGGTCTCCGCCTGTGGCCGCTGAGTCTCTGGTTTTGATGTCTGGGCCTCTGGTGTTCTTGTACTATAGGAGGACTGATTGACTGCGTCCATCCGTCTGTTCTTTGGGTGCTGAGTACATCCTTTGTAGTTCGCAGGATGAGGGCCACTGCAGTTGGCACATTTTGCCGAGGTGGTCCTCGGCTCTGTGCAGGGATAGGTTGGGTGGCTGTCTCCACATTTTAAACATCTATATTCTGCTCTGCATAGATTCTGGGCATGGCCAAACTTCTGGCACTGCCCAGAAGATGATCTTTTACAGAGTGGTTCGTGTGACAATGAGACCACAGACTGTTTTTAAGTTGTAGATATCCTTGTATATTTTATGAATCTCAACAAGGACTAATGGCATGGGTCTTGTCTGCTTTGTACATTCTGCTGACCTTGACTGGAGGCAGATCCTGAGAATTTAGGTCAGCAGCTATTTCTGCTGTGTCAATGTCTTCACAGACACCACGAAAGACCACTTTTACGTTTTTTTCGGAACTGAGCGCAAAGGTAGGATACTGGATGCCTCTGTCGTCCAGTTCATTGGTCAACCTTCTATAGTCTGTCACTGTTGCTGGCTGGATCTTTATGCCTTCATCCATGTTTTTCGCCTTAATGAAACCAATATGCAGATTGGACATTGTGGATCTTAAAGCTGCCCACTTATGCTTTTCTCTAAGGATGATCGGAGGCACCTTTTCTTTGGGAGAAATAGCGGCGTCCGAACACTGAGAATCCTGTTCCATTTCAGTATTGTCATTGTGCGGTTCATCTGTTGTTCTTCGCTTTTTGTGCGCGCGCACTTCTACAAAAGTCTGAAGGAGTAGAAAGCACCGATTGTAAATGATCTTCAGCGACAACGTCTGAGACACATTCGGGGGGAAACGTGTCATACAATTTAACTTTTCCCAGCCAATTATCACTCAGCAGCTTTCCTAGTGTGAGGAATTCCACGTATACTTCCTCGAATTTGGTCTCATTCAGAAGTTTTGCCATCTCAATAATTTAAAATGTGTTAAGACAGATGGAGAAAGAGTAGAGATTTCTCAGGTGTCCGGAGCAGGTAAAGATAATCCTGTGGACTTTTGAGGGTTCACTAGCAAATCCCGTAGACACTCTTAGGTGTCTACCAGCAATAAAATGTCACTATAAGAAACAAAAGCGATACTAGCGGCAGTAGGCCTAGCGTATCGCCCTTGTAATTACAAATGACTTACCTGGATAAAGCACTATGGAAAATAAAGTGACTGTTTATGGTAGCACGCAATTAACTATTATTACTAATGAATAAGCATAAATAAATCGCTAAAATCATATCAATCAAATTCACAATTCACCATCAATAATACACGGCACGAAACACTAACACACGAGCCGCCATCTTTTCCACCTCACTCTTATTCCTTAATAGGGAGTAGGCGAGGCCTTTATACCCTATCTAGCTTTTGGAGACTGAGTGGGCAGTTCAATCTCCACCGGTACCAATCAGAGATAGCTGGCCCATGTCTATCACTAATTATAGCAGCCACCGATGAAGAGGCTGGCAAACAAGTGCTGCCATCTCTTGGTATCTAACCCTAACAAGATATGTCACTGTCTGAAATAATGTGGGTACTACGGTCGATTTTCTTGAGTTTACGGGACGGAAAATGCGAGTTTCCGGAGGAAAAACCCGCTTGCGTGTGCCAGAGATCGACTAACTCGGGAACCAGTCGAAGATAGGCTTAGAAAAAGTTCCTCCAGTCAGCGACTAGACTAGAACCTAGGTCTAACTTCAAGCGACCAAGCGCAGAGGACGCAAGCGCCACTTCCAATGAGCTACACAGGCCTTATGGCTAGGC
Organism: Typopeltis vanoorti; assembly: GCF_054136105.1. Taxonomy (NCBI): domain Eukaryota; kingdom Metazoa; phylum Arthropoda; class Arachnida; order Uropygi; family Thelyphonidae; genus Typopeltis; species Typopeltis vanoorti. Next base: position 48,954,468 of record NC_143559.1, read on the forward strand.
TTGACTAATGGAATTTACAATTAAGATTGTTATTGATAGGGTATTAATGAAAATGTTCAATGCGTGTTCTGTGAATAACTTGTGAAAGGAATTATATCCTAGTAATGTTATGCTTACACTTAATCTTATCCTTTCGTAATTGAAGGATTTAGCTTACTCAAATTCATTGTTGTGATTTAGTATGAACCTTAACTTAGAGTGAGTTTTGTTCAATTGAGTATTTGAATTTTCTTAACTGTAAATGCTTTATGCTTTTCCAATAAACATGTTTTGTACCTTATACCTGAGTTTATGCCTGATTACGAATTCAAACCACCACTTATGAAATAGAACCTTTTGGCGGGAAGGAATTAGATATTATTGCTTTAGTGAGATTCAGGTCACGACTGCTAACTGAATCTGCACAGCGCTAGGGTAAGATTAATAATTATCCCTTTAGAATTTAGAATTATTTCCCTGAACAAGAGTCTCTACTGAGATGAAAAGCCAAAAGGCTATTTTTTTCTGGCGAGGTTGATATAAGTTAAGGGGATAAAAATCCCTTATTGATTTTCAGCCAGTAAGCGAAACTAAGATCGAAAACTACGATCTGTAACGTTTCATGCCGACGAACTGTCAGCGTATCCAAGCGTAAGTGACCACTTGATAGTGCCACACCACGGCAACTCGTTGCAAAGGTGGAGCAAGCTCCCTCACGGGATAGAGGCAAGCTACAACATTCTCTGGTCCAAGACTCGCCTTTTATACAGATGTCGCTATAAATTTGAATGCCTATTCAAGGAGAGTGTTGAGGCCTTACTTCAACTCCCTAACTTGAATTGTAATGACTGTATATCCTTATCAAAAATATTGGAAAGTTTAATCAGGATAACATTTTTTTTTAATTGAGACTTTTAATTCCTACATTAGCGTAATTTTATTTATAAATTAAGATTATATATGAAATTGTGAATTAATACCTATAATTTAGTCATCACTGTGATGAATTTTTTTTCTCTCTTTAATGCTTAGCAATGCAACATCACGCGGCTCGTTCTACTTTTGAATGATCAATTGTTGGTATTCCACCTTATGAAAAACTGTTCCTATGTAGCCACTGAAGATATAATTCCTAATTATAATGTCACAAGTGTCTCTCAAGAGTAAAACACATGTTTTGAAAAGTACATGTCAAAAGGCTACAACAAATAGTTATTCATCAGCCAACCTAAGACTATCACTACTTAGTGATTCAGCTTGGTAGAAGGTGTAGCATGATTTGTTGCTCCATAACACAGCTTTCCAAGCTTCCATGTCCCACTGTACATGCTCTTTGCACCACTGAAGATGATGTTGCATGTTGGTTTGAGTAATGTGGGAATTACATATTGCTGTCCTACCATGGAAACCAATGTTGTGAGCATTGGTTCTGAATATTTTTGTGCAGAGTTGTGTTCCATCTCAGTATGGTATCACTGACTGTTGACTTGGGATGACTCAATTGGTCAAACAGATGGGCCTGCAACATGGCATCCTATCACGATGTCTCTTTCAAACTCCATCAGTTCCCTTCTCGCAGGCATTTCAAATAGACACAGTTGCACTGACTTTGGAGCATCATATTTCTCCTATTTATACTGGATACAAACATGTGACTTGACTCGTTACATGGCACGATACACCTTTCCCATGGAGTGTCCAGTGACTTTTTTCCAGGCAGTAGAATTCACTGGAATAAAAGTTTATACAAAAGTTATCTTTATTAGTATTATTAATATTAGTATTATTATTCAGGCCTCCATGGAGTCAAAAGAATCATCGCAGGAGATCCTTCCCAGGAAACAAAGTCTATCAAGACTCATCACGGGAGGTTCCTTCTAGGAAACACAAAGTCTATCATACTTCTTTAACTCATTGACCGTTCTCGCTCTCACCACTCTATCAGGCAATGCATTCCATGGTTCAACCACCCTCCATGCAAAGAAACCACTGCTCAACCTCTTGCTCACAGTTTCTTTTCATAACTTCCAGGGATGGCTCCTTGTCATTATTCCTTCCCGCCGTTCAACCAAGCGAAACAAGGAGGTCCCTTCTAGGAAACACAAAGTCTATCATACCACTTCTTAAACTCATTGACCATTCTCGCTCTCACTACTCTATCAGGCAATGCATTCCATGGTTCAACCACCCTCCATGCAAAGAAACCACTCCTCAACTTCTTGCTCACAGTTTCTTTCCATAACTTCCAGGGATGGCTCCTTGTCATTACTCCTTCCTGCTGTTCAACCAAGCGAAACAACTCCCCAGTGTCAACCCTATAATCACCTCTCAACAGTTTAAAAGTCTCAATCATATCACCTCTCCTTCTTCCACCCACCAAACTCTACAGTCCACATTCTCTCAGTCGATCCTCATAATTAACAGTGTACAGTCCTGAAACCATCTTTGTTATCTGCAGTGGCGGCCGGTGAAAATTTTAAGTGGGGGTACTGCATATACAAAAAAAAAAAAAAAAAAAAAAAAAAAAAAAAAAAACTTTTTTTTTCCTAATCAGTAACCAATTTCTTAATAAATAAATGTACATATTAAAAAATTGCTTTATTAAAAATATTTCACCCTCACCATGAACAAACACCAATAATCAAAGTTTCGTATCTCACAGAAATAATGCGCACACACATACAATTTATCTGTAAGTGACACTGCCCAAACGAGCAGTGTCGGAATCACTTGTAACATGCAATGACAAGCGTAAACGAATATCGGCGAGTCTAGCTGCAATTGGCATGATAATTCTCACACTACATTAGATCGCAGTGCATTTGTTTCATGTAACGATAATTGAAAAAAATATAATTCTTTTCATATTTTCAACAGTGACACTTGTCATAATTCAGCCTTGTATTCATAATAAATAAATAATTATATGTTATTTTAACAAAATAAGATAAGATTTACAAAAAATAGTTCACCCTCACTACAAACACTCACCAATAATAAAAGTTTCATATCTCACAGAAATGATGTGCGCAAAAATATGATACACTGTCCAAATGAGCAGTGTAGGAATCACTTGTAACGTGCAATGAGAAGTGCAAACGAATATTGGCGAGTCTAGCTGCAATTGGCCGAATGTGATAATTCCAACACTACATTAGATCACAGTGCATTTGTTTCGTAATCTAAAGCATTAATCGAACAATTGCAATTATTAACTATTTAATCAGTGTCAAAACATAAGCTGTGACCTTTTAACATGTTGTATTGCATTTATATAATGTTGTAAGCATTGTTATTATTTATAAACACAAACAAAATATAATTTTTTAATTTTTTTCCTTGGAGGTGCTGCAGTGTCACAGTGCTTATGTATGAGCTGCCACTGGTTATCTGCCTTTGTACCCTTTCCGCAGTTAATTTATCCCCCTTCAAATCCTGGGAACCAAATCTGAGAACAATAGTTTAACTATGGTCTGATTAGGGTCTTATACAATGGAATGATAACTCTTTTATCTCTGCAGGTCAGCATCCTTCTCATTATTGCAGCAATCCTCTGTGTTACCTTCACCACATTTACAATATGTCCCCTGAATTTCAGGTTTCTATCAATCATCAACCCCCAGATCTCTTATCTCCCCTACTTCCTCCAGTACAGCTCCTCCAATAAAGTATGCAGCATCCCATCAATGTGTCCCAAACCTCAAGACCTTACATTTAGCTGCATTAAACCAACACCCCCCCCCCAGTCATTTGCCCATCTAGCTAGCTTATTCAAATCCTCTTGAAGGGCTACCACACCTGCACTATTACTAATAATCCTTCTCAGCTTCACATCATCCGCAAACAACTGAATATCCTCCTGCAATCCACTGACAATGTCATTGATATAAAGGTTAAACAATATAGGTCCTAGTACTGAGCCCTGTGGGACCCCACTTGTAACCCTCTGCCTCCTTGAAACTGCCCCACCATACACAACTCTCTGATACCTATCGGACAGCCAATCCTGAATCCAGTTGACCAACGTGACATCCAAACCAATGTGCTGCAACTTAAATATCAGTTTATCATGTGGTATCTTTTACTTGAAAGACACATATATTATAATTTATTCCAAACATAAAAGGTAGAATAGCCTATAGCGCACAGATGCATTGTGAGAGAAGGTCAGGAATACAGTAATCTCTTAATATTCTTCTTGAACTTTTGAGAATACACAAGGGGGTGGGGGATGAAAAGTTCTGATAAACATCTAGAACAAAAATGATATTAAAGCAACTGATATAACCACAAGAAAGAACATATCTTAAACCCTTTAACCCCCATGTTTCATCAAATTGTAAATTTGTTCTTTTTCTTTTATATATAAGAGATGTCAGACACCTCAATTCCTTCATAGTGATTATCACAACTTTTCAACACACCCTTGTAGTCCTTTGGAAATGCTACATGAGGGAGACTGTTCTATAGAATTGAGGTGGAAGGAATGAAAGATGACTAGGAGAAGCAGGTTCAGTGGCTTTGGAATTCAAATGTAAAAGGATGTTGAGCAGTTGTAGCATGAGTTCCTGTAGATCTGGATAAAACATATGAGGCATAATGGACGTCGGTTCTGCTGAACAGTGGCCATGGAAATATCTGTAGAAGAGACACAGTGCAGAAACTGATCTTCTATGGGAATGTGGCTGAAGAGAGTTTGTAAGAGAAGTGTCATCATCAACCAGACTGCCCTTTTCTGAGCAACATCAAGAATTTTTAAGAAGGTGTGTCTTAGGTGCACCACCCCAAGTTTTTTGGAAGCTCTTGATACCATAGAAGTGACATGAACATGCCAGGAAAGGTTTGCAGAAAGAGTCAGTCTGAGAAGAGAGATTTAGTCTTGGATGCTGAGCTCAACAGTCGAAGGTCTTTTTTTATGGGAAAACAAGCAAACTTGCATTTTGAAGCACTGAAGTTGGCTGTGTTGCCTTTACCCCCAACAAGGATACTATGAATATCATTGTTCAGGGCACTTATTATAGATGATCTTGAAGTATGAGATGTTTGAGCACTGCACGGTCTGTCATATAAGTAGGATGAGTGGAGTGTGCTATCAGCAGAACAATTAATAAGGTTTATAGTCAATGAGAGAAGGTCATTTATATAAATCATAAAATTATAGCACCACACAAAAGACAATGGCAACAATCATTGTACCTTTGGTATGAATGACAGTTCAACATCAAAAGCAAAACTATGACAAGGATTCATAATCCCAATTAGTATGGGGAAAGTTGGATATTGTGTAGCTCTGTAATGTAATATATAATTTTTTTTTTTATTTTTGCCATTTCCATTTACTCCAATTATATATTCAAACACTAATCACAAAAGAACATGATATGAAGTAATATTCTGTTATTTATCACATATATTTCTCTCTTATTTGCCTTTGACTAATATTCTTCTTCAGCCCATCAGTACACTAGGAATGAGAATAGAGTACCCTAATTAAGGGTTATGGCAAATTAAAGTAGCTGCAATGCCACTCCTCTTGCATCTCCTAAGAGAAAGTATTATGACTGTAGATCTGTATGACCAATTTGCCTATTTTGAGGAAGAAAAAAACATAAGTTTCCAGGAGGAAAACCTCCACCCTCCATATGAGACCAGCTGACTCATGACATGATTAAAAAGACCTAATAAAGGTTCCTCAGATAGTCAACAAGATTCAAACCTTGATCTTTCCAAGGTTAAGGTTACTTTCCATCTTGACCAATAGAAACAACCACTCCATATTTTCCTTAGTTTCTGCTATGAGGGTCGTATCATCTGCATATCTTAAATTATTTATTTTTCTGCCACCAATCTTAATTCCAGTTGGATCTTTGTCTAAATCAGCCATGCTCAAAATATATTCACTAAAAATATTAAAAAGGTAGGGTGGCAGTATACAACCCTGTCGCACCTCTTTTCCCCACTCGAACACTGTCTGTTTCTCCAAAGACTGTTTTTACTGAGGCTTCTTGGCTGAAGAGTTAGATGTTCAGGTATTCCCATTGATCTCATCGCAATTCACAGTCTATTGTGATCCACGCAATCCATAGCTTTCTTATAATCAATAAAACAGATGAATGCTTTCTTCTGAAACTCTTTTGTACTTTCCATAATCCATCTCATGTCCATCTATTTGGTCTCTAGTTTCTCTACCTCTCCTAAGCCTGCCTGTTCTTGTGTCATCTCTCTCTTCACATATGAAAGTGATCCATATGTTGGATCACTTTCAGCATAACTTTACTTGCATGTGAAATTAATGCGATGGTTCTAATTCTCACATCTCTGAGATTTTGATTTTTTTGGAATTGGGCCAGTATATTTTCTTCTAAACCTGTTGACAAATTTCAGTCAATATATTTACTATTTCATCTCTAGCTGCTCTCAATAATTCCACTGACACACACCATCAGCTCCAGGAGCTTTTCCTTTTGGCAGTTGTTCCATTACTGATATCACTTCACTTTTCATTGTCACTATATTACTCTTATCAGCACTTAAATAGGAGCTACATGAAATCATATTTTAGAATAATAAATCTAGCTAAATGCACAGTAATTATTATATATGTATTTGGCCATATTTTTAAGCGCTATCTGTTCTTTACTATTTGATTTATTATATTCCATAACCATGCAGAAAAAATCATTATATTTTTATAGCAACAAACAAGATATCATCAAATATTCATTTTCTTAATGTAAATTAAACATTTTTTTAGCTTCATAGGGAAGATATCGATGAGATGTGGGATAAAATGAGTGAAGAAAACAAACAGTTTTATGAAGATAGCTTTAAGCAGTGGAAACAATGGATTTCTAGGTTTGCTAGACAAGACAGCAAGACCACAAAAGAATTACTTAAGCAGCTTCTGGAGAGCATGGAGGAAGCTGTATTTTCCAGTGCACCAGAGAAACGTTATGTTTTACTTTCAGCTGTTTTTAGAATGAAATTTAGGTTTCTAAACATATTCTGCGAAGAGTTAAAGGATGTACTTATACAGCACATGTTTCAAAGGGAAAAAAAAAGTCAGAAGCCTTAAAAAGCATTTTGCTAGATTAAGCTATAAAGCACTTGTATGTACTCTATATTTCAAAATATTCCAATTATTTTATATCACTTATGAAAATTTGATTTTTTTCATTAACAATACACATCTCAGTCCATACTGAATTGAAAATGAAGTGGAACACACACTTGTAATAATGAAGAACTTTTCCTTCTATTAATTATTATCATTATAATGTTCTTAGCATAATAGTTTTTAATAACAATAGTAGTTTGCATGTGTCATTACAGTATACAAATAAATAAATATTGTATATAAGATGCGAAATATATACTGTAACTTGAAATATGTGTTTATTTCAAGGTATAAATAATATAAACAAGTGAATTCCAAAATGTTTATAGTATAAAATAAAACTGTCTGAAATAAAGGTTTATTTTACTTACAGCCAATATTAAATGGATTATTAGCATGATATTTAATATTATGGTTATTTTTGTGGCAACTCCAATGAAATGTGTGGACCTCTCACAAGTTTTCAGCTAATCATTATTAACTCAATGTTTATACCACTCCTTAAAGTCATTTATGTACAAAGCATACACAAACACCTCTGGAAACCCCACCATCACCCATTCAGTGCTTCTTCTTACTTCTGCAGCTTCTCCCACTTATTATATATTACTCTTATTACTGGTCACTGTTGATGAAGAGTCTCCTTCACATCCTCCTGTCTTGGGCTGTCACCAGATCCAAGTTCTTCATCCTCAAGTCCTCTTCTACCAGCTCCATCCATTTCTTCTTTGGACACCCACACTTCCTCCTTCCTTGCACATCCATCTGCATGACCCTTCTTCCCACATATTCGTCCTCCCTCCACATCACATGACCAAACCATCTCAACCATGCCTCCTGTATCTTTGCTCCTAAGTTCGTAACTTTCACTGTTCCCCTCACATAGTGATTTCTCAGACGATCCTTTCTGGTCACACCGCACATCCACCTAAGCATTCTCATCTCTGCTACTTCCATCCTGCTGATGTTATTTTTCCTCCAGTGAGGCCATAGCTGGCCTCACTACTGTCCTATAGATTTTGCCTTTCAGATTGATCGACACCCTCTTATCGCATAACACTCCGGCCATCTCCCTCCAGTTCCTCCAACCCGCTTGTATCCTGCATCCCACTTCCTTCTCAGCTCCTCCATCTTCTTCCACTGTTGAACCTAAGTATCTAAAGTCCCTCACCTTCCTGATGACATTTCCTTCCAGCTCCAGATCTGTCTCCTGGCTGCTGCCCACTGTGCAACACATATACTCTGTCTTACTTCTGCTCAGTCTTATACCTCTCTCTTCCAGTACTTTTCTCCATCTTTCCAGTTTAGTTCCCGCTTCTCTTGAATCTGCACACAGCAAGATGTCATCTTCATACAACATTGTCCAAGGCGCATCTTCTCTCACCTCTTCCGTCACCACCTCCATCATAATGTTAAAAGAAACGGACTTAATGCTGACCCTTGATGCAAGCCAACTGTTACTTGGAAACTTTCTGTCTGTCCTAGCCAGATCTGAACACTTGTCTTCACATTTCTGTACATCTCCTACACCAACCTGACATATTTCTCCGGAACCTTCTTCTCCCTCAGACACCTCCAGACTTCTTGCCTTGGCACTCTATCGTATGCTTTCTCCAGATCAATAAATGCCAGATGTAGCTCCCGTTGTTTCTCTCGAAACTTTTCCATCATCTGCCGTAACCCAAAGATAGCATCTGTTGTTGATCTACCAGGCATGAAGCCAATATTGTTCCTTTGTAATCTCCACCTCCTTCCTCAATCCATCAAGAACCCTTTCTAGGATTTTCATTATGTGGGACATCAACTTTATTCCTCTGTAATTTTTACAGTCTTGTGCATCCCCTTTACCTTGTAGATGGGGACAAGAGTACTCTCCCTCCATTCCTTGGGTATATTTTCCTGTTGGCAAACTTTCATGAATAGGTCCCACAGCAGTTCAATACCCTGTTCTCCCAGTGCCTTCCACGCCTCAACTGGAATCCTGTCGGGGCCCACCGATTTTTCATTCCTCATCCTCTTCATGGCCTCCGTCACTTCCACTCTACTGATGTTCTGCATCCCCCCTCAGAAGGCTGCCCATCTTCTCTGTGAGTCCTCATTCAAAAATCCCTCAAAGTATATTCTCCATTTGTTTCTTATGTCCACATCCCTCCATAATACTCTTCCTTCAGTGTCTTTGATCTGCCTCACATGTAAGATGTCCTTTGCTGCTTTATTTCTACATTTCGCTAGTTGGTAAGTTTTTCTCTGTCCTTCCTTTGTTTCTAATTGATCATACAGATCTTGATATGCCATGGCCTTTGCCTGTGCCACAACTCTCTTGGCTTCTTGCTTTCTCTCTCTGTACACCTCTCTGTCCTCTTCCACTCTTGACTCATCCCACTTCTGCTTTGCCTTCCTCTTAGCTGTCACTGCCACTTGTACATTATTATTCCACCACCAACCCTCCTTCTGCTCTCTAATCTTTCCAAATGTCTCACCAAGCACCTCGATTGCACAGCTCAGGATTACTTTTGAATTATGTTTCCACCAATCTTGTACACTTTCCAGTCCATCTAAAATCCTCTCTAACACCCTCTCCCTAAAACGATTCCTCACATTCTCTTCTTTTAAGTGAAATCACTTAATTGTCTTCATCCCATGGCTTCCAGAGGTTCTTATCTTCGATCTTATTTTAAAGTCTGCACACAGCAGTCGGTGTTGCTGTGCCACTTGATCTGTTGGAATTACTTTACAATTTGTCACAACCTTAAGATGTTTTCTTCTAGTCAAAATGTAGTATTTGTGACTACTAAATAGCAGTCACAAATTACCACTCCTAAATGCTATCAAATGTTCTTCCCTCTTGTTTAAAAAACGAGTTCACAATTGCCAGATCAAACACTACTGCAAAGCCCACAACCCTCTCTCCTTCCTGGTTCATCGTTCCCACTCCGTGGCCACCATGAACCCTTTCACAGTCTCTATTCCATCTCCCTATGTGTCCGTTCAAGTCTCCTCCGACAATCACCATCTCGTTTTCTTCCAGTTCCCTCATTTCTTCATCTAACACGTTCCAGAACTCATCTTTCTCCTCTGATGTACAGCCAACTTACAGGGCATATACACATAATATGACCACCCAGTCTTCTCCAAGACCCAATTTAATTCGCATGATCCTGTCGTTCCTTCTACCCACTTCCAGTACTTCGCCCTTCATTCTGCCACACACACTACAATTCCTACACCATTTGTTCTCTCGTTATTCGCTCCAGACCCATTCGGTGCTCACTTTGAAAAAAAAAAAATTTCCTTGTATATCTTGTTTACCATTGTTACCTACAAGTCACCTATCTAGGTTACAATTAGTAATCTACAAATTTCTATTGTATCCCCTCAGTGGCGTAGCTAGGGGGAGAGGGGGCGTTCCACCCTGGGCAGCACTTTGAACCCTTTTGAACTTTTCAGTTAATTCTAAAATACAGTCTCGAGAACTCATTTCCAAATATTGTAATACTACTGCGAATTTTCCTCACAATTGCTGTAAGTGTTTCTAGTTATGAGAGGAGTTTTCTAAAATAAAATTTGATTCAGAATTACCTACATTACTATGAAATAGACTTCACCAATGTCATCGACAATTTTGCTAACGGAAAAGCAAGAAAAATAACATTTTAGAATGTTGAAATTAAAGTTTTACTTCTAAAATAAACATAGTGTTTTAATTTATTTTCCTATACGTCGTTTTGACTTTTTGTAGTATTTTTGATGTGTATTGAGAGGGGTGGCAACTGCTATAGCTACACTACTGTATCCCCTATCAATGATCCAAAACAGAATTTGAACAGGCAAAACGCAGGAAGCTTGCAATCACCATCTCGTTTTCTTCCAGTTCCCTCATTTCTTCATCTAACACGTTCCAGAACTCATCTTTCTCCTCTGATGTACAGCCAACTTACAGGGCATATACACATAATATGACCACCCAGTCTTCTCCAAGACCCAATTTAATTCGCATGATCCTGTCGTTCCTTCTACCCACTTCCAGTACTTATTTTAAAGTCTGCACACAGCAGTCGGTGTTGCTGTGCCACTTGATCTGTTGGAATTACTTTACAATTTGTCACAACCTTAAGATGTTTTCTTCTAGTCAAAATGTAGTATTTGTGACTACTAAATAGCAGTCACAAATTACCACTCCTAAATGCTATCAAATGTTCTTCCCTCTTGTTTAAAAAACGAGTTCACAATTGCCAGATCAAACACTACTGCAAAGCCCACAACCCTCTCTCCTTCCTGGTTCATCGTTCCCACTCCGTGGCCACCATGAACCCTTTCACAGTCTCTATTCCATCTCCCTATGTGTCCGTTCAAGTCTCCTCCGACAATCACCATCTCGTTTTCTTCCAGTTCCCTCATTTCTTCATCTAACACGTTCCAGAACTCATCTTTCTCCTCTGATGTACAGCCAACTTACAGGGCATATACACATAATATGACCACCCAGTCTTCTCCAAGACCCAATTTAATTCGCATGATCCTGTCGTTCCTTCTACCCACTTCCAGTACTTCGCCCTTCATTCTGCCACACACACTACAATTCCTACACCATTTGTTCTCTCGTTATTCGCTCCAGACCCATTCGGTGCTCACTTTGAAAAAAAAAAAATTTCCTTGTATATCTTGTTTACCATTGTTACCTACAAGTCACCTATCTAGGTTACAATTAGTAATCTACAAATTTCTATTGTATCCCCTCAGTGGCGTAGCTAGGGGGAGAGGGGGCGTTCCACCCTGGGCAGCACTTTGAACCCTTTTGAACTTTTCAGTTAATTCTAAAATACAGTCTCGAGAACTCATTTCCAAATATTGTAATACTACTGCGAATTTTCCTCACAATTGCTGTAAGTGTTTCTAGTTATGAGAGGAGTTTTCTAAAATAAAATTTGATTCAGAATTACCTACATTACTATGAAATAGACTTCACCAATGTCATCGACAATTTTGCTAACGGAAAAGCAAGAAAAATAACATTTTAGAATGTTGAAATTAAAGTTTTACTTCTAAAATAAACATAGTGTTTTAATTTATTTTCCTATACGTCGTTTTGACTTTTTGTAGTATTTTTGATGTGTATTGAGAGGGGTGGCAACTGCTATAGCTACACTACTGTATCCCCTATCAATGATCCAAAACAGAATTTGAACAGGCAAAACGCAGGAAGCTTGCAGCCTGTCCTAGCGGTAGCCATGCCTTTTGGTCTCTCGCCAAAGCAATCGGTCGCAACTTTTGCCCTACACTACTCCCCCGCTATCATACCCAAATGGCTCAATTGCAACATCACCCACAGAAAAAGCTAATCTCCTGGCTTCACACTTTGCCTCCAATGCATGCATAACCAACAATAGCAAATGTCCCCCAGTCATTCCAACTGCCCAACACACAATGTCCCCTGTATCCCTTTGCCAGAAAGAGATCATAAACCTGTTGTCAAAATTAGACACAAAAAAAGCCCCTGGCCCTGATGGCATTCCTCCAATTGTCCTGAAAGTCTGTGCAGCAGAACTGACTCCTATCCTATGCCATCTATACACACTCTCCTACTCCACCGGTATATATCCCAAAGCCTGGAAATTGGCCTATTTCAACCCATTCCCAAAAAGGGTGACAAATCGCTGCCATCTAACTATTTCCCTATCTCATTCACCTCAATCCTATCTAAAGTGATGGAGGAAACCATTAACTCTCTCAACTACTACTCTAGAGACACCCAGCTATTAAACGACCACCAGTATGGATTCCGTCGATGCCGATCAACAGGTGACCTGCTCTCATATATCACCCATCTCTGGACATATGCCATGGAAAAATTTGGTGAATCCCAAGTAGTCGCACCTGATATCTCTAAAGCCTTTGACCAGGTCTGGCACAAAGGCTTATTAAGCAAACTCCCATCATTTGGACTGTCTCAAGACTTCTGCAGATGGATTGCCAACTTCCTGTCTTGGCACACACTATGTGTGATGGTAGATGGCTCCCTATCCTCCCACTATCCAACAAATGCAGCGGTCCCACAAGGTTCAGTTATCTCACTGACCCTCTTCCTTCTATACATCAATGACTTACTTCAGTTGACCTCCAACCCAATACACAGTTTTGCAGATGACAGCACATTGCACTCCTCCCTTTCATTTGATAAACCTCATCCTGTACAACTCACTTCAACCCACAGAACATCAACCACAACTTCCCTTAATGCAGACCTCCAAAACATCCTCCGATGCGGCTCAGATAACCTTGTCAACTTCAACGCTAGTAAAATCCAGTTCTGTCTTACTTCACACAAAAAACAACCTTTTTCACCCAGTATTATTTTCGATAACACTCAAATTCCCAGACAAGATGAAATCTCTCTTCTAGGAATTACCATGACATCAGGCCTCTCCTGGCATAAACACATCACAACCATTGCATCTTCAGCTTCCAAAAAACTAGGCTTACTATTTTGCTCAAGATGCTAATTCACTTCAAAACAACTGTTAACCCTATACAAATCGCAAATCAGCCCAGATATTGAATACTGTTCTCACATTTGGAGTGGGGGCTCTTAAAAGCTCTCTCAAAATGCTTGACTTAATATGGAGGAGAGCAATTAGACTGATAAATGATCCATCTCTTACTGACTCACTTCCCCCCCCCCCACTCTCACATAGATGCTTAGTCTCTGCAGTTTGTATATTCTACAAATATTTTCATGGAAAATGCTCATCTGAAACAACATCAATAATTCCTCCACTCTCTACTAAACCCATTGGAACACGTACAGCCACCTCCCAACACCCCTTCACAGTACACCTTGAAACCCACAGAACAAGTTTTTTTTCCTCTTCCTTCATCCCTGCTACTGCTGTACTGTGGAAAAATCTCCCCCTGATGCATTTCCCAATGAATACAATATACAGGCTTTTAAATCGAATGTTAACAAGTTCCTCCTCTCCCATCCCGCTACCCATATACGGTACTATAGGTTGACCAGCCAACCTCTCGTATATGGGCCCAACATAAAAAAAAAAAAAAAAACCTGATAACAACTCCTGATTTAACTTATATGTTTCAATCATACCTGTACCCCCCTCCTTTCCTCCTATTCATGAAGCTTTGCATTTTACAGACTTTCAATCTGTTCTCATACTCCACATTCCAAAGACTGCTGACCACCTTTATAAGAGGTTCAAGTTAGTAAAACATGAATCTTCTCTTTCTTTAGAACATATCTTCGTCACCATGAAAACCTAGTGACAAAGTCTGTGCATAATAATCCATATGAGGCCTGATCAAGGTCTTATACAATGGTATCACAACCTCTTTATTTCTGCATGTCGGAGTCCTCTGCATCATTGCCATTATCTGATGTGACTTCTTCACAACTAGTGCAATGTGGCCCCTGAATTTCAGGTCCTTGCTCACCACCACCACTAATTTTAAAGGAAGTAGAGGAGATCTCTGATCTCCTCTACTTCCTTTAAAATTTTCCCACTAAGTGTGTACTTTGCAACCCTTCAGTGCTAACCAAATTTCAAAACCATATACTTTGCAACATTGAACTGACAGTTTCATTTCCTGCCCATTCATGCAATCTATTCAAGTCTTCCTGTAAGGCCATAATCTGCTTGACTCTACATTGCTCTACCCAGTTTTGCATCATTTGCAAACATCTGCATATGATCAGTTAAACCCATTCCAATATCATTAATATACAAATTGAACAACAATAGTCCCAAAAACTGAATCCTGTTGCATACCACTTGTTACCTACCTCTCTCTCTCAGGATATTGCATCCCCATATAGGTATCACAAAGATACCTATCTGACAGCCAGTCACCAATCCAACTCAGAGGTCTGTTATCCAATCTTATCCATTTCAATTTATATTTAATAGCTTGTTGTGTGACAGTCTATCAAAAGCTTTTGCAAAATCTAAGTATTCCATTGTAAAAGCATCTCCCTGGTTCAAGATTTGTTATAGTGCATACATAAGTTAGTAAAACATGATCTCCCTTTAACAAATCCATGCTGATAACTACAGAGAATACCTGCTGTTATTTTCTGTGGTTTCTGTATCCTACTTCTCACCAATCTCTAGTACTTGACCACAACTCCAGATATACAGATTGGCCTATAATTTGTGGCACAACCTTATCACCACCATTGTGCAGTGGAAGAATTTTAACTTCTTTACATTCCCTTGGAACCTGTGCTGTTGTACGTCTCATATTAAACAGGCATGACAATTCCCTGGAACATCCCCTTAAGATATGTGGTGATATATCATCAAATTCTCTCACCTTACTCACATCAAGTTTATTTATTTCCTAAAATACCTCCTGCTCACTCACAATTAAGCCATCCTCTCTATGTCTTCTACAGTCTCAAAATTTCACACTGATGGGAATGAAATACTCTTATCAATTGATCAGTGAATACCTCAACAATGTCTTCTGAAGAGTTACCATTCTACCATTTTTATCCATTAACATCATCTTACCATAACCATTCTTCTTTCTACTTGCCACATATCTAAAAAACTCTCTAGGGGGTTCATCTTCACCTGATTTGCTCATTTCTACTCATACTACACTTTTGTTATGCTTAAAAACTGAGTCACTCTCCTAGCTTGTTCCTTATACTCTTCATGTAACTGATTATTACCATTATTCATCTTGTAATGTCTCCAAAGTGCTGTCTTCTTCTTCTTCAAGATTTCATTCATTTTATTTACCTTTTTCAGCCTTTCGACCTTTGCAATACATTCACCAATTGTTGCTGTATTTCTTTGTCAATTTCCAAGCAGCATTTATTTCCTTACTGCTCAACTCTTCATTCCATGTTATACTTCAAAGCTATCTCTCTTAAACTTGTCATAATCACCAGTCACCATAATCACTTCAACATATATCCTTTCCTCACAGAAGCCTGCATATGGTAATCACTTAATGAACACTCTCACCAACTGCAGAAAAGTGCAAAAACCCCACTCACAATTACATCCTCTAATGAAATGATCAGATCTAAAATTCTTGATCCTCACGTTCCCTCCTTTAGATGCTGCCTGAGATAGATGTCTCTCAAGTTATCTCTTCATTCCATTAATACTTCCATAATTAAAATGCCCATAATAATCACCCTTCCTCTGTTCACTCACCCAAGTTATTTATTCATTTCTTCAACACCACCCTCCACATTCCCTGGCCTATAGCAACATCCAACTAAATACGCTTTCCTGTCAATCTCCACCTCACACCACAATATCTCATAACCATTGCCACAATTTTTTCCTCTTTCACATCTATCCTATGTGGGCATAATTTCCCCGCTATCATCAGCAGCACCCCCTCACCCCAATTCTTGTTCTTTCTATTCTCACTAAAAACACCGTACCATTCCCTTCCATTTCTATTCCTGTTAGAATATCATCTTCATTCAACCATGTTTCACTTATTCCAACAATTATGGGGTGAACAAACTCAATCAGTGAAACTATTTCATCTCCCTTATTTCATATACTTCTGTCATTTGTAAATAAACACAGCAGTTTACTTTTAGGTGTATAACCAGCCCTTTGTTTACTTTTAGGTGTATAACCAGCCCTTTGCTAGTTGTTGGTTGTGATTTTCCCACCACATGTGCCATTGCCCAATCCGCTGCTTACCATGTATATCTGCTCAGTCTCAATTTCTCCACTCACATCCTGATCTATTCCATTTCTATGCTGATCATCCCAATACATACATACATTCATTACTACTTCCAATATCCACTCTCCCTATGTTTCCTTGTCCACCCAGGCTCTCCTTGTTCATCTTGCATTCCTGTTCTCTCTTCATTTCTCATACTACCACTTTCCATTGCCAAGCACTTTTATCTCTTCAATACCACTTCCCTGATATTTCACTTCATTTCTTACTTCTGATCTCTGGATTGCACACACACACACACACACACTGACTTCCATCTCGCAACAATTTCTCCAGTGCACTCACTCTAAAGCCATTCAAATGAAATGCATCACATCTGTATAATTCCATTCTTCCCTCAAATACATACCATACATCCACAAACTGTACTCTTTTCTCTTCACACAGCTTCACTAGCATACCATTCATGATTCTGGCTCTTATTATATTTTCAACATCCAAGTAATCCTTTATGCTGTTCTTCCCAGTTCTGCAATACATCTTTTGAACCTTCAATCTCTCATCATCTTGAAATTGCTAGCTTCATCAATTTCTTGCACCACATTCCATCAATGTAATATACAGCTAGTAACCTTTTCAATTCCAAGTGCATATACATAACCTTACACTTTGCAACACTCAACTAGCATCCATCATCCTTTGCCTATTTAAATCATCCTGCAGGATCTCTACATCATCTACATTAACTATTGCTTAACTGTTCAGTTAAACATGAAATAACTAATATTCTGTAGCTCTCAAATCTGAAATATCATTATTCTACAAATTAGTTCAACTTTAGCAATCCCAATAAAGAGCCCTCTGATAATCCACTGGTTGCCTGTCTTCTTCTCAATTCTGTTCACCATATTTTAATTAATATCTGTCTGTGCGGTTAGCCTAGTGGCTTTGCGCTTCGCAACCATATGCCTGGGGAAGGAGTGTCCTGGGTTCGATTCTCGTCGCTGACATGAGGAGCTTAAGGATCTTCCTCAGCCATAGCCAAGTTAGCCAGTCTTGGGTGTGGACAGCAGGGTTCCCCCCCCCCCCCAGTTTATCTGGAGTTTTTCATCCCACAAGCAGGCAAACTGGCCCCGTGAACACACACGGATTTACAGCCATAAATACTTAATCCCCATGAGGGGGCTCAACTTGCCCCAATAGGGACGGGGGAGAAAAGGGAGGAAACTTCATATGAATAAAAAAAAAATTAATATCTAACTCTATTGTCACTTCATTATAGGTGATTATTAAGTGAGTAAATGACTAAAGCAAGATCTGCTGTTCATACATCCCCCCCCCCCCATGCACATATGTTATTTCTAACTTGAAGCCTCTGTTATATAAAGAAACTATGTTACCCTCTTTCCACTTCCTTAGAACAGCCTGGTCAGCAACACTGTCAATTCTTGTACATTTTCTCATATCATACTAGCTGATATTCCATCTAATCCCATGGTTGTCTTCACGTCAGGATTTCATAATATCCTTAGCACCTCCAATCTCAAACCAGTTTCTTGTACATTACAGCATTATCCCACTTGATGCACTCTTGCAAAGAAATAGCACAGTAACTCAACTATTTCTTGATTTTCTTGAGAGTTGCTTCTTGGTGACAAAGAGAGGAAAGTAGATGGTTGATATGAGACAAAAAAAAAGTTTTAGTATTCAGAGAGGATTTTTTTTTTTTTTTGCTAATACCTGTTTTAAGTTTGTGCTGCCGAGTCTGTTTTTTTTTTTTTTTTTGACCCAGCTCGTAACCATTTAAAGACTACATTATATGTAACATAGTGATGGCATGATGAGCTGTGTGGATGACACAAAAGGGACTTCTTAGATGAGTCTGTGACTCCATGGGGTCTTTGGATAATAATAGAACATATATTGTATTGGTGGAAGCTCATCCAGATGTATAAGATTAAGGATCTAGGGTGAAGGTCAACAGAGACATTAAGCTCAAAGACCCACTAAAGACTAAGAAGAGATGTACTGCTGCCGTAAAAAGGGCAGACAAGTAAAGATACAAAGATAGTTGTACCACTGCATGAGACCTTGATCAGATCAGACCATATCTGAACCACTCTGCATAAAACTGGGCATCTAGTCATCACATCAAAAAGTGTGATGAAGAAACTCTCAGGTTTGCAGACAATTCACTAAGACAACATTAGGTGTCTGAAAAGTTTGTTATGAGAAAATTGAGGAAATTTAAATTGCAGTGCTCATTGTGGTAGAGTGTGGATAATACAAATAACTTTTGTTACATGCACATTCATTATCCATGTGTTTGCATATACATGGTTTCATTTCAGTACATAAGCTGCATTCTATCAAGGTTATGGAAGCTTCAGCACATGTGCCTTGTTTCCTACCTCTCTCTCTCCAGTGTTTCATTTCATTATTTACAAATATATATATCTGTAAATAGCAACTGTGCTCTTTTAGCAAGATCTCTGGCAAGAGAAAAACAACAGCAACTAAGAGTTAAAATAAAAATGTGAATAAAGATTTGGTTTTCGTTCACATTCTTCTTTTCACTCTTAGTTGCCTAGCAAATTCCATTCTTTATAGGTGAAAGAAAAGGCCTAGGAAATCTAATTCTTTAAAGGCAAAGTTGGGAGTTCTGAATCAGTTTGATAGAGGTGAACATACCATTGACATTCAAAGAGCCACAGGACTGAGAGATACTACAGTGAGAACCATTCACGATAATACTAATATAATTTCTAAAAGCACTCAATCATCCACGAATCTCGGCATGACCAGAGTAATGAAATCTTGATCTCATGCAATTGAGAAAATGGAAATGATTCTGGCTATATGGATTGAGCATAAGAATCAACATGCCTTTATCTGGGATGATCATACAAGAGAAGGCAAAGAATTTGTATGAACATCTGATGAAAGATGAAAAGCCACCAACACCTTTTGCTGCTAATTGTGGGTGGTTTTTGATCACTATACATTCCACAATCTCAATATGACTAGTGAGACTGCAGCTGCAGATCATGTTGCCACTGAAGAATTTCATGATCTCTTCACAGAAAAAAATAGCAGAAAGAGGTTACACGCTAAAGCAGATGTTTAATTTAGATGAAGTTGGCCTGTTTTGGAGGCATATGCCCAGTCATCCCTATCAAGGAAGTCTACAAAATAAGACCTCTCATGGTGTATCACTCAGAAAACCCACAGTCACTGAAGGGATATGTAAAGGCAAGATTGCCTGCTGTGTGGAGAGTGAAATATTAGAAGGGCTGGATAACATCACAAATTGTCAGTGAATATTTTTGGGGAAAGTTGCATGAAGAATTGAAAACCTACTGTGAAAATGAGAAGATTCCTTTCAAAATCCTTGTCATTCTGGATCATGCACCTGGAAAGGATTCTGGTACCCACAAAATGTTGCTGATTTCAGTGAAAATATTGAGGTGTTATTCCTCCCACCCAACACAACATCACTCCTCCAACCCACGGATCAAGATGTCATGGCAATTTTTAAAGCCTACTATCTGTGACAAACCTTCTCCAGGCTTATCTCAAGGAACGTGATGCATATGGCAAGCTTAACATCAATGAATTCTGGTGGCAATATAACATCAGGATGTCAATTGATATCATTCGTGATGCCTGGAATGAGCTCATTCCTCATTTTATGAACAGCATGTGGAAGAAACTCTGGCCTGAGGCTGTAAACATTGTCAGAGATTTGCCATTGGAAAATGATGTTGCCAATGCAAAGAAAACTATTGCCAGGATGGCGCATCAGATTGGATTTGAGGAGATCAACAAGGAATGTAGAAGAGTTGCTTGATTCGTATCAGGAGTATCTGAGCAATGAAGATCATTTGGCTATGGAATAGAACCTAACAGATAAGCTTAAGTGTTGACGGTTATTCATGACTTATTTTTAACAGTATTAACAACACCAAATGAACTATTTTATAAAAAGATGTTTTATTAACTACTTATATTTTGCTGAATTTCAAATCAGCATCATTAGGACACAACACAGCATGCATATGCAATAGTGAGTAAGTTAAACAATACAATTGTAACAGACAAAAGATCTATAGTCCTATTTTGGCACCCTTTAATGTTGTAAAAAAAAAAATACAGCTATGTGGGAGTTCCATGTAAAAGTTTGGTAAAGAGTGGAGAGGGGGAAAACCCATAGCAGTATCATTAATCTGTTTTTTTATGCTATCGACTATGGGTTATAGGGAATGATGTCACCTCTTTATTTACCAATGTACTACTTATAGACACTCTTAATTTGATCAAGTCTAAATTTCCCCAATATCTTTGAATTATTTAAATTTACTATGTATGCAGGTTACTTTACATGGGGAGGAAAAATCTACAGACAGATTAATGGTACTGCTATAGGTTCCCTCCTCTTCCCCCCCCGCCCCCTCCATTAGCAAACTTTTACATGGAACACTTTCAAAACAAAGTACTTACCATAGCTACATACAAGTCCCTGGTGTGGTTACACTATGTTGATGATATGTTTGCCATTTGGCCCCATGGACAAGACACTAATGCTTTGTCACTTATCTAAACAGCCAACATCCCAAAATCCACTTGACAGTAGAAAAAGAATCTAACTGTTTACCTTTTCTTGACACTTTTAGTCACTCACCTTTCAGATGAATCTTTTTCAGGAAGACAGAAATATCTTTTTCCATTTACAGAAAACCAACACACACAGGATATAAAAACAATACATCACCATCCGTCCAACAGTATGGCATTTTAAAAACAATTACACAAAGAGCCAGAGCCATTTATTCTAACAATACAGCTCTGTCCACAGAACTCAAATATCTGTGCCATATGTTCTTGGCCAATGGCTACAATTCCTACAAAATAGATAAAATACAACATAGCCCCATTATCCCTCCCCCCCCTAATACACAGGAACACAAGTTTACTATTTCTATTCACTATGTCAGAGGTACATCAGAAAAGATGCCAAAGTACTGATGCAACATGGCCTTTGCACCACATTCAAACCTCATGCTAAATTAGCAATTCTGATCTGCTCGCCTAAGGATAAACTTCACTGTCTAGCATACCTTGGAGTGTATGAAGTTCCCTGTAACTGTGACTTGGTCTACTATGGGAAGACAGGAAGATCTGTTAACATCCACCTGTAAGAACATAAAAAACACATTCACTACCATTATTATGGCAAGTCAGGACTGGCAGAACCATGCTTTGGACATCCCTTCACACAGCACTACATGGAAGAAAACTAATGTGCTATTTAGAAGTTGTTACAGATCTGAAAAATTATTTTTTGAGTCAGCGATGGCTATGAAGAATTCTCCTAACCTGAACAGGACTTGAATCAGATTCCTTACTGATGTTCTTTTCTATGCATGACTTATTTGTAATGGTCTTAATAACACCAAATGAACTATTTGTTTTATTAATAAACAGATGTTTTATTAACTTCTTATATTTTGCTAAATTTCAAACCATCATCATCATCACAGCATGTATACACGACAGTCAGTAAGTTAAACAATACAACTGTAATGGACAAAAGACCTGAAGTCCTATTTTGGTGCCCTCTAATGTTGTAAAAAAAAATTACAGATATGTGGGAGTTGCTCTTAAGATAACAGTCTACCAAATTTTAATGCAACCATATTTGTTGAACAAATATGGTTGCATTAATTTGGATAAGGATAGATAAAGAATGGAGTGAGCAGTAGCTTTTTACACAGAGATTAATAGGTAAGTGGAATGTATATTGCCAGAATGGGTTGTGAATCTGAAAGTGAACCCCCAATACAGATAGGTATCAACAAGTTGTGTAATGGAGTGCCTCAGTGGTCTGTTTTAGGGCCATTACTATTTAACTTGTATATTAATGATATTGGCAAAGATTTGGATGGAGATATTTAGTTGTTTGCAGATGATGCAAAGTTGGGACGAACCATAAAGAGTAGTGAAGATGTTGTGGCCTTGCAAGAAGACGTGAATAAATTAAGTGATTGGGCAAGCAAATGGGGATGTGAGTTCAATGTTGCAAAATGTAAGGTTTTAAAATTTGGAAAACAAAGATGGGATGCAGAATTTATGCTTGGTGAGAATATATTGTTGGAGGTAGAGGAAATAAGAGATCTGGGGGTGATAGTGGATAAGGATCTAAAATTTAGGGGACACATTGCCAAAATTGTGAAGACAACACAAAGGCTTCTGGGAATGATGCGGAGGACACTGACGTGTAGAAGTAGGGAGATTCTTGTTCCATTGTATAAGGCTTTGATTAGGCCACGCATGGACTATTGTGCCCAGATTTGGTCACTGGGTTTTCAGAAGGATGAAGAGATGTTGGAAAGGGTCCAAAGGCAACTGACTAATGTAGTTTCTGACCTCTGGAATGTTGAGTATGAGGAGAGATTGAGAAGATGTAATTTGCAGAGTCTAGTGGAGAGAAGGAAGAGGGGAGATATGATAGAGACCTACAAGTTGGTAAGGGGTTGTTATAAGATCAATGGTGGAGAAGTTCTACAGAGAATAGTGGGAGATCAGGGGAGAACCAGAGGTCATCCCTGGAAACTGTATAAAGAGGGTGTGAGTAGGGGCGTGAGAAGCAGGTTTTTTTCATGCAGAGTTGTGAATGATTGGAATGCGTTGCCTGAGAGTGTGGTGTCTGCAAGGAGTTTGAGTGTCTTTAAGACATGGTATGATGAGATGTGTGTGTGATAAAAGGACCTCCCAGATGTGTCTTTGACTCCATGAGGTCTTGGGAAATAATAATAATAATAATAATAATAATACTGATTTATTTATCTATCTATCTAAATTTACCTATCTCTGGATCCTCTGCAAAGTTTTTTCATCACATCAGAGACTACATGCCAGATTTCTGCATAAGCAGTCCAGGTATGGTATGACATACCTGGACTACTTATGACATCAGATATGCTGATGGTCAAATATGACTCAGGCTTTCTATTATGAGTTTATAGACTGCACGAAGATCAGCTAATAATTATAACTGCTTTAAAGCAGAGAAAGTGTTTGTATCAGTTTGCATATATGACAACCAAAGAAAGTTCCATTTTTTGTGATAAATTCCTCTCACAGAATCATTGTATAATCAATAACACATTATTGTGGCTATGCAATGGATTAAATAATCTGGGAAAACCCGCTCTAGTCTGGATATCAAAAATGGCCCTTATTTCCTTAATGGAGAATAGTTTCACTCTGGGTAGTGAAAATCATTTACTGTCTAAATAATATTCACAAAAATGCATGCTTTAGTGGAATCTGAATAGAATGAAACAGCCTATAGAATGAAAACAGAGACACTACTTATGCAGATAATCAGGTTGGCATGAGTTGAGCAACCTTGAGAAACATAATGGCTCACCTCTTAAATGAACCCAAAATGGCAGGCTATGAGAAAGCTTGTGGCCTATGTTTGTCAGTATCATTCTCTGGTCAGTTTTATCTTTTGTGCAGGAAAAAAAAAATACCCTCCTGCTGTATCGGAATTTTATATGGCCAATCTTTCTAACCAAAGGGCCACTGATTAGAAAGACTTTTAAACCCACATTTTATAATAAGGCCATTGTAATGGATACAACAGGAATTATTTCTCATATATTCACCAGTCAGTTCTTTATCTATACTTTGCTTTTAATGACAGACAGTAAATAATTATTTACTGGCTGTCATTAGCTTAAGTTCATTATCAGAGGCAATTTAATACTACACCCTCAGTGAAGACAAACTAAAATTACTTGGATACCAAGGGTAGTCACGTGCATGTAGGGCAATAGTGGTGCTGTCTGTGGCAATTATTGTTGTTGATACTGATGGATAAATAGGGTAGTGCATTAAAATCTATTTGAAATCATACAATCCATTTTGTTACAGTTAACAGGGTTCCATAGAACTTATGCCATTCTCAGGAACACTCTTCAACAAGACATCGTCTTACATAAAAAACTCCATGTACTTTAAAACCACTATCCAAAACCTTTCATTCATCCCTTTTTAGGAATATTCCAGCAGACGATACACTAGTTCTCCTGTCCAAAATGATTCCCCTGACATTTGCAAACTCTAAGCATTTTCTAAAATCAGATTATTTTAGCTGGAATAGCCATCTCTTTAAAGAAATTGAAGGTGTAGCAATGGGCTCCCCACTTTTGCCCCAATTGCAAACTTATATATGAAATCATTTGAATATTTGGCACTGAATTTGCTCCCCCAATCTTAAAGTATGGTTGAAGTATATGGACAATATCTTTGCCATTTGGCCACATGGCCTCTAACTTTTTACATTTCCTCAATAATATCCATCCTCGTATTAGTTTCACTATGGAAGAAGAAAAAAAGAAATACAAACTATAGATCAGTTTGTATTTCTTCAGTAGTTCTTAAGATTTTGGAGAAATTAGTGAGAGATTAAGTACAGTATTTAATGTAATCAGTGGTGTACCTCAGGGTTCAGTCCTTGGGCCACTATTATTCAATCTATACATTAATGACATCAAGCAGGGTCTACAATCTGATTTGCAATTGTTCGCTGATGATGTGAAGATAGGTTGGGCAATCAGGAATGCTACTGATATCCAGAAATTACAAAATGATTTGAAAAGACTGGAAATCTCAGTAAATGAAAATGGCTGTCAGTTTACTGTTAGTAAGTGTAAAGTTATACACTTTGGAATGATTAGAGTTCCAGCAGCATATTATATTAGGTGGGTTATGCTACAAGAAACTGAAGAGGCAAGGGATCTTGGTGTATTGGTGGATAAGAATTTAAAGTTCAAAGGTCACATAGCAAAAGTTGCAAATACAACTCAGAGGAAAATTGCTATGTTGAAGAAAACCTTGACATGAGGATAAGAAAGTAATTTTGCCTGTTTATAAGGCTTTGATAAGACCACACCTGGATTACTGTTCACAGATTTGTTTCAAGGGAATAAAGAAGCTGTGGAAAGGGTGCAAAGAAGAGTTACAAAGATTATATCCGTATTATGGGATTTAGATTATGAGGATGGGGTGCTTAAGGGTCAAAGCTGTATAACTGAGAGGAGAGCTATATAACTGAGAGGAGACCTCCACATAGACTTTAAAGGAATGCGGAGAACTGACCAGGGCTTCTGACCTAATGTTCAATCCTCACCTACTCGTGGTGCACCCTGTTGGGTATCTACCTGGATACTAAATGAACAAGGATGGGCTGGCAATTTGGGATTTAGCCAACCAAATTGTATTCTTATAGGGTTAAACCAAAATACAAAATGATGATACAACATGACAAACTTTCAAGCCGGCTGGGGCATTGCCCAGTTAAACAATGCCCCTGTTGTTTTTCCCAGGGCACCAGGGCGAACAGCGAAAAGTCAGCTACTGGAACAAACACACCGCAACTCAAATATCACCAGAGTTGAAGATCGGTACTATCAACATAAGAAGCCTGAATGGCAAAGAAATGAAGCTAGCTGAGAAATTAGATAAGTACCAGATCGACATAATAGGGGTGACTGAAACAAAAAAGACAAAAGCTGGTGAGATCTTTCTGAGCAATAAATACAAAATGTTATATTCAGGCAATGGCAATCAAGGAAAAGAAGGAGTAGCCATAGTATTCAACACTAAATTCAACACTGAGCGCCTCCGTAGCGCAATTGGAAGAACGATGGTACATTGCGCCCTTCGATTGGAATAGGCCGAAGTTCGATTCTCGTCGCGACGGGAGGAATCTTTATCTGGTCGATTTCAATCGATGGTGAGTTAGCCGATCTCATACGGAGGTAGCAGGGTTTTTTCTCCCGGAAACTCGGGTTTTTCATCCCGCATACATACAAATCGGCCCTTCAGAACACACGCAATTTACAGACAAAAATTACTAGTTGTGGTGGTGTTGGAGGTGGGCGGTAGATGGCGCTGATTCGTAGTAGAGGTAAGGTGTAGAGACAGTTGAAGATGTCCTCCCGCGATGAGTCTTCGGACTCCTTGGAGGTATCAGGAATAATAATAAATACGAGGCTAATCTTCTTGAATGGCAGGCAGTCTTAAGTAGATTGATATGTGCAAATATCAGAATGGGAAACGGGACAATGAGATTTACCTGTGCCTATGGTCCCACAGAAGGCTCTACTAAGGTAGAAGTGGAAGAATTTTTTGAGGCTCTAGAGAAAGCAACTGACACAATGAAAAAGGAAAAGTTGGTCCTTGTTGGGGATCTAAATAGCAAAGTAGGAAGTGATTGTCAGACATACAAAAATGTTTTGGGAAAATGTGGAGAAAAGAGCAAAGCTAATAATAATGATAAATACCTGTTGGATTTCTGCTCAGGACATGGACTGGTTATTACTAACACCATGTTCCAACATAAAAAGAGCACAAATTCACATGGAGAGAATAGGCAAGGAATAAGAAAAGTCTCTTTGACTATGTTATTGTTGATAGTGATGTTTTCTCCTTGGTGCAGGATACCAGAGTGTACACAGGATTTGAAATTGGAAGTGATCACTATTTAGTCTTGAGCAAGATAAAATTGAATTTCATATTGAAAGAATAACACGTAAGAAAGTTTTAAAGTGAATAAAAGTTGAGCAGCTCTCAGATGTGAACTATAGACTAAAATACACAAAGATTATTGAAGAAAAAATGAAAGAGTTTGAGAACAGGAACCAAACTTTTGAGATTCAGTGACAAACCTTGAAGAAAACCCTGATTGATTCAGCCAGATAGGCATGTGGTGAGGTTGTATGCAAGGATAGAAAAATCAGAACTCCATGATGGACACAGGATGTAAAAGAGACAGTGAAGGAAAAGAAGAAAGTATATCAAAAATTCCTGGCAAATAAGTCAGCTTGTGCTCTTAGAGAATACAGAGACAAATGTAAGAACGCTAAACATTGTGTAAAACAAGCTAAATAAAAGTCATGGGAGGACTTTAGCAAAAACATAGAAAATGAATATCAGAAGGTGGCAAAATATTCTGGAGGTTGTTGAAGAAGCTCAGAAAAAGAGTGCTGTAAAATTAGTGACGATAAAGGTGATATGAAAACAGGAGAAAAAGATATCCTTGAAATATGGAGTAATTACTTTGAAAAATTGTTAAATGAAATAAGCAGTGATAGCACAGTAGTAAAAACACTCAACAGGCATACAGTTAGGAATACATATCCATACTTGGAGTAGAAAAAGCCATCAAAGGCTTGAAATGTGGAAAGGCAGCAGGAGTACTTGATATTCGACAAGAAATGCTTAAGTATGGTGGTATAAAAGTCTTACAGTGGCTGCACTGCATAGTTCAGAAGGCATGGACAGAGGGACGAATTCCCGATGATTGGAGCAGAGCTCTCATAGTACCTATATATATAAAGGGAAATAAAACTGAATGTGAGAATTACAGAGGTATTTCCCTACTGAGTGTTCCTGGCAAGATCTATGCAAGTATGCTTAAGAAATGGTTGAGAAGAATTGTGGAAGAAAAGCTGGATTCAGGCCAAATAGAGGCTGTCAGCATCAGATCTTCACTTTACGACAAATAGTCGAGAAAGCATGGGAATATAACAAAGATCTGTATTTAAGTTTTGTCGATCTGGAAAACGCATATGAAAAGGTGCCAAGAGAAAAGCTATTCAATACGCTACAGTTATATGGTGTCAATGGGGCATTATATCCAGCAATACTTAGTCTTTATTTGAGTTGTAAATCAGCAGTCAGGATTGAAGAAAGTATACAGGAAGATGGTTTAATGTTAAATCTGGTGTGAGACAAGGATGTACATTATCCCCTCTGTTACTCATTATCTATATGAACTATATTATGAAGGAAAGTGGTATTAAACCTGATATCAAAATTGGAGATGACAGCTCTTTGCTTTATGCAGACGATGTTATACTTCTAAATAAATCTGCTACAAGTCTGCAGGATTCTCTGAGACTAAATTGAATAACAGTTGTAATAGATATGGTATGAAGGTCAGCAATAAAAAGACAAAGACAATGTAAACAGGCAGAATCATTGCAAATGTCAACTGCATTGTGAATGGAGAAGCCGTGGAACAAGTAAAACATTTCAGCTACTTAGGAACTATTTTTAGTGAAGATGGTAAATTAAATATGAAAATAGACAACAGAATCAACAAAGCTGGTATAGTAGGAAGTCAATTGAATAAATTCATATGGAATAAGAGAGAAATTAGTCAGTACACTAAATTTGCTATATACAAGACAGTGTTCAAACCAGTTTTAACTTATGGATCTGAGAGCTGGGTCAGAAGTAAAACACTTGACCAAAGACCAGAGACTGTAGATATGAGAGTCCTGAGAAAGATTAGAGACGTGAACAGATGGCATCAATGGCAATATCATATTAAAAACGAGGATATTAGAAAGAACTTGACAATATCAGCATCCAGGAATGCGTTAGCAGAGCTAATCTCAGGTGGTATGGTCACTTAAACAGAATGGGCGAGGAAAGATTAGCAAAATGACCCAGAGGAAGACCAAGATATAGATGGATTGATACGGTGCAAAATACAAAATTGTATTGCAATTAGACAATAGAAATATAAGATCTGATAATGTTGGAGTCTTGACAAGTAACAGACTGATTTGGAGGAAAATTGTAGATAGGAAGTTAGTAATGATGTAAATTTTTTATGTAGTACTATGATATCCTGTACACCCTTTGAATGTACATGGCAGGAATTTGACGATGATAATGATTATGAGGATAGATTGTGAGTATGTGGATTGCAGACTCTGCTTAACAGGAGAAAGAGGGGGTGATATGATATAGGTCTATAAACTTTTGAATGGGTATTATAGCATTTCAAATGATGAAATTTTTCATTATATGGAAGGAGGGGAGAGAGCACAAGAGCATCTGTGGAAGTTAAGTTTGTTTGCAGTCAAGAAAGAGGTAAGAGCTAGGTTTTTCTCCCAAAGAGCTGTGAGTGGAATAATTTGCCCTTAGGGGGTGGTGAGTGACCTAGTGATAATGAATTTAAGAGTAGGTATGAATGATAGCAGGGTTGGGTAATTTACAGCCTCCCTCGATGAGTCCTTGACTCCCTGGAGATCTCAGATAATAATAATAATAATAATTAGAGAGAGAGAGATGAGGGTAACGTTATCTGTAAGGGTGAACACGGATCTATTAAGGGATGCTCTGGTTTCAGTAATTTGCTTGCCTTTTATAATAAAAGGGCCTCAACTGTTTAATCTTTATATCAATTACATGGTCACTGGATCACAGAGAATATTCAGTTGCTTATAGATGATGTGAAGCTGAGAAGGGTTATTAGTAGTAGTGCCAATGTGGTAGCCCTTCAGAAGGATTTGGATAAGCTAGACAGATGGGCAAAGGAATGGGAATATCGATTTAATGCAACTACATGTAAAGACCTGAAATTTAGGATCCACTGATGGAAGGATGCATACTCTATTGGTGAAACTATGTTAGTAAAAGAGGAGGATGGAAAGGATCTTGGGGTAATGACTGATAGAAATTTAAAGTTTAAGGGACATACTGTAACCAGAGGACTGCTGCAATATTAAAAAGGATAATGAACAACGGTAGAAGAGTGATAGTTCTACTGTATAAATCCCTAACCAGCCTACATCTGGATTACCATGCTCAGATCTGGATATCAGTATTTGGAGGAGATAAATTAACTATGGAAAAGATGCAGAGGTAGATAACAAAAATGATAGCAGGACTGACAATGCTAGTTATGAGGTCAGACTGAGGGTCAGAACTGCAGAGTTTGATGGATAGAAGAAGAAGAAGAAGAGGCAATATAACTGAGACATTTAAACAGTTAAGAAGAAGTTATATGTTTGACAATAGGAAGATATTTTGTATGGTAGAATAAGGGGGGGAGCAAGTACAAGGGGCCATCCCTGGAAGTTATGAATGGAAGTAGTGAGGAAGAAGATGAGAAGTAGCTTTTTTTGCATAGAGGACAGATGGATAATGAAATACATTACTTCATGGGATGGAATAGTTGGAATGATAAATGAGTTTAAGGAGTGGTATGACAGTGTTGTCTGACATGAACCTCCAGTGATGAGTCATGTGACTCTATGGAGGTCGTGAGCAATAATAATAATAATAATTATTATAATTAATAATAATTTATAGAGCTGGGTTAGCTTATGGAAAATCTAATTTTTCTGACAGTGTACACTGCAAAAATTGCACAGGACCAGTTTTGCAAGCTCCAGTTACAGCACATGAACTTTTCAAATTGATTCTCAATTTTTTTTAAATTATATCTATTATTATGCTATGATCAGTAGATAATATGAGCAAAGAGCAAACGACATCTATTTTCATAACCATTCTCCTATGATCAACCAGAACACACATTACATGATCTTGCAAAGGCATACCATGACCTAAATGTATGATTAGTAACTATGTGTAAAGCTCAGTGACATATATCAGTGTTATAAGCAATAATCTTCATATAGCATTGAAAGTATAAAATCCATCATATTTTACATCATTCAAGTGCTTTAACAGCTGATGTAAGAGTAAGAACTTGATGATCTCCCTTGAATGGCCTTCCTCTTTTGAAACCTTATCTTAGCTGATCAAATAAAATTATGGACTGCACTATCTTGATGCTGCATTGTTTCAGAAAGCTTATGTGACTGAAGAATTTTAGAAGAGTATGTTCTAATGAAGAGTGGTTATGCAACTATATATTGATATACCGTGCTAAAAGTCATATGAAATTCAAGAATGCCATAACAGTCTTAACTTTTGTCACTTAACTTTTGTTAAGATAGTCTTAATGACTGGAGGCAGCTTGGGGCTTTTATAGTAGAGAAAGATACATTCAAAATCATCATATTTGAATCATAAAAATTTATTTCACAACATTTTATCTATTCAATAATTTAATTTGCTGGCCTGGTTGGCCGAGCAGTTAGTATATCTGCTCTCCAGCCAAAAGGCTGCGGGTTGGAATCCTGCTGTGGACACGGATGTTTGTGATTGTCTGTGGAAATATTAGCGGTGGAGGCAGGCGGTAGATGGCATTAGTGTAGTTGCAGTTAGTTGTAGTTGGTGGATTGAGTGGTGGAGACAGAGAGATGTAGAGTAGGTGTCCTCCCTCGATGAGTCTTTGGACTCCTGTCACGTAATAATAATAATAATAATTCAGTATTTAGTAGTTAAATTAGAAATTAACAAATTTCTAATTAAAAAATTAGAAAGGTTCAGACCTATAGCAGTTTTAACCTGTATATGGTAATGAAGAAAAGAAGGAATATTCATTGATTTTATACATCCATTAATCAATAAAACATGCTAATAAAAATAATAAAATAACTTTAAAAAATTGCAATTATTAATAAATACATTTTTTTGTAGTTATGAAGAATCTGTATCAGTTTATATTAAATTTTATATTATATAAACAATAATAATTATTAATAAAAATTGCCAGTCTGGTTAGCCGAGTGGTTAGAGTATCTGCTCTCCAGCCAAAAGGCTGTGGGTTCGAATCCTGCCGTGGGCATGAATGTTTATGATTGTCTGTGAAGATACTAGGGGTGGTTGGCAGTAGATGCCATTAGTGTGGATGATGAAGGTAGTTGTGGTTGGTGGAGACAGAGAGTTGTAGAATAGGTGCCCTCCCTCGATGTGTCTTTGGACTCCCTGGAGGTGTTAAGTAATAATAATAATAAAGTAATTTACTAATTCCATTGCAATTAATTCACACAGCTGGGAAAGATATATGAGGCTCGGTTTAGAATTAATCAATATCACCTAAATTCAATGATCAGAGGATACTAAATTCTTAGCCTTTGGAAATTTGACTTTTCAGAACTTGACCAATTTTGTTATCTCTTGTATTTAGAAGTCAGCGAGCAGCACATTGAGCACAAAATCGTGAGATTACATGCTTGTTAATAGTTCAAAAAAAAAAAGAGCATGCTTTATAATAAAAAATTTAAAAAAATACAGGATTGAAAATAAAAAAAATTTTCAATAATACTAAAATGTGTAGTCTTAATTTCAATTTTTTTTAATAATAAACTTAATCCTTTCTTGCTTCCTCTGATGAGCCACCACTATTGATATTAATGATGATGATGATGATGATATATGTATATATATATATATATTTGCATAATTATGTCATAATCCATTATAATGTAACATTTGTGATTTAGTTTAATTTAGTTGTCTTTCACACAAAAACTAATGAGTGTATTTCATAGTCTGAATATGCAAACAGGAAATAGGATTTATGGAGTTGCCTTTTCATAATTAATTGAAGCATTTTAAAGTTGGATTTTATTGTTAAGCATGAATTATTGTTAAACAGTCTGTACTGCTAAATTATTAGCAGTACAGACTGTTTTTTTTTTTATTTGAGTATCACTTATGTAATGTAGTAGTTGTCCCTTATGTTGCTAAATCAGATTATATGAGACTCTTTCTTTTATGATTGATAGTGTAGTATTTGTAGTAACTCTAGTCTCCTTTGAAGTTCATAAGACTCCAGATAGAAACCACATGATTTGGTAATATTGCTTTAGTTGCTCAAGTTAAGCACATTCGTGAATTTTGCAGATTATATGAGAGAAAATTAGCTAAGCAGGCCAAAGCAAATCCAAAAGTTTTTGTTATGTAGCAAGTAAGAGGAAAAATGACTTTAATCAATGTGATGGTAGAAAGGTGACAGAGGTAAAAGAAATTGTCGAGTTGCTGGGTGATCATTTTGCAAAGGTGTATAATCCAGGTGGAGATTTTGCAGTTACTGATGTAATAGACACATATCAAAATTGAGGTAGATGAACAGGCAGTGCTCAGCATATTGAAAAATATCAATGTGAATATAACAGTGGGACTGGATGGCATGTCAGCCAGTGTACTACATGAATGTGCAACAGAATGGCATTGACTCTGATGAAGTTGTTCAATTAAGTCTCAGTTCTGGCAAGGTTCCAATGGAGTGCATAAGAATAAAGGTGGCTCCAAGACAGAAGTAGCAAGCTACACACCAATTAATACATCAGGAGTGGTTGTTAAGTATTGACAAAGTTGGTTAAAGGTGGATAGATAGGGATAAGATATCCTATACTGGGCAGCACGGCTCTGTAAATGGTAGGTTCTGTCTTAGTAATTTACTCACTATAATAAAGTGATTGCAGAACTGGATAAAGCAAAAGGCTACACTGTGATACTCTGAAAATTTGTAAAGGCATTTGACAGAATACCACATGGAAAAACTATTACCAAAGTTAGAGCAAATGGGAATGAATATAATGCCAGTAGCATGGATGGGAGGGGGGGGTGACTGACAGGTACCAGAAAGTAGTACATGATAGAGAGTGGAATCTAGGAGAATGATGATATAGGGAAAGATTTAAGAGAGAGGGAGGAAGGGAGGTATTCAGTTTTTTGCTGATGATGGAAAACTAGGAAGGATAATAGTTGATAAAGGTGATACAGATATCCTGCAGGATGATTTAAATAAATTGGGATTGTGGGAAAAGGATAATGATTATCAATTTGATGTTGCAAAATGTAAAGTTATGCACTTTGGGTTAAAAAGGTTACATACTGTCCATGAAATTGATGAGACTAGGGACTGAGAGATAATAGCAGACAGAGTTGAAGCTCAGAGGGCATATTGCAAAAGTTGCTGAATTAGCCCGAAGGATTACTTGGATGTTGAAAAACATGCTAACAAGTAATAGGGGAAGTTATTATCCCTCTTTATAAGGCTATGATTTGGTTTTATATTGACTACTGTGTACAGATTTGGTCACCTGGGTTTTTTGGGGATTAGAAGATGGTAGAGAGGATTCAGAGATGGGTGATCAAGCTGATGAGAGGGCTGTGGAATGCTTCCTATGAAGATTACTTGACGATGTGTTAGTTACAAAGTTTAGTTGAGAAGTAGAAAAGAGGAGACATGATAGAAACTTATTGTTATATTGGTACCAATCTGAAATATAAGAAGGAATGACACAGCAAAAATATAAACTGGGTAGTATGAGGAGCTATATAATATTTAGGTCAATTCTTTAGTTATTTTTCAAAATAATATAACAATCTACCATTTTTATGGACAAATCAGTGAAAAACTTCTTTTGATGGCATGGAAATGTGCTCTCCCCTTTTCTTTTTTTGTACATGCTCCCTTTTTTTTTTAATTTTTTTTTTCTTTTTTTAAACTACTACGTTGGAGGATGTTCAGTATATTTTTATAGATTTAATATACGCTCACAATTATTTCATTTCCAAAGGATTTTTACTTATATTTATGTTCATGATAACTGAAATTTATGTTTATGCTCACAAACTGAAAGATTTTCAGTGATAAAAAGAAGTGTAATTACTAATTACATTATTATTATTATTCACAGCAGACCTCTATGGAGTCAAAAGATTCATCATAGAAAGTCTGTACTTTCACTGTTTCTGGTCTTCTTTCCTAATGAATCTCAGCTGATGTAATTAAGTCATCACAATTACAGCATTCATAAAATCAGAGGTATCAGTGATGTCAGTTCTTTTTTTTTTTTCTTTTTCTTCTGTTCACTTTTCTCAAAATGGATGATTTTCACAATCTAACACAGAAAGTTAATAGTTAAGATTTTTCTTTGGCTTTCTTATACTATTATTTTATAAATTCTTTTTCTTTATTCACATTTTATTTTCTTTGGCTTTCTTATACTATTATTTTATAAATTCTTTTTCTTTATTCACAAAAAGCCAGCAGGTGGATTCTTTTCGAATAGTTTTTCAAGAATGGCTGGAGCCAGTGCTAAAAATTTGAATCTTGAGCCCATTTTCTCAATATTCACTAAAATTTCATAACTTGAGAGTAGGTCTTTTTCTGCTTCTGGATTCAGTTTTATTAATTTCTGTACATAATGGAAAAAAAAAAAAAATATATATATATATATATATGAAAGACAGTTACACCATACACACCAGATATATATTTTTTAAACATACAGTTCAAAACATTATTTACTGTATACAGGAATTTAACTACCAAATTATATTTAATTAAAAAGTAATTATAATCTAAGGATATTCATGTTGGAAAAGCATTATGTTTTCTGCCTACATAAATTAGGAAATGCCAAGCTGAAAATGAATTAACAGAAAATAAAAACAGTGTAGTATTTGCCTCATACACACAAGTCATCCCATGAAATACATCTCTTAATATTATCAGAGAGAGACCTCAAGGGAGTCAGGAATTCAAGGCTACTAAATCCACAACAGCTGTCATGCTTTCTCTTACTCTTTCTCACAAAATGCACTCACCACTTCAACAGGCAAATTATTCACTCACTGACAGCTCTGCAAATGAAAAATCTAGCTCTCACCTCCTTTTTAGCCACACACAAACTTAACTTCCATGGATTCCTCCTTGTCTTCTCCCAATCTTCCATATAACAAAAAATTCCATTAACTGATAGCTTATGAAAGCTTTTCAGAAGTTTACAAGCCTCTACCACATCACCTCCCCCCCCCCCTCTTTCTTCTGTTAACCAATGTCTGCAGCTCACAAACTCTCAATCCATCATCTACACTCTTAATCCTAATATCATCTTTGTAACTCTTCTATGCCCCCCCCCCCCTCCACAGCTTCTACATCCCCCTCAGAACCCAGGAGACCAAATCTGAATACAGTAGTCCAAGTGCAGATATATCAAGACTTTCTAAAGAGTTAAAATAACTTCCTTATCTTTACACATCAACATCTGCTTCGACATTGCAAATATCCTCAAGCTTTATTTGCAATTTTGGCTAAGTGATCAAATCAGAACTCCAATAGCCTCATCAGTTTCTTCAAGCTAATACCACCAACATAATATGCAGTCAGATATCTTATTACATCAAAGTGCATAACTTTACACTTACTAATAAACATTGAACTGACTACCATTATAACTTTTGTCCACACTTGCAGCCTATTCAAATCATTCTGTAAGTGCTGCATATCAGTAGTCCATGATTGACCTGCCCATTTTTGAATCATCTGCAAACAATTCAACATCTTCTGTCAGGTCCTTCCCAATATAATTAACAATCAGTTGATAATCTTAAACTGAACAACAATGGGTTCAAGGCCTGATCCCTGGGGAACACCAATTGTCACCTTAAATTTGGCAGATTCACCCCATTTCCCACATACCACTTTCTGAAAACAATCCCTCACTCACTCACTTATTCAAGTCAATAGTTTATATTCCAATCCCATATTCTCCAGTCTCTGCAATGGCACTTCATGTGGTATCCTATGAAATGGCTTAGCAAAGACTAACTGTATCAGAGTGTGTCCATTTCCTTTATCCAACTCAGCCATGACATTATTATAAAATACGAGCAATTTGATTTCTTGCTGTTGAGGATATCATATACTGAAAGGTGTACAAATGAATGGGTGTTAGAAAAGATCAGTAGAATTTAAAGGCTCCTTAAGGATATTGACAGAAGAAAGTTAAAATATTTTGGACACATCCTTCCATCCTTATATATATATATATATATATGTATATATAAGGATGGAAGGGGAACTTCTCAGAACAGTAATAATAAAGGTAAAGTTCCTGGAAAAAGAGGAAAGGGTAGAGCATCAATGAGATGGATAGATGGTGTGTGTGTGTGGAGTGACTAATCTTCAGAGAGTTGAGGCCTCCAGAAAAGCAAACAACAGGACTACATGGTGAGGCCTGGTGTGGCACATCAATGAGCATCGGAGTGCCCATACGGCATCTGTGGATGCCCAGCGAACACATAAATAGACTCCAGAGAGATACTGATAGATCAGTAGTTTGAAATCATGATCCTTGTACAAGGGGATATTATACATTCTTTCCATTCAGGGATCTTTCTTAAACTGACACTTAAATTAAACAACTAGATTAAGGCCTAACTATTCAGTTGAATGCTCCTTAAGCATATGTGCTGATATCCCATCTGATCCTATTGCTAAATTCTTATCCAAAGACACTTAAGTCTCTTTTGACACTTAAGTGTTAAAACGAAATAACTGGGAGGAGAACTCCACATAGCTATTTAAGGAATATGGAGAACTGACCAGGACTTCTAACCTAATGTCCAACCTCACCTTCATGTGGTGTGTCCTGTTAGTAGGTATCTTCTGGGTACTGAACGAACAAGGATCGGCTGACAATCTGGGAGTTAGCCAACCAAACTTATTCTCTCTATTGGCTTAAACCATAAATACATATAATGATACAACATGACAAGATTACATGATGGCAGGGATGTCGTTGGGTTAAACAGGGGCTAAACTGTTTTTGTCAGGGAACCACAGCGAACAATGAAAAGCTGGCCACCGGAAGAAACTCCAACTCAACATCAAGAAGAAGAAGAATAAACCCAACATTTAAGTGCTGTGGTTACAGCACTTAATACATTAAAGCAAAAACAAAAAAAAATGTAAATATACAGGTTGTTTTGAAAAGAATGTCCCGATTTGAAAATTGTTGTCCGATGTTGTCCGTGCAGCAGGTGGAGGGCACATTGAGTGGGTCATTCTTTTTGAAACATCCTGTATATAATTTATTGTTATTGTATAAATACTGTAAAAATGTAATCTTATTCAACTGCAACTATAAATTACCAACTACAGCATACAAAAAAAAAAAAAAAAATTATATGAATTTCATTTTCAAAAACCAGAACAATACATATTGTAAACGCATAATATATAATCATAATTTTAATAATAAAAATTATTAGTAATTAAAAATAAATAATCAAAAAATAAAAAATAAATAAAAAAAATTACTGCAACCTCCATGGATTTGGCAGACTCATTGTGGGAGGTTCATTAAACTGACAACACATTTATCATAACAAATCTTAAAATCTTTAATACTCCTTGCATTAATAACACATTCTGGTAATGAGTTCCTCCATTCACTGAAAATTCTCCATGTAAAAAATCCATTCCTCACACTCTTACATAAGTTCTAGGTATGGCCTCTGGTTTTTCCCCTCTCGCCTTCTGCTCTTTTTATAATCTGGATTAATCCAATAAAATCCTCTCACCTCTAACCAATGTCTTCTCATACTGCACTTTTGCTGTCTTTACCAATTGAGTCACCTTCCAAGCTTGCTTTTTGTACTCTTCATACAACTGATTATTACCAACATTCATCTAGTGTTGCCTCCACAGTGCCTTCTTCTTCTTCTTCCAGATTTCACACTCAATTTCTTTATTCATCCATTTGTCTCCTGCCTTATTAGCCTTTTCACCTTTGGAAGATACTCAGAAGATGCTGCTGAGCTCTTGACCAATGCTCATGCAGAGTCTATATACTACCCACTCAACTTATCTTTCCATGCTATAGCTCCCAGTTGTCTACTTAACATTCCATAATCAACAGTCTTGTAGTTCCACACATAGGCCTTTATAGTTTTCATATTACAACTGCAACCCAGGCGATCACTTCATGGTCACTCTCACCAACTAGCAGAAAGACAAGCTCTCAATTCACAATCACATCTTCTGATGATATAATCAGATCTAAGACTTCACCATCATGTATCCTCCGTGTCATACTGCCTAAGATTGTTGTCCTTTCAGAACTCAAGAAATTCATTCTCCTTATTCCTTGAAGCTATTTCTTCATTTCAATCAATATTGCCACAATTGAAATCACCCATAATGATCACCCTTTGCTTGCTCACTAAGCAAAGTTGCCTATACCCTTCTTTATCTCTATCCTAAACATTCCTCGGACTGTAGCAGCATCAAACCAAATATCTCATTATATCAATCTGCATCATACTGCTTCAAAATCACTGCTACTTTTTTTTTTTTTTATTCCTTGTATTTCAACCTTGTGTGAACATAATTCCTGTAACCATCAGCAGCACCCCCCCCCTACCCCTTCTTGCTCTTCCTATATTCAAGGAAAACATCATATTCTTCAATTTCTATTCCCATCAAAATACTCATCCAACCATGTTTCACTTATTCCAACTATTTTCAGGCAAATAAGCTCAATCAATGTAAAAATTTCATCTCCCTTACTCTGGATACTCCTGATATTCCTAAAGTAATTCATTTCTTGGTCTATAACCAGTCCTACCCATGCCACCTTTCATCTATGACTTCTCCATACTTGTTGTTGCCTGTTTACCTCTACCTTTGTTCCACATACCCCCCCCCCCCAGACTCAAGTACTTCCCATATATTCCAGGCCATTCCACTCCTATGCCGACCATCTCCATAAATGCATCATTACTGCTTTCAGAATCCCATTTCCTTAGATTGTCTCCCCTGACATCTCTGGCCCACCTTGTTTCCATGTTCAACTTGCATTCCTGTTCTGACATT
Organism: Typopeltis vanoorti; assembly: GCF_054136105.1. Taxonomy (NCBI): domain Eukaryota; kingdom Metazoa; phylum Arthropoda; class Arachnida; order Uropygi; family Thelyphonidae; genus Typopeltis; species Typopeltis vanoorti. Next base: position 48,994,637 of record NC_143559.1, read on the forward strand.
CTCATTGTCAGAAAGTGCAATTGATATGAATTCATTAGCGTGTATATACAAGTAGCCCAGTCATGAGGTTACTTCACATTCAAACTTGGTTTGCTTACACTTGGATAAAGGATGAAACCAAGAATAAAACTTCTTGGCATCTTTAATTTATAGTATAATCAAGTGGAAAAGCTTTCAGCATCTACCTCTAATCCAGAGTATTTTAGTAATAAGGTGTGATATCTTTTGACTACTTGTATATGGAAACATAACTTTGAATTACTTCGACCTTAGTATAACTTCTGGGTCTGGCTCCCATTGATGAGACCTCAATAAAGGTCACAGCCAGGCTGGATAGTGACCATAATGCATAGCATTATACATGTCTGTAAGAATATGTGCATTGCATTATGGGATACTAAGGCAATTCATGTGAAGTCATTAGCATCTATATACAAGTAGCCCAGTCATGAAGTTACTTCATGTACAAACTTTGTTTGCTTACACTTGGATAAAGGATGAAACCAAGAATATAATCTCTTGGCATCTGTAATTTATTGTCTCACCTAGTCCACTCTTTGGCTCATTTGCATAATCTCTGACTTCCACTGATACTTTGTTCACATCACTGATTACACTTCTTTCCAGGTGACTCACTCCAAACCCACTGAGATGCAGTTCATCATTCTTACAGAGTTCTATTCATCCCTTAAACTCATCTCACACATGCACAAACTGCACTCCTTTGTCTTCACATATTTCTGCTAACATTCAATTCAAGATCTTTGCTTTCCACTACAACTCATCATTGTCCTACCTGGGACATACAAACTACTCTTCCTACCACACCATTATCTATTCAACAATCTCCTGATATTCATCCTTGCATTCTCCCTCTGTCCAACCAAATCATTTGTTCCAACTATAACCCTAATTCCCTCAGAAGCTTATTTCTTGTATCCAGTGCCTCAATCACCCTGTTCATCCTCTCTCCTGGAAAGCAGACTTTGTGCACTCTGTCATTCACTACATCTTTTATAACAGAATATCTGTATAGTGCTACTCTTGAGTCATTTGATACTTCTTTTTCTTCACTATCTTTCATTTCATTCTTTTGCACTCTTCTGTTCATTTATACCATATGTTTAATTTCATTTTGTATATGCCTCATCTCATTTCTCATTTTAATCATTTCATTCTTCAATTCTTGCAGTCCAGCAATTGTTCTCACTATTGCATAGTCAGTCAAGCTTTTTTCCATTTTCACAATTGTGCCAGCTCTTGCACCATTAGTCAGGATCACTCCTGCTTCCACATTTATGCTTTCTTTTCCTTTTCAAATAATTTCCATTTTCACTATCACATTCTCCACACTCATATGCTCATGCTCACTCTTCTGGATTTCATTCTCAGTTTTACACCCATTACTGCATTTCATCCAGTATTCTTCACTTCCTGCTTATGACTTTCATTCAAATCACCACAGACCTTTACTCTATCATTTCTTTTGTTTAATCTTTCAATAAATACATTTGTCACATATGTCCAGGCATACATATTACACTCCCAACAATGAACCATCTTAGTAAAATCCACATCACTTAACACACTTGATTTTTGTGCAGTTGTCTAGTTGTTCTTACTGCCTTTTTTAGCTGTTACATGCAAAATTCTCTACAAAACCTACTAATAACCTCAATAATTAATATGTATTCAGTCTCAATATCATTAATTAAATACATTTTCAGTGGAAATGCATATAATTCTTCGAAAATATTCCAAAAAATTATCTTTGCTCCAGTGATACTACTGAACTCTCTTTCATAAAACTAATAACAATCTTGGAACCCAGCTGTACAGACTATGTCATGGAGCTTTGTAAAGTAACTTCTAACCTCTAAAATTAGAGTAGTCTCCTGCCAACTAAAGACTTTCACAAACAATCATGCAATACAGGGATTTGAATGCACAGAACTTTATACTATCCAATCTGTTAGTGAGCTCAACAATATTTCAAATACACATACTATAAGCACATTTTTTAATTAATGCATACTAATTATCATATCATAATTATGGCATCTAACATTTAAAATACAGCCTTACCTCCAATCTTAAGTCAATAGCCATGTTCTTTAAAAATGTTCTCTGTTCAATAGGACCAAAAGTCAAAACTAAAATTAAATTCATCTTGTCTATTAGAATATATTAGCATATTAAAGTAGATTAAATTAAAAACTAAGATGATTAAAATATTTAGGCATTTGCACTCTGAGCAAAATTATTCATTCAGAATATGATAAACACAGAATGAACTTTAAGTCATTCCATGGCAATTCATTATTATTTATCATTATTTGGCATAAATATACCAAATTTCTAATTAAGCATGCCAGATTCATTAATTATTATTTCCAATCTTTGCATTTTAAGAATACTAAAACATAAATTTAAAATTAAGTTTTCATTAAAAAAAGTTGAAAAATACTATTTAAAAATAGCTACAAAAGGTATGAGTAAATGATCACAGATATGAAAAGTAACCTTGCAAAGTTATTAATGCATGAAGAAATTTAAAAAATTTCACCATTACTCTCTGTTACAATCTCTCAAAAGGTGTACAAGATGCTGTTACGATGCAACAAAATGACTATATTATTACTAATTTTGCATCAACAGTTTTCCTCTACATTATTCCATTATCTGTTAGGTATGCAATTTTATATTTGCTAAAATGTATTAATTCATTCACATGTCGGTTTTCCTCTGGATTTCATTCCTGCAATTCTGATTCTGTTTTATGTGACTATCTTAGATCAACACTGGGGTATGTGAGTACTATCAATACTCATGTAAACTTTTTTAAAATTTTAGTAACACTGGCGTATCCTCTCGCAGGGAATGAAATTTGAGAGAAGTTATAATATTCCATTCAAACATGAATAATTTAAGCTTTTTTAAGATTTGCATTATATATTACAAACATGTGGAACTTTTTTTAAATTATTAAATGGATTTTTAGTTATAATTATGAATCCAATATATATACAGAATTACAGAAGAAGTAGAACCAAAAATTATGAAATTTATATATTCAATAATAAAATTTAATGAGACGAATGAAATTGTTTCTGTTGGAGAGAAGTTCATTTGGTGAAATCCAGTTCTGTATTTGTTATTTTCAGCTCTATGCCAAGAAGACATCTTGTGACACAAACTTGATTAAAAACATATAGATGCATGTATGGGTGGTGAAACAATTGCTAAGGAATACTGCAACTTAAGATATGAATCTTAAATTGCAACATTGATGTGAAAATTAGGAGAGTGTTCTGATTGTGTGGTTTGAACTCTTTGAATTAAACTCTTAATGCAAACAGTTCGAACCATGTGGTTGGAATGCAATTGTTTTATCAACCAAGAGCCATAATAGAGGTCAGTCAATACATGCCAGGAGATACATTTAATTTAAAGCCTCTTTTAAGTGTTTTTAGTTATCGAAAAATTAATTATACAGTATATCTGCACTTAAGTGTGACAATTTGATGAAAAAATATAGAGGTAAAAAAAAAGGCAATTAAAATTTTTAGAAAAAAGAGCATCATATCCCTAAAAACCTTTGCATACCTTGGGGATACATCTACCACACTTTGGGAAGCACTGCTCTGAGTGATAGTGTACATTGTTAATGTTTGTACAGATGCTGGTATTGGATTGGTAAAATGAATGTAGAAGAGTTTTTGCTGATAAAATTTTGATGTTATTTTGGTGTTTTGGGTATACTTTTCTTATTTTTTATAAGTTTTATTGCATTCTTAATATTTTTTGTGATTTTTTTGTTCCTTTTTTTTAATACATGCTAGGTGCTAGCTCCATTCTCTAATTTATTAATAACAGTGTGTTGAATATGTCCAGCAAGCAAGTCATCACATGCACTGCATTAAGTTTATCACTGACTGGTGTAAAAAAAGACAAAAGCATACAGAGAGGGAAATAATCACATTTGAGACTGAGTTTTCTTAAAATTCTAACTATACACTTAGAAATCCTGGAAATCGTGATAATTTTTCAGATGGTATGTAAGATAGATATTTATTTATCATTTTTAACATTGCTCTGGTATCTATTACTGATGAATACAGATTTATGTAATGGTACCTGCCTGCTACTCTTTGAAAGAGAGCTCAGAGAATAATAAATATAGTGACAACTATAGTCATTTTTTTTTTCAACAGACAGAAAACTGCAGTAAAGTGTTGATATTATTCTGTCTTGATGGTGAGACATCTAAGAATGGCACACATTTATTCATTTCCACTTCAAACGTGAACTACATATGAGAATAAATATTGATAGTTTTTGCATAGAAATGTATCTAATTCCTCTTTCTGCAAAATTCAAGATGTTGGCAAGTAGCAGAGGTGTAGTAATACCAAACCACTAAATGGGATAGGCCAAACAATGTCTAGAAGCTGTTTCTCAAAATCCTCTTTAAAATAATTAGCAAAAGTGGATAAGATCAGAGTTCCCTCTACTTGTCTGCATAATTTATTCTGGTAATAAGGTCTGAGTGGATGAATATTATTCAAGTAAAGTATTCCAAGTATCTCTGATCTTGGTTAATTTTGCTATTTATTTTGTTAAGCAGCACCAATTTTCAGGTTTGGTACTGCTATGTAAATGACATTCTTGCTGTTTGCTAACCAAACGGGTGGAATTCAATACTTTCTATGAAATTACTGCTATCAATTTAATCCCTTATTGGATCCTCTGTGATATGCTGGTGTTTCTACATCCCATATTCTTGAAATGTCTCCTCTGACAGATCAGTAGCTCAGTTGCAAGGAAAAACAGGATTATATAATCCAGTTATTCATTGTAACAAAATAGATGCTGATTTTTCTCTCAAAAATAGTAACTGATTTCTCTGCTTCTGTAAAAGCAAAACGACTGCTGGAATAGATCTGATACAAGCAGAATTAATAAAAAAAATGTTGGTACAGACTATTGCAAACAACTGTACCAACTTATTGCATGATCCGGATTAATGAAACAATTCCAAAAGAATGGAATATCAGAGTCATATCAACATATGACTCTAAAACATGGGTATTATCAAAATACAGATGAAAGATCACTAGGTTATTTGAAAAAAAGGTTCTCAGATGCATTTTTAGAATTGTACAGGAAGCTAGTGCATGTGTGGAGAAAAAGATATAACCATGAACCACAGATTATTTAATAAGCTATATATTATATATAACCCAGATGTTATATAACCCAGATGTATATAACCCAGATATAACATGAGCTACATCTGGTATTTATTGATCTGGAGAAAGCATATGATAAAATGCCAAAGCAAGAGGTCTGGAGGTGTCTGAGGGAGAAGAAGGCCGGAGAAATATGTCAGGCTGGTGCAGGAGATGTACAGAAATGTGAAGACAAGAGTTCAAACCTGCCTGGGAGAGACAGAAAGCTTTCCAGTGACAGTTGGCTTGCATCAAGGGTCAACATTAAGTCCATTCCTGTTTAATATTATGATGGAGGTGGTGACGGAGGAGGTGAGAGAAGACATGCCTTGGACTATGTTGTATGCAGATGACATTGTGCTGTGTGCAGAATCAAGAGAAGAAGTGGCGGTTAAACTGGAAAACTGGAGGAAAGTACTGGAAGAGAGAGGTAGGAGACTGAGCAGAAGTAAGACAGAGTATATGTGTTGCAAAGTGGATGGCAGCCAGCAGACAGATCTGGAGCTGGAAGGAAATGACATCAGAAAGGTCAGTGACTTTAGATACTTAGGTTTAACAATGAAAGAGGATAGTGAAGCTGAGAAGAAAGTGGGATGCAGGATACAAGCAGGATGGAGGAACTGGAGTGCTATGCGATAAGAGGGTGCTGATCAATCTAAAAGGCAAAATCTACAAGACAGTAGTGAGACCAGCTATGACAGATGCTATGGAAACTGTGGCCCTGAGGAAAAATAATATCAGCAGGATGGAGATAGTGGAGATGAGAATGCTTAGATGGGTGTGCGGTGTGACCAGAAAGGATCATCTGAGAAATGACTATGTAAGGGGAACGGTGAAAGTTACAAACTTAGGAGCAAAGATACAGGAGGCAAGGTTGAGATGGTTTGGTCATGTGATGAGGAGGGAGGAAGAGTATGTGGAAAGAAAGGTCATGCAGGTGGATGTGCAGGGGAGGAGGAAGAGCGGGCGGCCAAAGAAGAGATGGTGGAGGAGGACTTGAGGATGAAGCACTTGGATGTGGCTACAGCCTAAGACAGGAGGTTGTGGAGGAAACTCACTACAAACAGTGACCCTACTTAAGTGGGAAAAGCTGCAGAAGAAGAAGAAGATCCATAAAAAAATAATAAAATAAAAAGGTGATGTAATGATGTGTTCTAATTATAGGAGAATCCGTCTATTTTATACTACCTATTAATTTTTTCCAAAAATTTTCAAGAGAACTTCCTCTTATAAAGAGAATCGCACTGATGACTATTAATGTTAACAAAGTGACCAAATTTTCAATGTATGCCAAAATACCTGAAAAATGTAATCAATTAGCCTGGTCCAAAAAACAAATAATAAAAAAAAATGGTGTCCAATAAGGAGATTCCTAGCTTGCTTATTGTTTATTATAAAATAACTTGAAAAGGTAATTAGAGATACTGGTATTAACACAAGGGGGGGGGGAAACAGCTATCTATTACAAGCTATCTATTATCTGGCATGCACTCATGATATTGATATTATAAGAAGGACACAAAAAAGGCACGAAAGAAACCTTTATCAGTCTTGAAAAAGGCAGCAGAAAAAGATGCAACTAGGAATGTTTATGCTGGTGGTCTTTTCCAAATAGAAATCAGTACCTATAAATTTGAAATTATACATACTTGGGGTCAGAAGTTAAGTTTAAAAAAAGTGTAGAGATCCTGAAACATATTCCTTTTGCCAACAGATGTTTCCATTAAGTCACATTTGATCTCAAGGGAAAAAAAAATGATGACATATAAAATACTTGTAAGTGCCAGTATCAACATATAACTCTGAAACATGGGTATTATCAAAATACAGATGAAAGATCACTAAGTTATTTAAAGAAAGGTTCTCAGATGCATTTTTGGAATTGTATAGGAAGCTAGTGCATGTGGAGGAAAAAGATATAACCATGAACTACAGATTATTTAATAAGCTATATATTATCATCATTGCCGGTCTGGCTGGCCAAGTGGTTAGCATATTCACTCTCCAGCCAAAAAGCTGTGGGCTCGAATCCCGCCGTGGACATGGATGTTTGTGATTGTCTGTGAAAATACTAGTGGTGGTAATGGGCGGTAGACGCCTTTGGTGTAGTTGCTGTTTGTTGGTGGAATGAGTGGTGGAGTCAGTTGTAGAGCAGATGCCCTCCCTCGACGAGTCTTTGTACTCCCTGGAGGTGTCAGGTAATAATAATAATAATATCATTAAAATCAATAGATTAATTAGGATGAATATGTTACACATATGGATAACCACAGGTCAGTTAAGGTGTTTAACAAGGAGATGTGTTTTGCATTATGAAAGATACTGAGATAGGAGGGATGTTAGCTTGGTCCACCTTTGCTTCAAGTTGCCTGGTGTTGCACTAACTTACCTCAGTCCTGAAAATATTTTCAGGCGCAAACTTTGTTTGCTCACACTTGGATAAGGATAAAACTAAATTTATTATAGTCTAACCAAGTGAAAAATAAACTTTCAACATCTTTCTCTAAATCCAGAGTAATTTAATAATAAGATGGCACACCTTTTGGCTACTCCTATAGGTAAAGATGACCTCTCCATTGCTTCTGCCTTGGTCTTCATCAAATATAAAAAGCCAATGAAGCCTATTGGCTCTTTATATTTAAGTAATTTAATGGGGGCACCTTTTTTGACACCTCGTATAGCAAAGTATATAAGTTCTTTTCACTATACCCTTGGTATTGATTTGGTCTAGCTACTCACTGATGAGACCTCAATAAAGGTCGAAACCGGTCAGGGTAGTGACCTCCCACCATAATGTATAACATCATACATCTCCTAGGAGATGTGTTTTACATTATCGGAAATACTAAGAATAGTGACCAGAGCTTTACCCACCTTTGATATGAGTTTCCTTGGTTTGTACTATGTACTATGTGCTTTAGCTTACGCTAGTAGTCACCGATACTTTTATAGTTTACTATATTCAGCATGAAACTCTTTGATTCCAATCTTTGAGTTTCTTATTCGGTTTTGAAATAATGTGGGATTTAATATCCCCTTAATTTAAAATAAGTTACTTTAATTTTTGGATGTTTTAAGATCATCATCTGGAGTATACACATATATAAATACAGAGACAAGCTGCATTACATTTCAAAGTGTAGTATGCAAAGTGATTTGATCAACTGTTATTCTACTAGTCTGACCTCTAGTGGGAAAAAAAAACTACATTAAAGCTATATCCTATTTATAACATGATCAGAGAACAAATTCATACTAATACTTTTTAACAGCAATAGTAGTGGCCTAATCAATAATTTAATGTAAGTGTTTGTTATATTAAGGTAAAGAAACTAGAGTACTACAGTCCTAATTATAATTCATAATGAACTCTTATAACAAATTATTATTATTTTTATTATTAACGCCAGACCTCCATAGAGTCAAAAGACTTTGTAGGAGGCAAACAATGTTACACACAAGCCCATCAAACCATATTTTAAACTTATTCAATGCACCTGCATTCCACTCAGCAACCACTCTCCATTCAAAGAACCTACTCCTTATGTTCCTCCTCACACCATCCTTATACAGCTTCCAAATATATCCATTTATTCTACCCCTTCTTCCATTCTACAAAAAAAATTTTCCACATTAACCAGGTAATAACTCTTTACTCCCATTCACAAATCTTTGCAAACTGCATTCCCTCAATCCATCCTCATATTCAACATCCCTAAAACCAGTTACAACCTTAGTCAGTTTTCTCTTGACCCTTTCCAACATGTCCTCATTACCATGAAAATCAGAGGACCAAATCTGTGCACATAATCCATACAGAATCTCTTTATTTCTAAAAGTTAAGGTCTTCCACCACACCACTGCCATAATCTGATGTGATGTTTCACAACCTTTGAAACCTATGTGATGTTTCACAAGCAATGTTACCTATGAACTTCAGATCCTTCTGCACTACCACTTTGAGATCTCTTATTTCTCAACTTCCTCCAAAATTTCCTCACCTAGTGTATACATTGCATCCCATTGTTGCCTACCAAATTTCAGAACCTTACTCTTTACAACATTGAATTGACAGTTCCATACTGTCGCTCATTTGTACAATCTATTCAAGCCCTCCTGTAAGGCCACAACATCTGCTTGATTCCTCATCACTTGCATCAGTTTCACATCATCTGCAAACAGTTGTATATCACCAGTTAAATCTATCCCAATATCCTTAATATACAAATTATATAAAAATGGTCCCAAAACTGACACCTGCAGCATACCACTAGTGACTTTCTTCTTTCGAGATAGTGCTCCCCCCTCCCCATACATAATTTGCTGATACCTATCTGATAGCCATTCACCTATCCAGCTCACTAGTCTCATCCAATCCCATCTGCTTCAGTTTAGTGACCAACTTGTGGTATGGCAATCTATCAAAATCCTCTCGAAAATTTAAGTATACCACAATATATGCATCTCTCTTGTTCAATACATTTATCACCTTTTTACAGTACATAAGCAAGTTTGTAAAATACGATCTCCCCTTAACAAACCCATGCTCACAAGCACAAAGAATGCCACTGTTTTGCTTTTCTTCCACTACTTTGGAACCTGTGCTGTTACCAGACTGGTTAAATAGGTAAGTCAAGGCTGATGCTAACTCCCTGAAACATAACCTTAAGACATGTGGTGTCTTAAGTCCTATTGCCTTACTGATGTCTAGCTTCCTCGCTCACCATTAAGGCTGCTATCATTTCATTCTCTACACTTGAGCTTCTGATTTCACACTGAGGATGAAACACCATGAATACCTATGTCCTCTGCAATAGTCACCAATCTCCCGCTTTCATCCATTAACATCATCTTATCATAATCATTTCTCTTTTTAATTGCCACATATCGAAAAAACTCACAAGGGTTTTTCTTGGCAGGATTTATTAATTTCTGCTCATACTGCACTTTTGTTGTCCTTATCAATTATTTACAACTGAGTCATTATCCTGGCCTGCTCTTTATGTGGGTAGAATAAGTGACATCCATATTCTTGGGATTTTTAGACCATAATTTTTGTTAAGATAGACTGGTTGATTAGAATTTTACAGGCCTCTTTAAATTTGTGCTCATACCACATTTTGGTATGATGTAATGAACAGGTGCCTTTCCAGTCAATTCTATTTAGGGCATGATAAGAATGACCAGATTTTCCATAGTTATTAAATTTAACGTATCATTTATTATTATTATTATCATTATTATTTGACACCTCCAGGGTGTCCAAGGACTCATCGAGGGAGGGTACCTGCTCTACAACTGTCTCCACTACTCAATCCACCAACTGACTGCAACTCCGCCACTAGTATTCCACAGACACTCACCAACATCCATGCCAACGGCGGGATTTGAACCCACAGCCTTTTGGCTGGAGAGCAGATATGCTAACCACTCGGCCAGCCAGGCCGGCAAAAAATAACTACACCAATGCCATCTATCGCCCACCACCAACACTTTCACAGAATGTTCCTTTTTTCTGAAGGAATTGTGAGGCAAGTTGCAGGTGCACTGAATACGGTATACTCCAGGGTGGGCCAAGGGAGGAAGGTGATCCTTGAAGGTGTTGAATAATTTCTTTAATTTTGCAGGAGGTTTAAAGGTGGCAATACTGTTGTATTCGTGTAGTATGCTGTTTATTTTATCTGATATCTCCTTATGAAATGTCTACAGTTTTATTGTAATCTTGTTTATTATGAAGTACAATCTTCTGAAAAATTTCGTTGAGAATTTTTACTGTAGCCATTTTTTAGGAAAGTATTGCTGATAATTTTTAATTAAGTGTTTGCTCATTGGAACAAATATTTAAAGCCCTATTTTTTAATATGTTTTGACACCTAGGTTTTGTGTTGGGTGGTGGTGGTAAGAGTAAATGTGTATATATTGGTCAGTATGTGTATGCTGAAAGGAAGACATGTGACAAGTGTATCTAGAAATGGAAGTGTGTTCTGACTTTTGATCTCGATTGTGAATTGTATGTTTGTGTTGTATATTTAAGTGGCTGAGGTAGGTGTTTAAAGTCCAATGGCCATAGGGCCAGATAATGAAAACATTGTTTACATTCCAAATCCAGACTTTGTGTTTCCAAGTAAAAGAATCTCGTGCATGTTGCTCAAAGCTTCCATATAAAAGTTAGCAAGTCCATGAATGTGCCATTATCCCCCCCCCCCTCAATTGTTAACAGAGCTTTCTGATAATGCCCTGAATACCCTACATAGAACTGAATGGAAAGGCACCTGTTCATTACATCACACCAAAATAAGTGCAAATTTAAAGAGGCGTATGAAATTCTAATCATCAAGCATAATATTAACAATAATGATGGTCTAAAAATCCCAAAAATATGGAGGGCACATATTCTTGGGATTAACCACATAACCTTTTGATCTAAGAGTTCATTATAAATTATAATTAGAACTATAGTACTCCAGAATCTTAGCCTTATTATTGAGGCCATCCCTGGAAGTTGCAAAAGGAAACTGTCAGCAAGGAGATAAGGAGTTCTTTCTTTGCATGGAGGGTAGTTGAACCATGGAATGCATTGCCTGATAGAGTGGTGAGAGCATGAACCATTAATGAGTTCAAGGAGTGGTATGATAGACTGTGTTTTCTAGGAGGGGCCTCCCATAATGAGTCTTTTGACTCCATGGAGGCCTGGATCATAATAATATTAATAATAATAATATAGTACATACTTATGTTAAATTATTAATCAAGCCACCACACTATTGCCGTATTAAAAGAATTAATATAAATCTGTTCTCTGACTATGTTATAAATAAGATAATGTGGGTTTTTTCCTGCTAGAGGTCAGCTCAGTAGAATAACTGTTACTTTGGTGATCAAATAACTGTTACTTTGGTATACTGTTTGAAATATAACATAGCTGTGTGTGTGTGTGTGTGTGTGTGTGTGTGTGTGTGTGTGTGTGTGTGTATCATTATCAGCCATTGTCGATTCACTGCTGGATGAAGGCGTTTCCCAGATTACTCCCAAACTGCCTGTCCATGGCTCTCCTTTTCCATGTCACTCCTGCAAATCTGATGATATCATCAATTCATCGTGATTTAGGTCAGCATTGTGGTCGTTTTTCCCTCTCGTGGAATCCAATTCAGTACTTCTTTTGTCCATCGTTGATCTTGTCTTAGAGCATTATGCCCAGCCCATTGCCACTTCAGATGTTTCACTCTTCCTATGATGTCAGAGACTTTGGTTTGATTTCTCATCCATGTATTCCTTTTGTGGTCCAATCTTGTGATACCAAGCATACTTCTTTCCATACTAAATCAATCTTGTGATACCAAGCATACTTATTTCCATACTAAATTGTGTTGTTCTTAATTTTTGAATTTCCTTTGCATTCAGTGTACATGTTTCACGGCCATATGTCAGTATAGGAAGAATACACTGGTTAAAAACTTTTCTCTTCAGGCATAATGGTAGTTGGCTTTTGAATATTGAATGTAATTTTCCAAATGCTTTCCACCCAAGCATCATGTGCCTTTTAATTTTGTCCATGATATTTTGTTCCATTGATATCAGTTGTCCTAAGTATATGTAATGATCTACTTGTTTAATTTCATCATTATTCTTTACCAAAATGCATTGCCTGAGAAGGTTCTTTACACTCTTTGTGTAAAGAACCTTCTCCTACTTACCCCCCCCCCTCCCTATACGGTTGGGGATAGCCTCTTGTTCTACCCCCTTCTCCATTCTATGAAAAATCTCTTCCATATCAACCTGATAACAACCCCTGACTAACTTATATGTCTCACTCATATCCACCACCACCACCCCTCCTATCATGAGACTTTGATTTACATTTTCTCAATCTGTCCTCATTCTACTCCACATTTCAAAGACCGCTGGCCATCTTTGTGAATCTTCTCTGGATCCTTTCTATCATATCCTTGTCATAATGAAAGTCTGGTGACCAAATCCATGCACAATAATCCATGTGAGACCTGATCACTGCCTTATAGAGTGGCATCATAATCTCTTTGTCAGGGTCCTCTGCATCATTGTCATTATCTGATATGACAAGTTCACAACTTGTACAATGTAGCCCCTGAAATTCAGATCCTTGTCCACCACCACTCCCAGATCTCTCTTATACTCTACTGCCTTTAAAGTTTCCCAAATCTGAAAACATTACAATTTGCAACATTGAACTGACAGTTCCACTTACTTACCCATTCATGCAATCTATTCAAGTCCTCCTGTAAGGCCATAACATCTGATTGACTCTGCATTGCTCTCCCCAATTTTGCATTATCTGCATATCCTGTTAAAACCATTCCAATATCATTAGTCTCTATAAATTTAACAGCAATGGTCCAAAAACTGACCTCTACTGCACACCACTATGACCTTCCTCTTTTGGGATACTGCATCCCCATATACAACTTTCTGATACCTATCTGACAGCCAGTCACTGATCCAACTCAGTGGCTGTTACCCAACTCCATCTGTTTCAATTTATTTAACAGTTTGTTGTGTGGAAGTCTATCAAAAGTTTTTGCAAAATCTAAGTATACCACTGAATGTGCATCTCCCTTGTGCAATACATTTGTCACACCTTGTTATAGTATATAATCAAGTTAGTAAAACATGATCTCCCTTTAATAAACACAGGCTGATAACCACAGAGAATACTGCTGTTATCAACCCGTTTCTGTATCCTACTTCTCACTAATCTCTCTCTCTCTCTCTCTGTACTTTCACCACAACTCCAGATATACAGATTGGCCTATAACTTATCACCACCTTTATTCACTTGAACAATTTTACCTTCTTTCCACTCTCTTGGAGCCTGTGCTGTTATAACACTCTTATTAAACAGACATGTTAATGCTACTTCCTGCTTTGGAGTTTTAGAGCTCTCCTTAAAATTTTTATTTACAGAAGGAAGATACTTTTTTTTTTCTCGTGCAAAAAGCTAAATAGTTTTTCTCTTAATAGCTATTTAAACACCATATCCTTTTATGCAATTAATCAATTGGGGGTTTAGATCTGGATACCGAAAAAGTGCTATTGGAGTTTCATAAAACGGTCTGTACTTGAATAAATAAGGGAATGCACACAGCAACCGTTTTTCTTGATATTGTATAGTACTGTATTGTCTAATACTGTACATTGAATTGTGCAACTTGAAAGGTATTGTATAATAGTGTACTTTGAATTATACAACTTGATTTGTATTGTATAATACTGTACATTGAATTGTGCAACTTGAATTGTATAATATAAACATCTTGTATATGTGATGGGAATGATAATAAACTGTTAAACTGTTTAAAAAAAAATCAGATGGAGGGAGCAGGGTTTTTCTCCCAGAAACTCGAGTTAAGTGTCTTTCTCTTGAAAGGAGTTTTAATGGAACAAGACAACTTTATGTACCTTCACTTTACTGACAGTATAGATGCAATTTTTTTTTTGCTGATTTTCAAATGTTTGTTTGCATGGAAATGTCAAATATACGAAATGGCTCACATCCCCCATCAAACCTCTCCCCAGCCCCCCGTTCCCTTTTTCATCTCTTTCCCACCCTACAAAAAGAGTGCTCCTCCCTTAAAAATAATATATGTATATATTTTTTTTATAAAAAAAAATGGGTATTTTAAGATTCGGATTTTCATGAATTTATAAAATAATTGTTTGACAAATATAATTATCCAGAAGTTCTAGGAGAATAAAATGTATTTGGAACTAAGATAATTACAAAAAAAAAATTATGGTGACATCGATCTTGCATCGTATTCTGAACTCTTACTAGAATTTTCATTCTTTTTAAGTTTTGAGAGAAATAATTGGTTAATTTGTTTTCAATGGTTCTCTTCATATTTTTGATGCATTATTGCACTTTTCTTCATAAAATACTTTCTCCAACACCATACAGCAAACTACAGCAAGGACATAGTTTCTTATCAGGTCCATTGAACTTATTAAGGGTGTAGGAATGACAAATGACCAACTGCGACGTAGCATTGGGTGAGGGCGCAATATTGTCAGTTTTCTTTGGTTTTGAAACTTCGAAACCGAACATAGACTCAGGTCATTGCAGTCTCGAGAACTCATTTCCAAATATTGTAATACTACTGCGAATTTTCCTCACAATTCCTGTAAGTGTTGTTAGTTGTGAGAGGAGTTTTTCTAAATTAAAATTGATTATGAATTACCTACATTACTATGAAATGGACTTTGAAAATGTCATCGATGATTTTGCTAACAGAAAAGCAAGAAAAATCACATTTTAGAATGTTGAAATTAAAGTTTTACTTCAAAAATAAACATAGTGCTTTAATTTATTTCTCTATACATCGTTTTGACTTTTTGTAGTATTTTTGGTATGTATAGAGATGGGCGGCAAAAGCTCTAGCTACACCACTGGGTCACTGTCTTGTTTTCTGAAATGAAAATCACAAGAGCAGCAAGCTTTTTTGACCAATAGTTTTAAAAAAATACCAGGGCATTGCCCTGGCCAGACTACACCCCTGCCTTGCCCATCATACTGTAACTCGCTAAACAAGACGTGGGCCGTGTGTGTGCTGACATACTGTAAAAAGAAAGATACAGAGCCTTAGTAAACAAGCTGTGTGTGGTCGGCCGCATATTCGTGCAAGCGACCGTATCATAACCAGAGACATACGGAGACAATGGTTGCTATCCTACTCGCCGGTGGAGAGAGAGCCGAGAGTCACTGTGACATCGATGTGATGTACCTTTCGTTTCATCCCCCATCCGGTGACGTCACTTCTGGTAGCGAATGAAGACGAGGTACCCACTCAAGCACTAGTTTGTCCACTGCGGTCTCCAATAGGCTACCATGTTAAAGAACCGGTCGTTGGAAGGGAAAGAGTCCGATTTTCGAAATGGATTAATTCCCAAAGCGGAAACGGGTGGGAATTTTAGTAAGTTGCGCTATTCCCACTAAAAGTTAAGAAATTGCATGACATGCTAATTTTGGAATTTCAAGAGGAGACATTAACATTCAAGCTTTGTCTCTAGGTGAATATAAAATCATATGTGACTGCGGGAAGCTATATTATGGCCAAACTGAGAAGTCCATCCTCCTGCATCTCAAAGAACATCAGAGAGACATCGCTTATAGTAGAACCAGAGCTAGTGCCCTCTCAAGTCATGTCCTGTTCTCAGTGAACACAAATAATGAAGGTCGCCAACATAAAATAGACTGGAATACAACATCAAACATACATATATGCCATGATGAAGTAGAATGCCACATAGTTAAATCCAAAGAAATTATCCTAGACTCTTCTTACATAAACAGTAACCTTAGTTATAGTTTGCCAGACTCACATAGCTCTGCTATCAGATACTGGCACACTCGTGAAATCATACACTCGCATATGCCTAACAACAGAACTTCAGCCTGGACTGTAGCTTCAGTTCAACCTTAATTTCAGTTCATGGTCTGTTATTATAGCGTACAATGTTTCTTAAGGTGTTTTTTGTGTTTACTTTTAATGTTCTCACACCTGAAGAAGTTGGCATTCTGACGAAACATGTTGTATGTTAGATTAAATTAATTTGTTTTTCTGATTCTCGGAATTGCTTAACATGGTTTTGCTTAACGTGGGATTTGATTAACGCAGCGAAATTAATTGCGACAATCCCTTTATATATAAGTGGCAAGAATTTTAATTAACGTGCCTTTAAATTTACCATGCAAAAATATATAAGCCTCGAGGAGTGTTTCCTGGCCGAGAGAAAGAAAGTCGTAAGCACGATGTTGATGATAAAGCACTTAGTCATCTAAACTCTCTTAATGATCTGTGTGAGAATGTGAAAGTTTTATTCTTTCCAAATACGACATCATTGGACATGGGTGTCATTGCAACTTTCAAAGGCAGGAGAAACAACAATGGGAGAAAATACGATTACGCTCCAAGAATTTTGGAAAAAATTTAACATTAAACATGCAATTGAAAACATTCATGACTCGTGAGAGCAAGTGTCTTCTAGCTGCATGAGAGCTGTTTGGAAAAGGAAAAACCTTTTATAGAATGCAGTAATAACTTAGGTGGTTTTCAAAATCCTGTGAACAACGTGGTTGAAAAAACGTTACAATTGGTGAAGACCTTGGTTTTGACAGTGTTGATGCAAAAGATGTTAAAGAATTATTGGATTCAAATTCAAAAGATTTCAATGATCTTCTTGAAATTGAACAACAACGCGCATATGGAGATAACGAACAAATGGAATGTGAAGATGGTCCCAAAGGGGATAACAATCAAAAAAACTGGATGGAATATTTCACAGTTTAGAATCCCTTAAGCAGCAAGTAATGGATATGGATCCAGATGTTAATCGAAGAATGCTTGTTTGCCGAGGTCTAGAGAGTCATTTTGCGTGTTATCGTAGAATTTATGCTGATACGAAAAAAAACTAAAACTGTTCAAATGACTCTTGATAACTTTTTTTTATAAAAAATTGCTAACTAATCCAGGTACAAGCATTTATTAAACATTTACTTTGCATTCATTTTTTATCTTTCCTAAAAGAGTGCCATATAAAACAAATTATTAATACAGTAATCGATCATGGATGAATTGTAATTTTTAGCATTGATTATTATATTTGATTAACATGATTTTGATATAAGTGGTAATATCGAGGGATTAATTAAATGCGTTAATCAAGGGATACCTTTATATTGAAGCCAAGTTACTTAATCATGACATGGCATTGAAACTAATGCATTAAGGGGAAGGTGAGGTATTTTAGGAACTCTTCACTTCAACTTGAGAATGATCTAAATAATATATATTAATACTACTGTTAGTAATAAACCACATTTACATAAATGTCTTCCATTTATTAGGAAACACATTCCATTCATGTCATATATCTTGCATCATGCATTTGTGCATGAAGACTGATCGATTGTAATACTACTACTAATAATAATACTCCTACCTTTATTTTGGACCATTTTCTTTAAGAAGGCAAAATCCACATCAGCAGTCAAATCTGCAGTTCCAGGTTCACAAAGAGGATCATGCAAAGCATGATTACGAAACCCCTGTATTTATAAAGATATTTAATTATTTAAAAAAATCAGGTTGCAAGAATACAATAATTTACTTATATATCTTAAAAATTAATATATTACAGAAGAAAAGTCAAGGAGAAAAATCTTAATTTCATATATTTCCTATTAATAGATTGAGAAGAACTTGTGTTTTTTTAAACTAAATATGGATACAATTAAAGCATGAAGGGAACGAACAAGAGGAAATGTTAGGAGCAACAGCAAAAGTCTCTCCGACCCTTTTCATGATATGTCCATTAGTGGGTATAACATAGACTAAGATCTGTCATGGATCTAAAGATGAGTATGGGTACTGGTAGGCACTGATACTGATTAACAAGTGAGCCTCTAGATAGTGAGATGTTTACTGTTAATGACTATCTCCATTATTCTGGAGAGGACTTAAATGACAGCAATTGTTCAGTAGTTTGATGGAGATTTTTATTTTTTGGAATAGACTGGATATATCTTGCTTCCATGTATTTGAATAAGTGCTGGCCAAGTATAAAAGACTAGGCAACATAGGTCAAGTATTGGTTCTGGAACACAAGGTTAGAATACTAATGGGGAGACACCATCAGAAAGAGAGAACTTTTTGGTATCTAGGTTATTTAAGGTCTTCTGATGTTTTTTTACTGAAAGACCACAGAAACATATGCTACACTGTTTCTGATATTATTATTGTTATTATTCTGGCCTCCATGGAGTCATCGTGGGAGGTCCTTTCTAGGAAACAAAGTCTATCATACCGTTCCTCGAACTCGATGACCGTGCTTGCTCTCACCACGCTATCAGGGAATGCATTCCATGGTTCAACCACCCTCCATGCAAAGAAACCACTCCTCACCCTCTTGCTCACAGCTTCCTTCTGTAACTTCCAGGATGGCCACTTGTCATCGGTCCTTCCCACTGTTCCACCAAGCAAAAGAACTCCCCGGTGTCAATCGTGCCACTACCTCTCAACAGTTTAAAAGTCTCAATCACATCAACTCTCCTTCTTCTATCTACCAAACTTTGCAGTCCACATTCCCTCAGCTGATCCTCATAACTAACATTGTACCATTCAGACACATCTTTGTTATCTGCCTCTGTACCCTTTCCACAGTTAATTTTTCCACTTCAAATTCTGTGGACAAATTTGAGAACAATAGTCTAAGTGTGGTCTGATCAGGGTCTTATACAATGGAACGATAAGTCATTTATCTTTGCAGGTCAGCGTCCTTCTCAGTATTGCAACAATCCTCTGGGTTACCTTCACCATCTTTGCAATATGTTCCCTGAATTTCAGTTTTCTATCAATCATCACTCCCAGATCTCTTGTCTTCCCTACTTCCTCCAGTACAGTTCCTCCAATTGAGTATGTTGCCTCCTATCGATGTATCCCAAACTTCAGGACTTTACATTTTGCTGCATTAAACGACATCCCCATTCATTTGTCCATCTGTCTAGTTTATTCAACTCCTCTTGCAGGGCTACCACATCTGCACTATTACTAATAGCCCTTCCCAGCTTCGCCTCATCTGCAAATAACTGAATATCCCCCTGCAATCCATTGGCAATGTCATTGATATAAAAGTTAAACAATACAGGTCCCAGTACTGAGCTCTGTGGGACCCCACTTGTAACCTTCTGCCTCTTTAATATCGTCCCACCATACACAAATCTCTGATACCTATCAGACAGCCAATCCTGAATCCAATTGACTAACCCAACATCTAAACCCATGTGCTGCAACTTAAATATCAGCTTATCATGTGGCACCCTGTCAAATGCTTTTGCAAAATCAAAAAAAATGGCAGTATGTGCCTTTCCCTCATCAACTGCTCCTGTTACTTTATTATAAAAGGCAATCATATTACTAAAGTAAGAGTGTCCCTTAACAAATTCATGTTGACTCTCACAGATAACATTACCTTCATCTCCAAGATCTTAACAATTACTGATGAAACACAAACTGGCCTATAGTTAGACACATCTGGTCTGCTACTGCCCTTATGCAATGGCACTATCTTACCTTCCTTCCTTCCTTCCATTCCTTGGGTACCTTTCCCATAGTCAGACTTTCATTGAAAAGCCAGGTCAAAGGAGCTGTCAGTTCTTTAGTACATTCTCTCAAAACCTGTGGTGAAATACTATCCAGTCCCACAGCTTTACTGACATCCAGGGTACTCAATATTTGGAACACACTCTCCTCTTGCATCTCTAAACTTGAACCAGCCCTATCCCTCTAGTATTAAAACTTACTTCTCCAGGATGAAATACTCCAATGAAGTGTTTATTGAACAACTCCACTATGTCCTCTGCATCGGTCATTCTATTCCCATTTTCATCCCACAATGTCATTCTTCACACAATCTTTTCTCCTCTGACTTGGCCACATAGCTAAAAAATTCCCAGTATTTTCTTTGGATCTTAGTGCCAATCTCTTCTCATATTCCAGTTTCACCTTCCTAACCATACTAGTCACTCTCCTGGCCATCTGCTCTCTCCACTCCTTCTTCTTATATCCCTTCCATAACCTCTTTTTCACCTGCAGTTCCTGTTTGATATTGTTTATCATCCACTTTACACCAAATTGTGTCCTCTTCTTTCTTCGTGGAATACAGCTTACTATTGCTGCTAACAAATATTCCTTCACCATTTTCTAAGCGCTAATAATATCCCAGCCTTCCGATTCTACCCTCCATGGAACTGCCCCAAGTTGATATCTAAGACTATTATAATCACCTGCCATATAATTCCACACACGTTCCCTTTTTTTTTATACTCCTACATGTCTATTCATCTTCCAAGTCAAAATGACATGGTCACTCTCTCCAACTGGTGCCAAATCCAAAACTCTTGAACCTCTTGTTCCCTCTATTACATGTTGCCTAAGACATTTGTCCCTCAAGAATTATAGAAATTCTATTCCCTTATTACTGCATGCATTTTCCTCTTCCCAACTTATACTGCTGTAGTTAAAATCTCCCATAACAATAGGGATCTCATACATCCAGGTTTGCCCGGGACAGTCCTGGTTTTATTACTTCTGTCCCGGCATTCCGATATGTTTAGTTCGGGACGCTAAATCCCAGATTTTTTAGAATATAAAAATATTAACATTTCTAATAAGAATAAGTACAAGTCGTAATATTTTTGGGTGCTTTTAAAAATGTATGTTTACAAAACAAAAAGCAGAGACATTTATTTTGTAGTTCGGTGAATTACCAGAATGTTAGAATTTTGGGAAACCGATTTAGTTCCATACATTTCATTTAGCCGGAGAAAAGAATGTCAGAATGAGGCAGACAGTTGCCCAACTGTATTTTAACTAATCGCAACCACGACATATATTTCGTTCATCTAGTCGGCTGTAAATTTTTAGCAATCTTTTGTCTGAAGCTTAGTTCGCATAGCGTATGATATCCGACGGTCCAAAATGTTTCTCATTGGTCGACATGTTTTTGATTATTAACGTGCAATGATAGTTCATTTTCTTTCAACCAATGAGAAACATTTCGGACTGTCGGATATCGTACGCTATACGAACTAAGCTTCACACATCAGGCGCTAAATTTTTTTATATCGCTACAGGGTATGTGATATAACCTAGTTTTGAACTGTTCATTTCGTATTCTTGCATTCTCGTATTAATTGTGAATATTGTATTTTTTAAATTAATAAAGTTATACCATTCGTTACAAAATTCCCAAAAGAAAGTGTAATTTCAATGAAAAATTGAAGGATCTTTTTCCTTTCATTTTCATAACAAAAAGCATTGACTGTGAATAGCTCAAGAGTGAAATGTAGCGTGTGCCATGCAGAATTTAATTTAAAATTTTTTTATTTTAAAATATATAATGTTAACGAATAAAATTTATTTCTCATAACCCTTAATTCTACAAAATTTATTGTGTCCTGGTTTTTTGTTTTCAAAAAATGGGATCCCTACATAACAATCATTCTTCTTGCACTTGTCAAGCTCAACTGCCTAAACATCTCCTTCTGTGTTCCTTGGCTTGTAGCAACACCCCACTAAATATCCTGTCTTGCCCACCTCTACCTCACACCATATGCTTTCAAAACCATTAGTGTCACTGCCTTCCAAAAAGCCTTCACTCTTAGAGGACATAAGTCAGCACTTATCATAAGCAGTACTCCACCACCAAGTTTTCCTTTCCTATCCTGCCAAAAAATGCTATACTCTGCTACTTCTATTCCTGTTATTATATCATCTTCCATCAACCACGTCTAAGAGATCTCAATAATCTTTGGCCAGGCTGATGCGATCAGCAGTTAAGGTAAGAGGTGATTTGCATTGGTAATCAATGTAGGAGTTAGAAGGGAAGACTGATGTCAGGAGATTTGCTTTAAGTGTTGTAAAAGTGAAGCCATATGGGTGAGAGAGAGAGAGAGGTGGAAGTACAGGTGAGCAGAAGTTGCATCTGATGGCCTTTGCAGAGGATCATTTATTAACAGTCTGGTACCTTCATGAAAAGCAGACTTTTTATGTGTAAAAATCAATGTAGTATACAGGGATGCCAGTGTTAGCACTCATACACCATCTCTAAAATCTGAGTAGTTACAGTAAAAAAGAGAAGTATAACAATTCTGGAGGATTGGAAGATAATTGATCTGCAAAGATTCTGTAGACTAGACAGCATATACTTAGGGAAGACTAGAAGACCCTTGTAGTCAATAATTTGAAGCTATTTGGTTGGTATAAGTGAGACACCCTGACAGGAATAGAGATGGAGGGATATGTAGTCTTTTGCAAAGACAAAGAGAAAAGTGAGGAGGAATGTTACCGATGATGGTAGAGGAGTTGCATCCATCTAGGATGGAGATGCAAGGAGAAAATACTGATAGTGTTATTGAAGCAGTATGGTCTGAAGTGGAGGTGGACAGGATGAAATATTTAGTAGGGTGTTGCTATAGACCTGGTAATGTGGAAGGCAGTGAGAAGGTAATTTTTAGGCAAATTGGTCTGGCCAATTAGAAAAGAGTGATCATTAGGGGCAATTTCAATTATGATAATATAGACTGGAATGACGAGACATCAACAACCAAAGAGAATGAATTTCTTGATCATATACAAATATACAGGAGAAGCTGAGTTACATGGACTCAGCTTGTCCTGTATATTTGTATATGCTCCAGATGATGATCTTAATATGAAGATCGAAACGTCCGGAAATTAAAAGAGTTATTTATAACATGGTTGTAGAGTCCATAATTTCTAAATTAAATGCTGATCATTGTGCAACTCTAAAAGAAATGAATTTCTTGAGTTTTTAAGGGATAACTACCTTAAGCAGTAACAGATGCAACACATGGATTGTGGCTCTTGGATTTGATTATTTCATCAGAAGATGTTGTAAATGAAGTGTCACATCTTCCTCCAGATGGTAAAAGTGACCATGAAGTGATTACTTGGGTGGTGGCCAGCCATATCAGAACTTTTGTGAGAAAGAGTTATATGTAGAAGTTTGCCTCCTAGTTTTCCATAATTACCTGCCTTATAGGCAGGTAATTATGCAAACTAGGAGGCAGCTTGCAGCGAGATCATGGAATGAGGAATTGCATGGGAAGGAAATCAATGCTGCTTTGTCTCTACTCAAGAATTATCTGGCAGAGGCAAAGATTGAGTGTATCCTAAAAATCATGAGATTAAATAAGGTAGGCGTAAAATGGATGACTGAAGAGGTGAGCATGCAATCTGGAAGAAAAAGGCATTGTGAAGGCAGCACAAGATGAGTGGAGATAATCAGTTACATGAGGAGTACAAAGAGCAAGCAAGGAAGGTGACTCACTTAGTAAGGGCAAGTGACACTAAAAGAAATTCTAGGGCGTTTTTTCAATATGTGGCCAGTAGAAGGAAGAATGATTATTGGAAGAAGACGTTAGTCAGGATAATGGGAGAATGATAAACACTGAGGAGGATATAGCAGAGGTGTTAAATGAGAAGTTCATTACAATATTCCATCCTTGTGATTGTAACATAATGTGGAACTTAAGTGCAGTGGGAATGGGGGAGGAACCACTGATGGTGAGTGAGCAGAAGGTATACGAGGAAATGAGTAAACATGGTGTCAACAAGGCCATGGGAGTTGTAACAAACTGGTAGTTAAAACTGGAATAGATGGGGTTGGATAGTAGATTAGCGTGTTGGATTGGAGATTGGCTGTCTGATAGGTATCAACAGGTTGTACATGGGAGAGTGATATCCCAGAAGAGGAAAATCATTGGTGGCATGCATAAGGGGGGGGGGGGTCATTGTTGTTTAATTTGTATGTAAATGCTATTAGAAAGGCTTAAATGGTGATATTCAGTTGTTTGCAGATGATGCAAAGTTGGGGAGAGTTATGAGAAGTAGAGCAGATGTTGTAACTTTGCAAGAGAACCTAAATAGACTGTCTGAATAGGTGAGTATGTGAGGATGTCAGTTTGATGTTGCAAAGTGTGAGACTTTAATGGGAAGCAAAGATAGGATTGGTGGGGATATTTTGGAGGAGGTGGAGGAGAAGAACTTGAAATTTAATGGACATTTTGCTAAAATTGTGAGAATGAGACAGTTGATTATGGGAATGATGCAGAGAACACTGACGTGTAGAAGTAAGGGTGGTTTGATTCCACTGTACAAGGCTTCGATCAAGCCACATATGGATCACAGTTCACAGATTTGGTCATCAGGTTTTCAAAAGGATGATGAGATGTTGGAGAGGGTTCAGAGATGATTGACTAAGTTAGTTTCTGGGCTCTGGAATGTGAGGACAGATTGAGAGAATGCAAACTACACAGCCTAGTGGATAGAAGAAAGAGGAGAGACATGATTGAGACATATAAGTTGGTAAGGGGTAATTACCAGATTAGCGTGTTTTTTTATAGAATATATGGTGACAGGGGAAGAATGAGAGCCAATCCCTGGAAGTTGTATAAGGTGAGTGTGAGCTAGGGATGAGGAGTAGATTTTTTGCATGGAGAGTGGTGGGCGGAATGCATTGACTGAGAGTGTGGTGAGTGCAGGGACAGTGAATACATTTAAGTTAAGATACAATGAGCTGTGCATGTGAGAGTGGGACCTCCCATGATGAGTCTCTTGACTCCATGAAGGTCTGTTGATAATAATAATAAATAATATATTAGGAGCTTTATCTGTTTTGGTTAGTTTCTGGGCTGCATCAATTTCATCTAGAGTTACTGAATTGGAATTTGCTGTAGACATAGAACACGAGAAAACTTTTGTAAAGATGGTGGATCTCTTTTTTTCGGTATCTGTAGAAATTTTGGGTTTAATTTTTTTGTACTAAGATTTCTGCAAATATTGCAAAAAATTAGTTGGGTCTCATACCAATTATTAATTCATATGAGACAGTCAGGGGAACTAGATTATGATGGGAGGAATGGTAAGAATCTGTGTGAAAGAGCAACCATATTATACAACTGTGTTAAGGAGAGAAATGTGCATGGAATTTATTAGAATTATCATAGAAATGATTATGAAGCATAAATGATTATTGGTTCATCTGGTTCAGACTTATTAAGCAAGTGCAAGGATGTCAGCACAAGCAAGGCACTAGAAAAGAAGAAAGACCTACAAGTTGTCCAAACCAAATCATGCAAACTACAAAAGTGAGTATACAAAAAATCATTATGCCTGTACATGAATACCAACAGTACTAGAAACAAAGGGATAGAGTTTGTTGAATTAGTGAACATGTTGGGATCTCAGATTGTAGGCAATAGTGAGACCAGACTATCTACATGTGATAGACATACTAACAATTGAGTGTAAAGGGTAGAGTATTTTTAGGAAGAATAGGCAGGATAGAAGATGAGGGAGCAAGCAGTATGCTGCTAATGATATTGGATGATTTGAGTTAGATTAGGGCAGAAAGCTATGACTGCAAGACTAGTAACAATTTTCCATGTAGCAGAAAGTTTGAAGCCATATGGTGTGAGGTAAAGTATAATAAGATCAAATATACTGCAGAGTGTTGTTACAGACCTAGTCGATTGGTTGTTGCTAGTGATGACAAAATGCATGATCAAATAAACATGATGGGTGCGAGGGTGACTTTAATTATGCGATCATTGACTTTGTAGCAATGAAATCTAATGAGAAGAATGAAACCAAATGTATTGAGCTGTTGCGAGACAATTTCCTCAAGCAGAATGTGACAAAAGGAACTCAAGGTCTAAGAGTTTTAGATCGAATTATAGTGTAAGAAAAAGTTTTAGTTAACAACGTGACTGTTCTGTCTTCAGATGGTGACAGTGATCATGCTGTACTGATTTTTCAAAGTGGCTAACTTTATGAATGTTCCTTCCAGAAAAGAATACATGCTGAACCACAAAGCAGGAAATTATGATGAACTGAGAAGTATACTAGATTCTATTCCAAGGTATCATTTGTTAAATGAGAATGACATCAGAAATGCATGGGAAGCATTTAAAAGCTGCTTTCCATGCACTCCTGATATGCAAATGATGCAATATCAGAATGAGTCCCTAGTTCAAAGTGTTCAAAGCATAAATAGGGTAGGAGAAAAATGGATGTATAATCTTATTCAGTAAGTGATTCCTAAGAAAAAGATGGTATGGAAGGAATACCATGTGCATAATACCATGTGTCAGTTATGAAGATATAAAGAGCAGGAAAGCCAGAAGAGTTACAACTACTGTATGGAAAGCTAAGTCTGAATATAAAAAAATAATGGCTTTGCAAGCTAAAGAAAAACCAAAAGAATTCTATTTTATGCAGCAAGTAAAAGTAAGAATGAGCATAAAAAAGTAACTATGCTAAATATACATGTTATGTGTGTGACAGATGCTGAAGAGATTTGTTCAAATAATGAGTGTCCATTTTGCTAAAAGCTACCAACCTGGTGTATGCAACATTGAGCTTACTTCTACCTATTCACTAGATGAAGAAACTAAGGTGTATGAGGAAGATGTACTAGAACTGTTGTACAAAGTGGATAAGAATTTGGCAAATAGGGTCAGATGAGATATCAGCATAGATGATAAAAGGGTATTCAGTCGAACTGGCTGTTCCTTTGACCAGTTTATATAATTTGAGTCTCAGAGCAGAGAAGATTCCACAAGAGTGGAACAAATGTATGATAATCTCATTGCACAAGGGTGGTGCAAAGACTGATGTGTCCAAATACTGATCTATCAGGATTTCTGGAGTGATGGGGGTTAAGATTTTGGAAAAGTTAGCAAAATCTATATGCAGAAATGGATTGACAGAATCTGTAATTTGCAATAAAGAGCATCAGTTTGCTATGTTTTAACAATTTACTCAGATTTTATAAAAACTTATAATTCTATCTTTACAACTTGTAAACATTGAATGACAATGGAGCAAGTACTGATTCCTGTGGTGCACCACTGTTTACCTTAAATCTTGCAGACTACCATCCAGTGGTGTAGCTGGAGCTTTTGCCGCCTGGGGTGGTCCCTGAGTTTGCCACCCCTCTCAATACACACCAAAAATACTACAAAAAATCAAAAATGATGTACAGGGAAATAAATTAAAACACTATGTTTATTTTTGAAGTAAAACTTTAATTTCAACATTCTAAAATGTTATTTTTCTTGCTTTTCTGCTAGCAAAATCGTCAATGACATTGGCGAAGTCTATTTCATAATAATGCAGGTAATTCTTATTCTATTTTATTTAGAAAAATTCCTCTCGCAACTAGCAACACTTACAGCAATTTTTTTGTGAGGAAAATTCGCAGTAGTATTACAATATTTGGAAATGAGTTCTTGAGACTGTATTTTAGAATTAAAAGTTCAAAAAGGTTCAAAGTGCCGCCCAGGGCGGACCGCTCCCTGTGCTCCTCCCTAGCTATGTCTCTGCTACCATCCCTGTATAGCTGTTTGCTAATGATGCAGAGATAGGTAAGAGTAATCAGGAATGCAGCTGATATGCAGTATTTGAAGAATGATATGAATAAGCTGGAATTGTGGGCATATGAAAATAGCTATCAGTTCAATGTTAGTAAATGTAAAGACATTAACTTGGGTGTAATGAAATATCCAATGTCATATTATATTGGTGGGATTATGTTAGAAGAAACTGATCAGGCTAGAGATCTTGGAGTTTTAGCTGATAAGAAATTGAAGTTCAAAATCTTAAAATAAGTTAGATATTATTATTATTATCACAGGACCTATGGAGTCAAAGATTCATCTAGGAGGTCTGTTTGGTCATACACACACAGCTCATCATATCACATCTTAAACACATTCAAATTCTCTGCAGACACCACACTCTCAGGCAATGCATTCCAATAATTCACAACTCCTCATGCAAAAATCCTATATTAATTATAAATATTTTATGACCAAGAATATTTTAAGGTCCAATTAACAATTTTAATTAATATTAATTCTTTATTAATAGTTTCACATTGTGGTATGGCCTCTCACTACAGTAGGTCATGTGTTTTTGAGTATGTGTTTTTGTGCGTGTATACATAAACACATATGTGCACACACACATATAAAGACTAAGGGTTCAGATAATAAATTAATGTCTTATTCAAATGCTTAATAATTAATTAACTATGACCTATTTATCCTGATAATTCAAAATTGCAAGTAACCAATTAAACATGAAAATATAGTAAATTTAAATTTAATTATTTTAGCCTTGTCCATCTCTTAATGGAAGAAATTAGCCAAAACAATGAACTAGCAGGACAGTGTTCAAACCAGTTTTAAGTTATGGATCTGAGAGTTGGGTTAGAGTCAAGCATGAGCTTGATCAAAGATTAGTGAGATCACAGATTTGAGAGTTCTGATAGAAATGAGGACATGAACAGATGACATCAATGGTAGAATCATATTAAAAATGAAGATATTAGGAAGTAACTTGACATTGTTAGCATGCATGAATGTGTGAGCAGAACTAATCTAAGGTGGTATGGTTACTCAAACAAAATGGGAGAGGAGAGGTTAGCAAAAAAGATGTTTGATGCCAAGATGATAGGAAAAATATCCAGAGGAAGACCAAGAGTTAGATGGACTGATTCAGTCAGAAGTGCTTTAGAAGCCTGAAATATAGATACAACAATATTGGAGTGCTGACAAATAAGAATAATTTAAAGGAAAATTGTTGATAGATTAATAATAATGTAAACTTAATTATGTAGTGCTGTCATAGTAGCCTGTACACTCCACAAGGGTACAAATCAGGTAATTGATGATAATGACTACTATTCCAAAGAGCCTTTAGCATGAGACTATTTCTTTCATAATAATAATTTAAAGTGCAAACTTTCCTAACAGAGGTGAAGACTGCACACTGAAGTCTTATAATAATAAATCAGCTAACACCTTTTTATTCCTGTATATGGGAGTAGGCAAGGCCATTTAGCCCTATCTAACTTTTGGAGACTGAGTGGGCAGCTCAATCTCCACTGGTACCAATCAGAGATAGATGGCCCAAGGCTATCACTAAATTAAACGGTACACAGTGAAGAGAGACGGCTCAAATGTGCTGCCATCTCGTGGTCCCTAACCCTAACACAATATATTTAATGTCTGAAATAATTTGGGTTCTACGGTTGATTTTCTTGAGATTATGGGACGAAAAACCCGAGTTTCCAAGAGGAAAAACCCACTTGCCCGTGCCCGAGATCGACTAACTCAGGAACCGGTCGAAAAAAAGCTTAGAAAAATTTCCTCTAGTCGCCGACTAGACTCGAAACCAAGTCTTCCTTCGTACGGCCAAGCGCCGTGGTATGCAAAAGCCACATCCACTGAGCTACACAGGCTCTGAAGTCTTAGCTAGTTCTATATTCTTTATGGATAATGGTCTTGTAGTTTTAATACACGGCATACATCACTAACATCAATGTCTTGTTAGTTGAAAATAAATGAGACACAGGACTAATTCTAAAATTAATATCAGCGTGGTATTATTTTATTTTCTTTCTTTACATGTATCTACCATATTTTTTACTTATTATATGTATTATTTGGATCTGCAATGAAGTTGCACATATTATATGTAGTGAATGAATGATGCTTAAAGATAAGTCATTTTGTCAAAATATTATTATTATTATGTGACACCTCCAGGGAATCAAAAATTTATCGAGGGAGGACACCTACAAAGAACTACACCAGTGCTGTCTATTCCCCACCACTGCCACTAGTACTTTCACAGACAATCACAAACATCCACGCCCATGGCAGGATTTGAACTCACAGCCTTTTGGTTGGATAGCAGATACATTAACCACTCGAACCAACCAGGCTGACTATATAGTTAATGATATCTGCCGGCCTTGAAGTAGCTTTCTCATAGATAGTCTTCTTTCAGTAACAATGATATTAACAATGATATGGTTCACCAAGTTGTCCGTAATCTTTTCGACAACATGGCGAACCATATCTTTCAAACTAAGAAGAAAATCTCATATCCAAATTTCATAGACTAAACGATCAACAAAACCAATGGACTTATTCGAATTTCCCCACAGTGAACATTAATAACCAACCAGAAGCATAAAGCAACAGGAGCCACAATCACTTGCAGGTAACTGTAACATATTGAACCTATCCAACCATGCCTTAAACAAAGACAAGAACTCTCGCTACTCAGCAAAGGTCTAAATTTTGCCATAGAGCCCAGATCGATGAACAAACTGGATTTTATTTATAATATTGAAAGAGGATCAAGAGTCATTCCAGGAGCCACAATCGCCACGAGGTTGCACATATTACATGCAGTGAATGAATGATGGTTGACCCCTTAACGTACCAATTAAAAATCAGAAAGTGGTCGTGTTTCTGCCAATTTTTTGGGCAAGGGTGATTTGCTGGATCAAATTCATCATTATTTGAAAAATAATGATGAATTTGTGCAAACGTAAACGAAATAGCCGATACACATCGTTGGCAACTTTTCTCGGCTGAAAGGAATAGGCACAAGATTGTCTAGCGTCTATATTCGGTTGTATTTATATGTGAAACCAAAATTCAAAATCAATTTTGGTGCAATAAACAAAAGACGTGTCACAGATGTCTTTGTATGTTAAGGGGTTAAAGATAAGTCATACCAGACAAAATACGTTTAGAAACTGCCAACATTTTAAATATAAATCATAAGAAAACAATAACAAGCAACTTAACAAAACACAAATTAATGGCAGTAAAATCATTAAAATCAAATCCGAACATCGTAATAACTAGAGCCGATAAAGGAAGTGCCACCGTTATCCTAAACCGAACCGCTTATTTAGAAAAAATGAATCTGCTAGTCTTGGACAATAGTACATACCAACGTGTTAACTACAACCCAACCAATAGAATAAAAAAGAAAACAGAGAAACTAGTTAAATCATTTACATGGCTTGAAGATACAGTCAAAAAACTACTTCTGCACTATGCTCGTTCCCTGAGAATTTACCAAAGATACACAAACAAAACGCACCACTCCAGCTGATAGATGAAGGTACAGATAGCCCGAATTATCACCAAGCCAAGAAATTAGCAGCAACACTCAAGGAGTCGGTAGGTTATTCCCCCTCCTATATCAGAAACACACAACACTTCATAAACATAATCAAAGACATTACATTAGAAAAAGATGATTTATTAGTCAGTTTTTGACATCTCTGCCCTCTTTACGAATGTCCCAATCAATGACACAATCCTTTTTTTACAGAACAAATTCCCTCCAGATATCACACTGCTCTTTGAGCATGTATTACGTTCTGGTTATTTTGTATGGCAAAACGCTTTCTACCTACAAAAAGAAGGCACAGCCATGGGCTCACCATTACCCCCCCCCCCCCCATTGCTAACTTTTATATGGAACATTTTGAGCAACATGCTCTAGATTCCTCTCCTTCAAAACCCAAAGTCTGGCTTAGATATGTTGATGATGTTTTTGCAATCTGGTTCCATGGCTGCCAGACACTAGACACTTTCCTTAGCCACCTAAACAAACAACACAAACGTATACAGTTCACAATTGAGATTGAAAAAACAGAACACACTTCCGTTTCTAGATACACTTGTCACACGTCTTCCTTCTGGCAGTCTTTCCTTCACTGTTTACCGGAAACTGACACATACTGGCCAATATATGTATACATAAACTTCTACCACCATCCAACACAAAAACTAGATGTCATTAATACTCTAAAAAACAGGGCTTTGAAGATCTGTCTCAATGAACATGCGCTGAAAGATGAATTTAAAGTTATCAGCAATACTTTTCTAAAAAATGGTTACAGCCAAAACACTATTAACAAAATTATCTATAAGACCTCAATAAAAAACAAAGATAAACCATACTACAATAAAACTATAACCATTCCTTACATTAAAGGGACATCAGATAAAATAAACAGAATACTACAGAAATACAACCTCAAAGCCACCTTTAAACTTCTTGCAATATTAAAAAGCTTATTCAACTCATCCAAAGACCCATTCCCTCTGCTGGCTCATCCTGGAGTATACTGTATTTATTGCACCTGTAATATACCATATATAGGGGAAACAGGACGCACAATTCCTATCAGACAAAAGGAACATAAACGATATATTAAATATTATAAATGGTGAAGCTGGCATTTCTGATCCCTGAACACTTTACATAGAATTGACTGGAAAAGCACCAGTTGTTTACATCACAAAAAAAAAACATGGTATGAAAGCAAATTTAAGCAAGCTCATGAGATTCTTATCAACCACCCCAATTTGAACAATAATGATGGCCTAAAAATCCCAAGCATATGGAAGGCATGTGTTTTACCCACAGAACCTTTCTCTCTAAGAGTTAACTATAAACAGGACTGTAGATAATCCAGAATCCTAAATCAAAAATAACAATTGTAATGTTAAAATTATTATATTATTGTTACTGAAAGAAGACTATCTATAAGAAAGAATGTTTTTCTCTCATGTTATCTTAAATAGAATTTAGCTTTGATGTAGTTTCTAAATGATTAATTAATTTGTAATTTTTTTTTTTCACTAGAGGTCATGCCAATAGAATAACCGGTGATCAAATCATTGTTTTTTTAGCTTACTGTGTGTAATGCAATTCAGCTTGTCCTTGTATATACTCCAGATGATGATCTTAATATGAAGATCGAAACGTCGGGAAATTAAAAGAGTTATTTATAACACAGTTGTAAAGTCCATAATTTCTAAAATGAATGCTGATCACCGTGCAACACTAAAAGAAAGGACAAGAAGAGGTAGGTGATTATGACAAGCTTAGGAGGAAGTTTGAAGGAGTGATATTGCTTAAAAACCTGCAAGGAAAGGATGTTAGCAGTGCATGGGTGAGTAGATAATGTTACCTAATGTTACCTTGGATCAGGAGGATTAAACAGATAGAAGTTAGATGGATAAGTAGTATCATTAAGCAGAAGCTACAAATAAATGAATAAATAAAAATGTTATGGAGGATATATAAAGAGAAAGGTGACCAGCATGGTAAGGAAAGCAAAATTATATTATATAAAAAAAAAAAAAAAAAGCTGTGCAGACCAAAGGAAATCTCAGAGAGTTCTTTTTGTCATGTGGTAAGTAGGAGGAAGAATGACTATGGAAAGATAACATTAACGAGTGGTAAGGTGAAGAAGTGAACAAAACAGTTGAGTTAATAAGTCGCCATCATCAAGGATTTAGGCTTAGCATGGCCTGTTCGGGCCTTAGAAGTCATCTTTGAATCGTTTAAGAGGACGTCCTGGTTTTCTTTTTCCTAATGGCTTGTATTTTAAGGCTTGTTTTGGTAATCTTTCTGTTTTCATTCTTTGAACGTGTTCCATCCATTTATGTTTATATTTTTTAATTTTTTCTATTACTGGTTCTTGGTTTGTTTAATTCTTTCATAATTTCTTCATTTCTTTTGTGATCAAATAGGGTATACTTTGCAGTTTTTCTCATAAACTTCATTTCTGCTGTTGTTAATCTTTGTTTGTCTTTTTGTTTTAATGTCCAGATTTCGCTTCCATACATTAAGACTGGTAGGGCTAATGTATTGTATACTTTTAGTCTGGTTTGTTTTTGAACTAGGTTTGGTTTAAATATAGAGTTAATTACACCTGTTATTTTTAAATATTTTGCAATTTTTACGTTTATATCCTTTTCATTTTTATATGTGATTGTACATCCTAGATAGTTAAATGAATTCACCTGTTCTAAGATCTTGTTATCTATTACTATTTTAGTTCTTGCTGGATCTTGTCCTTTAAAGGCCATAGTTTTTGATTTTTCTGTTGATATTATCATGAGTTAATAAGTAACCAGTTTTAAAGGGTATATCATCCGAGTGAGGTTACAGATATGACTGGGAATGATGTAAGAAGAGAAGTTAATGAAATGGAGATAATTAGAATATTGCAGAATTTCAATGCATATACATCTGTAGGATTAGATGGGATATCAGCTTGCATTTTACAAGAATGTATAAGGAACTGGCAATGCCTTTGACTATGCTGTTTAAATCTAAGCTCCTGCAAAGTCCCAGGGGCATGGAAGGAAGGTAAAATAATTATATTTGCACACTTTCGCATAAAGGAAATGCTAAGACTGCAGTAGCAAATTACAGACCAATCAGTAACAGGAGTGGTGGTAAAAGTACTGGAAAAGTTGGTAAATGAGAGAATTCAGGAATGGGTGGATAAGAATATGATACTCTATGAGGGGCAGCATGATCTCGTGAAGGGTCGGTCATGCCTTAGAAATTTACTAACTTTTTTTAGCAGAATGACAGCTGATAGAGAGAATGGCTATATGATGATACTGCTGGATTTTGAAAAGGCATCTGACAGAATATCACATGATACTCTCTTATGGAAATTACAACAAATGGGAATGTATATGAAGTTGGTGATATATGGATACAAGGGTGGCTGACAGACAGATACCAAAAAAGTAGCATATGGTTGAATAGAATTCAGGAGAAAGCAAATCACTAGAGGTGTGCAGTAAGGCTCTGTGCTTGAACCACTAAAATTTTTGCATAAATGATAGAAGAAATAGTTTGAAGGGAAATATTTTTGCTAATGATGCAAAATTGCGTAGGGTAATAGTTAAGGCAATGTGGAGAGCTTGCAAGATAATTCAAATAGGCTGTCA
The DNA here is from genome assembly GCF_054136105.1 of Typopeltis vanoorti. Taxonomy (NCBI): domain Eukaryota; kingdom Metazoa; phylum Arthropoda; class Arachnida; order Uropygi; family Thelyphonidae; genus Typopeltis; species Typopeltis vanoorti. Next base: position 49,030,064 of record NC_143559.1, read on the forward strand.
GTATGGGCAAAAGTTAATGGCAGAAATGCAAAATTATGCATTTTTGGTTACAAAAATGCATAATTATGCACTGATTACAAGCTGTGTACCACATTGATGGAACTGCACTCCAATAAATTGATGAACCTAGCAATTTGAGGAGTTGTAGTAGATGGAGAGTTGAAGTTTAGAGGACAAATAAGGAAGTTACCATTCCTGTTTATAAGGTTTTGATATGCTGACATCTAGTTTACTGTGCTCAGATCCAGTCACATGGGTATCTTGGGAATGAGGAAGTAGCTGAGAGGATTCAGAGGTGAGTGTCCTGTGGAATGCTCCATGAAGCTAAAAAGGTTTGTGGATTGCAAAAATTAGTTGACAGAAAAAAAAAAAGACAAGATAGAAGCATTTAAGTTACTTAAGGGGTTTTATAGGATTAATGCAGGGGAAATGTTTCAACACTTGACTAGAAGGGACAGAACAAGAGATCTTTCCTGGAAGTTGAGTAAGAGTGTGGTTAATAGGAATGAGAAGGAATAGTTTTTTTTTTTTTGTTTTTAAATAACGAAACCTGTGTTGCGTTCATAATTAGAAGAAACACACATATAAACCACAGTGAAAATTATTTAATTGTAAATATTTCATCCTAAGTATCTTAGGACATCATCAGTACAGTATTTAAACAAAAATTAGGAATAACATACAGTTAGGGCGCATGATTACAATAGAATCTCATGAAAACGTGCTAAAGTTTCTTAAACCGCAGAAATCTGGCCTCTCTCAACACGGAATTGAAAATCCAAACCATAGGATCCATTGGGAAAAGGCTAAACTTTTACATAGATCTTTATTTAAGCATGAACGTTTATACAAAGAAAGTTCTGAAGCCTTACTACACAGACCAAACCTAAACTGCAACGACGTTCTTACTATTCCTAAAGTATGGGAAATTATCATACAAAACTGTGTTAAATAATTAACGTTTTTTTTTTTTGTACTATTTTAGCACGTTATGCATGTTTTCATGAGATTCTATTGTAATCATGCGCCCTAACTGTATGTTATTCCTAATTTTTGTTTAAATACTGTACTGATGATGTCCTAAGATACTTAGGATGAAATATTTACAATTAAATAATTTTCACTATGGTTTATATGTGTGTTTCTTCTAATTGAGAAGGAATAGATTTTTCATGCAGACAGTAATAAATGAATGGAATGGATTACCAGAGTCAGTTGTGAGTGCTTTGTCTGTTAATAGGTTCAAGGAGAGGTAAGATAGATATTTTGTGATTAATTTGGGTCCCTAGTCTTTGGACTTCTTGGAGGTGCCTGTACAATAATATGCATCGTATGAAAAAAAAATACCAGAATTAATGTAATATATGTCATAATATGAATTTAAGTTTAGAAAACATATTCTAACCAAAACTTTGAATGAAAATAATTATCAGATAATCAAATGATAATATATGATTTCATTTCTGAAAACAAAGGAGAAAATTTTTCTTCTTACCCTGAACGTATCAGTTTTTGTTCCATCATGTCCATAATCGATTATCAGAGCAAATCCACCTTCTTCTTTAATTCTTGTTGAAAGTTCTTGGACCAACACAGCACTTCCTGGACTTACTTCAATATGATCTCTGGTTTCTGATTTCTAATAAAATCATCATAATAAAAAAATAAAATTAAATAAAATTCTTCAATTAATTTTTCTAACAAGAACTTTGGAAAACTTCAAACTGAGGAAGATAAAACTGATGGTATAATTAACCAGCTGCAATTTGTTTAACTACAGTAACTTGGATTTGTTGAATGTTAAAATAATTTTAGCATTTTGTCTGTTTTAATCAATAACATTTACTCACTTTATAAAGCACTTGATAAATTTTTCCATTCTGTCTGCTGTAATGTTAATAAAACCATTACTCACTTTATATGAAAAACTTCATATTTGACTATTCTATTTTTAAAATTATCTAAATCACACATAACAATAAAAAATTAATCATATAACTGAAATTAAACTTAAAATAAATCACAATCCATTACTTCATTAGCTAATTATCCAATCTAATTCTTTTCTGTTATCAAGACACCTTCCTTTCATACTAGAATTATTTGTGAGAAGAGTGACCAGACAACATATTCTAGGTAAGATGCATACACTACTTGAAAAGAACTCAACAGACACCATAATGTGAGGAACAAACAGCCATGGCATTCACCTTAATAAGATGTAAGATCACCCTCCTTTCACTGCAATAACTGTAGTAATCCTAAGGAGCATACTTTTCCCAAGCTTATGATAGGCGATCAATGGGAATCTTGGACCATTTTCCTGAAAGCATGCAATGAGATCCCAGGACATCTGTTGACCTCACCTGATGCTCCAGCTCATTTCACAGATGTTCCATGGGGGCGAGATCAGGGTTCTGTGAACAGTCAAGTGTGGTGATGTTCATGTCCATAAACCATGCAGTTACAGCAGCAGACTGGGTGCATTGTCTTGCAGAAAGAGAGAGTGGTCAGTTCCACAGAAATGCTATAAAGTAGGATGCATTGCATTGTCCAGAATGTTCAGAAACCTCTTGGAGTTCGAGGCCAAACAGGAAAATCAGGACCATACCATCATATTGCCACCTCCAAATTTCATAGTTAGGGTTATGCACTCTGGTAAGAGACATTCACTGGCATCATTCACACCCATCCATCTGCTCAGCAGAGGGTGTAGCATGATTTGTTGCTTCATAACACATCTTTACAAGCTTCCACTTCCTATTGTACATGCTCTCTGCACCACTGAAGATGATGCTGCATGTTGGTTCAGGTAATGTGGGGCTTACATACTGCAGTCTTACCATGGAAACCCATGTGGTGAGCCTCAGTTCTGAATGTTTTTGTGCAGATTTGTGTTCCAGTGTTCATGCATGGAATTCTGCATTCAACATGTTGGCTGATGAATGATGGTTTTAACATATTATTCTTCATACCCTAAAGTCATGCTCAGGGAGTGTAGTGGGTCATCCACTGTGGATAGCACAGCTTGCCAAATGGACAGGCATGTAAACATGGCATCCTATCACATGCCTCTTTCAAACTCTGTCAGTTCTCCTCTCATAGCCATATCACCCAAACACAGTTGCAATGACTTCGGAGCATCATATCCCTCCAAATTATACCAGTTACAAACACATGACTCACTACATAGCACCATGTCCATGATGTCCGTTGACTTTTTTCCAAGCAGTCAACGGACATCATGGACATGGTGCTATGTAGTGAGTCGTGTTTGTAAATTGTACATAAAATTGTACTTATCTTTTATGGAGCTCTTTACTAATGGCATATACATTCAAACCTCTAGCAGCCAAACTGCGCACTAGTAAAGAGTTCCAGAAAAGATAAGTACAATTTTGTGTAATAATTAGCTGCTTGCATTTTAGTATACTGTTTGTTTTTGATAGTTTAGTGTACCTGCATGATTTTGACTTTGTGGATTTGTTACTGACTTTTTTTAACGAATTTTTGAATCTTTCTTTGAAGTCATGCTCAGTGAGTGTAGTGGGTCATCCACTATGGATAGCACTTGCTGTTGCCTCCCTGTGCTTTTCCATCTCAGTATGGTGTCACTAATTGTTGACCTGGGATGGACCAATTTATCAGTGAAGATTAAAGTGATGCATGACTTGAGAATAGCAGTGTATGGAGATTCCATTATTAGAGGCTTGGTTAATGAGAGAGTCTGTAAGGTCGGCTTTCCAGGAGGGAGAACAAGCAAGATAATTCATGCTTTGGATATGAGGAGGACACAAGCAAGAGAGTTAGCGGTGGTTGTAGAAACAAATGATTCAGTTAGACAGAAGGAAAATGTAGAGATGGATATCAGGTTATTGATGAGAGTGAAAGATAACAATATAGTGGGAAAGGTTGCCAATGTGTTGAGATGATGAGTTAATGACAATGATGAGTTGTGACAGAGAGCGAGTATCATGAATGGTATGCTGGCAGAGCTGTGAGGAGAAGGGAGTGAAGTTATGTGTGGCATGTATTTCATGAAAGAGTGGATCTGCACAAAAGTGACAGATTGCATTTGAATGGCACTATGGAGTGATTGAACTGGAGAACCTATTGCTAGAAGGAAGTGCAGTGTGTGTGATGCAAGCAACAGATGTGAAGTGAAAGATCAGAAGAGTAGAATGAAAGTGAGCGAAGTGCTTGGAAATAGTTGTAGTGTGAGAGATGAAGAGAGAATGGGAATGCAAGAGGAACAGGGAAATGAAGGAGGGAGCCTGGGTGAATAAGGAGACAGAGCAGGAGAATGGATTATGGATGTTGGAAGTGGCAGTGAATGTGTGTATGGAAATGATTAGCATAGGAATGTAACAGGGGACAGGAGAGGGTGGGGGAGTAGTGGAGACTGAAGAGATATGTGAGGCAAGCAGTGATAAAAGTGAAGAAATGGGAAAGAGGGGGAGGGATGGTGGTGAGGAAATTACAACCAGCAGGTGGCTTGGGTAGGACATGTTATAGAGTGAACTGCTATTTACAAATGCCAGAAGCATTAGAAATAAAGGCAATGAAATTGTTTCACTGATTGAGTTTATTTTCTCAAAAATTGATGAAGTGAAACATGGTTGGAATAGGATGATATTCTGATGGGAATAGAAATGGAAGAGTATAGTGCTACTGATGATAGCAGGAGAATTATGTCCACATAAGGTAGAAATGAAAGAGAGAAATAGTGGCAATGGTTTTGAGGCAGTATGGTCTAAGGTGGAGGTTGACAGGAAGAGATATTTAGTTGGATGTTGCTATAGACCAGAGCATGTGGAGAGTGGTAATGGAGAAATGTATAAGCAACTTGGGTTAGTGAACAAGAGAAGGGCAATTTTAATTATGCCAGTATAGATTGGAATAAAGAGATAGCATTTTGAAATAAGGAAAATGAATTTCTCGAGTTCTTGAGAGACATCTATCTCAAACAGTATGTAAAGAAGGGCACACAAGGATTGAAAATTTAATTACATCCTCTGATGATGATTTCATCAGAGGATGTAATTCTGAGTGGGGTTCACACTTTCCTCTAGTTTGGTGAAAGTGATCATATGGGTTGTGGCTAGCTATATGAAGAATTCTGTGTTGTAAGTATATATATGGAAGTACAAGGCCAGTTATTATGACAAGCTTAGCAGACAACTTGGAGCTATAGCATGGAATGAGAAGTTGAAGTAAGGAAATAAAAAGAATATAGGAAATAATTATCTCTGCTTGGGACTTATATCAGATACTACTAGACAGGTTGTTGAGAACCAGGATACAAAAGTGAGTTGATAACAGTGGTATTCTCTGTGCTTGTCAACATGGGTTTGTAAAAGGTAGGTCATGTTTTACCAACTTACATGTGTACTATAACAAGGTAATGCATGCACTGGACAAGGGAAATGCATATACAGTGGTATACTTATATTTTGCAAAGGCTTTTAACAGACTTCCAAACCACATAGCTTAACTGTAGCAGATGCGATTGGATGATAGCTTAAAGAGTTGGATAGACAACTGGCTCTGAGATAGATATTAGCAAGTTGTGTATGGAGGTGCTGTATCTCAGAAGAGGAAAGTCACTAGTAATGTGCCATAGGGGTCTGTTGTAGGTCCACTGTTATTTAATTTGTAGTGTAATGATATTAGGCTAGGTTTAACTAGCAATTATACAACTGTTTGCAGACGATGCTAAACTGAGGAAAGTGATGACGAATTAAGCAGATGCTATGGCCTTACAGGAGGACCTGAATAGATTGTATAAGTGGGCAACAGTAACAACAGCAGTAACACCTTTGCAATATTGTACTGACAGTTCAATGTTGCAAAGTCTAAGGTTCTGAAATTTGGTAGCCAATAATGGGATGTAAAGTATACACTTAGTGGGGAAATTTTGGAGGAGGTTGAGGAGACAAAAGAACCCTGGAGTGGGGGTGGACAAGGATCTGAAGTTCAGAATTCACATTGCACAAATTGTGAACTCATCACATTGGATTACAGCAATGATGTGAAGGACCTTAACTTGCAGAAATAAAGAGATAAAGTTATGGTTCCACTGTATAAGGCCTTGATCAGGCTTCATATGGATTACTGTGCACAAATATGGTACCCTGGTTTTCATGGTGATAAGGATATATTTGAAAGGGTCCAAAGAAAACTAACTTAGGTGGTAACTGGTCTTGGGATATGGGATATGAAGACAGATTGAGGGAATGCAGTTTGCAAAGGCTTGTGAATAGGAAGAGAGGGAATATGATTGAGACAGGGAAGTTGAGAAAGGGTTGTTAATGGGTTAATGTGGAAGAAATGTTTCATAGAATAAGAAAAGCGGGTAGAACAAGGAGGACATCCCTGGAAGCTGTATAAGGAGAGCGAGAGTGAGCAGAAGGCATAAGGAGCAGGTGCTTTGCTTTGCTTTGGGAGTGGTTGGTGAATGGAGTGCATTTCCTGACACTGGTGAATGCAGAAACATTGAATGAGGTTAAAGCAAGATTTGATCAGTTTTGTGTGTAAATGAAGACTGAAGGTCTTGACTGGATAAAAGCTGAAATGGAATCAATGACCAAAAACTTTTTAACAATATATGCATGATGCCACATGTGATCTCATACACATAGACCATGGATATAATGTGCATAATATCCAAGATCTGTGCATGAATTTCTTCATGAATGATGATCAAACCAAGCATTTAACTTCATGCTTCCTCTTCTCCATGTTGCTCTGTCTCTCTTAGCATTTCAATTATTTTTTGTGCAGGGCGGTGATGGTGAGATGAGGAATGGAGGTATCTTTGAGTTTCAAGAGGCTGTGACTATACTGAATAACTGAGCTTATTCTATTCAGATGCTTCTAGGAGTATGTTCAGAAATGGTAGTCTTCTTGTTTTCAAGTTAAAGAGTGAAATGTATGCATTTGAGTAATAGTAAATTGCTCAGTTGTTCTGTTGAACCTGGCCAAAAGATGAATATATTATCCTGAAATTGAAAAATGTGTTTACTGTGCAGTGCTCTTTAATTTGTATATCAATGACATAGGGAAAGATTTAAGAGAGGATATTCAGTTGTTTGCTGAATTTTAATTCTTTATAACTCTTATAAAGAGTTATTATCCCTCTTTATAATCAGGAATGGTACATGCTAAAAGACAAATACTAATAACAAATTAAAATAATAAAAAAAAATAAAAAAAAGCAGTTCTCAAGCTTTCTGTCTGCAAACACATTAGTAAACATATTTGTGACATATAAGTTTGAGGCTCCATTGTTAATTCATTCATTTTTCTATAAAATTTGAACTTTCTTATATTTATTTTTATTTTTAAAATAAAGGATTCCTTTTTAATGTGTGTAGTGCTGCCAACTGTGACTAATGTCTGGAGAGGTTGGAGTCTGGTGAATCTCTAATGTCTACTATACGCTTTGAAGGTACTTCCCCATTCTGTATCTTCAGAGGATCATAAATTCTCAGAATGACTGGTTTTTGAAAATGAGACATTTTCTGATTTCCTCCAGCCAGTAGATTAGGCTTTTGATCAAATTATTAGTTTTGTTGTATGGTAACAATGATGGATTTGAGTCTAGTAAGATGTAGGTGTTACTGCTATTTAGTAAGTTATTCCTTTATGATTCATCAGCATCCATAACTACTGTGGCATACCTTTCTCTGCTTTTATAACTGTACTGTTGCCTCAGAATACAGAAATTACAGAATATATCAATGCATGAAAAGCATGATAAGTACAGTGGAGAATAATGGTGACTAGCAGAGTATCTCAGGATTCAGAACTATAGCCACTACTCTTTAATTTATATCAATGACACAGGGAGAGATTTAATGGGATATTCAGTTGTTTGCTGATGATGCAAAACTGGGGAGAGCAATAGTTGATAAACATGATGCAGATATCCTTCAGAATGATTTAAATAAATTGGCATTGTGGGTAAAGGATAATGATTGTCAATTTAATGTTGCAAAATGTAAGATTATGCACTTTGGGTTGAAAAGGTTGCATATAGTATATACTGATGGTATTGGTTTGCAGGAAATTGCTGAAGCTAGGGAATTGGGGATAATGGTGGACAAAGAGTTGAAGTTCAGAGGGCATATTGCAAAAGTTGGTAAAATAGCTCAAAGAATTACTTGGATGTTGAAAAACACACTAATAAATAAAGATGAGGAAGTTATTATCACTCTTCATGAGGCTATGATTCAGCCACATCTTGACTACTGTGCACAGATTTGGTCACCTGGGTTTCTTGGGGACCAGGAGGTGGTTGAAAAGATTCAGAGATGAATGAACAAGATGGTGACAGATTTGTGGAATACTCCCTATGAGAATAGGTTGAAGGTTTGTGGGTTACAAAGTTTAATTGATAAGCTGAAAACAGAGGACATGATAAAAACCTTTCAGATATTAAAGGAGTTTTATAAAATTGCTGCAAGTGAAAATTTGTGTGAAAATACATTCTGATTGTCAAGTCTTTCAATTTCCTAAAAATAAAATTCTCTGGTTCACATCCTCAAACTTTCACACTCTCTCTCTCTCTGTTTTTTTTCTTGTTTTCTCTTGTTATGTGGGTACAGAACACTCTCTCTGTCAGTTGTCAATCACGCATCAACCTCCACTGTGAGCATGTACACTTGATCAAGTAAGCGGCAAGCAAGAATGGCTGACACATCATCATCATTTGTGAATGATGCGTATTAAAGTTCAAAATATCACCATATGTAAAGTCTACAAACTTCCATTGCAATCCTGGCCTGATCAGATGGATCGACCTCCTCCTCACCTTGCTATCTATGTTGGTGACTTCAATTCCCATCACACCATGTGGGGCTATGCCTCTAACAACCGGGATGGTAATAATCTAGCTAACTGGATGGATACATATAGCTTGTATTTGAATTATGATGCCAAGCAAGATGGCACTTTTTACTCAGCCAGATGGAACAGAATCTACACCCCAGATCTGTGCATAGTCACTAAAAACTCTGAAGACCACCCTCTACCATCAACCAGAACCATCCTTAACAGATTCCCTAATAGTCAACATCATCCTACATTAACAGAGATTGGAACATGAATCCAAGTCATCAGCGTAACACCAATCGTTTGATGGAATCTCCGCAGGTCCAACTGGACTGCATTTCAGAAACAAATCGAACAAACCATTAGAGCAATTCCACCCACTCCTAATTGCTATCCTAGATTTGTTAAACTACTCAAATCTGCAGCAAAAGTCTCTATCCCTAGAGGCTACAAAAACAATATATCCCATATTGGAGTAGAGAAAGTGAGGAACTCCTAGCCAAATATGAGGAAACTAAAGATCCAACTATTGCTAAGGCACTCATATCAACCCTGGATAAAAACAGATAGGAAAGATGGATCTCAACCATCAATGAACTCGATTTCGTCACATCTAGTCGGAGAAGCTGGTCACTTCTGAGAAAATTAGGTGGAGCAGAGCCAACAACACACAAAACAACAGAGATAACTCCTGATCAAATGGCTAACCATTTATTGAAAACCTCCAAGATTCATCCCCGCTCTACCAGGAAAATTGCTGTACAAGCTTCCACCAGACAAATCCTGAAGATGGAACCCGAGCTTCCTGAACTCGTACATCCAGTATCTCGGGAAGAGGTACAAATAGCCTTAAAACTTACCAAGAATGGCAAAGCTGCAGGAGTGGATGGTATACTCCCTGAGTTCCTAAAACATCTTGGTCAACATGGCCAAACATGGTTGGCTGCCCTTTTCTCAGAAATCATCATAACTGGTAAACTACCAAAGCTGTGGCAGGAAGCCAAAATAATTGCTGTGCCCAAACCAGGGAAAGATCCAAATGATGTGAAAAACCTGCGACCTATCTCCTTGCTTTGCACTACCTTTAAGCTCTTTGAAAGAATTCACCTTAAAAGAATTTCGCCACTCATCGAAAGAGCACTCCTGACTGAACAAGCTGGCTTCAGGCCAGGAAGAAGTTGCTGTGACCAGGTCCTGGCCCTGACAACTCAAATTGAAGCAGGCTTCCAGAAGAAACTTAAATCTGGAGCCACTTTCATTGACCTAACATCTGCTTATGACACTGTCTGGATCAGGGGCCTCCTCCTAAAACTAGGAAATATTATAAAGTGTAAAAAAAACTTTGCAACTTTTTGATTCTATTCTCTCCAACAGAAAGATCCGGGTCCATATTGGCAGAAAAAAGAGCAGACCCAGATTCCTTCACAACAGTCTTCCTTAGGGCTCTGTGTCATCCCCTATATTTTTTAGCATCTACGTGTATGATTTACCTCATACCAGATCAAGCAAGTATATGTATGCCGATGACCTAGTGATCTTATATCACTCCACCTCTTTTACCAACCTAGAATCAACCTTGATTGAATACAGACCTGAACACCCTGGAAGAGTACTTTAAGCAGTGGTACTCGAAGCCAAAACCAACAAAAAAAGTGTCCTCAGTATTCCACCTGTATAATGCAGAGGCAAATTGACAACTCAACCTTTCTTTCTGTGGAAAAATGGTAGAACACGAGCCTCACCCAAAATACTTTGGGGTGAGCCTGGACAGAAGCCTAACCTATAAAAGGCACATCATCAACCTCTCCAATAAAATTAAAACCAGAAATAATATCATTTCAAGGCTTGCTGGAACAACCTGGGGTTGTGGTGCAGAAGTCCTAAGGTCGTCTACACTAGCCCTTGCATTCTCTGCAGCAGAATATTGTGCCCCTGTCTGGGAAAGAAGTACACACACACAAACATTATAGACACCAAGCTAAACTCTACCATGCGCACAATTAGTGGGACAGTGAGAAGCACTCTCTCTCCTGGCTGCTTGTTCTATCTAACATTGCTCTACCACACATACGGAGAAGACAAGCCTCGATTAATAAAGCGGTGAGCAAAAACTCCTGCCCCTACATCAAACTCTCATAAACCCACCTAGTCTACGCCTCAAATCTAGAAAGCCTCTCTGGTCCATGGATGAACTCTCTTCAGCTGCGCTGCCATCAATATCTGACATATGGAGAAAACACTGGTCCAACAATCTACCAACAAATGGCTTCCTGTGCTCCGCAGCCTGGTTTTGATCTTCCTAGGAAGATTTGGTCATCAATAAACAGAATCAGAACTAGTCAGGGCAGATGTGGCTACACTTCTACATAAACGGGGGCTGTCAGATCACCCTTATTGTGATTGTTCTCCTGTGGCTCAGACAATTACTCATATTGTGTACGACTGCCCAAGGCACCAATTTCATGGTGGTGGCCTACAGGACATCCACAAAGTGACGGATGAGGCCTTAAATTGGCTTTCCAACCTGGAGCTTGACCTGTAGTTGGTGTGGCGGTGGTTATGGAAGAAACAGAAGATCACGGTTCTGTCTCACCACGAAGACATTATTCTCGTAGTCACTCTCATAGTCCTCATCATGGTATCAGCAGAACTCCTCCTCATGTCAGAAGATGATTAAAATGGGCCCTCTCTAATGGATCAAGTTTTCTCACACAAGACACAACTGCTCCCTAATTAAACCTAGGATGCAGCTACATGTATGTTGTGAAGTGTTATGAGAACATGCAGCCTTGTCATACTTGTTACAGTAGGAGATTAATTGTCCCTGGCTTGATTATGACAAGTTACTTTTGCTTTATTTAAAAAAAAAAAAAAAAAAAAAAAAGGAAAGACTTAGAAAGCTGGTTGTGCCTTTTATGTAATGAACTTTTATATATTAAGATTTTCATCATTTGTTGCTGGAAATTGTGATTGTACTCTTCACTTACCAGTTTCATGTAGCCATAAGCATAAATAAATGAAATCATTTGTGAAAAGAGAATGTCTTTATAATGAACAACAGATATCACAGTACATTTAGCAATTGTGAATTGCAATGAAGAACTATTGAAATTATTACAATTATCTGATATCTGGTAAGTAATTAAATTTCAAATACTTTACATTTTCTTTTTTAAATAAATATTAGTATCTATCACATCGCAATTTCCAATCATACGTGGTTGCAAAACCAAAATTTAAAAAAAATTCTGATGCACAAAATCAACTGTAAAAAGATTAATTATAGATTATAACTATTTTTACACCTCTCCTTGAACTCATTCACCAATAAAGCACTCAAACCCACCTCTGGTAATCCATTCATCTACCTCTAAGAAAAAAATCTAGTCTTAACTTCCTTGACAATGACATTCTTGTACAATTTCCAGAGATGACCCATTGTTATCTACCTTCCTGCCATGTACCAAAAAATGTCTTCAGTGTCAATTCTATAAATTACCTTTAATAACTTATGTGCTGCTATCATGTCCCCTCTTATTGGCTTATCAGATAATTTTTGAAGTGAATAGAGTTTCAGTATATTCTCATAGGAAGCATTGCATAAGCTTTTGGATTCTCTCCACCACTTTTTCATAATCATCATGGAATACAGGCAACACAATCTGCTTACAGTAGTCCAGATGATGGCTTAATTATAGCCTAATAAAAGGGAATAATAACCTCCTTATCCCTGTTTGTCAGTGTGTTCTTCAACAATCACATAATCTGATGTGCTTATTTTAGATACCTTCAACCTGTCTGCAATAATCCCCAAATCCCGGGTCTCATAAATTTTCTGTAGTTGAAGTTCCATCAGTATGGTACACAGCTTGTCTCTTCATTCTCATGTGCATGACCATACACTTGGTTACATTAAACTGGCAGCCATTTACATTTGCCCATACTACCAATCTATCTAAGTCATCCTGCAGAATCTTTACATCAGCTTCATTGACTATTGTTCATTCTAGTGCTTTGCATTTTCAGCAAAGAGATGAAGCACAAAATCAACTGTAAAAAGATTAATTATAGATTATAACTATTTTTACACCTCTCCTTGAACTCATTCACCAATAAAGCACTCAAACCCACCTCTGGTAATCCATTCATCTCCCTCTAAGAAAAAAATCTAGAAATCTAAGAAAAAAATTAAATCATTTCCTATATCATTCTTGTACAAACTGAACAGCACAGGAACTAAGTACTAAGCGCTGCAGCACACCATCAGTTACCTGCATTCTCTCGAACTCAAATCTAACACACACAACTCTTTGATATCTGTGCATCATCCACCGTCTTATCCAAATTACCAGCTTCATATTCATCTGCCTTTGCTCCAATTTATACAAGAGGGTTCCATGTGGAATCCTGTCAAAATGCCTTTGCAAAATCGAATTGTATCATTACCATTTTCTTTAACCAACTCAACTGTCACTTTATTATAAAAATATTACAAAGGAAGATCTAACTTTCACAAATCTATGTTGTGCCCTATAAAGCATTATATTCCTTTTTATCCATTCGTGGATTCTTTCTTTTACCAACTTCTCTAATACCTTATACACTACTTCTAAAATACTGATTGGTCTATAATTTGCTACTTGTCCTTTATGCACTATTTTAAATAAACTATTTTGCTCTCTTTACACTCCCTTTCTACCTTCTTAGAACTAAGGCTCAAATTAAACAGATTAGTCACAGCCAATTGTCTTGCATTCTTGTAATACATGGTCTGATTATGCCATGTATTACAAGAGTTCTGCAATATCATAAGAACCTCTAATTCATTCAGCTCTATCTATCAGTGAATGTCATATATGGCACTAGAATATCTTACCGATGGTACACATCTACAAAATCATCACTTAACAACTTAATTATTTTGTTTCCTTCAGTCATCTCCCTGCCACCAGTGCTCATTAAAGTCATCCTTCCATAGTCTTTTTTTTACTCTTATTTGGTACATAGCAAAAGAATTCTTAGTGATTTATTTTGGCAGCCTGATCAACTATCTACCTCTCATTATTAGTTTTTGTCTTCCTTACCATACAGGTCACTCTTCTTGCCTGTGCCTTGTACTGCCCATGTGCTTGCTGATCACCTTTTTCTTTATATTCCCTCCATAACTTTTTCTTTTTCTGCAACTCCTGCTTAAGGATGGTATTCATTCATTCAACTCCTATCTGATTTATGTCCTCCTGACTCTGGGTATACTGTCTGATATTGCTTTCTTCAAACACCCCTTGGCAATCTCCTATGCACTGCTAACATGTTGCCCCTCCAAATTATTATGCCACAGCAGTGCTCTAAGATAATCCCATCAGTTTGTCATAATCATCTGCTTTGTAATTCTACACACACACACACACACACATATATATGTATCCCTTCTTAATAGAAAATTCTGCATGTCTGGCAATCTCCCAGGTAAAGACCACATGATCACTTTCCTCTACAGCAGATGAAATGTGGCTACAATGGATATTGCTAAGTTCTCCGATACTATGACCAAGTTCAGCACACTGGAACATCACTTGTGCTGTTCCCCTCTATTGCATATTATCTCAGGTGCTGCTGTATAAATTCCATTCCTTCCCTCCTTATGACCATTTCTGCTTTCAATCTTTGTCCTCATAATAATTACTCAACCTGCATTAATTCTGCTAACTTGCCAGTCCATGGCAAGTTAGCAGAATTCTACATTCTTTCTTATATCTCCTGGTGCAGAACAGCAATCAACTATACATTTCATCCTGTTTGCCTCTGTATCACAGCAAATAGCCTCAAATGAACTGCCTTCTGCATCCCTCTTTCGCCTGATGCACTTCTACTTTTTTTTTTATTTTGGGTTCAGTTCTTATGCTGTCATTAGCAAAACTCCTCTTCCTCCTATTCTGTTCACTCTGTACTCTCAGGAAATATTATATCCCTTGCATTCTATATCATCCACTGTCAAGCAAGTCTCACTAAAGGCTATAACTTTTGGCCAAGCTGAACTAACTAAAGCCCAAAACTCCTTTCCCTTATTCTGAATACGTCTGGCATTAGTATACATAAACTTGAAAGAACAGTCATATTTTACACCCTGTATTGATTATCACACTAACATTAAGAACTAGGTGGAGGGGAGGTGGCTACATTCAACATCATGTGATCACTCTCCACTTGACTTATGTCTAGGTTGTCTGAACTCAACCCCCCCCCCAAAAAAAAACATTCCAGTTTCCTGGACTCTGCACTTCTGAACTTTCACTGAACAATACTTTCTCAAGATAACTGATTCAGAATCCATTCAAATGCAAACCATTTGCCTTATATAAATCCTTCTATCCATCAAACAATACTTTCCCTCCTGCACAACTTGCATATTGACTCGCAATCTAAGGTCTTTATTTCAGTTCATCTCTATCAAACAGTGTCAGGATAATCACAGTTTTTATGTTACTATTCTTGTTATTCACTTGTACCAGCAACTCTTTCATAACTTTATACATATCACACTGGTTACATGTTAAATCAGTAGTACCAATCAAGATAATTATCTCTTTCACTTTTCCTCTCTGCATCACTAACATACTTAATCTCAGCACCAGGGAAGCATGATTTTGCTGTGCTCTCCTCTTATCATGGAATCACTATACAAAATTCAATTCTTATTCTCTCTCTTTGATGCTTTCATTAGGCAATGTAAAAAGCTTGCAGGATGATTTAAATATGATGACAGCGTAGACTAAAGATAATGGCTATCGGTTTAATGTGGAAAAGTGTAAAGTTATACATTTTAAGATGAAAACAAATTGTACTGAAAGAAACTGATACAGCTAGAGATTTGGGGATAGTAGTAAATAAATAATTGAAGTTCAGAGGAAATATTGATATGGCAGCTAACAGGATTATTTGGATATTGAAGAGCAAACTAACAATAAGAGATAAGGATGCTATCATTCCTCTTTATAAAAGGCCTTGATATGACTACATCTATATTACTGTATTCAGATCTGGTCACTTGGGTTTCTTCTGGATAAGGAAGTGGCAGAAAAGATCCAGAGGCAAGTGACCAAGATGGCTGTGGATTGCTCTCTATGATAACAGATTGAAGATATGCAGGTTGCAAAAGTTGGTTAATAGGTGGATGAGAGGAGATATGATAGACATATTTAAGTTATTAAAAGGGTTTTATGGTATTAATACAGAGGATTTCAGCACTTGTCTGGGGTAGAGGGTTGAAGATCAAAGAGTTATCCATGGAAAATGAGGAAGTGTGTGGTGCAAGAATGTAAGAACTAGATTCTTCAGTAACAGGTGGTGAATGAGTGGAACGGGTTGTCAGAATTGTGAGTGCTCTGTCTGTCAATGCATTCAAGGAGAGAGGTACAATAAATATGGTGTAGATAATGCAGTCTCCAGCATGAATCTTCAGACCTCAGCAATAATAATAATAATAATCCTACTTTTATTAGTTGCTCACCAATTTTTTTTTTTTTTTTTGTTTTGAAGTTCACGTATTTCAATAATACTTGTTGAAAGATAATATGTGAGTAGCAAAATTAGTGTGCGTGTGTGTGTGTGTATATATATATATATATATATATATTAATAACTTACATCAATAAAATATTTTGATGCTGGAGTAGGTGAATGAGATATGACATAACGTAAGTGATGTTCTCCAGATCCATCATCTATATCTATTAATATTTCTCTCCATCCTTCTTGGGTTTTCTATAGCAAAAGAAAATAAGTGTTTAAGCCAAGATATAGAAGACAGAATATGAAATATACAGATATATGGATATATTTCCTATAGAAAGCATAATAAAAAGCAGTCATATTAGATATATTTATGGAATACAATAATATATATTATTATTATTATTATTTAAATGATACATGTTTTTGGTCGTAAAATGTTACAAAATATAAGACTTATTGTTAAACTGACCATAGATTTTTAATTCGTATGTATGTTCGTGCAATATTGCCTACCGGTTTCGCTAGTAATTGACTAGCTTTCTCAAGGCTTGCACAGTACAAAAAAATGGTAAATGCAAAAAAGGTTTAAGAATGCAAAAAAACGTAAGTACCTGTTAGGTAGCTAAGGTAACACGTTCGCGTGACATTTCTACTCAGTATCATGAACATGCGTTACATGCAAACGCGTAATATGATTATTCACGTACTGTAGTTCTGTTGAACTGAGGGAATTAATTAGATTTTTCCAAGTATCGTTCAGTATGGCCCCTTGATTTCTGTTTAGGTTGCTGCCTGTACATAGCACTACTGCTGCTTCTTTAAATAATTGATGTCTGTAATCTTCGTCTACATAGGGCATAGAGCTGTTATTCCAGTCTACAGTGTGGTTCGAGGTTGAAAAGTGATGTGCTAATCTGGAAGTGATCGTTCTGTTGTGATTTAGATTGCCAACATGTTCTTTCTGTCTTATTTACAGGCTTCTCAAAGTTTGTCCAATGTAGGAAAGACCGCACGTGCATGGAATATTATACGCACCTGGATGTTTATAAAATGGAACACTGCTTTAGGAAATCTTAGAACCTGTCTGATGCTAGTAGTTGGTTTAAATACAACCCTAATGTTATGGGCCTTTAACAATCTCACAATTTTGGTGGAAATTGAACCCATAAAGGGGATGACTGCTGTTGAAATTTGCTGGGAGACTGTTCTTTCTTGTTGGTTATCTTTGTATAGAAATTTGTTGATGACGTTTCGAGGATAACCATTTTGCGATAGTGTTATAACGATTTGAGACCGTTCTGTTTGAACTTCTTCATCATCGGAGATAAAGTTTCTAGCTCGATTTCTCAACATGTGGATGATGCTCTGTTTATGTGACCTATGATGTTTGAAGAGCAATGTAGATATTGTCCAGTGTCCGCAGGTTTTTTTGCAAATGGACAGTTTGATATTGTTACCTTGTCTTTTAACTAGTATGTCCAAGAAGTGTAGCTGTTTGTTGTTTTCTACTTCTAGAGTAAATTTGATTTTATTGTGGAGTGCGTTGATTCTATTGACAAACATATGTAGGTTTTCCATGTTGTCTTGCCATATGATGAAGATACTGGCTAAGCACTTAATGAACTTACTTAAGGGAAAAATTAGACAAATAGAATCCTACATAAAAAATTCTCAACACTTTATTGACAAACTCAAAAATGTGAAGATAACACAAACAGACATAATGGCCAGTCTAGACGTAGTATCCTTGTTCACGAATGTACCAGTAGAAGAAGTCATGAACATTATCAAAGATCTTTTCCTGCTGATATTACAAAGATGTTCAAGCATTGCCTACAATCAAATTTCTTCAAAGTTAACAACAAAGTATACAAACAATTAGAAGGCCTAGCCATGGTAAAAACATGTGCTTGAAAGAATGCATGCAGAAAATCAATAGAAGTGTGGATATCAATGAGAACATGGAAAAACAGTTATGGCAAAGTGAAAGATGTGAAAATGACTGCCAGAGAGAAGATACAAAAAAAGTAGAGGGGGGGGGGAAAGGGGTATGGGATGCTTGAGGTAGTACATGAAATTTTATGATTCAGAAGAGTGCTTTATAACTTTAAACATAATTCAAATACTGGAAAGGTGTTTAGTGAGTGACATCTTAAGAGGAAAGTAGATGGGATACAAAATGCAAAATAAAAAAAAGGGAGAGGGGAAATGAAAGTGTAGATGAAGGTAAAAGGATGTAGCAATATTGCTAGACAAATGATTAAGGTTATTATTTTTGTGCAAGCAAGTAGGGCAAGTGGAAAAGATGATATATTATTATTATTATCTTAAAAGCTCATGGAGTAAAAGACTCATCTAGGAGGTCCCTTTGTCATGCACACAACTCATCAATACCTTGAAACACATTCAAATTCTGTGCAGACACCACACTCTCAGGTAATGCATTACAATAATTCACAACTCTCCATGCAAAAAAAAAAAAAAAAACTTCTCATTCTCTTGCTCAAACGCTCCTTACATAGCATCCAGGGATAACCTCTTGTTCTCCCCCAATCTCCCACCATTTTATGAAAAACCTCTTCAACATTAATCTTATAGCAACCCCTTACCAACTTTCATGTCTCTATCATAACACTCCCCCCTCCTTTCTTCCTATCCACTAGACTCTATAAATTACATCTTCTCGACCTTTCTTCATATTCAACATTCCAGAGATCAGCATCTACTATAGTCAATTGCCTCTGGACCCTTTCCAATGTCTCTTCATCAGTTTGAAAACCAGATGACCAAATCTGTGAACGGCAGTCCTTATGTAGCCTAATCAGAACATCATACAATGGAATCAGAATCTTCGTGCTTCTACAAGTCAGTGTCCTTGGCACCACTGCAAGAGTTCGTTGTGTTGTCATTACAAGTTTGGCAATGTGTCCTCTAAATTTTAGATCCTTATCCACCATCATGATCTCTTATTTCCTCCACCTCCAACAATATATTCCCATCAAGTATAAATTCTACATCCCATCGTTGTTTCCCAAATTTTAAAAATCTTACATTTTGCAACACTGAATTGGCATTCCCACTCCCATGCCCATTCAGCAATCTTTTCATGACTTCTTCTAAGGACACATCTATTCTACTCCTCATAGTTTGTCTTAACTTTGCATCACCTGCAAACAACTGAATATCTCCATTCAGATCTTCCCCAGTATAAATAATATATAGGTAAAAAAAAAAGCAATGGCCTTAAAAAATGATCTCTGAGGCACACTGCTAGTAATTTTCCTCTTCTGGGATATTGCTCCCCCCCCCACAACTTGTTGATACCTGTCAGGTAGTCAATCTCTAATCCAGTGAACTAGCTTAATATCTAATCCCATCCACTCCAGTTTAATTATCGACTTATCATGCAGTGATCAATCAAAAGCCTTTGCAAAATCTAGATATGCTACTGTGTATTCATCTCTAGCATCCAATGCAGCTGTCACCTTATTGCAATAAATAAGTAGATTACTAAAACATGACCTCACTTTAATAAATCCATGCTGTCCATCAAAGATAATGCTACTGTTGTCAACCAATTCTGGATCTTGGTTCTCACTAGCCTCTCCAACACTTTAACCACAACACCTTCTGTTACACAGATTGGCTTATAATTTGATGCTTGAGTTCTGTCACCTCCCTTATGAAGCAGCACAATTTTGTTTTCCTTCTGCTCATTTGGAATTTGACCAAATGTAAGACTCACACTAAACAAATATGTCAACTCCCTGGCATTCCTTCAAAATACGTCGTGATATATAATCAAGTCCAACAATCTTATTAACATTAAGTTTGCTCAATACCCCCCATAGATCTCCTCCTCACTCATAGCCAGTCTTTCCTCCTCATCATCCACTGCTCTCAGACTCTCCATGATGTCACATTTACAAGAATGAAAGACCTTTAAGAACTGCTCATTAAACATCTCAACTATATCCTCTGCAGCAGTTACCATTTTCTCCAATCAATGTCATCCTTTCATAATCTTTTTTTTTTTTTTTTTTTTTTGCTCACTACATATTAAAAGCACTCCCTAGGATTTTCTTTCTTTTTTTTTGGTGGCTTCATTAGCTAACTGCTGCTCATACTACTTTTGCTACACTTACCAACTGAGGCACCCTCCTTGCCTGTTCTTTGTAATCCTCATGGAATTTATTATTACCACACCTCTTATGTTGCCTTCATAATGACTTTTTTCCTCTGTATTGCATGCTTAATCTCCTCATTCATCCATTTCACACATACCTTATTTAATATTCTGACCCTTTGAATACATTTAGACATTCTAATAGATAGTTACTGAATACTGAATATCACCCAAGCAGTACTGATTGTTGCACTCAAATCATTTCCCCACCAATAGAGAAAGAGAGAGAGGTGGGAAAATGAGTTGAAAGATGACAAATATTATTATTATTTGACACCTCCAGGGAGTCCAAGGACTCATCGAGAGAGGGAGCCCCTGCTCTACAACTCTGTCTCCATCATTCAATCACCAACTGACCACAACTACACCAATGCCATCTACTGCCGACCATCACTGGTATTTCTAAAGACAATCCATGCCCGTGGAGGGATTCGAACCTGCAGCCTTTTGGCTGGAGAGTGGATATGCTATCCACTTGACCAACCAGGCCAGCTAAATATGGAATGAGAAAGGATTTAAAATAGTTGTTAAGAAGAATAAGGGAATGTTGGAAGTTTATTTTGCACTTGGTTAGAATATAATAAATTTAGTTTAATTCTTTATCCAAGTGTGAGCAAACAAAATTTGCACCTGAAAATAGGACTGAGGCAAGGTGGTGCATCTGTTGGCAACTCGCAGCAAAGGTGGACCAAGCTCTCATCACTCCTTGTCTTAATATCTCCCATAATGCAAAGCACATCTCCTTATGGACATATATAATGCTATGCATTAAGGGAAGGGCCACTACCCAGATCAGTTTCGACCTTTATTGAGGTCTTGTCAGTGGTTAAATTTTGCACTTGGTTAGACTATAATAAATTTAGTTTAATCCTTTATCCAAGTGTGAACAAACAAAATAAACTTCCAACATCTTTCTCTAAATCCAGAGTAATTTAATAATAAGGTGGTACACCGATTGGCAACTCGTATAGGTAAATATGACCTCTCCATTGCTTCTGCCTTAGTGTCACCACTTCTGGATCTGCCTCATACTGATGAGATCTCAATAAAGGTTGAAACCAGTCTGGGTAGTGGCTCTTCCCTTAATGCATAGCATTATGCATGTCCGGCAGGAGATGTGCTTTGCATTATGGGAGATACTAAGACAAGGAGTGATGAGAGCTTGGTCCACCTTTGCTACAAATTGCCAACAGATGCACCACCTTGCCTCAGTCCTGAAGATATTTTCAGGTGCAAACTTTGTTTGCTCACACTTGGATAAAGGATTAAACTAAATTTATTAAAGAATAAGGGGAAAAAAAAACTGTAGGTCTGTTACTATATAATGACAAAAGCAAACTGAAAAAGCAACGATGAGAATGACTCAACACACAAATTGTGGACTGTATAAGAGACTAGTGAGTAGGTAGGATGGTATCTCCAAAAGAGGAAGGTCATTAACAGAATGCTGCAGGAGTCTGTTTTGAGGCCATTGTTGTTTAACTTTTATATTAATGATATATGGGAGAAGCTTAACTGGAGATTATGCACCTGTTTGCTGATGATGCAAACTTGGGAAGAACTATGGGCAGAGCAGATACCATAGCCTCACAGAAGGATCTCAATAAACTATATGAGTGGAGATATCACTTTAATGCTGCAAAGTGTAAAGTCATAAAATCTGGTAGACAAGGTTAAAATGCAGAGTATACAACTAATAGGGAAATCCTGAATGAGATCAAAGAGATGAGAGAGATCTGAGAGTGATGGTGGATAGAGATTTAAAGTTTAGAGGGTACACTGCTAAAACTGTAAGAACATCATAATAAATTATAGTAATGATGAGGAGGATCATGACATGAGAAATAAAGAGGTTATGGTTCCCTTGTACAATGCTTTAATCAGGTTGCATATGGACTACTATGTGCAGATTTGGTTGCTGGTTTACAAGGAGAAGAGAATATCTTAGAGCAGGTCAAGAGGGAGTTTACTAAGTTGGTGACAGACCTAAGGAATGTAGAATATGAGGACAAATTGATAGAAAGCAACTTGAAGAGCCTTTTGAACAGAAGAAATAAAGCAAATATGACTGATATGTATAAGATGGTGAGGTAAAATAGAGCAGAACAAGAGGCCATCCCCAGAAGCTGAATAAGGAAGGTGTGGGGAGCAAGTTCTTTGCATGCAGAGTCGTTGGTGAGTGGAGTGCTTTGACTGAAAGTGTAGCAATGCAGAAACTGTGAATAAGTTAAGGCAAGGTTTTGTGTGTATAACTTCTGATTCCATGGAGGTGTGATGTTAATAATAATACTATAGATAGTTTGAGTGATTTTGATAGGACAGATTTGTAGAATGAGTTACACCTGAATGGATTTGGTGAAATATTTGAAGAAACTGCATATGCAAGAAAATGAACATAAACAGTCATGAAAAACAGAATCATGGTGGATAGTGAGCACAAGGATGAGTGATTACAGTGAGGAAGAAAGCAGCTGTAATAGGTGCAAGAGATCAAAAAAAATAATTTTGTGAGCATATGATCCTTTGTAAACTGTCAGAAAGCATTTGACAGCATAGAACAAAATTGTCATAGGCTGTTCTAGAATCTTACAGAGTGGAAAGGGCACTAATACATCTATTATGGAATGTCAACGATAATACAGAGGCATAGAACAGAAGGAAAAGGGAATGAGAAGGGCATGAACAAATGAAAAAGGAGAAAGAAAGTATTGTAAATAGATTTTGTGATAAGCGGTCTGCTTGGTGGTAAAATGCGATTAAAGCATGTTTCCTAGATACAAAGATCAAGGATGTCAGTGAAGTTGTTAGTATGCAGAGAGGGGAAGTAAAAGAGATGACTGTTTTCACAGGCATGAATGATTTGAAAGATGTAATATGTAAGTTAATATGTAAATGTGTAATGAGATAAGACATGAAAAAAAAAAAAGAAAGAAAAAAGAAAGACTAGGTTCAGTCATGGTATAATAGGAATGATTTGAAAAAGCATGTCCCTATTCATTGCTGGATCAATGTACGAGTAACTTGACCAAAGGGGATGTAGAAATGCATATACATGAATGCCAGAAACATCAGGAATAAAGGAGAGGAGTTTTTGATATTGGTCAATTCAACTGGGTGAAAATTATTGTTGTCAGTGTTTTCAGGGAGGATATAGCAAATCAGATAGGACAAGGGGTATTATTAATAATAGCCAAAGAAATGCAACCAGCAGAAGCAGAAATTAAGGAGGATTTCAGAACTGAGGGGAGATGGTTCATTTGAGGCTATATGGGGTGAGAGAGACCACCAGCACAAAATATATTGTTAGTTGCTGCTATAAACTGGGGGTGGGGACACAAACATGCAATCATAATTATGGGAGACTTCAAACTCTAAGGACATAGAATGGAGAAAGGAGATGGAAATGGTAACATGGAAATAACAATGATATGTTAATAGAAATGTGTGAAGGGCAAGGAGTGCAGTTTTGTTAATGTGTGGAATGAGTCTGAATGAAGAAATGAACTGTATAAGAGTGAGAGACTGCATTTGAATGGTTTTGGTGTGAGTCATTTGGAAAGAGTGCTGCTGGAAGGAAGAGTAAATAAGTCCAGAGAATGAATTTGAGAAAGTAAGGAGCAATGTGAGATAAACAGGAGAGTAAGGCAAGAGAGATTAAAGTGTTGTTTATGAATGAAGAAGTGGATAGCATGAGTGTAGAGAATGAGAAAACAAGTGTACAAAATAAACAGGGGAAATGGGAAGACTCAGAGTGGACAGGGAAACACTTTATGAGAAAGGTTGATGCTTAAACAGGACGTGAATGCATATATAAATAAAAAAGGAATGAGATGGCCTGGGATGTATGGAAAACAGTTGGATTTGAAGAAGGTTCTAGGATGAGTAAGGAGATAAAGAAATGGCTCGATTTGCCATTCTATAATCCTGTACTGAAAATGCCTATGACACTTAGGTAAAAATTTTACATTAAATTTTTCACGTAAGTTTTCCTCCATTTTTATATTTATTTTGATTTTGCCAATTCATGGTATTCAATTATTGAAACAAATGAATAGACATAATGACCAATGGACTGCACTTGAATGGATTCAAAATTAGATGTCTGCAGAAAGTGTTCAGTGAAAGAATTGAAATGTGAAATCAGAAAAATTAATCATATAATTTGGGAATGCATATGAGTGCATGTGCAGGTACAGTTGAGTAGAGTGAGTGTGAGAATGGGAATGTTCAGAGAATACAAAGTGTAGTTCTTAAGTATCAAATGAGAAACCTGTTGCACTGACATGAGAGACACTGTTGCATACACACACACATACAAGCAGAACTGTTGTACTACAGGTTTTTACAGTCTCTTATGTGTGGAGATGATATATATATATATATATATATATATATATATATATAAATTTAAATAATGCAGTTACTATAAGATGCAAGGCTATTTGTGGATCTGAGGGAATATTATGATCTTAATTCATAGGCAGAAGCATCAGAAATAAGGATGAGAAGTATTTTTAAATTAGTTCAACTTAGTCAAAAATGCCTCCATTGGTGACAGTTGGAAGAAGGGATATATGTCCTTCAGATGGAAAAGAGGTGGGTTTGATTCTTTTCATAATGTGAAGAAGCTTTAGGTGAGCTTTTTTAAATTGAAGATTAACCAGTCTCATATAGAGGTGGGGGGAAGAGACATTCAATTGTTTTTTCTGATGATGCAAAATAAAAAGGGCAATAGTTGAAAATATTGATATAACTGTAGATATCCTGTAGGATGATTCAAATAAATTGGAGTTTATGTTCAGAGAGAGAATATTGCAAAAGTTAGCAAAATAGCTCCAAGGATTACTTGGACGTTGAAGAACTCAGTGGAAAGTAAAGATAGGCAGATTATTATCATCACTCTTTATAAGGCTATGATTCATCCTCATCTTAACTATTGTGCAAAGATTTGATCACCTAGGTTTCTTGAGAAGGAGGAAGTGGTGGAGAATCTAGAGATGAGTGACCAAGCTGGTGGCAGGTCTGTGGAATGCTTCCTATGAGAATAGACTGAAGGTGTGTAGATTGCAGAGCTTAGCTGACAGGTGGAAAAGAGGGGATATGATAGAAAATTATAAGTTATTAAAGGGGGTTCTATAAGATTAACAAAAAAGATTTTTTTCAACAAATGATGAACAGAGAGAGAGAGAAAGAACTAGGGATCACCCCAGAAGTTGTGCAAGTATGATTAGTAAGGGTGTGCATACTAGATTTTTTTGTTTAGAAAATGGTAATGAGCAGAATGTATTGCCAGAGGTAGCTGTGAATGTCTGAGGCTGAATATGCTTAAGGAAAGGTGTGATAAATACTTTGTGAATCATGGTTAGTGTGGGTCTCACATGATAAATTCTCTGACTCCATGGAGATACCCATGTAGCACCTTGAAAAAGACAAGTTCTTTTTTGAAGGTATTTAGCGATAATTAACTCTTTTTTTTTTTGCATTATTATATTTATATGTTTGTTTGATTAAGGGTAATGTGGTCAATTTTGTGGTTTTTGAAGCTTTTATTTTTGTTTTGTTGTATGTTATATTGTATGTCATGGCACCAATGTGCAAAACAATGGCAAGTGATTTCAACATGTCTGAAATGTATCCACTTTGTGGATAAAGAGATTTATGGAAGGAGAACAAAACTGGAGAGTATGTTTGTCATAAGTGCTTTGTGAACAAATGCCAGAGGACAGAAGAGAGTAAGAAGAATAATAGTGGTGAGTTTACAGAAGAAATTAATGCAATGCAATGCAATTGGTAAGGTTGATGTTACAAGTCGTATGCGTGACTAAGAATGAAATGGTGGAAAATGAAGAGAATGACCAGATAATAATTAAAAAGATAGTGCACTTACATGGAGTTCCCCACAGAACAAAAACATGAGATTGAGTGATTGGAGAAATGCCTGGCAGATGGCATGACACTGAAATGAAAGAAGGGAGAGATGCAAGGGGAGAGAAAGCAGGATATGAAAGGGTGAAAGCGTGAGAATAATGGTTGGGTTTTGTATGGTGATTCACTGATAAGAGGAGTGCTTGAGGAAAGTGTGATGAAATCATGTTTCCCTAGCAATAAAATTAAGGATGTTAGTGATGCTGTAAAAAGCAGACAGTGAAGGTGAAAGAGATATTTATTTTGGCTGGTACAAATGATTTAGCAGCTGACAAGTGTATTATTATTATTATGTAACACTTCCAGGGAGTTCAAGGACTCATCGAGGGAAGGCGTCTACTTTACAACTCTCCATCTCCACTACTCCACCAAGTCACCAACCTCAACTACTGTCATAATTTACACCAATGCCATTTACCGCCAACCATCATTACTAGTATTTTCACAGACAATCAAAAACATCCATGGCAGGATTTGAACCCGCAGCCTTTAGGCTGGAGAGCGGATACTCTAACCACTTGGCCAACCAGGCTGGCTGTATGTGGAAAGATATGAAAGAATTGCTAATACATGTAAAAAAGATGAGTGAGAAAGTAAAAGTTGTGAGTCTGCTGCCACGGTATGATAAAAGAGAGCTGAGACAAAGAGCTGTGATCATGAATGAGTCAGCACAGATTGTGCAGGAGGAATGGTATGGAATTTGTGGAATGAGTTTAATGAAAGGAAGGATTTAAATAAGGATGGCTTGCATTTAAATGGATTTGGTATCAGACATCTTGAGAAAGTGTTGTTCAGTGAGAGTCTGGAAGCGCAGAATCAAAGAAACTAGAATGTTTGGGGGGGGGGATGCAGGTGAGTGAGGGTCCAGACAACAACCTAGAGGTTAGTAATTGAGAGAGTGATCACATGATGATTCCAGTTAACATATAATATATAACAGCATATCCAGTTAACTTTATGTCAGCTAACAAATAAGGTGTAAGGGAGATATTGTGGAATGAAGGGGTATTGCAGCTTATGTATACTAATACCAGAAGGATTTGAAATAATTAGAAGTTTATTTTGCACTTGGGTAGACTATAATAAATTTAGTTTAATCCTTTATTCAAGTGTAAGCAAACAAAGTTTGCTCCTGAAAATATCTTCAGGACTGAGGTAAGGTGGTACATCCCTTGGCAACTTGTAGCAAAGGTGGACTGAGCTCTCATCACTCCTTGTCTCAGTATCTCCCATAATGCAAAGCACATCTCCTTGCGGACATGTATACCGTCTGCCTCCGACTCTGCCTCCCACTGACGAGACCTCAATAAAGGTCAAAACCGGTCTGGGTAGTGGCCCTTTCCTTAATGCATAGCAGTATATATGTCTGCAAGGAGATGTGCTTTGCATTATGAGAGATACTGAGACAAGGAGGAGTGATGACAGCTTGGTCTACCTTTGCTACGAGTTGCCAAAAGATGTACCACCTCACCTCAGTCCTGAAGATATTTTCAGGCACAAACTTTGTTTGCTTACACTTGGATAAAGGATTAAACTAAATTTATTATATTTGAAATAATGTTGAGGAGTTTTTGGCATTGGTTAGCTCAACTTGGCCAAAAGTTATAATTAGTGAGATGTGGCTGACTGAGGATGATATGGTCATAGGAATAATAATAATAATAATTGTATGATGATACACAGCTGTGAGTCCCCTTTTACTGGGAGGTACGGCACCATCTCAGTCCCCCAAAATTTTATCCGGGCTCTGAAACTGGCATAGCTGACGAATCAGACCTGTGGCTGGGTCAGTATTCCTGACTGTAATCCGTGTGTGTTCACTGGACCAGTTTGCCTGCTTGCGGGATGAAAAACCCTAGATAAACTGTTGGAAAAAACCCTGCTGTCCATGCCCAAGACTGGCTAACTTGGCTATGGCTGAGGAAGATCCTTAAGTTCCTCGCGTCGTCTACGGGAATCGAACCTAGGATACTCCTTCCCCAGGCATATGGTTGTGAAGCGCATAGCCACTAGGCTAACCGCGTGGTCATAGGAATAGAATGTAAGGGATAAAGTGTCTTCAGAGAGGATAGAAGAAACAGTTGATAACATAGGGATTCAAACCAAAAAGAGTTGAAGTACATCAGGAGAAGATCACAAACAGGTCGAAATATGTAATTGGTTGCTGCTATAATCCGGATGGTATAAGAGAGAATGTAGATGACATGTACTGGCAAATCAGCATGAGTGAAAGTTGATCATGTAGTCTTAAGCTGGGAGATATTGCCAGATATTCAGAAGTTTCTGTTAAGAAGGGATATAAGTGGAATTACAAAGCAAGTGATTATGACAAGCTGAGGAGTCAACTTTCAGTAGTAGTACCAGCATAAGAATTTGGAGGGGGGATAGATGTTGCTAGTGTTTGGGAGGATATTTGCAGAAAGCAATATGAATATATACCAAAAGTCAAGAGGATATAAATCAGGCAGGAGGTAGGTTAATAAATAACATCATTAAGCAGGAATTGCAGACAAACTAAAAGTTGTGGAGGAAATATAAAGAAAAGGTGATCAGCATGCCCATGAGCAGTATAAAGAAGAGGCAAGAAGGGGGTGACCTATATGGTAAGGAAGGCCAAAGTTAACTATGACAGAAAGCTAGTTGATGAGGTCAAAAATATATAAAGAGTTTTTCCACTATGTGGAAAATACAAGGAGGAAATGCTATGATGTTTTGGAGGCATCAGAAGCAAACCAAATAGTTGATGTATTGAGTGAGTTGTAGTAGTGTACCATCTAAGTCAGTGATGGCGAACCTATGACACATGTGTCAGCACTGACTCACTTGAGGGTTTCAGGTGACACACCTTGGATGTTGAAAAATATTGGTATTCTGATGAAAAAACTGCGATAAATCATGTAAGACCGCTCTCTGTTAAGGCGAAGATAGGTTTGGGTTCTTTGAAAGAATTATATTTTATAGTTAGCCTATTTCTATTTTATTTTGTAGTTAGCTTATTTCTATTTTATTTTGTAACTAGCCTATAAACAACGAGCGTTTTAAGTTTACGTTTTCTTTCTTAATCATTATAATTTCTGCATAGTCATATGATATTATAAAAACTTATAAAAATTATTATCAATATTATACGATACAAACTTATAAATACGTGCTTTATATATTATAAACTTAAAGTTTTCATTTGACTTCTGTGTGAAATTCATTCATGCATGCATTCCAAGGTCTCTCGACTGAGTAATACAAGTTCTAAACATATTTAAAACCATTTTAACAGAAAATATAATTCGCAGCATTAAATATTGAATTTATCTGAGTAAATAATGAAAACAATTTTATAGTTGCAATAAATTCAGTAGATTTTGTTAAATAATGCAAATAGTAACAACTTACGATGACATCACAGCAAAACCAACTAAATAGCTGCTATTTAGTAGCATCATAGAGAGTAAAACGTAACAAGGTTTCTACGAATGTACTGGTAATAAATCTGGCAACCGTGCTGAAAGAAGAAGTAGTGGTAGTCTTGCATGATCTTAAGTAATTTGAGTTGCTGGTGTATAATTCATTTCCAGTAATTGTTAGTTCTTATTAATTATTACTGCTTAATTACTGCTGTATATAATTGTGCTCTTTTTTAATTTGTGAACCCTTTTACAATGGCAGCTAGACTAATAAAAAACTAAAATTATCACAGAAAGGAAGTGGAAGAAATTTCCAAGATGCCTGGACTCAACAATATGGTGTTATTGATAGAAGCAATAAAGTTCTCTGTAAATTGTGTGGTGAACTATCTGTGAGTAGAATTTAGAATGTAAGAAGGCATTTTGAAACTAAGTACAAATGGCGCCTAGAAAAAACTTTTGAAGAAAGAATACATATCGCAACATCTAAAACTGGCCGAATCGCAATCTTGTCATCCCTCAAAACAGGCAAACTGGCCAAGTAAAGTGAACACTGCTACCCCACCAACCATTTTAATTAAATTTGTTTCAGGACCTTCAAATTTAGTAGCTGCAAGTTACAGTATTTCACATACTATTGTTGAACATGGGAAACCACTTAGTGATGGTGATTATATTAAAGAAGCTTTCGTAAAGTGTGCACCATTTTTATTTGACGACATTCATAATAAGGAAAGTATTGTAAAGTGCACAAAAGAGTTACCATTAAGTAGGAATACTATTAAAGACAGAGTTATATCAATGAATGCTAGTATAGAAAATCAAATACAACAAGACTTGAACTCATGCCATTGTTTTTTCATTTGTCTCGAATGAAAAAACTACAGATATAACGTCATCAGCTCGATTGGCTATTATTGCAAGGTATGTTCACGGTGAATCTATGCACGAGGAATTGATAAAGTTAGAAAATTTACCTCAAAACACGACAGGTAAAGATATATGCGACTGTGTTGTTAAAGTGTTCTGTGAGAAACAGATAGATTTATCGAAAATATTTTCGATTACAATTGATGGTGCGCCTAATATGGTTGGCCGTAATGTCGGTTTTATCAAAGAATTTACAGAATATGTTGGTCATCCCCTGGTTTGTTTCCATTGTATTATACATCAGGAGACACTGTTTGCGAAATCAGGCTTAAAAGATTTGGATGATGTGATGAGAATTGTGACAAAGGTATCTAATTTTATTGCTGCCGGGGCTTTAAACAAATGAGAATTTAATTGACTTTTAAGCGAAGTTGAATCAGTGTACAATGGTCTATTAATATTAATGTACAATAATATTCGATGGTTGAGTCGTGGCCAAGTACTTCAACGGTTTGTTGAATGTTTAAATGAAATTAAATTATATTTAAATACGAAGGGCATGGAGCACGAATTTTCTCAGTTGAACGATTCTGCTTGGCTCAGTAAGCTGATGTTTTTCACAGATTTTTCATTGCACCTGAATGAACTTAATATACAATTGCAAGGTTTCAGAAAATCTGTCGATGTTATGTTTAGCACAATTAAAAGCTCTGAGAATAAATTCAAAATATTTCAACGTGATTTAGAAAGTAACAATTTTAAGTATTTCCCAAAAGTTAAAACTTTTTTTAACGAAACCAGCCCCAAAAATCGTGAACAACATATCAACCAATTTATCGAAGTTCTAAAGTCAGTAACTGAGCAGTTTTTTCCTAGATTTATGCAATTTCGAATGTTGAAACAAACAATCCAATTCATAAAATATCCTGATGAAACAGAATTCATGGATCTTAAATTAGATGGCTTTGAGTGGTTGGATTTAAAAGATCTAGAAATGCAACTAGCTGACTTCCAGTGTAATCCTATCTGGAAAAGAAAGTTTATTGCTCTTAGAAATGAATTAGAAGAACGTGAGCGGGAACATCTGCATGATACCG
Organism: Typopeltis vanoorti; assembly: GCF_054136105.1. Lineage (NCBI taxonomy): Eukaryota > Metazoa > Arthropoda > Arachnida > Uropygi > Thelyphonidae > Typopeltis > Typopeltis vanoorti. The sequence continues at coordinate 49,061,890 of NC_143559.1, forward strand.
CATGTAAAAATTCAGACTGTAAAATTCTAAGCGTGTGGAATAGCCTTCCCGAAAACTTTCATGCTCTTAAAATCTTTGCTAAAGCTCTTCTAACAATTTTCTCTTCTACATACTCTTGTGAAACTCTGTTTTCTGCCTTCAATAATATCAAATCGAAAGGGAGAAATAGATTGAGCAAGGTTTTAAGCACTGCCTGTGTAGCTTTAAAATGTACACGCTATAGCCCTTCTATAAAGCAACTTTCTACCAATATTCAGCAACAATTTGATATTGATATAAAATCTATGAATTTATATTATTTCAGTTTATTAAATTAATTGTATAATATGAAATCATAGATTTTATATCAATGTCCTATTAAAAAAATAGCCTAATATGATATGTATAAGTCACCATCTATGATTATGTAGTTTAATTTATAATGCATGTATGCAAGTGGCACATCAACAACGTCAATATTTAAAAAAAAAAGATGTTTGACACACCTGGGTAAAGAGGTTCGCCATCATTGATCTAGGTAGTGGTGATGATACAATGCTGCATGTGACACCACCTGATGGGAGAAGAGATTGAAGAAAGGGAGGCAATATCTCCTATTGCAGAACCTCAATGCCAACAAGCCATAGAATTAGATGGCATATTGACCTGTATATTATGAGAAAATGTGTAAGATAATTATCAACTCCTCTAAGCTGTTTAAGCTTCATTATTGGTGGAGATGCCAGCCTCTGATGAGATAATCAAATCCAAAACCCTTGATCCTTGTGTAGCCTCTTTTGTACTACCTCAAGTAATTGTCCCTCAAAAACTCAAGAAATTCATTTCCTTAGCCCCAGTTGCTGTCTCTTCATTCCAGTCTACATTACCATATTAAAATCACCCATAATGATCACTCGTTTCTTATTATATAGACATTTCATTCTGTTCACTGCTTTGATACTACTGCCTATTCCTTTCATCTTCACCTTAGATAGAGATAACTTTCTGCTAGCATCAATAGCACTCATCCCCTCACAAGTCTGATTGGCTGAGTGGTCAGTATGCCCACTCTCCAACAAACAGGTTTCAGATTCAAATCCTGCTGCAGACATGGATGTTTGTGATTGTCTTACCTTGTGTATTGCTATAACCGTTGATATTGCACAGTATAACCTTTGCTGTCATTGCACCATCATCATCATTACTGTTCCCCTCCCGTCCTAAAACATCACACTCATCCATTTCTATTCCTGTCAGAATGTAACTATGTCTCACTTATTCGAACAAATTTTGGGCAAACATACTCTTTAATGCTACAATTTCATTTTCTTCATTTCTAATACTACTGGCATTTATAAACATACATACTAGCTGGTTTCTGGTTCTATAACAGGTCTCTACAACTCCACTCTACAGATGCTACTGCTCCATGTCCCGCCACCCCCATCTCTATCATCACTGATCTTATACCTCTCTTCAAACCTGTTTGTTTCCCCCACTAGTCATCCCAATCCTTTCTTGTACACACATACATCCACTCTTATCATGCAGTGTCTCCCTGTCCACCCAAGCTCATCTACCCTACTTACTTTTACCACCTCTTTCATTCACTTCAGTCATTACTCTCTTTCTTTCTCTCTCTCTCTCTCTTGTAGCAACAGTTTCTACAGCTGAATATTTTATACAGCTCCACCTGTCCCTCAAATTCAACCTGCACACATCTCTGCTGGAATCCCATTCATAATCTCATCTCATTATCATCATACCTGGGCAACACGCTAACTATGTTTCCTACCACACTGTTATCTTTTAGTCTCCTTAGCAATCCGTGATATACATCCTTACATTCTACTTGTTGCCATCAAGATCAATGGCAATTACTACTGCTACCAACTCTATTTGCTTTTTCCTTATATCTAGTTCTTCAATCACTCTGCTCAATCTATCTCCTTGAAAGCAACCCTTATGCACATTCTCATTTATCATTTTCTTTTAGGCTTACACGGTGATCCGAATACATTTTGGAAAATTATGGAGACAATTACCATGTTCAAGTAAAACTTTAGTTTAATATAAACCAAAAACAATTTATCATGTCTCTGATTGGATAACTCTTTCACACTGCCATCTTTTTATTCCAGCCTTCCTCTCCCTTCCAGACACTCCTGTTATTCTCCTCATTTCACTCTGCAATTGCAATCTTCACCAACTTTACTTTCACATCCTGAATTACTTTCTCACTGCTCTTCACAATCTCTATCAGGTCAGTCGCACTTTCATCCTCGCTATCTATCACACTTGTTATCTTACAGTCCATCAGTTTAACTTTCACACATGCTACCTTACCTCTACTTTCACATTTCTATGACTATTGTTTAAACCCAGAACTTCATTTACTACCATTGCACTTTCAGTTTCATAGCTTTCAGAATTAACTTCTGCTATTTCATTTCTGGCTCGTAAAACATATATGACATAATCTCTGTCCACTCTCATTTTCATATCATAATCCACTTTCTCCTGGCAATGAATACATAGTGTGAGTACATAGAATACAATGAATACATACATACAAAGAGAATCCCAAACAGTTTTTTCAATATGTTGCAAGTAAAAGGAAAAATGTTCATGGTAGAATGATCCTAAAAAATGCTGAGGGTAGGGAGGTAACCGAATCAGTCGATATAGTGGAATTACTGAGCGAGCACTTTGCAAGAGTATATCATCCAGGTGGTGACATTGCACGAATGGAAAATCCAACAGCTTATACTGGAATTGTGATGAATGAAGTAGAGGTAACTAGTCTATTACAGAACCTCAATGTCAATACATCTGTGGGATTGGATGGTATACCAGCTCGTGTCGTATGTGAAGCGGCAAAAGAATTGTCAGTACCCTTGATCATTTTGTTTAATTTGAGCCTTGGGTCTGGGTCAGTCCCAAGGGGGTGGAAAGAGGGGAAAATAGTTCCGCTGCATAAAGGTGGTTCCAAGGCTGCTGTTGAAAATTACCGGCCAATCAGCATAACAGGAATCATTATCAAGGTCTTGGAGAAAATAGTCAAGAGGAAAATACAAGATTGGATAGAAGAAAATGGGATACTCTATTGGGGACAGCATGGTTTTGTGAAGGGTAGGTCATGCCTCAGTAACTTGCTCATGTATTATAACATAGTGACGGCTGAACTGGATAAGGGTAATGGATTTACAGTGATTCTACTGGACCTTGCTAAGGCCTTTGACAGGATACCACATGGAATTCTAATCAGTAAATTGCACCATATGGGGATGGATATAGGGTTGGTGAGATGGATAGGAGGGTGGTTGATGGAGAGATATCAGAGAGGTTTATTCAGGAGTAGAGTCCACAGACGGCCTGTGACTAGTGGTGTGCCACAAGGATCTGTACTTGGACCACTGCTGTTTAATCTGTTCATTAATGATATAGGAAAGGATCCGAGAGGAACAGTTCATTTGTTTGCGGATGATGAAAAGTTGGGTATGGCAATAGTGAATGCAGATGACGTCAAAATTTTGCAAGATGATTTGGATAGATTGGAGGTCTGGGCTAAGGAGAATGGATGTCAATTTAATGTGGCAAAACGTAAGGTTATACATTTTGGGGTGAAAAGATTAGCAGCAGTTTACTACATTGGTGGAACTGTACTCCAGGAAATTGATGAGGCACGAGATTTATGAGTGTTGGTGGATAAGGAGTTGAAGTTTAGGGGGCACATTGCAAAAGTGGCCAAATCAGCTCATCAAATCACTTAGTTGCTGAAGAATACGTTGACAAGCAGAGACAAGCAGGTTATTGTTCCTCTCTATCGAGCCTTGATAAGACCCCATCTCGACTACTGTGCCCAGAATTGGTCACCTAGGTTTCTTCTTGATGGGGAGGAGGTGGAGAGGATCCAGAGGCGAGTGACCAAGATGATAGCAGGTCTGTGGAATGAACCTTATGAGAACAGGTTGAGGATTTGTGGGTTGCAAAAATTGGTTGATAGGCGGAGGAGGGGAGATATGATTGAGACATTCAAATTACTGAAGGGTTTCTATAAAATTAATTCAAAAGATATTTTTGAGAACAGGGCTGGTTGTGGGAGGACTAGGGGACAACCATGGAAACTGGGCAAAAGTGTGGTTAGTAAAGGTGTTAGAGCTGGGTTCATTACTTTTAGAGTGGTGAATGAGTGGAATGCATTCCCTGAGTCTGTGGTGGATGCTGTGACAGTGAATGAGTTTAAGGCGAGGTATGATAGATACTGTATGAATGTCGAATAGTTGTGATGAATATGTTTTGGGGCCTCCCTCAACGAGTCTAATGACTCCCTGGAGTTACCCGTAATAATAGTGTGCACACACACACCACATTTCACAAATTCCCCCATGTCAACACCTCCATGCACAATGATGTCTTGGCTGCCATTGTTCTCATTCGCGTTGGCACCATGAATAACTCTATTTATGTATAGCATACAGTATAAATACATAGAGTAGGGAGATAGTAGACATGATGAGAAGAAGGAAGCTGAAGATCTTGTGTATGCAGGAGACAAGGTGGAAGGGCAATAAAGCAAAGGAGCTGGTGGAAGGATATAAACTGTTTGTTTAACTGAAGGATATAAACAGGGTGAATGAGAATGGAAGAAATGGAGTTGGAATCATCATCGACAAGGAGCTGAAGGGTGGAGTCTGCGAGGTGTGCCGGAAGAACGATCAGATTATGAGTGTTAAACTTGAGATTGGAGGAAGCATGGCTGTGACAGCGTGTGGATATGCTCCATAAGTAGGTTGTGATGAGGAGGAGAAAGAGGCATTCTGGAGAGAACTAGACCAGGTAGTAATGGGAATCCCTGATGGTGAGAGAGTGATTGTCAGAGCAGACCTGAATGGGCATGTAGGAAGGTGACGAAGTGGTAAAGAAAGGGTGCACGGGGGTTGGAGTAGAGGTGAAAGAAATGAAGAAGGTAAAAGAATCGTAGAGCATGCTGTGGCCTTCGACCTGGTTATAGCTAACACTTGGTTTAAGAAGAGAGTTGTAAACCTGATAACTTATAAGAGCAGGGATAGGATGAGTCAGATCGACTATATTATGTGCAGAAGGAAACATCTGAAGGAGGTGAAAAACTGTAAAGTGATTAACGGAGAAAATGTAGCAGTACAGCACAGGTTGGTTGTGGTAGACTGTGATATAAAAGGGGAAAAGAAGAATAGACGAAGTGGTTGAAAGATAGGAAAATAAAGTGGTGGAAATTGGAAGAGGAAGGTCCAAGGAATGAGTTTAAAGAAAAGGTATTGGAAGGAATGAAGTTACCAGAGGATGTGGAAGAATGGTGGGATGTAAAGAGTTGGAATATTAGAAAAATTGGAGAAGAGGTGCTCAATATAACATCAGGAAAGGGGCTGCCCGAGGATAAGGAGGCATGGTGGTGGAATGAGGAAGTGCAGTTGGAGATCAGGGAAAAGAAAGAGGCAAAGAAAAAATGGGACATGACTGGAACCAGAGCCGACAAGGAGGCATATAGATTAGCAAAGAAAAAGTGCAAAGAGAGTTGTAGCAAGGGCGAAGGCGAGGGCAGTTGAAGAGGTTTATGAAGTACTGGAGAGAAACAGTGGTGGAACTAAGTTGTTGAGAATAGAGAAAGCTAGAGATAAGACCTCGAAAGACATAACCTCAGTTAAGCAGATAAAGGACGCCACAGGAGTAGTACTACAAGAGGAGGACAAAATCAAAGGAAGATGGGAAGAATATTTTCATAATCTACTAAATGAGGAGAATCCAAGAGAAAGGTGTGAGGATGGAGAGGCAAACGAAGGATTGGTGCAGGACATAAGCAGAGAGGAAGTGTATTGGGCACTGAGAAAAACGAAGAATGGAAAGGCTGTGGGGGCAGAACCAAATACCTGGAGAAGAGTGGAGAAGCTTGGGCAACGAGGGCGTAGACATGTTATGGGATCCGATGAGGAAAATAGCCCAACAGGAAAAGATACCAGAGGAATGGAGGAAAAGCATTCTCGTCCCAGTCTACAGGGGAAAAGGAGATGTTCAAAGATTGTGGTTACTATAGAGGGATCAAGCTGATGTCACACACGTTGAAGATATGGGAAAGAGTAATTGAAGGAAGGATATGGCGGGAAACAAAAATTGGTGAGGAGAAGTTTGGATTTATGCCAGGAAGACGGACAATGGATGCAATATTTGCGCTAAGGCAATTGATGGAGAAATATATGGAGATGCAAGCGGAGCTACATATGGTGTTTATAGACCTGGAAAAGGCGTACGACAGAGTGGCCAGACAGAAGGTATGGAGGTGTATGAGGAAGAAGGGGGTGTCGGAAAAGTATGTGAGGTTGGTGAAGGAGATGTATGAGGGAGCGAAAACTCAGGTCAGGTCTAGTGTCGGCATGACAGAGGGGTTCCCCCATTGTTGTAGGGCTCCATCAGGGATCAACTCTGAGCCCCTACCTCTTTGATTGGGTCATGGATGTACTATGGAGGACGTCAAGAAGGAGGCGCCAGGGAGCATGATGTTTGCCAATGATATTGTTCTCTGCGAATCATCCCGAGAGAAGCTTGAAAAGGCTCTGGAAGAGTGGAGAAAGGTATTGGAGGAGAGAGGCATGAAAATTAACCGGGTAAAGACCGAATATATGTCAACAGGGAGTGACAAGGATATGATCATACGACTCCAGGGTGAAAGGTTAACTTCAGGGAAGAAATTCAAGTACCTTGGGTCTGTCGTCGAGAGGAATGGTGACCTAGATGAGAAAATACAGCACTGAATAATATGCGGCTGGATGAACTGGAGGAAGATAAGCGGGGTCCTGTGTGACAAGAGAGTGAGTCGTAAGATGAAAGGAAAGCTGTATAAGATCGTGGTGAGGCCGGCGATGCTCCATGGCATGGAGACGTGGCCTATAACAAAGGCACAGTAGAGGAAGATGGAGATGGCGGAGATGCAGATGTTGAGATGGATGAGTGGTGTGACAAAGAAGGCCAGGATAAGGAATGACTACATCAGAAGGAGGACTGATTGGTAAGAAGGTACAAGAAAGCAGGCTGAAGTGGTTCGGTCATGTAGAGAGGAGTGAGGAGTATGTTGGTAAATGAGTGGAGCGTATGGAGGTGGAGAGAAGGAGGAAATGAGGCAGGCCCAAACTCAGATAGATGGATAAGGTGGCAGAGGATCTTAGGGAGAAAGGATGGAGTTGGGAAGATGACCTGGACCGGAGAATCTGGAAGAAGAAGATTAAAGATGTGAACGCCGACCCTGTTTAACACGGATAAGGCATAGCGAAAGAAGAAGAAGAAGATACAGTATAAATACATAATAAAATAAAATAAAATAAAACAAAACATTCAACCACAATTCATACACAAGGATACAACAATCAGTAATTACAAAAATTACAATCAATTAATCTAGTTATTTATTAAAAAACAAAACCATTAAGCTAAGTAAGTTTTCAGGCTAGAGGCATCTTTTATAACAGGAACTTACAATCACAAAGATATTATATGTCTAGGGATAAAATTTTGCTTCATTTTCTTTACTGTAGCAATTGGTAGAAAAACAACATATCAAGCAACCAAAAAAAATAAAAAAAGAGTTTATATATATATATATATATATATATATAAAATTAGTTTGAATGACTATATACCGAGATTAAAAAAACAACAAGGTTTAATATTAAGATACAACTAGTTTCGTTGAATGATTCAACTTCTTCAGGTATCACAGGCAAAGAATTATACAAAAAATCGAGCAAAGATTGCCAGCCTAGATGATGTAATGTCTGTGCTCTCATTAACACAAATAGAAAAGAACTTACATGAAGCCAAACTTTTGTTAATTGTTCTGCTGTATTCTTTTCCAACTAAAATATCCTATCCTTCATTGTTTTTTCTACACACAGACAATTCTTTAATTCTTTTTTTGTATAATTCTTTGCCTGTGATACCTGAAGAAGTTGAATCATTTAACGAAACTAGTTGTATCTTAATATTAAACCTTGTTGTTTTTTTAATCTCAGTATATAGTCATTCAAACTAATTTTTTATAATATTTTCTACCGAGTAAAGATGAACAATACTATATATATATATACAGGGTGTTCGGGATAAATTTGACAGTTTCGTAAGGAAAAAGAAAATCTTCTTTGTATCTATTAAATTTAATGAATTGACAAAAAAACATTACAGGCAGAGTTAATTACAATACTATCAACAAGATTTACTCAAAATAACCACCATTAGCATCGATCACAGCTTCAATTCTGCTTCGGAACCTCGAACAAGCTGATGCTACAGTCTCCCTGGGAAGGGCCGCAAAAACTGTTTTAATTTTATCCATTAACTGGGCTTTTGTATTACTGGAAGTGCGATTGGTGTCTTTTTCAACTGCGCCCCATACAAAATAATCCATGGGGTTAAGGTCTGGGGAGTTTGGAGGCCAAACATTTGGACTGGTGAAGTCGTAGAAATTTTCAGACAACCATTTTTGACTTTTCCCAGAGGTGTGGCAAGGGGCCGAATCCTGCTGCCATACATACGGCCTACCATTGGCTACCCTTGTTATCCAGGGCTTGACTACAGTTAGCAACTCCACGAACAAAGCCCGAATTCCAATGCCAGGGTTCTTCAACACCTGTTCCTGCAGATTTGCGAGGAATTCTGCTGTACGAACGCAATCAGATCGTCTGCTAGGGATCTTTCTTCTTGCTACATCCTCGTAGTCACCATTGCAAGTCTCTAGTTCATGCCTGATTGTTTTTACTGTATTCAGGGAGCATTGGGCAGCAGTCGTAATATCCTTATTTTGATGGCGGGCACGAATCATCATGATACAAGTTATTCTCTTCCATGATTCAGGTGGGTTCCAGCTATCCATCCTTTCTGACATCTTGTATATGAATGAAGAAGGGTCCAAACTTTTAAATGAAGAGAAGTGTGTGTTAATACATGTAACTTACGGAAAAATATAATTAATTATAAATATGTCAAATTTATCCCGAACACCCTGTATGTGTGTGTATTCAAGATACCAAGTAATTTTATATAAACTTGGTTTTTAATCCTATTTCCCAAGTAAGCAAACAGACAAGTAAGTCAAGTTTGCTCCTGCACATAGTGCAAGTCTGAGGCAACTTGTGGTAACGTAGTGCCAGTCTGAGGCAACTCGTGGTAAAGGTGGATTAAGTTCCAATCACTTTCCTTAGTATTTTTCCCCTAATGTAAAGCACATCCCCTTGCAGAGATGTATGATGCTATGCATTAAAGGCAATGGTCACTACCCATACTGGTTTTGACCATTATTGAGGTCTCATCAGTGGGAGCCAGACCTGAAAATGCTAAGGTTGAAGTAATGCAGAGCTTATGAATTTTAGCTAAACAAGTTGCCACAAGGTGCTTTGACCTTATTAAATAAAATCTCGGGGTGAGAGATGGATGTAGAAAGTTTTTTAACTTTGGTATATTATGTATTCAAGATACCAAGTAATTTTATATCTTCTTCTTCTTTCACTGCGCGTTATTCCTGCTTCCTATGCAGGGTCCGCGTGTTACTTAGATGCGACTTCTTGTTAGTGCCATTCCCAACCGATCTGTCGCCTAGCCTGCCACTGGGGGGGGGATATATTTTTGACTGTAGCAGCATATGTTCATGTGGCCGGTTTGCCTGATTGCGGGATGAAAAATGCCAGATAAACTGGCGGAAAAAACCCTACTGCCCGCGCCCAAGACCGGCTAACTTGGCTATGGCTGATGAAGATCTGCAAGTTCCTAACGTCTTCGACGGGAATCAAACCTGGGACACTCCTTCCCCAGGCATATGGTTGCAAAGCGCAAAGCCACTAGGCTCACTGTGCCGACATACCAAGTAATTTTATATAAACTTGGTTTTTAATCCTATTTCCCAAGTAAGTAAGTAAAGTTGGATTAAGCTCCGATCACTTTCCTTAGTATTTTTTGACGAGTTGCCTCAGACTTGCACTACGTGCAGGTGCAAACTTGACTTACTTACTTGTTTGCTTACTTGGGAAATAGGATTAAAACCCAAGTTTATATAAAATTACTTGGTATCTTGAATACATAATATATCCAAGTTAAAAAACTTTCTATATATATATATATATATATATATATATATATATATATATATATACAGGGTGTTCGGGATAAATTTGACATATTTATAATTAATTATATTTTTCCGTAAGTTACATGTATTAACACACACTTCTCTTCATTTAAAAGTTTGGACCCTTCTTCATTCATATACAAGATGTCAGAAAGGATGGATAGCTGGAACCCACCTGAATCATGGAAGAGAATAACTCGTATCATGATGATTCGTGCCCGCCATCAAAATAAGGATATTACGACTGCTGCCCAATGCTCCCTGAATACAGTAAAAACAATCAGGCATGAACTAGAGACTTGCAATGGTGACTACGAGGATGTAGCAAGAAGAAAGATCCCTAGCAGACGATCTGATTGCGTTCGTACAGCAGAATTCCTCGCAAATCTGCAGGAACAGGTGTTGAAGAACCCTGGCATTGGAATTTGGGCTTTGTTCGTGGAGTTGCTAACTGTAGTCAAGCCCTGGATAACAAGGGTAGCCAATGGTAGGCCGTATGTATGGCAGCAGGATTCGGCCCCTTGCCACACCTCTGGGAAAAGTCAAAAATGGTTGTCTGAAAATTTCTACGACTTCACCAGTCCAAATGTTTGGCCTCCAAACTCCCCAGACCTTAACCCCATGGATTATTTTGTATGGGGCGCAGTTGAAAAAGACACCAATCGCACTTCCAGTAATACAAAAGCCCAGTTAATGGATAAAATTAAAACAGTTTTTGCGGCCCTTCCCAGGGAGACTGTAGCATCAGCTTGTTCGAGGTTCCGAAGCAGAATTGAAGCTGTGATCGATGCTAATGGTGGTTATTTTGAGTAAATCTTGTTGATAGTATTGTAATTAACTCTGCCTGTAATGTTTTTTTGTCAATTCATTAAATTTAATAGATACAAAGAAGATTTTCTTTTTCCCTACGAAACTGTCAAATTTATCCCGAACACCCTGTATATATATATATTTTTCAAAAAATAGATTTAATGACTCCAAGACCGAGATAACATATAAAGATTTTAATGATAAATACTACTAGTTTCGGCATATAGCAGCCTTCTTCAGGTATTTATAAAGGAAAGGAATACTAATAAACATTGAATTATTTAAACAAACTGGAAATTACAGGTACAAATTGCCTCACATAATCGATACATAAAAACGTTGTATTTTTCAAGTTCTTCCAACTGGCGTGCCATTGTTTGTTGCAATTGTGCGTGCAAGTTCACGTGAACGCCAATATTGAATAACTGCAGCATGGCTATCTGGGATGTTATAACTTAAATTATTATTTAAGTGGACCGGGTTCAGTAGGATTTCTCTTGATTCTACGATTTTCCTTTCAAATTCATCTTCACAGCGAAAAATATTTTCTGATCTATTCCAGCATACAGAGTGGCTTTGTTGGTCATCATTAAGATTATTTGAAAAAAGAACATGACTGGATAACGCAGTTGCATGAGATCTTTTGTATGAGATGTCTCTCTTATGCTCTTCTATGCGTTGTTCAATAGATTTATTAGTTTGACCAAAGTATGGGATATTGCAATTACACCACAATTTATATACTCCAGGGTACTTAAGGTTGTGATGAGTAGGTTTTGGATGGCTGATTAGAGAGCGGATTTTTGGAAGTGTGGTGAAGAAGGTCCTGATATTATATTTTTTAAGGACTTTAGCTATTTTCTTAGAGACTGTGCTAATGTATGGAATGGAGATGCTACCTTTAAAATTAATAGTCTCTGTTGTGCACTGCTTAGGAGGGTTCAGAAGAAATTTCTTAATTGTTTTTTCAGAGTATCCATTTTGTTTAAAAATAAGAGTGAGGTGATTCATTTCTTTTTGTAGTTCATCTTGTTCATTTAAGAGAGAACGTGCTCTGTGTCCTAAGGTAGATATAATTCCAAGTTTTTGTGGTGGAAAATGATGAGAAAGATTATGCAGATATCTATTGGTATGCGTAGGTTTTCTGTACATAGAGATTTTTAATCTTTCAGAGCATCGTGTAAGCATAACATCCAAAAAAGGTAAAGAGTTATTATTTTCTATATCAGCAGTAAATTTTATATTAGGATGTTGGATGTTTAGATGACGAAGAAAATCTGTGAGAGCTGTGTGCCCGTGATTCCAAATAATGAATATATTATCAACATATCTTTTCCAAACTTTTGGTTTAAATGAGAAGGAAGATATGGCTTTCTTTTCAAAGTCTTCAAGGAAGATGTTAGCTAACACTGGGGACAAAGGGTTGCCCATTGCCAGGCCTTGTTTTTGTTGGTAAAAAAGATATAGATAAGAAACATTAGCTGCAATGTTCTTCGAATATCGTTAATATCTATTATATCCCTCTAACTTGCATAAAACAAGAATAATGTAAAATATTTTCAAATGAGTTCTTTACTGTGCTTTGAAGCTTTAAACAATAAGGTTTTCTTGTATTATATGTTATTATATACAACTGTCTCCACCACTACACTGAACCTCTACTACCAATCATCTACATCAGCGCCATCTACCGCCCCCCCCCCACCACCAATTTTTGTCTGTAAATTGCGTGTGTTCTAAAGGGCCGATTTGTCTGCATGCGGGATGAAAAACCCGAGTTTCCGGGAGAAAAAACCTTGCTACCTCCGTATGAGATCGGCTAACTCACCTTCGATTGAAACTCGCCCAGATAAAGATTTCTCCCGTCGCTACGAGAATCGAACTTAGGCCTATACAGTCGTTTTTCCAATTCACGTGAACGCCAATATTCAATATTGGCGTTCACGTGAACTTGCACGCACAATTGCAACAAACAATGGCACGCCAGTTGGAACAACTTGAAAAATACAACGTTTTTATGTATCGATTATGTGAGGCAATTTGTACCTGTAATTTCCAGTTTGTTTAAATAATTCAATGTTTATTAGTATTCCTTTCCTTTATAAATACCTGAAGAAGGCTGCTATATGCCGAACCTAGTAGTATTTATCATTAAAATCTTTATATGTTATCTCGGTCTTGGAGTCATTAAATCTATTTTTTGAAATGTATAACAACCGAGTAAAAGCTGATCGCCACATATATATATATATATATATATATATATATATATATATATATATATATATATATATATATATAAATAATGGAAAAAACAAACAAACAGGGGTTATAAAGTAAAATAATACTCTCAAACAAAGAGAAAATATATACCGTTTTGCAAACATTTTTTTTATAACAAATGCTTATAAAAGTTTTTTGCAATAAGTTATTTCATACCAATACTTACCTGAAATTTGTGAATAGGTAAGGCATCAAAAAACTCATGAGCAATAAAGAAGCTAAATCCTTGGGGTACTTCTTTAAGTGAATGATACCAAAACACTGGAACACCTCGCTTTGTAACAGACTTCTTATAATATTGTCCATCATTTTCTTCAGACTGCATTATGTGGATATCTATATCTGAGCAACATAACTTTTTTTGCTGAAGGTAACTTAAGTGAGGGCTGATTTCTACCAAATGAATAGAAAGTGAACTACAAATATGTTGAAGGTTGGATAAAACCTGAAATAAATACAAAGAAAAAGTAAAAACATATAAATACATGAGGAAAGTTATATACAGAAAACTTTTCATTATTGGTTACTAGGATGATAGGATGACCAACCAGTCATTAAAATTTTCTGAATATGTGGAAGCCTATGTAAGTGCAAACAATCAGTTTGATAGCATGAACTCACATAATTATTTAAAACATGAAACTTGCTATTTATTTCTCACCAAACAGACAAAGTGGTTATACTATTTATTATACTTAAGTATCTCTCATCAAACAGAGAAAGTGGCAACACTGTGAAACTAGCATACCTGATCGGCCACATTTTCCCCATAGAAATCAATAATGTAATTAAAAATTTCATAATTAACTTAAATTAGAGTAACTAAAGAACTAACTGAAAATATTTATGAAAATACTGTCAATGCATAAACTTACAAAAAAATTAGAATGTATTACTTTATAAAAGTAATGCTGCCTAATTTTTTCTCATAAAATATAATTTATTTAACAATGGCTTTTACATGGATTAATCTTTCATTCTGTTATTTTTTAACACTGTCTTCATCATTCTCCATGCACTTTTACAATCACTGAGTGGGAAACTGTTTGCTGACCCTTGCCAGAGAGCACCTAACCTAGAATCACCCAACTTGGACCTTCTTTGTTAAAAATATCCCTTCCTCACTCAGTCAAATTCATTTGCTATCTCTATCACTCTCATAATGCCACCAACCACTCTGAGCTCTTTAATTTCCTCTCCTTAAAAATTGATTTTCTTCAGGCCCACTTTCCTAACAGTGAAATCATCCTCCCTGGAGATTTAATGTCCATAACACCAAATGGCTTTCCTCTTCCTTCAGTTATATAGATCTTGCAGGCAGAGATGCTGAAATATTTGCCATCACTAACGACCTTACACAAATTGTTTCACATGCCAACCAGAATACCAGATAACCCGAACCACTCCCAAAACATTGTAGATCTCTTCCTCACCAATGGCCCTTCCAAATATATAGTGAATGTAGTGTGCCCCCAGGTAATTCTGACCACAATCTAGTGCTTAATCTCCTCCCCCATGGTTGAAATTTTTCTTTTTATTTCTCAGAGCTTGTATTGACTTATGCATTTCTTTACTTTTGTATTTGTTTTCCAATTCCTCTATTTCTTTACTTTTTTCATTTAGCCACTTGTCTTTAGCCTTCCTGCATTCATTTTTTTATCATTTTACTGAGTATTTTATAATGTTGTGTATTTTTTTTTTTCGTCTTTCATTCATAAGTTCTAATATTGCTGATTCTATCATCCAGGGTTTTTTCTTATTGTATTTAATTTTTGGAATAATCTCATTGGCTGTTTCATATATTGCACTTCTAAAATTTGACCATCTTTTTTCAATTTCCTCAATGTTACTAAGTATCGTCTGTTTTATATCCTACATGATCTAATTTTTTTCTAATTTCTGAGTTAAACACCATTATGTTGTCAGGTATATTCAGAGCTGTCCAGTCAAGTCTTTCAAATATGATTGTTTTTAGAAATGTTTTTTAGTTTAATCTTTAAAGTAGACACAACAGGGTTATGGTCTAAACCTATATCAGGACTTGGATATGTTTTAATGTTAGTTATATTATTTTTGTATCTATTATTTATCATTATAAAATCTATTTGATTTCTTATAGAGTTATCCGGGTTTGTCCAAGTATACAGTCGGTGCATCGGATATTTAAAGAAGGTATTCATTATGCGTAGGTTGTTTTGAATGCAGAATTTTAATAATCTCTCACCTCTTTCATTTCTTTCACCCAATCCAAATTTTTCAACAATCGGATTTTCTTTCTGTTCTCCAACCTTTGTATTTAAGTCACCCATCACTATGGGAATCTCATTTGAGATAACATATTCTATAGATTTTTGTAAGTTATTATACAAATCTTCTATTTCTTCATCATTGTGAGTCATCGTAGGGGCATAAACCTGGATAATTATGATGATGAAAGGCTTTCCAACTAATTTAATAACTATCATTCTTTCATTTATGGGCCACAACCCCATTACAGATTTAAAAACGTCTTTCTTAATCATGAAATCCACTCCATATTCATGCTTCTCTCTGCCAGAATATGTATACAAATATAAAGCCATCTTTTTCTAGTTTTTCCCATGATAGGCCATCTTGTTTCATTAATTCCTATCACATCAATTTTAAGTCTTTTCATTCCTGTATAAGGTTGTCAAAATTTCCTAGTTTATATAATGTTCTCACATTCCAAGTTCCAATTTTCAAGACTCTGTTTACTGTTTTCAAATGAGGAATATCAGATGCCGACCTTCCTTACAGATTTAAGTTGACATCATCATGGAGTGCATTTGCAGCACTCATTTCACTCATAGTTTCAGTGTCTTCTTCCCTTTAACTATTTACAGGCTGGGACATTGCAGGGGTTTCAACTTCCAAAGCATAGCTTGTAATATATTTCCATTTCTCCATGGCCAACTACAAGATAGTAATGTGGTGAGGACTCAATCTCTTCCAAGTATGGCATCCTCAAAATACTTGCACAAAGAGCCAGAGCTATTTGTTTAAATGGCACAACACTTGAAACTGAGCTTAGTTACCTTTGTAACACTTTTTTTAGCCAGTGGCTACAGCTGCTGGCTAAAAAAAGTGTTACAAAGGTAACTAAGCTCAGTAACTTACAAAGGTAACTAAGCTTAGTTACAAAGGTAACTAAGCTCCAACAAATTAGATAACACAACTGCAGTTGTTGTGATCTTATGCATTGAAGCATCAATACATAACATCATAACAAAACTATTCTCATCTCTTATATTCAAGCTGCAATGGAAAAAATCTTCACAAATATAATCTCCATACCACTTGCAAACCACTCATTCTGCTAGCTACCTTCATTAGTAATCCTAAGAATCAACTAAGCAGGAGATCAGAAGTAATACATGAAGTGAGAGATCAGGAAAGTGATACTGAAGAGGCAGAAGTGCTTGGCAGTGAAAACAGTAGTAATGCAAGAGATGAAGAGAGAATGGGAAGGCAACAGGAACAGGGAAATGGGAGAGAGCCTGGAGGACAGGGAGACATGCATAGAGAGAGAATGGATGTTCAAAATATCAGTGAATATGTGTATAGAGATAGAGTATATTGCAATGTGGGTGGGGAAGTTAAGACTGAATAGATATATGTGGTAAGTGGTGATAAAGGTGACTGGGCAAGGACAAGTGTAGTGAGGAAGTCACAACCAACAAGTGGCTGGATAGGACTGGTTATAGAACTAAAAATGAACTGCTGTTTGTTTACAAATGCCAGAAGTATCAGAAACAAGGGAGATGAAATGGTTTCACTGATTGAGTTCATTAATGAAACCATTGAATGAAGTTGATATCCTAATGGGAATAGAAATGAAAGGATACAGTATTTCTTGCGAGGATAGAAATGGCAAGAAGAGAGGCGGAGTGCTACTGATGATAGTAGAGGAATTATGTCCACATAAAGTTGACATGAAAGAGGGAAATAGTGGCAATGGTTATGAGACAGTTTGGTGTGAGGTGGTTGTTGACAGGAAGACATATTTAGTTGGATGTTGCTATAGGGCAGTGAATGTGGAGGATGGTTATGAAGAAATGTATAGACAACATGGATTAGTGAACAAAAGTATGGTAAATATTATGGGTGACTTTAATTATAGCAGCATAGATTGGAATGAAGAGATAGCATTTGGGAATAAGGCAAATGAATTTCTTGAGATTTTGATAGATAACTATCTCAGACAGCATGTTAAGGAGGGCAGGCGAGGATCGAGAGTTTTAGATCTGATCATTTAATCAGAGGATATAATTGTTTGAAGTGATCATTTGGGCTGTGGCTAGCCATACGAAGACTTCTGTGAAGAGAGGATATCTGTGGAATTACAAGGCTGGTGTTTATGACAAGCTTGGAGCTATAGCAGGGAATGAGGAATTGAGTTTTAAGGAAATAAATGCTGCTTGGGAACTGACAAAGAAATACATAACAGCATCAATGTGTGAATGTATTCGAAAGGCAAAAAACTGAATAAGGTAGGAGTAGAATGGATGAATGAGGGACTTAAGCATGAAATCTGGAAGAAGATACTTTGAAGAGTATAGAGAACAAGCCAGGAGAGTGACTCAGTAAGAACAACAAAAATGCAGTATAAGCAGAAATTAGCAAATCAGACAAAGAAAAACTGTAGACAATTTTTTAGATATGCGGCAAGTAGAAGGAAGAATGATTATGGTAAGACGATGTTAATGGATGAAATTGATAAAATAGTAACTGCTGCAGAAGACACTGTTGACATATTCAGTGATTAATTTATAATGGTGTTTCATTCTCATTACAGAGGAATCATGAACAACTTAAGTGTATAGAACATAGGAGAGGATGACTTAATTGTGAGTGAGCAGGAGGTATTTGAGGAAATAAATAACCTTGATATTAATAAGGAAATAGCATTTGATGACATATCAACACGCATCTTAAGAGACTGTTCCCGAGAATTGACAGTAACATTGGCATGCCTCTTTTATAAGAGTATTACAATGGCACAGGTTCCAAGGGAGTGGAAAGAAGGTAAAATTGTCCCATTGCATAAACAGGATGATAAGGCTCTTGGTAGAAATTATAGGCCAATCTGTATATCAGGAGTTGTGGTGAAAGTACTAGAGAGATTGGTGAGAAGTAGGATACAGAAATGGGTTGATAACAGCAGTATATTCTCTGTGATTATCAGCATGGGTTTGTTAAAGGGAGATCATGTTTTACTAATTTACTTATGTACTACAACAAGGTGATAAACACCTTGGACAGGAGAGATGCATATACAGTGGTGTACTTAGATTTTGCAAAAGGCTTTTGATAGACTAGACTGCCACATGACAAGCTGTTAAATAAACTGAAACAGATGGGATTGGATAAGAGACTTCTGAGTTGGATCAGTGACTGGCTGTCAGATAGGCATTAGAAAGTTGTATATGGGAGGGGGGGGTGCAGTAATCCGAAAGAGGAAGGTCATTAGTGGTGTTACAGGAGTCAGTTTTGGGACCATTGTTGTTCAATTTCTATATTAATGATATTGGGACTGGTTTAACTAGCGATGTGCAGCTGTTTGCAGATGATGCAAAATAGGGAAGAGCAATGCAGAGTCAAGCAGCAGAAGGTGTGGCCTTACAGGAGGACTTGAATAGATTGGATGAATGGGCAGGTAAGTGAAACTATCAGTTCAATGTTGCAAAGTGAAGGGTTTTGAAATTTGGTAAGCAGCGATGGGATGCAAAGTATACACTTGGTGGGGAACTTTACAGGAGATAGAAGAGATGAGGCATTTGATACTCGTGGTCTACCAGATCTGAAATTCAGGTGCCACACTGCACAAGTTGTGAAACACCACATCGGATAATGGCAATGATGCAGAGTATCCAGACATGCAGAAACAAAGAGGTGATGACTATTGTATAAGGCCTTAATCATGCCTCATATAGATTACTGCACAGATTTGGTTGCCAGGTTTTCATGGTGATGAGGATTTAGAAAGGATCCAGAAAAGATTCACAAAGGTGATCAGTAGTCTTTGGAATGCAGAGTACGAGGACATATTGAGAGAATGTAAATTACAAAGCCTTGTGAATAGGAGGAGCAGGAGGGATATGATTGAGACAAATAAGCTAGTCAGGAGTTGTTATCAGGTTGACATAGAGGAGATTTTTCATAGAATGGGAGAGGGTTGTAGAACAGGAGGCTATTGCTGGAAATTGTATACAGAAAGAAAGTGTGAGCAGAGAAGGGAGGAGGAGGAGGTTCTTTGCATGGAGAGTGGTTGGTGAGTGTAGTGCATTGCCTGAGTGTGTTGTGAAAGTAGACACCTTGAATCAGTTTAAGGCATGGTTAGGTGAGCATTGTGTGCAATAGTGTGTACTTCTTATGATGAGTCTGATTCTATGGAGGTCAGATGTTAATAATAATAATTATATCCTGTTACACATCCTAGAGTGCATAAAGTTCCTTGTGCTTGTAATTTCACCTATTTTGGACTGGTAGATTAGTTAACATCCATCTTGAAGAATACAAAAATCACATCCATGATCATGTGTATGGCAAGTTGGGACTGGCAAACAATACTCTGGATGCTCCTTCACAAGATTAAATGGAAGAAGATGTCAGTATTATATAAAAGATGCTATAGGTCTGAGAGACTAATTTTGGACTCAGCATTAATTATAAAGCATCCCCCCCATCCCCAATGTCATTAAGTATAACTGTGTATCGATTTGCTAGTGATCAGGGAAATAATCATTCTAGCCTGACTTCTACAAATTAACTTTGTGGCCCACAAAGTGTGCTGTGTTAGGACATTCGTTCTTTTTTTTTTTCAGTTACAATTTGAATTGTAACTGAAATTGTCACAGTTGTAATTTGTGCTGTGAAGATGCAGGATAGAAAACTAATTAATCATTAGTAAGTTCAATAAATTAAAGCTTTTTTTCCTCTTGGTGTTGTTTATACTGTGTAGCACTATTATTAATAACAATAGCATCTATGCATTCCATATATTATTAATATTATTCCAAGATCCCACAGAATCAAAAGACACATCTCGGAGGTCCTTTGTTACACACACACACACACACACACACACACACACACACACACACACACACACACACACACACACACACACACACACACACAGGTCATCATACCATATTTTAAACACATCCAAATTCTATACAGACACCACATTCTCAAGCACAGAAGAATGGAAACATAGATCATATGTTAATGACAGAACACAAAGAATTTGCATGAACTATACATAAAGCACACAATGCATTATAATCATTCACAAATGTCCATACAAAAACCTGCTACTCACACCCTCCTTATAGAGCTTCCAGGGATGACCTCTTGTTCTCCCCTGATCTCTCACCACTTTATAAAAACCCTCTTCAATGTTGATCTTATAGCAACTCCTTATCAACTTGTACATCTCTATCATACCCCCACTCCCTTCTTCCTATCCACTAAACTCTGTAAATTGCATCTTCCCAACCTTTCTTCATATTCAACATTCCAGAGATCAGTATCTGCCATAGTCAATTGCTTCTGGACCCTTCTCAACATCTCTTCATCCATTTAAAAACCAGGTGACCAAATCTGTGCACAGCAGTCCATATGTGGCCTAATCAAGGCCTTATACAATGGAACCAGAATCTTATTTGTATGTGCCAGTGTCTTCCAGATCATTGCCAGAATTTATTGTGTAGTTTAAACACAACGAAGTTTGGAAATGTTCGCAATGTGTGCTCTAAATTTCAGACCCTTATCCACCATCGCCCTATAATCTCCTATTTTTTCCACCTCCAACAACATATTCCTACCAAGAGTAAATTCTACATCCCATCTTCAATTTACAAATTTAAAAACTTACATTTTGCAATGTTGAATTGGTATCCCCACTACCATGCTGATTAAATCAGCCTATTCAAGACTTCTTGTAAGGTCAGAACATCTGTTCTAGTCCTCATAGTTCATCCCAACTTTGCATCATCTGCAAACAACTGAATATCCACATTCAAATCTTCCTCAAAATTGTTAACATACAGGTTAAACAGCAATGGTCCTAAAGCAGATCCTGTTACTGACCTCCCTCTTAGGGGATACTGCTCCTTCATACAAAACTTGCTGATACCTATCAGATATCCAATCTCCAATCCAGTGCACTAGTCTAATATACAACCTATCTGCTATAGTTTGAACATCAAATTATCATGTGGAAATCTATCAAATGCCTTTGCAAAGTCTAAGTGTACTACTGTGTATTTATCTCCAGCATCTAATGGATCTGTCACCTTATTGTAATAAATAAGTAACTAAAATATGACCACCCTTTAATAAATCCATGCTGTTCATCAAAGATAATACCACTGTTGTCAACCCAATTCTAGATCCTGTTCTCAAAAGCCCCTCCAATACTTTAACCACAACGCCTCCTGACACACAGATTGGTCTATAATTTGATGCTTGAGCTCTGTCACCTCCCTTATGAAATAGTATAACTTGCCTTCCTTCCACTCATTTGGAACTTAACTCAATGCAAGACTTATATTAAACAAATATGTCAACACCCTGGAACATTCTTTCAAAATATGTGGCAATATATCATCAAGTCCTATATCTTATTAACATCAAGTTTTCTCATTTCCCCATATACTTCTTTCTCACTCTCACTCAGTCAGACTTTCCTTATATCATCATCCACTGCTATCAAACTCTCCATGATGTCACATTCACAAGAATGAAAGACCTTTATGAACTGCTCATTAAATATCTCAAGTATATCTTCCACAGCAGCTGACCTTATACCATTTTCTCTAATCATTGTCAATCTATCATAATCATACTTCTTTTTTTTTTCTTTTTTCTGACTACATATAAAAAGAACTCCCCAAGATTTTTTTTTTCTTCATTAGCTAATTGTTGCTCATACTGCACTTTTGCTACCCCTACCAACCGAGTCACCTCCTTGCATGTTCTTTGCACTTCTCATGGAACTGATTATTACCACTCATCTTATGTTGCCTCCATAATGCCTTCTTTTTCTGTATTGCATGCTTAATGTCTTCATTTCACACTTACCTTATTTAATCTTCTGACCTTTGAAATGCATTTAGACATTGCTTCTACTAGATATTCCTTGAATATCACCAATTTTACATTTAAGTAATTCATTCTATTCATCTTTATCTCAAACCACATTGGCTCAAAACCATTGCTACTATTTTCCCATTGCATCTCAACCTTGTATTTTCTCATCAATAGCACTCCACTTTCCTTTTTATCCTTTCTATCTTCACGAAATACATCATATGTATTTCGCGTGAAGATAGAAAGATTATAGATTTATTCCTGTCAGGAGATCATCCTCATCCAACCATGTCTTACTTATTCAAACAATTTTTGGGTGAACAAACACTCAATCAATGCAACATTTCATTTCCCTTGTTTCTAGCACTAGTATTCATATACAAACATAACAGGTCACAACTGGATTTAGAACAAGTTTCACTGGCATCATTAATTAGATGTGATTTCTCCATAACTTTCTTCAGTAATTTCATTTTCTCCTTTCTCATCCCAGAAACTTCTTCAAATCCAACTGTTTTCCTTACATCTCAGACCATCTCATTTAATTTTTTCTTTACATATGTATTCACATCCTGTTCGAGCATCAACCTTTCTAACGAAATGTTTCCCTGTCCACCCTGAGTCTCCCCATTTCCCCTCTTTATCTTGCACACTTGTTCTCTCTACACTCACACTACCCACTTCTACATTCATAAACACCACTTTAATCTCTCCTTCCTTACTCTCCTGCTCTTTCACGTTGCTTCTTACTTTATCAAATTCATTCTCTTAACTTATT
The DNA here is from genome assembly GCF_054136105.1 of Typopeltis vanoorti. Classification (NCBI taxonomy): domain Eukaryota; kingdom Metazoa; phylum Arthropoda; class Arachnida; order Uropygi; family Thelyphonidae; genus Typopeltis; species Typopeltis vanoorti. The sequence goes on from NC_143559.1 coordinate 49,085,001, forward strand.
TACTCTTTCTTCCAGCAGCACTATCTCCAAATGACTCACATTAAAACCATTCGAATGTGTTCATTACTCCTATACAGTTCAATTTGTCCTTCAAATTAATTCCATACATTAATAAACTGCATTTCTTTCACACATTTCTGATAACATTGCATTCATAATCCTTGCTCTCTGAATCATCTCAAACACTGTCAATACCTGGGCAGTTTTTTTTCCCAGACAGTATGTCTGCTTTGCAAGAGTAAAAGCCTGTTAGAGATCCTACACTTACATATGAGAAAGTTTATTTTTCACTAGGTTAGAATATAATAAATTTAGTTTAATCCTTTACCCAGTGAGAGTAAACAAAGTTTGCGCCTGAAAATATCTTCAGGACTGAATATAGTGTTGTACTATCTTACCTAGGTAAGTAGTACAACACTAGGCAACTCATAGCAAGGTAACATTGGTAGCTTGCTCCACCTTTGCTACGAGTTGCCTGGTGTTGTACTACTTACCCAGGTAAGATAGTACAACACTATATTCAGTTCTGAAGATATTTTCAGCAAACTTTGTTTGCTCTCACTGGGATAAAGGATTAAACTAAATTTATTATACTTACATATGAGATTGGCCATCTCATCTTACATCCTATTTTCAACTCAGATTTTCAACCAAAGAGCATCTTCACTATTCTAAAAAAAACCTAAGTAGTAACTGATTTCCTTCATACCACCACCATGATGACTTGGCTTAACTTCTCTCACTCACAGTACCAAGTATGTACTATTCAATGCAATATTCTGTGGGTGGGACTGACAAAACAAATAAAAAATTATGAATTCACAATTTCAGTAATATTTATATATACAGATAATATTAAGAATATCACCATCATCATTTACATCAAAGAATAATCAAAAGTCTGAAAATACCATCTATATATCACATTTAGAGCAGTCAAAAGAAAAAAAAAAACTTTTTTTTTTGGCACTCAACCAAAAGACTGCCACTAATAAGATCCTTGTTAAGGTAATATTTCTTTATTTTAAATAAAGGGGATATTAAATCCCACATTGTTTCAAAACCGAATAGAAACTCAAAGATCGGAATCCAAGAGTTTCATGCCGAATATAGTAAACTATAAAAGTATCGGCGACAACTAGCGTAAGCTAAAGCACGTAGTACAAACTAGGGCAACTCTTATCAAAGGTGGGTAAAGCTCTGGTCACTATTCTTAGTATTTCCCATAATGTAAAACACATCTCCTAGGAGATGTATGATGTTATACATTATGGTGGGAGGTCACTACCCAGACTAGTTTCGACCTTTATTGAGGTCTCATCAGTGAGTAGCTAGACCAAATTAATACCAAGGGTATAGCGAAAAGAACTTATATACTTTGCTATACGAGTTGTCAAAAAGGTGCACCAATTAAATTACTTAAATATATTACTAAAATATAAAGAGCCAATAGGCTTCATTTCAGTGATATAACATTATTTTAAATTAAGGGGATATTAAATCCCACATTGTTTCAAAACCGAATAAGAAACTCAAAGATCAGAATCAAAGAGTTTCATGCCGAATATAGTTTACTATATTCGGCATGAAGTTGCCCTAGTTTGTACTACGTATTATGTACTATGTGCTTTAGCTTACGCTAGTAGTCACCGATACTTTTATAGTTTACTATATTCGGCATGAAACTCTCTGATTCCGATCTTTGAGTTTCTTATTCGGTTTTGATACAATGTGGGAGTTAATATCCCCTTAATTTAAAATAATGTTACATCACCGAAACGAAGCCTATTGGCTCTTTATATTTAAGTAATATATTTAAGTAATTTAATGAGTGCACCTTTTTGACAACTCGTATAGCAAAGTATATAAGTTCTTTTCGCTATACCCTTGGTATTAATTTGGTCTAGCTACTCACTGATGAGACCTCAATAAAGGTCGAAACTGGTCTGGATAGTAACCTCCCACCATAATGTATAACATCATACATCTCCTAGGAGATGTGTTTTACATTATGGGAAATACTAAGAATTGTGACCAGAGCTTTACCCACCTTTGATACGAGTTGTCCTAGTTTGTACTATGTGCTATGTACTACATGCTTTAGCTTATGCAAGTAGTCACTGATACTTTTATAGTTTACTATATTGGCATGAAACTCTTTGATTCCGATCTTTGAGTTTCTTATTCAGTTTTGAAACAATGTGGGATTTAATATCCCCTTAATTTAAAATAATGTTACATCGCTGAAATGAAGCCTATTGGCTGTTTATATTTAAGTAATATTTCTTATTTTGAAGAGACAGAAAGAATCAAGGAATGCATGTATTTTTTAACTACTTTCATAATAATATGCAAATTAACTTTTGAACAGAATGCTGTTAGTATCATGTATACATGATTAAGTGGAAGGAAATAAAAATAATGCACAGAGCAAATTCTGATAGGAGAAAATGTGTCATGATAGGAGAACATGACAATGTTCTTATGAAAATGTTTATATTCTGAACAGACCTGAATGTATGGTGAACTTTTAAGTTCAGTGAGACTATTCTTTGGGATTACATGAAACTAAACAGCAAATTGTAGCAACAGTTAGAAGGGACCAATATCCTGAAGGAGAATTTTTATTACTCATATTTATTTTTTATGCATTTACAGTGTTAGGTTTCTTGTTCTCTAATTAGTATGGTGAAATGTTAGCACAATTTACTAATGAATAATTTTCTTAATTTACAGATATGATCCGATTTTTTATAATTTACAGATATACATATTTCTATTAAAAATTAAATCATGTTAACTACACAGTTATGCAAAACTAATATTTTTCAAACTTTTCATGCTCACTGATTTTAAATAGTAGTTATCTTTTTGTAAGTATTACTCTAATTATATCATCAATAAGAGTTCCTCTTCCAGGACCCAAATCTATTATCTGTAATGGCTTAGGTTTTCCAACCTTGTCCCACTCATGCAAAAACCAAACTCCAATTAACTGCAAGTAAAAATGTAAAATCATTTTAATATATACAGTACATTTTCATGTATATTATTAAATATTTATACATTTGTTTATTTTTATATATTTTAATGTGTATGTATATTTAATGATTTAATGTGTATGATTTTAATCTATAAAATTAATTATAATAATTCATTTTCAAAAATCTATCTGTATAATAAAAAAACTATATATGTAATAATAACTAAAGAAATCACAAAGTATATAATCATGCAAACAGTATACAGAATATCAAACAGATTAGTTTAGAAATTCCAGTCATATAATTAACATCATCATCTGGATGTCAGATTGGTCAACTGGATTGGATTCAGGATTGGCTGTCCGATAGGTATCAGAGAGTTGTGTATGGTGGAACAATATCAAAGAGGCAGAAGGTCACAAGTGGGGTTCCACAGGGCGCAGTACTGGGACCTATATGTTTAACCTTTATATCAATGACATTGTCCGTGAATTGCAAGGGGATATTCGGTTGTTTGCGGATGATGCAAAGCTGGGAAGGGTTATTAGTAATAGTGCAGATTTGGTAGTCCTGCAAGAGGATTTGAATAAGCTAGATAGATGGGCAAATGAATGAGGGTCAGTTTAATGCAGCAAAATGTAAGGTCTTGAGGTTTGGGACACATCGATGGGACGCTGCATACTCTATGGAAGGTATGCAGCATCCTAGGAGGAAGTAGGAGAGACACAAGAGATCTGGGTTTGATGATTGATAGAAACCTGAAATTTAGGGAACATTTCAAAGGTAGTGAAGGTAATGCAGAGGATTGCTGCAATAATGAGAAGGACACTAACCTGCAGAGATAAAATGGTTATCATTCCGTTGTATAAGACTCTGATCAGACCACACTTAGACTATTGTTCTCAGATCTAGTCCCCAGGATTTGAAGGGGATAAATTAACTGTGGAAAGGGTACAAAGGCGGATAACAAAGATGGTGTCGGGACTGTACAATGTTAGTTATGAGTATTGGCTGAGGGAGTGTGGACTGCAGAGTTTGGTGGATAAAAGGAGGAGGGGGTGATATGATTGAGACTTTTAAACTGTTGAGAGGTGGTTACAGGGTTGACACTGGGGAGTTCTTTTGCTTGGTTGAACAGCGGGAAGGAGTCATGACAAGTGGTCATCCCTGGAAGTTACGAAAGGAAACTGTGAGAAAGAGGGTGAGGAGTGGTTTCTTTGCATGGAGGGTGGTTAAACGATGGAATGCATTGCCTGATAGAGTGGTGAGAGCGAGAACGGTCAATGCATTTAAGGGGTGGCATGATAGACTTTGTGTTTCCTAGGAGGGGCCTCCCTCGATGAGTCTTGAAAGACTTTTGTTTCTTAGAAACTCCCATGATGAGTCTTTTGACTCCATGGAGGCCTGAATAATAATAATAATAATTAACATGAAATACAATTTATTTCACTGTTTATTGCATCTTTCTGAATTAGAGACATTTCTCAAAAAAAAAAATACCTTTTTTTTTTTTCTTACATAATGATGCTTTTTTAATAAATGCCTAGATACAGGCAAGATTGCAAAAAAAAAAAAAAAAAAAAAGAAAAGAAAAAAAAAAGGAAGGTGAAATAATAAACAGAAGCTTTCTGAAGTTGTACCAGAGGTGTTGGAAAATTTGATTAGTCTATAATAAAACTGAGTTAACGAGTACAATATTTTTTTATAATGGTTAGCAAATCCATTAAGAAGGTTCTGGGCAGATGAATTGTATTTACAGTTCAGTGTTATTAACTGCAAAGTATATTGCCCTTTGAGCATGCCTAAGTAGAATGATATGTGCTCTACTCATAGATTTACAAAGCGGAGATGAAAGGATGGAGGAAAGGGGTCATAAACATCATACAGTAGATAGCTCCTGGTAATGAGTGCTGACAAGTAGAAACAAGTTTCATTAGAAGATACTTGACTTCTTCCTATACAGAGATTTTATCACCTGATTTCTAGAATGATGAAGAACTGGAAAATAAAGCACAGACATTAAATTTTAGTCCAGGAACTGAGAAAATATAATTTAGAGCTTAATGGATAGAAGAAAAGTGGTGATCTAATGAAGATATTTAAATTAGAAAAACACAAGTTCACCTGATTAAGAAAGAATGAATATAAAAAGAAAGTGAAAAAGAACAAAAAAAAAAAACTGTCCTGGAAAATTGTGTAAAGCAGCAAGGAAGGAAGCAAGTAGATGTTTTATTTGGAGCTTTTTCATGAGTGGAAAATTCTGCCAGAAGAGAGGTGAAGAGAAGATATTATTATTATTATTCTGGACCATCTTAGACAGCACTAAGTCTATCATACCATTCCTTAAACCCATTCACTGTCTTCACATTCACTACCCTATCAGGAAATGAATTCCATGGTAAAACTATCCTCCAGGCAAGAAAGCCATTTCCCACTCTCCTACTCACCACCTCCTTTTGCAACATCCAGGGATGGCCTCTTCTCCTTGTTCTTTACACTTGTTTTATTATATGAAATATCTTCCTCTTGTCAATCCTGGAAATAACTCTCAAAAATTTTAAATGTCTCAATTATGTTACCCCCCTCACCCCCTTAGTCTATTGTATAGAGATTACTTTTTATTTTTATTCATCTCTATAAAGAGATTTTTATTCTGAGTGTTTAGTATTTATACAAGAGTTCAATTCTGATCGATGCAATGATTTTTAATTGTTTCTTTTAGAATCCGGAAAATTACTGACTCAAGACCAAATGCAAAAAAAATACACATTTAATAAAAAAAATATAACAATATATATACACTTTAAATAAAATTACATAACTACAAAACACTGGATCCAAGGCCTTCTAAAATAAATCTACACTTTAGAGATTTTCTTATTCAAAAATATTAAAATTATTTATTCTCTGACTCAGTCTATTACTGGATTGTTTATCACATACTTATTCATGTCTACCAGACTAAACACCTTGTTTTCAAAAACAAAATTGTTCATCTGAGTCAGTTTCTTTATTAGGCCCTTTCCGAAAGTATAAAAATTTCCTTCTTCTTTTCCATGGATCCTTTCTTATCACCCTTATGTAGCATACCATATTATTTCTCCTGTATCACTGAAGCATTAATATTCTTACCTCTTGCAGTTTGATGAAATATACTAATTTTTGTAACCAGAGAAAAATGTTTCTTCTACTACTACATAAATGACAGATCTAAGTAGAGTTCTTCATGTTAAACCACTTTACAGTTTCAAATTTCACCAATTGCTTTTTCCATAGAAATCTGGTGTCCTTAAGACAGAAGATCTAATTTTCCATTCAGCGTTTCCTCGAACATTCAAATTAGAATGTTGACTCCAATATCTTCTTTTATAAAAACTGAACACTTGTTGACAGTCTCAACTCCTCCAGTTTTAAAGACTCACAGTTTTACAATTCCTTTTCAGAATCTTCTATTAATATTCTTTCAACTGTCATGTAAAACTTTAAAACTAAGAGCAAAATTTCTCCAGTCTGCATTCTTAAACTTCCATCAGCTCTCTCTCTTGTTTTCTTCATTACCCCAATACCGAATGCTCTCTCTGTCAGCTGTCAATCACCCATCAATCTTCTTGATGAGCAGGCGTACTCCATCTAAGTGGCAAGCAAGAAGTTATGAATAATGGCTGACACGTTGTCTCCATTAGTGTAATGAGAATGTCTTTATAAAATACAACACTTAATAATTTTAAACTACAATAAAAAGGATTGAAAGTAACATAATTATCAGAATCTAGTAAGTACATCAATTTCAAATGGTTTGCATTTCATTTTGACAATAATATCAAAAATGGTACATCACAAGTGCCAGTATACATGTTATGAAACCAAAACTAATAATATACTAACATGAACAATCGTAAAAATATTCATAATTTTAAATTATGATTATTTTTACACTAACCTCATAACTAACATTGTGGAGTCCTGATGTCATTTTGTTTATCCCCTCTGAACCTTCTCCAATGTTAATTTATCCCCTTCAAATCTTGGTGACCAAATTTGAAATTTTATGTGAGCAGAATGGATAAATCCATACATATTTAGTCATGGATTTTAATAGCACAAAAATACATCATGTGTCAAATCTTCGACACATGCTATATTCACCAGATTCGTGGCTGTATTCTGACTTTAGAAACAGGATTCAGTTTCTAACAAATGTTTAGTCTATGGAACAGGGCTCCCAATCAATAAAACTTAGATTTTCCATGAAAAACTTAGATTTTGCTATAGATTTTCAAATCAGTGTGGGTATGATTAGTTTCGATTTTTAATTTCTACAAATATGACACTTACATATCTATTTTGAAAGAAAAACTCAGTTTTATGGAGGGTCTATATCCAAGCAATGTAGCACATATGGCAAGCTTTTAATCAAAAAATGCTGGCCTGGTTGGCCAAGTGGTTAGTGTATCTGCTCTCCAGCCAAAAGGCTGCAGGTTCAAATCCTGCCTTGGACATGGATGTTTGTGACTGTGAAAATACTAGTGGTGGTGGGTGGTAGACTGCGTTGGTGTAGTTGCAGTTCGTTGTAGTTGGTGGACTGAGTGGTGGGGACAGAGCTGTAGAGCAGGTGCTCTCCCTCGATTGTCACATAAAAATAATAATAATAACAAAAAATCTAAATGTATTAACAGGATAATATTTTTGAAAAGATGTAGGATAGCACAGGTTAATCCATACCTGTTTCTCCAATGTGATGTGTGTGGGATGTATGCATTCCCGAATGAGGCGAGTTTGGATTGAAAGTGATAGTGGTGGGAGAATGTGCAGAAAGTGTAAGCAAAGTGAGGAGTTGAAGTATGTGTCAGGTTGTGAGACAGTTATGGTTGAAGAAAGCCAGAATGTGAGTGAAATAGTGGCTTGATAGGGAATTGCAATGTACAAGATGGCAATGAGAGCAGTGATCAAAGAAAGAGTGAAAGCAACTATACAAAGAGAGAAAATGGTTTAAATGATAAAAGAAATGAGGAATTATTTGTAGGAAGTGAGATCGCTAGGTTGCGCACAGTGATACAAAATGCGTAGCGGCAATTAGAGCACCTGCAAAACTCTTTCCAGAGTGATTCAGCTAACGTAAATAAACAAGTATTTGAAAGGAAAAATAAGCGTAAGAGTGGGAGAGTTTCTAAAATGAAGGAAAGAGTGTTGTATGGTGACTCATTATTAAGAGGAGTGATAGATGGGAGTTTAACTAAATTGTACTTACTGGGTGCAAAATTTAAGGATGTAAGTGAGAGTATTAGAGCGCAAAAACAGAGGGTGAAAGAATTGCTAGTTGTGGTGGGTACGAATGAATTGAAAGGAGATAAATTTTTTATGAGAGGGGACTTGAAAGTATTGTTAAAGGTAGCGAAAGAAAAGAGTGATAGAGTTAGAATGGTGAGTCTGTTGCCGCGGTATGACAGAGAGGAGTTTAGGAGGACCATAATCGCAAATGACATTATGCGCAGGTTATGCAGACGGTGTGGTGTGGAATGAGTTTGATGGGCGAAAGGATTTATACAAGATGGATGGCCTGCATTTGAATGGATTTGGTGTGCAGAGACTGGAAAAACTGTTGCTGAATGAAGTGAAAATGGATGTGCAGAACCAGGGAAACTAGAACTGCCAAGGAGGGGGGGGTGAGTGGATATGCAGGCATCAGTGAGACAGTTGAGTGTAAGAATGTATATAATGTACCCGAGCCAGTACTAAGGACAAAAAATGGGAATGGGATATTTAGAATAACACATCAAGAGAGGGGTGGGACAAAGGGATCACTGCACTTCATGTATACTAATGCCAGGAGTATTAGGAACAAGAAGGAAGAATTTTTGGCCTTGATTGGCTCTTCCTGGCCACAGGTTATTGGCATTAGTGAAACATGGCTGACGGAAGATGATATAGTTAGTGGGATAGAATGTGTAGGTTATAGTGTGTTTAGGAGGGACAGAGAGAATAAAATGGGGGGAGGGGTGTTATTGATGATAGCTGATGAACTGCAGCCAAGGAGAATTGAAGTTGTATCACAGGATAGTGAAAAGAGCTCATTTGAGGCTATTTGGTGTGAGATTGAGACTGGAAGAATAAAATACACAGTTGGGTGCTGCTATAGACCAGGTGATGGAATAGATGGTGGAGATAGCATGCATAAACAAATTGATGAAATGAGTGGAAGGAGGGTAATTATTATGGGATATTTCAACTATGGTAACATTGATTGGAAGGAGGAGAGGACATGTGAGGAAGGAAATGGATTTTATTCAATTATTAAGGGATAACTATCTGAGACAGCATGTAATTGAAAATACTAGGGGCGTGAGAGTGCTTGACCTGGTAACAGCATCTCAGAATTTGACTGTAATGAATATGACCATGTTGCAACCTATTGGTGAGAACGATCATAAGGTCTTGACCTGGGAGGTGGCTAAAGGTGTGGAATTTTTGATTAAGACAGTATATATGTGGAATTACTGTGCTGGCAAGTATGACAAGCTTAGAAGATTGCTTGGATCAGTGCCATGGCATGTACAACTGCAAGGGCTGGATGTCGATAAAGCATGGGAAGTGGTCAAGGAGCAGGAGGTCATTTACAGGAGGTTATGGCTGATTGTATACCTAGGGTCCGAATAGTAAAACAAGTAGGGGTTAAATGGATGAATAATACCATTAAGCTTGAGCTACAAAAAAAGAAACAACTGTGGAGGGAATTTAAAGAAAGGGGTGACCTGCAGACACATGAACGGTATAAAGTGCATGCCAGAAGGGTAACAAGTGTGGTAAAAAAAGCAAATGCGGATTATGAAAGGAAACTAGCTATGCAAGCTAAAGAGAATCCCAAACAGTGCTTTCAATATGCTGCAAGCAAGAAAAAACTGTACATGGCAAAATGATTTTAAGGAATGACGATGGTAAGGAGGTCACTGAATCAGTCGATAAAGTGGAGTTACTGAGCGAGTACTTTGCAAAAGTATTTCATCCAGGTGGTGACATTGAAAAAATGAAGAAACCATTAGTTTATACGGGAATTGTGATGAATGAAGTGGAGGTGAATAGTCTATTACAGAACCTTAATGTGAATACATCTGTGGGATTGGATGGTATACCGGCACGGGTCTTGCGTGAAGCGGCTAAGGAATTATCAGTGCCTTGACCATGTTGTTTAATCTGAGTCTCGGGTCTGGTTTAGTCCCGAAGGTAGTCAAGGGAAAGTAGTCAAGGGAAAAATACAGGAATGGATTGATGAAAATGAGATACTGTACGGGGGACAGCATGGCTTTGTGAAGAGTAGATCATGCCTCAGTAACTTGCTCAAGTTTTATAACAAGGTGATAGCTGAACTGGATAAGGGTAATGGGTTTACAGTGATACTGCTAGACCTGGCAAAGGCGTTTGACAGGATACCACATGGAATTATAATCCGTAAACTACAACATATGGGAATGGATATAGGGTTGGTGAGATGGATAGGTGGGTGGTTGATGGAGAGATATCAAAGAGTAGTTTATTCAGGAGTAGAGTCCAAAAGACGACCTGTGACTAGTGGTATGTGCCGCAGGGTTGTGTTCTTGGACCACTGCTGTTTAATCTGTTCATTAACGATATAGGGATGGATCTTAAAGGAACAGTTCATTTGTTCACTGATGATGCAAAGTTGTTAATAGTGATAAAAGGCGATAGTGAATGCAGAAGATATCAAAATCTTGCAGGATGACTTGGTTATCCTGCAAGATTTTGATATCTCCTTAGCCCAGAACTGATTGGAGTTCTGGGCTAAGGAGAATGGATGTCAATTTAATGTGACAAAATGTAAGGTTATGCATTTTGGGGTGAAAAGATTAGCAGCAGTATACCACATTGGTGGAACTGTACTCCAGGAGATTGATGAGGCCAGGGACTTGGGAGTGTTGGTGGATAGCGAGATGAAGTTTAGGGGGCACATTGCAAAAGTAGCTAAATCAGCTCATCAACTCACTTGGTTGTTGAAAAATACCTTGACGAGCAGAGACAAGCAAGTTATTGTACCTCTGTACCAAGCCTTGATAAGACCTCATCTCGACTACTGTGCCCAGATTTGGTCACCTAGGTTCCTTCTTGATGGGGAGGAGGTGGAGAGGATCCACAGGCGAGTGACTAAGATGATAGCGGGTCTATGGAATGAACCATATGAGAACAGGTTGAAGATTTATGGGTTGCAGAAACTAGTTGATAGGCGGAGGAGGGGAGATATGATTGAGACATTCAAATTGCTAAAGGGATTCTATAGGATTAATTCAGAGGATATTTTTGAGATCAGGACTGGTGGTGGGAGAACTAGGGGACACCTATGGAAGCTGGGCAAGAGTGTGGTTAGCAGGGGTGTTAGAGCTGGGTTCTTTACTTTCAGAGTGGTAAATGAGTGGAATAAGCTGCCAGAGTCTGTTGTGGGTGCTATGACGGTGAGTGAGTTCAAGGCAAGGTATGATAGATACTGTGAGAATGTCGTATAGTTGTGTGGACATGATGTTTAGGGCCTCCCTCGATGAGTCTAAGGACTCCCTGGAGTCGCCCGTAATAATAATAATAATAATAATAATAATAAAGTGTTTCAGTTACCAAAGGTGCATCATATTTATGCTAAGGCTAGTGAATCTCTTAGGGATGCTAAAAAATCCTTGGCCATGTTAAATATAGAAATTAATTCCCTTGACAACCCAATTCCAAAATTTGTCTGTACAAAAGCACCAGTCAAGCCATATTTACATATGGTGCCCAGACGTGGAATATCACTACTCAATGAGCAGTTAATACCATACATAGCTTTTGGACAACATGCCTTCAAACAATACTAGGATATACATGGAAAGATCAATTCATAATACTGTCATACTTGAAGAAAGTCAGCAAACACCCCCTAATAAAAAACAATTAAAAAAAAAGTCAGCTGAAGTGGTTGGGATGCCAACTTACACATTTGCTTTCACCTGCATTCAGTGCTCTTACTCTCTACAGACCAAATAATGGACACAGAGGAAGAGGGACTGAGAAAACAGTTTTAGCAATACATTAGGGTGACCAGATTTTCAAAACAAAAAAAAAGGGACATTCTGAATTTTTCAGCAATTAAAATAAGGGACAAAAACAGGACACTTCTGGTATGCTCTACATAAAAATGGAATAACATATAATTACAGTACACAGGACTGAAGAATGCATTATAATTATGGAGTATCAACTTTATCATTATTATTATATTTATATGAAGACATTATTTCTTCCAAAAGTGTTGGTTCTTTCAAGATGCACTCATAAAAGTCAATACACAAAATATCAAAGTGTGTCTTAATCACAATTATTGCTTTCACAATCTTGGTGTTGAAGTGGTTTACAACATTATTTATATGGCTGACTTCAAATAATTCATCTTCATCAACAATATTGAATATTTTGCTGTCAACATCACTGATTGCTTTTAGGCTGCTTGCAACTTCAGCCCAAGTTAGTTGAGTTTGCAATTTAATCTAGTGAAATGCTTTCATTGCTGGATATGATAAATCCATTTGCTTAAATATTCAAGGAAAGTATCATAAAATAAATTTGTAGTGTTTAAAATTCTTTTTCAAAGGTGCCCTCATCTTTGAACGCTCAAATAATTGATGACATTTTAAATGTTTGAAAGTTCTCAGCTTTCCTATTTGTAATTTTCTGTCTGAGCAATTACAATTCTTCTACCACTTCAGTTGCCAAAATATTTTCCCTTTCTATTTTTGTTATTGTTGCTGAGAATAATAGCGGATACTAACCACTCAGTCAATAATCCTATTAACAGCTGGTAGTAATGATAACCATCTTGTTTGTACACTATCTAAAACATGTTTGTATTCAACTTCTGTAAATGTGCAGAAATTCTTCAATTCCTCTACACTCATGGTGTAAATGTTGAAATACTGAAATATTTTATTTACAATTGTTTCGATATCAATAGGCAAAATATCAGTACTTGTGAGTGTACACCCTTATGAACAACATGATCAGCACAGCCAATAGCATGAATGTTCATTTTTAATCCTTTGCTGAGTCTTGAAAATACATTGTTGGCACCACCTCGTTTGATCCACCAAAGTTGGTGTTGTAGTTATCTGCAGAAATGCAATAATTTTCTCAGTCAGCTGATGTTTCTGCAAAATATCCAATATATGATTTGCAAGCAGTTCTGCTGTTTCTCCTGTTATGTTCTGAAAATCTATCACTTTAACCTGAATACCTTTATTCAGGATGAAGTACCTAACAACGACAGGCACCAACTTCAAATCTCTGTGATTTGATGTGTCTACCATAACTGACACATATTTGGCTTGTTTCAATTCAATTGCTATTTCTCACATTGCATAAGGTGCGAGGGCATTCACTAAAATTGATTGGCACTTTGTCCACCCACATGTAAATTTCTTTTGAAATAAATTTCTCACTATTGCAGAGGTGCAGTCCAATCCTCAAAGAAAGGTTATGTTTCGCTGCATGAAACGCAAACAAATCTCCTTAAGCTGCAAGACATTTACTTTCATCAGTTAATTTCCCTTTTGAATTTTTTGTGAAAAATGATGTAACATCTTGACTGTAACTGTGAGCAGCAACTGCCAATTTAGGTTTTTGCTTTGTCAAATGCTGTTTTATATCAGAGCAGCCTCCATTTTATTTGAAAAAAAAAAAAAAAAAACGAACGACACACAGTACATTGCAACTTGTTTGCTGTTTCATCGTCTTTCAAGAAGGGATATTCTTCTTTTAAATCTTGAATGAAACTACACTTCCTTTTCGGCATGATAAAATCTGGATTAAATATCACCACTCACAATATATATTCACTTTAACTTTCACAATTACTAACAGACCAACATAAGAAGCACAAAACAATGATATGGTAAACAAAGTAACCTTGTTACTGCTCGGATGCAGCAGTGCTGCCACAGGTTGCAGCATTTTTGTCCTATCACAGAGAGAGAGAGAGAGAGAGAGTGAATGCATTCATAATGGTTGATAATCATCATAGCATGCATGTTTTCAATCTCACGCTATCACGTCACTAGCAGATACATTATCCTTTCCATATTCGAACATAAAAGAATGAAGTCGTGCCACAAATTCAAAAAAGGGACAAAATGGAACTCAAGTTAACAAAAAAGGACAATTAGCATCGTGTTAAGGTTTTGTCAGGACAATGGGATTAAGTCTAAAAAAAGGGACAATCCAGTTAAAAAAGGGATGTCTGGTCACCCCACAATAAATAAGCAACCTTTTTTTTTGAAGATGAGGCTCACGAAACATCTAACATCTACCATTTTGCACAAAACAAAGCAACTTGGCTCCCTTTCACTTAACAGACATCATCTTCATGAGTTTTTGTTATATGAATATTTCTGTATATATTTCCCTATTCAAATATGAATAAATGTAATGATGATGAATGACTCCCTCTCATGTTTAGCTTATACCTTCAATTTACTAGTCAACTGCTCTATGACTCCATCTAGTAAAATTACAAACACTCAAGATAAATTGGTACTAAATTTATCAGGATGTGCTCTTGCTCACAATGAGATCTCAGTATTGGACAATGGTCAAAAATATGCAGTTTCCCCAAGGAATCTACCTATTATGGATATTTTTTATTTTATAGCTAGAGGTCTACATTCAGTTCCTTCTGAGAGTGCCAACAAAGTCCACTTTCAAACTGCTATGATTCTCTTTTATAACTTGACACCATTAGAATTTAAAGCTCAAATCTCTAAAGAAACACAATAATCTTATTGTTACAAGAACTGACAATGGCAAAGTGATAGTCCTATGAGATTGGAGAGAATATTTTAGAAAGATTTATTTAATGCTTTCTGATTTCGCTACTTATCATAATCTCTCATTTGATCCACTACCAATCAAATCAATAAGGTTTATAAATTTATTGATAGCATCTCCAGCTGGAATGAAGAATTAAAGAAAAAACTGAAAATCTTTTATACTCATCTACCCAGATTATATGGTCTTCCTAAAATCTACAAGCCTGGTATTCCATTCCAACCTGTAGTAGACTGCATTAGCTGTCCTACATATAAGGATTCTAAATACTTGTCTACTTTATTATCCTCATTCACTGGAAAATCAATTTCACATATTAAGAACTCTTTGGATTTCAAAACTAAAATGTGATCTTTGTTTAGGCCTCTCAGATACTAGATCAGGAGTCGGCAACGCAGCCCCCCTAGTCAATTTTTAGTGCGCCCTCAGAGAAATTATTGTAAACTGCTTTATTTGTGCCTATTAAGATGAGAGAGCACTGATCATAGGTAGTTTTGAGTTGTTGACATCATCTAGTTATCAATGCGACTGCTCTCACTACCCTTAACACCACTTCCACTGAAGTTGGAAGTGGTGTGAAGTCCAGCTATCAATGCAAATATAAAATACTTTGTTTACAAAGTTATTTTTAACTCTTTATAATGGATAAACGTGAAAGGAAAAGAACGTACTATTTTAATGACGATTGGTAGGAGAGCATTGCTTTATCAATCTTAATGGCAAATGCATTTGTTTATTATGCAATAATAGTGTGGCTATTTCTAAAAAAAAGTAATATAGAAAGACATTTCAAATCCATTCATGCCAATTTTAATTTTGATGATTCAGTGAAATCCGAAATAAGAAAAAAAAAAAGATTTTATCTTTGAAATCATCCATTACTAAACAGCAAAGTTTTTTTACTAAACTGAGTTTACTAAAAAGTGAGTTAAATAAAATAAGGTTAAAATTTGAAATCTCATTTTTTTTTTAAAACAACTAATCATAGAATCTCTAAGCCTGTGCCATGAGCCCACCGTAATTTTCAAATTTTATATTGCGCTCTCCATATTAAAAAGGTTGCTGACCTCTGTACTAGATAATTCTTGACACAATATCTTTTTTAGCAAACATTCCTTTGACTGATACTATTAATTTACTTAAAAAAGATTTTGTTCTGGACATTATAAAACTTTTTAACTTTGTTATCCACTCCAATTTTTTCAATATCCAGGGCAAATTATATCAGCAGATGCAGATTAAAGGTACAGCCATGGGTAGTCCACTTTCTTCCCCACTTGTCAACTGCTATGTGGAGATCATCAAAGATCATCTCCTTAAAGACATTTCTCCTAAACCTACAATATGGTACAGATATGCTAATGATATATTTGTGATATTATTATTATAATGGAGTTGGCAGACTCGTCATGGGAGGTTCATTCAACTGACAACATATTCATCATATAGAATCTTAAAATCCTTAACACTCCTTGCATTACTAACATATTCTGGTAATGAGTTCCATTCGCTGACAATTCTCCATGTAAAAAATCTACTCCTCACACTCATCTTCACCACACTTTTATATAACTTCCAGGGATGACCTCTGGTTCTTCCCCTCTCAGCTTCTACTCTTTTTATAATCCCTTCTGGATTAATCTGATAAAATCCTCTCACTAACTTAAATGTCTATCATATCACCTCTTTTCCTCTTGTCCACAAACCTCTGTAATCTACATCTCTTCAACCTTTCTCCATAACCAGCATTCCAAAGTCTTAACTTTGTTTTAGCCACTCGCCTCTGAATCCTTTCCAATATCTCCACATCACATTGAAAACCAGGTGACCAGATCTGAGCACAATAGTCCAAGTGTGGTCTGACCAATGCTTTATACAGTGACACAATCACTTCCATATCCCTACATGTTAGAGTACTTTTTATCATAGCAGCACCATGATATGCGGCCTTTGTAACACTAGCAATATCCCTCCGAACTTCTGTTTACTGTCAACCATCACTCCCACATCTTTAATCTCATCCACTTCCTGCAGTAAGGCACCATCGATGTAGTATGCTGCCTTATATTTTTACACTCCAAAATGCAACACCTTGCACTTACTGATATTAAAACTACAACCCCACTCCTCTGTCCAAGTAAAAAGTCTATTCAAATCTTCCTTAAGGGAATTAACATCAGCAGTGGTACTTATAATTCTTCCCAACTTTGCAAACAACTGAAGATCCCCAGTTAGTCCAAATAATATATCATTTACAAGCAAGTTAGACAGCAGGGGACCAAGAACAGAATCCTGGGGTGTGGCACTGGTTCTCCCCTCCATTTTTGAGAGACTGCTCCATCATTATACAACCTGCTGGTATTGTTCAGAGAGCAAATTCCTGATCCATCTTACCATTATACTATCTATTCCCATCCTCTGCAGCTTGTACACCACATACTTGTAAATGTGGTAATCTATCAAATGCTTTCGCAAAGTCCAAGAATATCACTGTATATGATTCTGCCTTATCTAACACACTAGTGTAACTTATCATAAAATGCAAGTAAATTGCTAAAACAGGACCTACTCTTTATAAATCCATGCTGATCATATTCAACCCAATCCTGTATTCCATTCCTTACCAGTCTCTCTAGCACCTTCACCACAACTGCAGTTATACAGACTGGTCTATGGTTGGAGACTTCTGTCCTAGAACCATGCTTGTGCAGTGGTACTATTTTGCCTTCTTTCTACTCCTTAGGAACCCTACCCACTGCAAAACTTTCATTAAATAACCAGGTCAAGGCCACAGTCAACTGTGGTGCACACTTAAGAATACGTGATGATATGTCATCCATTCCCATAGCCTTATTTACATCTAACCCAACCAACATCTGATACAACTCTGATTCTTTCACTTCCAATTCTCCTAATACTTGCCACTCTTCTATATATATTGGATGGTATCATTTACACCAGTGTCATCTATGCCGATAAAGTGCTTGTTCAATAATTCCACTATATCCTTTGCTGCTATTATTCTGCTGCCATGACTATCCACCAGTGTTAACCTGCCATAATTATTCTTTCTCTTGCTTGCCATGTAGCAGAAACCTTGGCCTAACCAACCAATCTCCTCTCATACTGCACCTTTTCTTTCTATACCATGCTTGTCACCTTCCTAGCCTGCACTTTATACTCACCTAAAGACAAGTTCTTCCATAAAGGAATTAAACTTCCTTTGTTTAATTTCCAGGTGTCTACGAGCAGTGGCAGACTAGCCAGAGTGTCAGCTAGCCCGATGGTAAGTGGGCCCCTGATGAAGTCAGCCCCCTTAAATATTAGACAATATGTTAAAAATGTCATCATCATCATCAAATTCCTGCCATGTACCCTCAAGGGGTGTACAGGATATGACAGTACTACATGAAAAAATTACATCATTACTAACTTCCTATCTACAATTTTCCTCCAAATCACTCTGTTACTTGTCAAGACTCCAACATTATCAGATCTTATATTTCTATCGTCTAAGGCACTTTGTACCATATCAATCCACCTATATCTTGGTCTTCCTCTGGGTCGTTTTCCTGCCAACCTGGCAGAGAACACTTGTTTTGCTAATCTTTCCTCTCCCATTCTATTTAAGTGACCATACCACCTGAGATTAGCTCTGCTAACACATTCCTGGATGCTGACAATGTCAAGTTCTTTCCTAATATCCTCATTCTTAATATGATATTGCCATTGATGCCATCTGTTCACGCCTCTAATCTTTCTCAGGACTCTCATATCTGCGGTCTCTAGTCTTTGGTCAAGTGTTTTACTTCTGACCCAGCTCTCAGATCCATAAGTTAAAACTGGTTTGAACACTGTCTTGTATACAGCTAATTTAGTGTTCTGACTAATTTCTTTCTTATTCCATATGAATTTATTCAATTGCCTTCCCACCATACCAGCTTTGCTGATTCTGTTGTCTATTTCTATATTTAATTTACCATCTTCAGTAAAAATCGTGCCTAAGTAGCTGAAATGTTTTACTTGTTCCACAGGTTCTCCATTCACAACACAGTTGACATTTTCAATGATTCTGCCTATTTTCATTGTCTTTGTCTTTTTATTGCTGACCTTCATACCATATCTATTACAACAGCTATTCAATTTAGTCAGAGAATCTTGCAGACTTGTAGCGGATTTATTTAGAAGTATAACATCATCCGCATAAAGCAAAGAGCTGACATTAACATCTCCAATTTTGATATCAGGTTTAATACCACATTCCTTCATAATGTGATCCATATAGATAATGAATAACAGAGGGGATAATGTACATCCTTGTCTCACACCAGATTTAACATTAAACCATCTTCCTGTACTTCCTTCAATTCTAACTGCTGACTTACAACTCAAATAAAGACTAAGTATTGCTTGATATAATGCCCCATTGACACCATATAACTGCAGCGTATTGAATAGCTTCTCTCTTGGCACCTTGTCACATGCCTTTTCCAAATCGACAAAACTTAAATACAGATCTTTGTTATATTCCCATGCTTTCTCGACTATTTGTTGTAAAGTGAAGAAGCCTGAATCCAGCTTGTTCTTCACCAAGCTTTTCTTTCACAATTCTTCTCAACCGTTTCTCAAGTATACTTGCATAGGTCTTGCCAGGAACACTCAGTAGGGAAATACCTCTGTAATTCTCACATGCAGTTTTATTTCCCTTTTTATATATGGGTACTATGAGAGCTCTACTCCAATCATTGGGAATTCGTCCCTCTGTCCAGGCTTTCTGAACTATGAAGTGCAGCCACTGTAAGACTCTTATACCACCATACTTCAGCATTTCTGGTCGAATATCATCTACTCCTGCTGCCTTTCCACATTTCAAGCCTTTGATGGCTTTTTCTACTTCAAGTATGGATATGTATTCCTGACTGCATGCCTGGTCAGTGTTTTTTATCACTGTGCTGTCATCACTGCTTGTTTCATTTAGCAGTTTTTCAAAGTAATTACTCCATACTTCAAGGATATCTTTTTCTCCTGTTTTCATGTCACCTTTATCATCTCTAATTCCTTTTACAGCACTCTTTCCTCCATTCCTAAGCTTCTTCAACAACCTCTAGAATATTTTGCCGCCTTCTTGATATTTATTTTCTATATTCCTGCCAAAGTCCTCCCATGACTTTGTTTAGCTAGTTTTACACACTGTTTAGCTTTCTTACATTTGTCTCTGTATTCTGTAAGAGTAAAAGCTGACTTATTTGACAGGAACTTTTGATATGCTTTCTTCTTTTCCTTCACTGCCTCTTTAACTTCCTGTGTCCACCAGGGAGTTCTGATTTTTTCATCCTTGCACACAACCTCACCACATGCCTCTCTGGCAGAATCAATCAATGTTTTCTTCAGAGTTTGCCACTGAATCTCCAAGGTTTGATTCCTGTTCTCAAACTCTTTCATTTTCTTTTCAATAATCTTTCTGTATTTTAGTCTATAGAGTAGCTTGAAAATATAACAGAAGTTCCAATATTATTACTGTATGCAACTAAAATTTACGTTGTATTACTATTTTAATAAAATCACTTTTCAAGGATACTTTATATTTAAGAATATAATAAATAACTCTGAAAAAATAATTCTGATTCATTACGTGAGGCCAATGCATACGTTATATAAGCTCAGATCTTTACTATTGTGACTGCGCCATGAAGCTTAGCTAGGAATCCCAGCCTGGGATCGTGATTTGCTGCCGGAGTCAACTTTGTATCGAGCAATTGCAAAGACAGCAAAATACATGTCGCTGTCCATTGAAAAGGAATTGTTAGATGAATTGGATGCAGATGCAATTATTGACAGATTCACACAATCATCTAGTGAATTCAATCAATTGCTCTTAATATAGTGGATTGTATGAAATATGCTTTTGAACTACCTGTTAATGTGTAAAATGTTCAGTACAAGCAAACTATTTAAAAATATCCACCATTTATTTAAAATAAAATAAAAAAATATTTTTAATTCAATTATAACAGTCTATATTCACATTTAGTATCTACTGTATATATACTGCGCCAGTAATATGTACAATATATATATACACTGTAATTACTAAAATGTATATATTTATTTCACAAAAATTTTAATTGTACCTTTTTTCCATTAAGTATTTTCTGAAAATTTTATTTATTTCTTATAAAAATTAAACGATAACCTTATAGTTGTGGGTGGGCCCCCTCTATCTCCTGGCAACCAATATTTTTAGACCCCGTCTGCCTCTGTCTACGAGATTCCTTGCTCCTATGGCTTGTCTTACTTTGGACAGTCCAGTAGATCAGCAGATGTCAATCATGAGGAACATAAATTTTACATCCAGCATCATGAACTTGAGCTGGATGTAACATGCTCTTGATCAAACATAGGGTGCTTTGAAAAAAAACAAGTTTTTACACAAAAGTAATTCCTTATAGAATGATTATGCAAAGAGAGCTATGAAGCCTTTCTACATCACTTGAATTTAAATGGATTTGATGGCCTTTGGTTATCCACTTTATGAGAAACACTGCTATATCAATCTTCTGAAAATTCCTAATTACTGTCCTATTATATTTTCATGTGTATTCACATGTATAGTTATTATTATTACTACTACTACTATTTTATTTTTTAAATTAGGAATTTGTTGATTGTTAGCTGTCCTACTTATCTATAGCAGTGCTTTTTTAAATTATTCTGTTATAAGCATTTTAATCTAAGACAAAAATTTTACATTTATTAAATTTATTCCCCACGTGTGGTTTTGGTCTTTAATCTATACAAATGACAGTTTATGTGTCAATTTTGAAAAGGACAAATGGCCAAACTATATGCAATGGTTCATATTTATCAAAAATAAGAGTATGATATTTTTACAGTGAGTTCCTGAAATAAAAAATGAATCCACATTTTTGTTGAGAGAACTTAAGCTTTTTTTTTTTTTTTTTTCCCAGCCCATCTACAGATTTGGAGACATTCAGCATTGTGGACAGGATTGGAATTAAAAATAATCTGTGTACTATGTTTAGATACCAAATACAGAAATTTTTTCCCAAGACACTCCAATAGCAGAATGGTGGTCTCACACTAGGTAATAAAAACCAATCCACTTTATGAACATTTATACCACAGTAGCTTTACAAAACATATAAGCACGTGAAGGTCAATGGTTGTCAGTAGATTATTTTTAAAATGAAAATAACTAATTAAATAAATAAATAAACACTTACTTCACCAAATATTTGTGAAATTTCAGGAGATGTAATAAAGTCTCCTGATTTTCCAAAAACATCTTTATTCATATAATAGCCCTGTAAAGTATAATGCATATGTTTAGATAATACATTAACACATCCATACATATACACTCATGTTCATAGAAACTGCATCACCTTATCTAAATATAGTTTTTAGTAGTTAAATAGTCATTTAACTACTAAATTTTCATAGATTTATCATTAGATATTTCATTGTATTCCATCATCTATCATTCCCATGTGTTTCTGTATAATGTAATAGTGCTGCTATTGCATCAGAATTTTTTATGCTATAAATAGACAACAAATGCTAGTTTTCACATGGTCATACTGAGATTGCTATGGCTAGTTATGTGCATTTTACACTTTGCAGAAAAAGTGTGATTTAAGGTTTGAATAAAGAAGGGTATTTTTCTCATGAAATAGCTAAAAGGGTATCCTGTAGTTAATCTACGGTGGTACAGCTGTTGTTGAAAGTGTAGGAAACTGGACCTGCTGAAAGGAAGAAGAGGACCGGCAGAAAGCCACTGTCTACATCATGTCAAGATCGAGTTCTAAAGCGTCTGTGCCTCAAAAATTACCATGCATTGTCTAGAGAACTGAAACAAGACTGGAAAGAACAAATGGGAGTTGTCACAAGTTTGGATTGACAGTCTGCAACTGTCAATCCAATAAAATTAGATGAAATGAAAACGAGCCAATAAAATGAGATTGGCTTAGTTCAATTGTGCAAAGAGCATGCCAAATGGATCGCTGATCAGCAGAAAAGAGTAATTTTTTTTTATGAGAAAAAGTTGAACTTGCAGGGTGCCAATGTCAGACAGACAGAGAGTTCAAAGATGATCAAGGCAAAAAATCAACACTGACTGTCTGGTGTCAACAGTCAAATTCTCAGCCAGTCAGATGATCTAGGGCTGCATGTCATAGAACTCATAGAACATAAGGCCCTGGTCCTATGGACTTATTGACTTATTATGTTAATAAGTCAACAGGAATTGATCACATCTCATTACATATCTAAGTGAACAGAAATAGAAAGTTTTACTGCTGGGTTTCAAAGAATATTATACTTGACAAGAAATTCTATTTTTGTTTTAATCCTTTCCCCAAACATAAGCAAACAAAGTTTGAGTGTGAAGTATCTTCATGACTAGTCTACTTGTAAACAGAGGCTCTTTACTTCACATGCCTCATTGTTCTATAATGCCAAAGCATTATGGGAGGGTCACTACTCAGATCATGGTCAAAACAGTTACTTGTTTTGACCATGATTGAGGTTTCATCAGTGGGAGCTAGACAGGAAGATACTAAGATGAAATCAATGCATAAGTATATTTTTTCTATATACATAGAGTAAAATGGTGTATCACTGTATTATTAAATACTCTGGATCAGATCCAACACAGTTGTTGACACTTTCACAGCTGAGTTACAATGCATAATTATACTTATACATAATAAATAACGGAAAAACTCACGTAGAAATATTATTTAATAGAATAATTTTCGCCTGTGTGTCACAGGCATCTTCAGTACAATTAAGCTCAAAATTAAACACTAACTGACAAATTCCAAAAAAGCGCCACCTAAGTAGCTGGTGTAAGATAACTAAAAAGGTCAATAACTTTCCTAAAAAAAAAAAAAAAAAAAAAAAAAAAAAAAATAATACAATAAAAAGTTAGGAAAGATTAGCTGATTTGTAAAGTACTATCTCCCATAAAGGGGATAGACGTAAGCCGTCGGATCTGTTTAAGTTAGGAGAATGGAGTAGAGTTTCACATGCTTCTTTATAAAGGCGTTCCATGAGAAACTGACTTTTGTGAAGAACTCTTGTCTTTCTCCAATGAACTCTGTGTCTAGTGAAGATGGCATGTTCTGCAAGTCCAGACTTTTCAGGTTTAAAGTATTCAATATAAGATTGGTGTTCTTCTAGCCGAATGGAGGCAGATCTTCCCGTTTGTCCGAAATAACATAATCCACAAGAGCACGGAATCTGGTAGACACCTGGATGATTAAGATGTGGAAGCTTGTCCTTTGGAGAAGCGAGAAAGGTGGAGATTTTTCTAAACGGTCGAAAGGTAACAAAAATATTCAGTGGTTTTAAAATTTTTGCTATACGTTCACTGATGCCTTGTATATAAGGGATAGTAATGCGCGTTATTTCCTCTGTGTTTGAAGAGGGAGACATATTAAATCTACTCAAAGTTCTTTTAATGAAGCAATTCTTATAGCCATTAGATAGAAAGGAAGAAGTTATATATCGTATTTCTTTCTGTAAAAGATCGTCTGTAGAACAAAAGGAGTGGGCCCGATGAACCAGTGTTTTAATAGTTCCTGCCTTTTGACTGGGATGGTGATGAGATTCCGCATGGATATAATGGCCTGTATGAGTCTTCTTTCTATAAACTGAGAAATGTAGGTTACCATCTGGTTGGCGAAGAATTAGAAGATCTAAAAAGGCTAACTGCTTATTTGATTCTACTTCTAGGGTAAACTTGATCCTAGGATGAAATGCGTTTAACTTATTGAGAAATTGTTGAAGTTCATCAGAAGAGCCATTCCATACAACAAAAATGTCATCGACATATCTGAACCAATGAGTAGGTCTGGGAGAAATATTGTCAAAGATACGTTGTTCAAAATGTTCCATAAAGAAATTGGAGATAGCAGGAGAGAGAGGATTACCCATTGCTGTTCCTTCAATTTGTTGATACAACTTATTTTTAAAAGAATTGCTTATTTATTTATTTCTAATGGCTATAAGAATTGCTTCATTAAAAGAACTTTGAGTAGATTTAATATGTCTCCCTCTTCAAACACAGAGGAAATAACGCGCATTACTATCCCTTATATACAAGGCATCAGTGAACGTATAGCAAAAATTTTAAAACCACTGAATATTTTTGTTGCCTTTCGACCGTTTAGAAAAATCTCCACCTTTCTCGCTTCTCCAAAGGACAAGCTTCCACATCTTAATCATCCAGGTGTCTACCAGATTCCGTGCTCTTGTGGATTATGTTATTTCGGACAAATGGGAAGATCTGCCTCCATTCGGCTAGAAGAACACCAATCTTATATTGAATACTTTAAACCTGAAAAGTCTGGACTTGCAGAACATGCCATCTTCACTAGACACAGAGTTCATTGGAGAAAGACAAGAGTTCTTCACAAAAGTCAGTTTCTCATGGAACGCCTTTATAAAGAAGCATGTGAAACTCTACTCCATTCTCCTAACTTAAACAGATCCGACGGCTTACGTCTATCCCCTTTATGGGAGATAGTACTTTACAAATCAGCTAATCTTTCCTAACTTTTTATTGTATTAATTTTTTTTTTTTTTTTTTTTTTTTTAGGAAAGTTATTGACCTTTTTAGTTATCTTACACCAGCTACTTAGGTGGCGCTTTTTGGAATTTGTCAGTTAGTGTTTAATTTTGAGCTTAATTGTACTGAAGATGCCTGTGACACACAGGCGAAAATTATACTATTAAATAATATTTCTACGTGAGTTTTTCCGTTATTTATTATGTATAGTTATGTCTACTCACGATTTACCTCTTTTAAAACTTATAATTATACTTGATAAAAAATTATGTTCATGTTACTCTCCTTTACCCAAGTGCAAGCAAACAAAGTTTGCTTACACATGAAGTATCTTCACAGCAATTGATGTGAAGCCAACAACCTCAATATACATGTACTCTAGCTATGAAGATACTTCACATGAAAACTTTGTTTGCTTACACTTGGGTAGATAAAGGAGTAAACCAAAAATATAAATTCTTGTCAAGTATAGCAGTTTTCAGCAAATGTTACAGGGAGTTACTGGCAGCCTTGGTGTATCTGTTTAACAAGAATCTAGCAATGGCACAAGAAATAAAGGAGTGAAAAGAAAGTAAAATTGTTCAACTTCACAGGATGATTATAAAGCTGAATCGACAAATTATAGGCCAATATGTGTGTATTAAGTTGTGGTTAAGGTGGCAAAGAGATTAGTAACAGCTAGCATACAGAAATGGGTTGATAACAGCTGTATTATTCTCTGTCATGGATAGCATGGATTTGTTAAAGGAAGATTATTATTATTATTATTAACGTCTGACCATCATGGAGTCAGAAACTCATCATAAGAGGTACACATTATTGCTCATTTAACCATGCCTTAAACTGGTTCAATGTGTCTACATTCACAACACACTCAGGCAATGCATTCCACTCACCAACCACTCTTCATGTAAAGAAGCTTCTCCTCACTCCTCTGCTCACACCTTCCTTATACAGTTTTCAGGAATGGCTTCTTGTTTTATCCCCATCTCCTAGTCTATGAAAAATCTCTTCCATGTCAACCCACTAACAACCCTTGACTAGCTTACAAGTCTCAATCCCCCCCCCTCCTATTCACATTTTACATTCCCTCAATCAGTCCTCGTACTCTGCATTCCAAAGACCACTGACTACCTTTGTGAATCTTCTCTGGACTTTTTCTAACATATCCTCTTTACCATGAAAAC
Source organism: Typopeltis vanoorti (assembly GCF_054136105.1). Classification (NCBI taxonomy): domain Eukaryota; kingdom Metazoa; phylum Arthropoda; class Arachnida; order Uropygi; family Thelyphonidae; genus Typopeltis; species Typopeltis vanoorti. Next base: position 49,111,619 of record NC_143559.1, read on the forward strand.
CTGGTCACTAAATCTGTCCACAATAATCCATATGAGATCTGATCAAAGCTTTATAATGGCATCATAACCTCATTATTTCGGCATGTTAGGGTCCTCCACATCATTATCATTATCTGATGACTTTGCAACTTGTGCAATGTGACTCCCTCCCATATCTCTCATCTCCTCTACTTCCTTTAAAGTTTCCCCACTAAGTGTATATGTTGCACTGCATCATTGTTTTTGAAATTTCAAAACCTTACACCCTGCAACATTGAACTGACAGTTCCACTTACATATCTGCAACTCAGATGCTTTTACTGTCTGAGTTGTAGAAATATTTCATTGGACAGAAACAACAGAAAATAATCAAGAAAGAATAGAGGTAAACACTTTTGGAATCGTGGACATTTTAAAAGTAGCCATGTGGAATGTACAAAGCATGACAACAAAGGAATTATAATTAGCAAAACAACTAAAAGCATTAATATAGCTGTAATAACAGAAAAAAATAAATAAAGAGAATGAAAGATATAGATGAGTTTACTGTTATATAGTGAAGTGAGGACAGTGGCATGCCCTGAAAGGGGGCCAGGGAGGCCCTGGCCCCCCAAAGAAAAAGAAAAAAAACACTAGAAAATTTTCCAAATATCTTTTCCTGATTAAAATTCACTTTTTTTTATTTATGTGGTGTCATGTCTTCTATTTCTATATTACTTATGAAGTGGTGATCATTGTAGATGCTCAGTCATAGGTTGTTTGCGATGATTAGTGTGTATTCTCAAATCATCTACTCAATTCATTCCCCCCTCCCCCAAGATTAAATCCTGAGTGTGCCACTGAGTGAGGACCAACACATTAGAGCATCTGGTCGAGTGCCCATTCAAATTGATAATAAAAGAAAAATAGAATATGAAAGTACAATTTTGTAAATGATTGAATTATTATTATTGTTGTTGTACAGGTATCCAGATGGAATCAGAAAACTTATCATGGGAGATCCATTTATTCACACACCAGCCACCATTCACACAATAGTTATCATACATCTCCTTAAACTCATTCCCTGATGAAGCACTCACAACTACCTCTGGCAATCCATTAAACCCATTCATCACCCTCTAAGTGAAACACCTAATCCTAACAATCTTGCTAACTACACACTTCCACAACTTCCACTGGTGACCCCCCCCCCTTCTTGTCATGTACTGAAAAAAAAGTCTTCAGTGTCAATCCTATAAACCCCTTTAATAACTTAAATACTTCTATCATAGATATTATTTCTGGGAAAATTCCCATGTTACTCCTCTAAGTAAATATTATTTTTATGGCAATTTAAGTCTATTTTTGTTTAGGAGTGCCCCTTTTATAATGTCATTGGCTTTTTACTCAAATTTTAGGGGATTAGTGATGTTTTATATAGACAGATATATGTAGAATATACAGGAGGAAAAATACGGACATACCTTTGTAGGATGTTGCTGGCTGTCTTCTTATTCAGCGGCAACCCAGCATGTGGCAATATACATTCATCCGCTGTTAAAGGAAGAAAGTATGATTGAAAGGAAGGGAGGTTGGAAAAAGAGGGGTTAGAGAGATGTGGGAGAATTATTGATGAAGCAAGAGGTATGTGAACTTTTTTGAAAAGCCTAGGTTTTTTTTGAAAAGCCTAGGTTATTAAAGGTGAGAAGAGAATACTTCGGGAGGGGGGGGTATGTTTCTGTTCAAGGGCAAGACTACAAGAACATTTCTGTGACTGCAACAACCCCATTCCAGAATATTTAAACTATAAAAAATGCAACAACCAAAAGAAAAACAGAATACAAAGTACATGGAAAACAGAAACAGCAGTCCATGCCCTTGAACAGAAACATACCCTACAAATTGACAAAGCCATAATAATAGATATACAACAAAATGAAATGATGCTTTGAATATTGGAAATGATAGTCATAAATAAATGTCCACCAGCTCTACATAATCTTCAAGAGTTGAAAGCTCCATAACATAAAAATTAGATCATGAATCTGACCAATAGGAAATAACAGAGCTACACAAAAGATAGAAATACCAAGCGGCATGACATAGCCTCCACTTCCCCCACAAGCTCTGAAGATGAACGATGCACTGTTGAAAGGCTCACACTCCGTTACTCCCACCCCCTGATCTTATCCCATCATATCCTTCCCCTTCTACAAAAATTTCCTAATTTTACCCCCTCCCAAAGTATTCTCTGCCCACCTTTAATAATAAAAAAACCCAGGTTTTTAAAAAAGTTCACATACCCTTTGCCTCACCAATAATTATCCCACATCTCTCTAACCCCCACTTTTTCCAACACCCCCCCCAACCTTTCAAGTCATACCTCCTTCCTTTGACAGCAGATGAATGTATATCACCACATGCCAGGATGCCACTGAATAAGAAGACAGCCAGCAACATCCTACAAAGGTATGTCTGTATTTTTCTTCCTGTATATCCTTCATATATCTGTCTATATAAAACATCACTAATGCCCTAAATTTGAGTAAAAGGCCAATGACATTTACTCCTAAACAAAAATAGCCCCAAAAATAACTTCTATTATATCTCCTGTTTTTCATCTATCAGCTAATTTTTAAAGCTTACAGACGATCAATCTATTCTTATAGGGAGCATTTCACAGACCTGCCACAATCTTTGTCACTTGCCTCTAGATCCTCTCCACAACTTCTTCATCACCACTGAATTTAGGAGTCCAAATCTGTGCACAGTAATCCAGATATGGCCTTATATAGGGAAACAATAATCTTTCATTCCCTGCTTGTTAGCGTGTTCTTCAAAAACCACATAATCTGATGTGCGGTTTTGGTTTCCTTCTCAACATGCCCTCCAAACTTCAACTCTCCGACCACAATCAGACCCAAGTCCATGGCCTCATCATTTTCCTGAAGTTCAGCTCCATCACTGCACTGCAATAGTACACAGCATTGGATCTCTTCCCAAAATGCATTATCTTCCACTTGGCCACATTAAACTGGCAACCATGTACCTCTGCAACTGCCGGTATGTTTAAGTCTTCCTGCTGAATCTCTGCATTACCTTCATTTACCATTGTCAGCAAACAACTGAATATTTCCTGTTAAATCATTTCCTATATCACTGATATACAAATTAAACAACAGAGGACCAAGTACTGAACCCAATGATACACCACTAGTCACCTGCTTTCTCCTGGACTCAACTCCTCCATAAATCACTCTTTAATATCTGTCCATCAGCCACTCTAATCCAAATCACCTGATTTAAATCCATCTCCATTTACTCCAATTCATGCAACACGGTTCTATGTGGAATCTTGTCAAATGCTTCTGCAAAGTCTAGCAATATCACCGAATAGCCATTTCCCTTATCCAACTGCACTGTCACTTGATTATAAAAAGTAAGCAAATTACTAAGGCTAGACCTGCTCTTCACAAAAACCAGATTGTCCCTTATAGAGTATCATAACCATATTATCCACCCAGTCCTGAGTTCTGTCATTCATCAAATTCTCCAATACCTTAAACACCACTCCTGAGATGCTGATTTGTCTATTATTTAATACTTCTGTCTTCGAGCCTCCTTTATTCAATGGACCTATTCTGCTCTCTTTCCACTCCAATGGTTACTGAGACTTAAATTAAACAGCTTGGTCAGATGGGTTGATAATTCCCTTGCACATTCTCATAATACATCTCCCATAATGCAAAACACATCTCCATGTATAATGTTATGCTTTCTCTAAATTCAGAGTAATTTAATAAAAAGGTGGCACACAGTTTGGCAACTCCTATAGGAAGAGATGACCTTGCTAATGCTTCTGCCTGGTATCTCTGCTCGGGCCTGGCTCCCACTGAAGAGACCTCAATAAAGGTCGAAACTAGTCTGGGTAGTGGCCCTCCCCTTAATGCATAACATTATACATATCAGCAAGGAGATGTGTTTTGCATTATGGGAGATACTGAGATAGGAGTGTTGTGAGCTTGCTCCACCTTTGCAATGAGTTGCCCATTGTTGTACCACCTTACCCCAGACCTGAAGATACTTTCAGGCGCAAACTTTGTTTGCTCACACTTGGATAAAGGATTAAACTAAATTTATTATAGTCTAACCAAGTGAAAAATAAACTTTCAACATCTTTCTCTAAATCCAGAGTAATTTAATAAAAAGGTGGCATACCATTTGGCAACTCCTATAGGTAGAGATGACCTTGCTAATGCTTCTGCCTGGTATCTCCACTCGGGCCTGGCTCCCACTGAAAAGACCTCAATAAAGGTCGAAACTAGTCTAGGTAGTGGCCCTCCCCTTAATGCATAACATTATACATATCTGCAAGGAGATGTGTTTTGCATTATGGGAGATACTGAGATAGGAGAGTTGTGAGTTTGCTCCACCTTTGCAACGAGTTGCCCGGTGTTGTACCACCTTACCCCAGTCCTGAAGATACTTTTAGGCGCAAACTTTGTTTGCTCACACTTGGATAAAGGATTAAACTAAATTTAGCACTGCAATGTCACCACCTAGATGGTACACTCCTGCAAAATGCTACTCAGTAATTCAACCATTTTGTTTAGTTCTGTATCTCCCCACCATCAGCACTTTTACAGGCATCCTTCCATAGGCATTCCTCCTTTTACTTGCCACATAGCAAAAGAACTCCTTAGGGTTTCTTGGGTTTCTTTTGGCCTCGCCAACTAGCTTTCTCTCAGAATTAATTTTGGCTTTCCTTACCCTACCAGTCACCTTGTTGCTTGTGCCTCATACCGTTCATGGGCATCGTGATCACCTTTTTCTTTATAATCCCTCCATAATTAATGAAACTATTCATTCATCTAACCTCTACCTGATTTATCCTTTTGATTCCAGGCATACATTCAAATATTTTTTCAGACACCTCTTGCCCACCTCCCATGCAACAACAACATTGTTACATCTTTCCCCCTCTAAATTCTTATGCCACTGCTCTACTGAAAGCTGTCGCCTCAGCTTATCATAATCACTTGTTTTGTAATTCCACATATATATCCCTCCTTAATAGAAAATTCTGCATGTGTGGCAAGCTCCCAGGTTAACACCACATGATTACTTTCTCCAAGCAGAGGTAGCATAGCTAGATTGGTTAATGTTAAGTTCTTTAATGTAATGAACAATTGCAGCACTCTTGAATTTAGTGTCCCCTCCATTACATATTGTCTCAGGTGATTATCTCTCAGCAGCTGTATAAATTCCATTTCCTTCCCTGCCTGTGACTATTCGTTCTCCCAATCTATGTCCCCCATAGTTAACCCCCCTAATAATTACTCGATCTGTACTCATCATGCTAATTCGTTAGTGCATGTTATCTACATTCTCCCATATACCCCCCCCCCTAGATTATAACAGCAGCCAATTACATATTTAGCCCTGTTGGCCTCTATTTCACACCAGATAGCTTCAAATGAACTGCCATCTGAATCCCTGTTCCCCTGATGTACTTCTACTCTTTTCTGGCTTCAACCCCTCTGCTATTATTAGCAACCTCTCCCCCATCCTGTTCCTTTTTCTCCTCTCTGAAGACACTATATCCCTTGCATTCTATTCCTATGACTATGTCATCCTCAGTCAACCACATCTCACTAATGCTTTTAACTTTTGGCCCAATTGTGCCAAAAGTTATAAGCATCACTTGCATCCCCCCCCTTTAAAAATTCTAGTTTTCCTGACTTTTATATGATATCTGCCTTTAATATGATAATGTCTTTCTTTTTCTTCAAACTATACAATGTTCTTTTTTCCAGAGGAGTGATGTTTTTGTTAGGAGTTCTGGAAGACGAGAGGATGATACTACTTTTTAATCTAATATCATTAGCTATGGGTTCCGGTAATGACAAGACTGCCTTTTCTATATTAAAAATGATATTCACTTTAGGGACATGATCAGATAAGGGAAATTACACAGTGATTTTAAACACCAGTGATTATGAAGATAAGATTAACAGCTTACTATCGGATACATCAACCTACCATGTCCTAGTCACAGATCCAACACTAAAGAATCACAATGACACCACCGATTTAATACGTCACATGGTGAATTGGCCTACAGACTTAAAACGAAAATTGAAATCTAGCATCAACTAACACCAAGATTATATGGTGCTCCTAAAATACACAAAAACGGAATACCACTACGCTCGATTGTGGATGGAATCAATTCGTCCACTTATCTGTTATCTAAACACCTGGCAGGCCTCCTCAAACCACACGTCCATAATTTGGATACTCATATACGAAATTTGCAACATTTCGTAGAGAAACTGAACAACATCTCAATCTCGAATATGGATCTACTCGCCAGCCTGGATGTTACATCTCTATTCACTAACATCCCTATGGAGGAAGTCATCAACATTTTAGGAAGTTTGCTCCCACAAGATATTACGTCTCTGTTCCGTCATTGTTTAACATCAAACTTTTTCATATGGAATAAAATCATATATCAGCAATTGACTGACGTTGCAATGGGTAGCCCCCTCTCTCCATCTTGTGCTGATCTCTTTATGGAGGATTTTGAAAGTAAAATCTTATCTCAAGTAGACCCTAAACCCACAGTATGGTGGAGATACGTGGACGATATCTTTATTGTTTGGAACCACACAAAAAAGGACCTGTTAGACTTTCTAAACAAGATCAACTCTTTACACCACACAATCAAATTCACTCTAGAACTTGAAAAAGATAACCAATTACCATTTCTAGACACTTTAATTAAGAAGCTAACGAATGGTGGTATCAACCTCTAAGTTTACCTCTGTTGTGTCGGAAAAAAATGATGAGTCACTTTTTTCCCACCCAACATTAAGTTGTCTCAGAAGGAGTGGATAAGGACATGCTTATGCCTCCAGATAAGAAATGTACCGAATAATGTCCCAAGAACATGTAAATATCCAAGTGTGTAGGCTCTGAACAGTGTTAAAATAACCCATGAGTTTAATAGAGAATAGTTGTAAATGAATTAGAATATAAAATCATGTATAAATTGCCAAGTGAATATGTATAAGCTAGAGCATGTGTTAAGCCATGTAAAAACAGTCCGTGGCCACGGCGTCCAATCGGCAGTCGCCGTATGCGTGACGACACCACCGAGTGAGGGAGCTATTTTGAGGTATAAAGGTTTTGGCAGGGATTCGAATCGCTCTCTTTTTCTCGTGTCTCTTGTCTCCGGATTTGGTCAGCACCTAGTTTCCTGTTGGAGAGCTGTGTAGAGCTTGCAGCCACATGTAGCAAGAATTCCCCCTTGCTATGTATGCTGCGTGGGCCAAGGCTGAAACTACAATGTATTCAGAACCATAAGAAGAAAGAGCCACTGATGAAATCAACGTCAGTGTTCAAATCTGTGTATGAGTGTTTTCGGTTTGTATGGAAACAAAGGAATAGCAAGGCTGCCATCAGTGAAGATACTGTAAGCAGACCAGAATATCCAGTTCAAGGCAAGAACGGTAAGCGTAAGATTTTCTTATGTTAAACGTTGGATTAAAGTAACTGTGGAATAAGGAAGCAGAAGTTAAGGGAGCATACTACTTCCGTGTAGTGCTATAAGAACAATCAGCGATTTGGACACACTTTTGTCTGCGGTTGAGAAGAAAGCATATTAGGTGCCAGGCGAATAGGAAGCCGAGGTCCGAACTGTTTGTGTAATTTAGGAACAGTAATGTTATATGGTCAGAACGTAATTAAATGTTAGCTAAACTTTTGGAGGGAGGGTTAAGTAAGAATAAGAAGTATTACCTTTGAGAAGTTTATGTCAGAATTATTGAGTTGTCTTGTGTATATATGCAATATTACATGTGTGATAATATTAGGTAACTTAGTTATAATATAAGAGTCTGAGAATAGATGTTACGTATAGAAGTGAGAAATTTGTGTCAAGTAAGGGACTATAATATAGAAGTTTTGAATGTGATTAATTAAGTAAAGGGAACCCAGACTCTTTCAAGATTAAGGATTTGATTAACATGTATACTTGTTTTGTGCCATAATAAATATGTTTCTTTATATACAATCAAATGAGTTTGTCATGCCTTCTGAGGATTGAGCTACCGTTTGAAAATTTACGAGCCGTGCATTAAGGGGGAAACCAATAGTGATATAAGAATCGGGACCACGACTGCATGCCTCATGATCCCTACATTTTCTTTAAGTACTCTTGGATATTGTATCAGAGTTTAGTTGCCGGCTGGTGCAGTCTTTAATCAATACAAATTTGTCGGCAATCGAGTATCTGATATTAAGCGATACAAAAATTAATGTTAACAGTAATGCAGCCACATAGCCACACACTACATATACACCAAAAAGACACACAAAAAGTAGAACATAACACCTCAAACCTACCAATACAGGACGTTATTTACATTTTCACTTCCTCCCACCACATTTCTTCTCAGAAACTTAGCATTGTACACATGCTGAAGAACCATGCCTCTCTCCTTACAACAGATCAACAAGACCTCCAAGAAGAACTATCCCTGATATCTAACAATCTTACCATGAATGGATTTCCTCGAAGACTTGTCCACAAGATACTTTTCTCTGACCACCCACAAAGACAAACAGATGACATACGTTATATTTTTACCATCGTCATTCCATACTTAGGGACAGTTTCGAATAAGATTGCAAGACTCCTGAGACCACATAAAATAAGAGTGGCCTTTAAACCTACAGAAATGATTAGGCAATTCTTAAGATCTCCAAAAGATAGCCATCCTTTCTTCAAATATGCTGAAGTTTACAACATACCCTGCTCGTGCAGCTTGAATTACATCAGCCAGACTTCAAGGAGCCTTGAAATTAAGCAAAAAGAACACATTGGTGATGTCAATAATAACAGAAAAGAAAAATCGGGGTTAGCTTTTCATTTCTCAAGAACGAATCATATCATAGAGTGGGATAGAAGCACAATTCCTTACATAGAGGAGGATTTCCACTCTCAAATTTTTAAAGATGCCATAGCAGTTTCCCGCTATATACAAAACCTTAACAGGAACTAAGGACTAATCTTGCCCATGATCTGGAAGACCCTTATTAGATCTCTTATCTCACCAGAACTGAATTACAGTGCCAACTATAGAATGTTCCTAAATAACAACAAGTGAGATCATGCACGTTCTATGCATGTATTGTACGCACTCTGTTCTTTGTCTAATATAATTGGAATTGGTTGATTATAGTTTGTAACAGTTTTTTACTTTTTAGTTCCTTATATCAGTTATGTACCCTGAAGATGCCAACAGCCTTAGTTGGTGAAACTAGTTGGTATAACATAGTTGTTTATTATATGTACTTGATAAATATAGTCCCATTAGAAGTCATTCCAGAGCTTTTATGGTCAAGAAAATTAAATGTTTTTTAACATTAATAAATAACTGTTGGAGAACATATGAGGTTCCATCAGATTGATCAAAAGCTAAGGTTATATCTATATTTAAAAAAGGAGACAGAGATGATTGTGGAAATTACAGAGGAATCAGTCTAAAGAGTTTGTGTAACTCAGTGGATGTGGTGTTTGCACACCACAGTGCTTGACCGCAAGAAGGAAGATTTGCTTTTGAATCTAGTCAGTGACTAGAGGAAATTTTTTAAAGTCTTTTTTCGACTGGTTCCCGAGTTAATTGATCTCTGGCACGGGCAAGCAAGTTTTTTCTCCTGGAAACTCGGGTTTTTTATCCTGTAAACTCAAGAAAATCAACCGTAGAACTCACATTATTTCAGACATTAAATATATTGTGTTAAGGTTAGGGACGACGAGATGGCAGCACTTGTTGAGCTGTCTCTCTTCACTGCATGCTGCTTAATTAGTGATTGCATTGAGCCAGCTATCTCTAATCGGGTACCAGTGGAGATTGAACTGCCCACTCAGTCTCCAAAAGTTAGATAGGGCTAAAACGGCCTCACCCACTCCCTATACGTGAGTGAAAAAAAGGCGTTAGCTGCTTCTTTTTTTTTTTATCAGTCTATTAAATACTTAGATTTGGTTACCTGGGTTTCTTGGAGATATGAATGTGGTTGAGAGGATTCAGAAGAGAGTAACCAAGTTGGTTGCAGACTTGTGGAATGTCTGTAGAAGGATAGATTAAAGATTTGTGGGTTACAAAAATTGGCAGACAGAAGAGAAATGACATGATAAAAATATTCAAGTTTCTAAAAAGATTTTCTAGAATGGAGGTAGGGGAACTTTTTCAGTATAAAGCTGGTGGTGACAGAACAAGAGATCATCACTGGAAGTTGAGTAAAATTTCAGTTAGCAAGAATGTGAGATCTACATTTTTTTCTACAAGGGTGATGAATGAGTGGAATGAGTTGCCTGAGGTGGTCATCAGTTTTTTGTCACTGAATCAGTTTAAGGAGAAGTATGATAGGTATATTGTGAACAGTGTGTTTGGGTCTCCAGCAATGAGTCTTCAGACTCCATGAAGACACCATTAATATTAATATTAAAAATAATAATACAAGTTACAAATGGCTGTAGAGTTAGTTTTGCTGCTTCATTTATACCATCTTAAGGCTCAGGAAGAATGCAAAATGCTTTTCTTGCTTACATCAGTCATTTTTTAAACTAATGTTTAAAAAACTTGATGCCAATGAAGTTTGATAGCATTTCATCTCCTGGTTCTCTCTACTGATTGCTCTGAATAGGAGTACAGCGATTTGAAACACCCTGTAGTTGAGTAAGACTTCTCGTAATGAGTCTACTGATTCCATGGAGGTCTGCTAATATAATAATGATAACAGAGTTTCCAGGAATATAACTTAATATGAAAGCAATGCTTACCCAAACTGGATGTGTTAACACTTCCTTCATATATTCAGCTATGGTAATAGGTCCAGAGGAGAGAATCTTTGACCTGAGATATTTCAGTAACTTAGTTTCTTTGCTTTTTGAATGGGATTTAATGGAAAGATTTCGTCTGCTATTTACAGTACCTTGAAAATATAATGTAAAACATGTTACTATCATACTGAGAATAGAAGCAGTTATTAGTAAAAATATATTAAAGATGATAAGAAATTAGATTCTTGGTTTAATCCTTTATCCAAGTGTGAGCAAACAAAGTTTGTGCATGAAGTAGCTTCATGATTGGGCAATTCATATATAGAGGCTAATGACTTTACATCACTTTTCTTAGTATCCCATAATGCAAAAGCACATATCCTTACAGACAGGTATAATCAGTGGCGGACTGGCCAGAGTGTAACCGATGGCAAGTGGGCCTTTAGCAGGATAGGAAGGGAAAGCGTGGTGGTGGAGTACTGCTCATGATAAGTGACGACCTATGTCCTTGAAGAGTGGAGGCTTTGGAAGGCTGTGACACTAATGATTTTGAAAGCATATGGTGTGAGGTGGAGGTGGGCAAGACAGGATATTTAGTGGGGTGTTGCTACAGACTAAGGAGCACAGAGGGTGGGGACCAGGAAATGTTTAGACAGTTGAGCTTGGCAAGTGCGAGAAGAATGATTGTTATGGAAGATTTTAACTACAGCAGTAAATTGGGGAGAGGAAGATGCATGTAGCAATAAGGGAATGAAATTTGTAGAATTCTTGAGGGACAAATGTCTTAGGCAACATGTAACAGAGGGAACAAAAGGTTCGAGAGTTTTGGATTTGGATATAGAATCAGAAGAGTTGATAATAACTGAGATGACATCTCTCCCACCAGTTGGAGAGAGTGACCATATGGTTTTGACTTGGAAAATGAATAGACATGCAGGAGTATCAAAGAGATAAGAACGTATTTATATTAATCACCTGCTTTATTAATTGGAATTATAAAGCAGGTGATTATAATAGTCTTAGATGTCAACTTGGAGAAGTTTCATGGAGGGAGGAATTGGAAGGCCAGGATATCATTGGTGTTTGGGAAATTGTGAAGGAATATTTGTTAGCAGCAATTGAAAGCTGTATTCCACGAGTGAAAAAGAAGAGGACACAATTTGGAGTAAAGTGGATTACAAACAATATTAAACAGGAACTGCATGTGAAAAAGAGGCTATGGAAGAGATAAAAGGAGACAGGTGAAAAGAAGATGCATGAAGAATATAAGACACAGGCCAGGAGAGTGACTAATATGGTAAGGAAGGCAAAACTGGAATATGAGAAAAGATTGGCCCTTAGATCCAAGGAAAATCCTAGGGAATTTTTTAGCTATGTGGCCAGTAGGAGGAGAAATTACTGTGGAAGAATGACATTGTGGGATAAAAATGGGAATAGAGTGACAGATGCAGAGGACATAGTGGAATTGTTTAATGAACACTTTATTGGAGTATTTCATCCAGGAGTCAATTTGAATACTAGAGGGATAGGGCAGGTTCGAGGTTTATAGGTGCAGGAGGAGACTGTGTTCCAAATACTGAGTAGTCTGAATGTCACTAAAGCTGTAGGATTAGATAGTATTTCACCATGAGTTTTGAGAGAATGTGCTAGGGAACTGACAGTGCCTTTGACCTGGCTTTTTAATGAAAGTCTGGCTGCAAGAAAGGTGCCATGGAATGGAAGGAAGGTAAGATAGTGCCTTGCATAAGGGCGGTAGCAGACTGGAAGTGTCTAATTATAGGCCAGTTTGTGTGTCATCAGTAGTTAGTAAGATCTTGGAGAAAGTAGTGAGGGACCGTATATAGTATTGGGCAGATGAGGATAATGTTATCTGTGTGAGAGTCAACATGGATTTGTGAAGGGGGTACTCTTGTTTCCTAGACATAGCAAAGGCATCTGACAGGGTGCCACATGATAAGCTGATATTCAAGTTGCAGCACATGGGTCTGGATGTCAGATTGTCAACTGGATTCAGGATCGGCTGTCCGATAGGTATCCGAGAGATGTGTATGGTGGAGCAATATCAAAGAGGTAGAAGGTCACAAGTGGGGTTCCACAGGGCTCAGTACTGGGACCTATATTGTTTAACCTTTATATCAATGACATTGTCTGTGGATTGCAAGGGGATATTCAGTTGTTTGCAGATGATGCAAAGCTGGGAAGGGTTATTAGTAATAGTGCAGTTGTGGTAGCCCTGCAAGAGGATTTGAATAAGCTAGATAGATGGGCAATGAATTGGGGGGGGGTTTCGGTTTAATGCAGCAAAATGTAAGGTCTTGAGGTTTGGGACATATCGATGGGACGCTGCATAATCTATGGGAGGAGTTAAACTGGAGAAAGTATGGGAGACAAGAGATCTGGGGTTGATGATTGACAGAAACTTGAAATTTAGGGCACATATTGCAAAGATAGTGAAGGTAACACAGAGGATTGCTGAATAATGAGAAGGACACTGACCTGCAGAGATAAAAGGGTTATCATTCTGTTGTGTAAGACTCTGATCAGACCACACTTACACTATTGTTTTCAGATCTGGTCCCCAAGATTTGAAGGGAATAAATTAACTGTGGAATTTAGTCAGATAGCAAAGATGGTTTCAGGGCTGTACAATGTTAGTTATTAGGATTGGCTGAGGGAGTGTGGACTGGAGAGTTTGGTGGATAGAAGGAGAGGTGATATGATCGAGACTTTTAAACTGTTGAGAGGTGGTTACAGGGTTGACACTGGGGAGTTCTTTCGCTTGGTTGAACAGCAGGAAGGAGTCATGACAAGTGGTCATCCCTGGAAGTTACGAAAGGAAACTGTGAGAAAGAGGGTGAGGAGTGGTTTCTTTGCATGGAGGGTGGTTGAACCATGGAATGCATTGCCTGATAGAGTGGTGAGAGCGAGAATGGTCAATGCATTTAAGGAGTGGTATGATAGACTTTGTGTTTCCTAGGAGAGACCTCCCACGACGAGTCTTTTGACTCCATGGAGGCCTGAATAATAATAATAATAATAATATGACCCCATCATGGCAGCTCACGTTTCTGCAGTACAAAACAAGTCTACACAAAGAATCAAACGATTAGAACAACAAGGAAAGGCTCAAAATAAAGGCCATGGTGGACTTGTTACCTGATTAAAACAACTATTAACATGTTAATCCAAATTATGGAGAATATGATAAAAGAAAGAATTAGTCGTGAAGTTTCTCAAACAAAATATTATTCTATTTAAGTTGATTCAACAAAAGATAATTCATAAATCAATCAGTTTAGTATTATCATTCGGTATGTGGTTAAAGAAAGTCTAGTCACTGACTGCAGGAACTTTTTCCAAGCCTATTTTTGACCGGTTCCAGAGTTAGTCAATCTCTGGCATGGGCAAGCGAGTTTTTTTTCCTGGAAACTCAGGTTCTTCGTCCCTTAAACGCAAGAAAATCGACCGTAGTATCCACATGATTTCGGACAGTAAAATATCCTGTTAGGGTTAGGTACCAAGAGAGTGCAGCACTTATTTGCCAGCTTCTTCATCGGTGGCTGCCTATAATTAGTGATAGACATGGACCAGCTATCTCTGATTGGCTACCAGTGGAGATTGAACTGCCCACTCAGTCTCAAAAAGCTAGATAGGGTATAAAGGCCTCGCCTACTCCCTATAAGGGAATAAAAGGTGTTAGCTGATTTTTTTTTTATGTGCTCAAAGGTGTTATCTGTAAGTGACTACTTTCAGTTGTGCCAAGTAACGATTGTACAGGACAGGCACTTTTTGATCTATTGACTGAAACATTACAGCATCTTAAAATTGATCCCAAAAAATGTTTATCTGATATTACAGATGGAGCTGAAAGGTACCATGGTCAGTATAATGGTTTACAAAGTAAAATTATTGAAGTGGCTGACTAATATGTTCATATATGGTGCTATTGTTATATATGTCGTTGTTTCTCTCTATTCTAATTTCTTGTTTAATATACTTCATTAACCTCTATTATCTTTTCTTGTGTATAGGCTAACTAGATTTCAACTAGGGATATTTCCTTTTCAGATACTGGCAAATTTGTATTTATACTGTGCCAGCCAGTATCCTATAACAGCAATTTATTCAAGTTCAGGGAAATATTCCTAGATTCATTGGCATACACACTAACACACACTTAAATAGATATCGGTACTTTGCAGTCGTGACCAATGATCTATTACTTAAACATATATATCTAAAATTTCTCCCACTATGGTTCTAATTTTATAAGTGGTAATTTGATATCTCGAATTCAGGCATGACTCAGGCATATGCAATAAAACATGTTTATTGGAACTAAATGACAATTACAACTAAATTGAATCAAATTACTAAAACTTCTAAATCTCTTGCTAAGTTAAATCTCATGCTAAAATAATTAAACAATTCTAAACTAATCAAGTTCACCTAGGCAGATCAAATTGTTAATCACACAGAACAATAGAAAGCAATGACAATATTACACTAAATTTAGATTCTCTCATACATGCTATTCATAGAGTACATACTATACAACTTGTTGCTTTCTCAGTTAAGGTTATCTACTAAACAAATTACACTTATTACTTCAGTCACATACAATTAGATTTGTTCCTGACAATTCCTTGTTCAACAGAATTTGCTGTCTCAAAATACGAAATCTTATCCAAGTTCTCTAAAGGATTATCCACATTACTTAATCAAACATAAATTTCAATCTTCTATCACTTACATAACATATAACAAAGATCTCTACATTACGATTTCTGCATAGGCTGATGATTCACGAACAGCTCCGCGCGGAATCTTGTTCAGCATAATCAGGAAAACGGCCCGCTGTCTGACATCATAGAACCCTGGCTCGTCCTTTCTCTGACCACCGGTCAAGAATCCTCGAGATGAAATCTGGAACAAAAAGCCTTGCAATATGGCGCGCATTACCTTATATTCTATGTTCTAGCACACCCTCTTTTTGCTGTATCCTTTTTTTCGCATGACCCTTAGTTTTAATGCCCTTAAGATGATCCTTACTCTCCCTATTGCTGTTAGGTGCTGTCTTCGAGGAAAGCGCGCTTACGTTATTTTCCGTGTTTGCTGTAGCCTCCGGCGTTACGACCGATACATGCGCTTCAGATGTGACCTTTGCACTGTTACTCATTACCTGCCTGGCAACTTACATTATTTGAGATAGCTTAATAAGACACATATTTAACCTAATATTTCTTTTACATAGAATCATTAATTTGTACACAAAGTTCTTTACATAGTATTACAATTCTATTTACAGTTAGTACTTTATTTCTTCTGCTCGAGTACAAGTTTTTTTCCTTCAACAGATTTTTCTGACTTGTTAAATCCTGAATGAATTGTTTCCTTTTAAAGGGTCTTCATTCAGGATGTAACACTATGCCCATGTCTTGAATTTGGTGATAACTGAAACAAAATGTTGCATGACTGCAGTTTCTTTTTTCAATTTGCTCCAGAATTTAACAACTTTTGTGAAAACATCATACACGAGAATGACTGTATGGATAAAAGTTGTTGGAAAACATATCAGAAAAGAAAAAATGAAACGATTAAAGCTAATTGATGAGACAAGATGGTGAGGAAAATCCAATGCAGCAACAACTATATTTGGATGTTTTGATGATGCTGCTGTCAGTATTTTTGTAAATCTATTGATATGATCTTGGGGGAGACCACACTCCTACCAGGCGCGTCCCCCAGGTGGCAGATGGGGGAAACCCAAATGGGTTGCTCTGAATAAAGAATAAAGAGCCGTGGACCAAAGGATGTAGCAGAGGTATGGCAAGCTGGCTACACTATTATGCCAGTAACTTTCATGAGCAGGAGAAAGTCTACAAACCAAGATAGTGCTACTGTGTACGGGACAACCGACGCGCCTACTCAAAGACCACATAGAGTAGGTGAGAAATCAGCAATGTGGTCAGCCAAGGATGTGAAACATGTAGCCACCCTCAACATAAGATCACTATACCGACCTGGAAAATTACAATTAGTCCAGGAAAATTTAAAAAGACTGAAATGGAGTATTTTAGGTTTATCAGAGACACATTGGTGCGGAGATGGATTCATGGATTTACCAGAAGGAAGACTGTACTTCTCAGGAAGAAAAGATAACATACACAGAGAAGGAGTTGCATTACTAATTGAAAAGAAACTTACACACTCAGTAATTGAAATAAACTTACACATTCAGTAATTGAAATAAACTTACACACTCAGTAATTGAAATAAACCCAGTGTCTCCTAGAATAATAACAGCCAAACTTCAAGCAATAGAAAAAGGTCAAACAATTAAAATAATCCAAATACATGCACCAGACAGTAACCATTCAGAGAAAGAAATAGAAAATTTCTATGAAGAACTACAATAGGAAATAGATAATCCCAAAAATAGAGAACTCATGATAGTGATGGGAGATTTTAATGCTAAAATAGGACAGTTCACAGCAGACAAAAAAGATGTGATGGGGAAATTTGGATACGGAGAGCTTAACGACAGAGGAGAACAATTACTCCACTTCTGTAAAGCAAATGATCTAATGATTACAAACACATTGTTCTATCAACGCCCTAATAATAAATATACATGGACATCCCCAGATGGTAATATAAAGAACTGCATAGACTATATCATCATAAACAAACAATGGAAAAGATCAGTAAACAATGTACGAACATTAAGAAGTTTTGATTTTGACACTGACCACGAAATATTAACTGCCAAAGTGAAGATAAAATTCAACAGGAAAAATAATATCAGAAAAGAAGAAAACATCAACCTATCAAAACTAAAAGATAGCTCAAGCAGAAGTCGATTTTTAGAACAGATGTGCTTGAAATTAAAACCCTCCATCTTACAGAACAGCGGAAAATTCTGGGAAGAAGGAAAAGAAACAGTGTTATCAATTGCAAAAGACACTCTAGGTTCCAAACCCAAAATAAACAAACAGTGGATAACCCAAGAAATCATAGCTACCATAGAAGAGAAAAGAAAGGCCAAGATACTTGTAAACCAACAAAACAATGAAGAGAATAGAGAAAAATACAGAGCACTAAAAAATAAAGTTGATAACCTATGCAAAAAAGCCAAAGAAAAATGGTTAGAAGAAAATGCTAAGAAATGCCAAGAAGCATACCAACAAAACAACCTAAAAGTCTTCCATGATACTGTAAGAGAAATTACAAAGGAATTCTCAGCAAAAGCAGTAACAATGATGAACAACAAGATGACTGAAACCGGGAATATTGAATATATAAGAAAAATCTGGTCAAACCATTTTAAGACTATCTTCCACCAAGGAAACAAAACTACAATGCCAACAATAGAAGAAAATAATGATCACCCAAAAATTTTACAAGAAGAAGTTAGATACGCAATAAAACAGATGAAAAACAATAAAGCACCAGGCATTGATACTATCCCTACTGAAATGTAGTCATATGGAGGCAGCATATCAATAGAATATTTAACAACCCTATTCAATAAAATATTACAAACAGGAGAGATCCCAGATGACTGGAGAACTGGAAAGATCATCCCAATATACAAGAAAGGAGACAAAAGAGACTGCAGAAATTACACACCAATCAATTTACTCCCTCACACCTATAAAATATTCATGAGAATTATACAAAATAGATTAAAAAACACCTACGAAGAAATAATAGGCATAGAACAAGCTGGTTTCCGAGGAAACTATTCAACAATAGACCAAATTTTCACATTGCACCAACTAGCAGAACTCAGCTGGGAAGACCATAAAGAACTATATTGTTGTTTTGTGGACTTTAAACAAGCTTTCGATAACATCAACAGAGAAATCCTTCTCAAAATTCTACTAGAAAAAGCAATAGACAAATATATAATACAGTTTCTGATAAAATATTACTCTAAGACAAATGCAATAATTAAAAAGGACACACTCACAACAGAACCCATAGAGATCCAAAAAGGAGTAATGCAAGGATGCCCATTATCCCCATGCCTATTCAACATATATCTAGAAGAAGTTGTAAAGAAAGCAATAGACAATGAGCCTGGAATCAATGTCAATGGTTTAAACATAAATAATATCAAATATGCAGATGATCTCATCCTTCTTGCAAGAACCCCAAATGAACTACAAAAGTTGATCAACAAGCTAAATGAAACCTGTAAAACATATGACATGACAATAAATATACAAAAGACAAAAGTGATGAAAATAGGGAGGAACAGAGCTACCATCTCAGCCACCCTAAACGGAGAACAATTAGAACAAGTAGACAACTTCATATACCTTGTATCAAAACTAACAGAAACAATAGATGAACTCAAAACAATCAAACACAGAATAGCGATAGGGTGGACCACCATGGGAAAATTACAGAAAATCTGGAAAACAAACAAGATATCTAAACAAGCCAAAATCAAACTATATGAAGCAATAATTATACCAACAGTCATCTATGGAGCAGAAGCGTGGACAGTTAAAAAAAGAGAGGAGAAAAAACTGCTGGCATTTGAAATGAAATGCTTAAGAAAAATAAATAGAACAAGTTGGATAGAAAAGAAAACAAACATCACAGTCAGACAAGAACTATTGTATAAAAAGACAATAATAGAAAAAATTAGAAAACAACAACTGAGATGGTTTGGACACACTGTACGCATGGATGCAGACAGACTTCCTAACGTCCTAATCAATACTTTTCCAACTGAAATAAGAAGACCTGGAAGACCAAGAATTACCTGGCTGAAATTAATAAAGAACATCTCGGGATGCAGAACATATAAGGAACTTTTTCGAACAGCAAGGAATAGAGAAGACTGGAAAATCCTGCTCAAGAGAAGACTCAACCCGTCTTAGACGGAAGAGAAGAAGAAGAAGATTGATATGATTATCAATGATACAAAATTCAGACACATTTGATACAAAAACAAAACAAGAAGCAAATGTTTTACTTCAAAGTATTCTAAAGCTTGAAACAATGTTGACAGCATTTACTTGTTTGTATATATTTGACACTACAGCCCCATTATCAAGTTATTTACAGACAAGTGGAGTGGTTTAGATATGTTTATTGCATGGAGTTTAATAGATTTAGGTACAACAAAGTTGAAGGAACAGACAAGAACATTTGATAATGTTCACAGCAAGGCATTGGAATTTGTAAATAAATGTAATGACAAGATTTCACAGTTGAATATGGATGAAAATCAAACATTGGAAATTGACTCTTTGGAAACAGCATTGCCAGTTAAGAGGCAGAGAAAGAAGAAAACAATGGCAGATGAGCTTATAGATGATGAAGGAAATTCTTCAGATTCTCTAGCTCATTTTCGAGTAAATGTGTTTAACCTAATAATGGACTGCAATTTCCAGTCACTAGATTCACACTTTGTACAACACAAAAAGTTGTATAAAGATTTATCCTGCTTGGATCCAGCAGAGTTTAAAATTATTGCTGACAAGGGCCTTGAAGATGAAACATCGAAGGTATTATTAACCACCTTACTGGCCATTATGGATCAAATAAGCATTCCCGTATGCTTCGTATCCATCATATATTTCAATATAATATCAATGGTATTAAAATTTTAATATGCACTTTGCATCCATGTTAACCTTGACATCTATAGACATCTTGGCTGTTAGCCTGAAGAAACTGATGGGAAGACAATAGCACAAAAGTTTGCACAAGATGATAGTTCTTGTACAAACTTTGTTTGCTTGCACTTAGGCAAAGGATTAAACTAAGAATAAAATTTCTTGTCAAGTATAATATACTTTTTAATCAAGTGAAAAAAACTTTCCACAATGATCTCACAAATCAGTAATTCATTATCATTCTCATCAAATGGTGGCAGTGTTGATACCTTTACATTGACGTTCTTTGAGACTATCACAAAATTTAACACAATTTGTGAAGACTATGGTAATTATCCCTCAGAAACTCGACAATTCACTCTTTCTTTATACTTATCTCCTCATGCAAATCTCTATTCCCATAATTAAAATACTCCATTGGGATCATCCCCCCTTTTATTTGCCAACAAATATGACTAAGCATCATGATTCTCAGGTCTCTAATATCCTATTAGATATACTACTTATTTCAGTCTCATAGAGAATAAGTGACAAATTAATTTCATTTCCTGGTGTGAAACCACCACCATCCTGTTTATTATTGACCTGAAGTGGCCTTAAAAAGTTCCTGGTTTTTGTCTCTAGAGAAGGGGGGGATGGATTACCTAACCTTTAGCTTGAACAGTACAAATGTGGTATAGATTTGCAACATTTTGATTAAAAAAAAAGCCATCATATGTGTACTTCTATTTCTCACCTTCACCCTGAGTAGATAATTGATATTCACAGGCAGAGGCCTACCAAAAATTAATTAAAATAAGAAACAGCTTGGTTCTATTATTAATGATGAAGAAGTATATCAATCACAACTGATGTGCAGAAAAAAATTAGTGCCACATATTAGATGTTATATTATTATTCTGGTTAGTCTGATTTTACCTGCAAACACTGGAAATCAGCCTAGAACGCTTTTTAAAGTAATTGAGAGTTAACATATTGCCACCCTTAAAGGCTTTAAGTCCCTAGTTGTAAGCTTAAATATTAAAAACTAATAGCAATAAACAAAGAATGATACTGGAGATGTTTAAGCTGTTGAGAGGTATTTACTTACTGGATGAATACCAGTGAGATTTTTCAGCTAGTGGAAATTAAGAAAGGAACAAGAACCACAAGCTATCCTTGGAAATTGTCAAGAGTGGTGAATAAGAAGGTGAAAATATAGAAAGTATTTTTACCTTGGGTATAATTATGTTAAAGATACCAAGCAATTTTAAACCTGGTTTTACTCTTGCTTACTTGGGAAATGGAGTAAAACCAGGTTTAAAATTGCTTGGTATCTTTAACATAATTATACCCAAGGTAAAAATACTTTCTACATTTATATCTCCTCCTGAGATTTTTATTTAATAAGGTTAAAACACCTTATGGTAACTTGTTTTGGCAAAATACTTACAAGCTCTGTATTACTAAATCTTGGTATTTCTAGCCTGGCTCCCACTGATGAGACCTCAATAAAGGTCGAAACCAGTCTGGGTAGTGGCCCCTTGCCTTTAATACAAAACATCATACATCCCCTTCTTGGAGATGTGTTTTGGCATTAAGGGTAAATATTAAGATTAGTGATCGGAGCTTGTTCCACCTTTACCACGAGTTGCCTTGGTCTTGCACTACCTGTAGGATCAGATAGATTTGCATCATTTGCAGGCGCAAACTTGACATTTTGTCTGTTTGCTTACTTGGGAAATGGAGTAAAACCAGGTTTAAAATTGCTTGGTATCTTTAACATAAGAAGGTGAAAAGTAATTTTTTTTTATATGAAAAGTGGTGGGTGAGTGGAATGCATAGCCTGAGTATGAGTATGTTGTGAATGTAAGCAAATGAATGATTTCGACCTCAGCAGCTTCCATATGATGGATATTGCAGGTAGAAGAGATTTCCCCTAAGTCTGTGGACTTTAATATACATTTACTTCTTTCACATTGAAAAGTAATATAATGTACATAACTGTTAATGGTATAAACCTCTCCCCTCCCCAGGATGAGTCTTTGGCTTCAGGAGAGTAAATGAAATAATAATAATAATATACTATAGCACAATCCTTCTTAACACTGTAATGAAAGACAAAATGCTTCCTTACAAGGAAGGGAGGTAGATCTATTTCAAATAATAGAATGCAGTATTAATGGAAATCCTTCATCATTATTATTATAAGCATGAAATATTTATAAATGAATATTAGCAACATCATGTTTTAATGCTATGTAGATTATTGATTGGTTTTTGCCAGAAAAGCAAGTTTTTTTTACAACTTATGACATATAATAATAAAAACATACAGATGACATAACCAGATAATTTATCCTGCTGAAGTAATGTAAGAAATACAATGCTTATAATTATATTATATTATGTACTTTGCAGTTTAAAAAATAAAAATAAAAACTGGTAGTACTAATTATACTTCAGCCATTGGGAAAATATTATGGCTTGCAATACACTTAAAAGATGCATGAATCCCTCCCCCTTTTTTTTTTTATTTATGAAAACCTCTTGAATTAACCAGAATCTAGTCGTTAGCCAAACATGCATGGTTTGATTTCCCCCAATTATATCTACCTTTTGACATTCTGAGTGTAAACATCACAGCCAAGTATGGTATTAAATATTGAGGTTTTATATTTGTTTATCATTTTTACCTGCAAAAAAAATTATGGGTGATGGTATGCTAGTAAAACGCTTTATCTGTTTAGCTCCAAGCGTTACTTGTCTATTAACATGCCTCAGTAAACGAACACATTTAAAAGGCTGATAGGTATTCATTTCGTATGTGTAAATACACAAGCAGTATTCTTTGTTCTTTTCTTAATTATCGTGCAATAGCTAAAGCCACTGACACCACACACAGATTTGGCAACTAGCGGGCATCACACCTTAATAACGTGAAATATGTCACGTAGGATCAACAGCTTACAGTAAGACTCATTCATTATACTGCTTACTCCAGGTAACGAAGGTGCAGCTTGTTTCTCAACTTCTTGATAGCATTTTTTATCTTTTTTTTTCACCAATAATACGAAATATATTACTGGTATTACGTAAGTCATCAGGAAGTGACATATCAACGGCACGTCATGAAAGTAAACAAGCGAAACTGTCTGCTTTGAAGAAAATGTATGTAGTAGGAAACGATACAATATCTTGGAATTCGATGGTCTCGTTTTATAAATAGCTGGCGTTGAGTGCTTTCCTCGTTAATTCACAAATCCTTTCTTAACAGATATGATCATGCTGAAGAAAATTTTAATTTTTATGTTTTTAACTATACTTTTATATACAATTTATACTCTATGTCGTACCGGTACAGTGCAGCATGAGCAGCTGTGTATTACAGATGATTCATCAGATGATGTTTTGGAGAAGGCAGCGTGTTTTTGTAAAGTAAGGTTTCTAATATTTTTGACTTAATATTCTTTAAGTGTTTTTGTGTAATAAAGATTTAAAAATTGTGCTGATTACATTATCAGTTTTATAGTTTTTTTCCTCACCATTTCAACAGATATAAACTGCTTGGTATAAATATCTTGAAATTATTATTATTTCGGGCGACTCCAGGAGTCCTTAGACTCATCGAGGGGAAATGATACAGCTATTTTATTATTACACCCTCCATGGAATCGGCAGACTCATCATGGGGGGTTAATTTTAGGCCAGAATTTTTCGATTAAAATGTAATCGCTTTTAATGCCATTATTAAGGTTTATGATATGCAAGGTTGTGTATTTTTCAAGGGTTCTCTTAAGCAAAAATGCCTGCATAGCCATCACACACACACACACAATGTATCATTTGGAGAAAAACCAGATGTGAAAGGCTGATATGGAGTAGATTTGTTCATTCATGAAAGCGAGATATTATTGCATATAAGTGTAAATATGTAGCCTTTGTTGGTTCATGAGTATGTGACTAAGAGTTTATAAGACAAAACACTAAAATAAGATGATTACATTTATTTTAATTGACGACATGATGTTTCATCCTAATTGCACAGGATTTCGTAAGTTGTAAACATACAAACTAGTAGATGAAACAGTAAGGACTAACAAGCATGATAACTAATATACAGTTATTCAAGAGACTGACGTTATTTAAAAATATTTCTAATTGTTCAGAACGTTGCACTCTGACAAGTTGATATTTGATTTAGTATTTAGATGTTTAGGATTTAATGCCATTTCCAAAGACTCCCAGATTTTTCTCGCTGTATCATAGCAGTGGTATAATAGTTTCAATTTATCCCATAAAACTTGATGTTTCATTTGCTAAGTACCAATAATTTGAAATTATTATGTTAGAACTCTATTAATTTATTAAACAGGTTAGAAGACATAAGTAACACTAATTACCAACAACTCGAATAATTTAAAATTTCTCATTAAGCATCATCATGGTGAATGCTACAAAATACAATATTAACAAGATGAGCCAGAGCACTGTGCATTTAACAAGCTCATGAACATCACTAGATAGAGATAAGAAAGGTTAACAACATGGTAAGGAAGGCAAAAGTAAATTATGAGCTGAAATTAGCTGTGCAGTCCAAACGGAATCATTTTCACCAGAGGTTAGGCCAATAATTGTTGTAACCATTGATCAGTAACTTTAGCAAACCATGTAGATTGTAGTGCAGCTTGTTTCCCTGTATATATATATATATATATATATATGTGTGTGTGTGTATGCCCCAGATGATGACCTTGATATGAAGGTTGAAACATCGAGTGTTCATTTTGTTTTAAACTAAAGTTTTGCTCTAACATGATAGTTGTCTCCATAATTTTCCATAATGTATTCTGATGACCGTGTAAGCACGAAAGAAAAGAATCCTAAAGAGTTCTTTGCTATGTTTTATAGAAGAGGAAAAAATGGAAACAATAGGAGAGAGGGAATGGTAAGAGGTATAATGTATGGGGACTCACTGATCTGTAGTGCTCAAGATAGGATGTGTGTGAGGAGTGTTTGCCAGGAGGAATGATAGAAAGGGTGGCTTTGGCAGTTAAGAGAGATGAAGGGGTGGATGAGATGATTGTGATGGTGGGAACAAATGACTTGAGTGGTGGTGTAAATAGGGCAGCGAGAGATATGAGATTTTTGCTTGAGATGGTACGAAAGAAGACAC
Organism: Typopeltis vanoorti; assembly: GCF_054136105.1. Classification (NCBI taxonomy): domain Eukaryota; kingdom Metazoa; phylum Arthropoda; class Arachnida; order Uropygi; family Thelyphonidae; genus Typopeltis; species Typopeltis vanoorti. Next base: position 49,137,225 of record NC_143559.1, read on the forward strand.
AGAGAGGAAAGATAGTGTGTATGTGTTGCCTAGGTATGATAATGACGAACTGAGCAGAAGAGTGGTAATATTGAATGACATAATAACTAGAATGTGTGACAAGAGAGGACTGGAATATGTGGATGCTTGGAGTGCGTTTGAGGACAGAGAGGAATTGTATGCAAGAGACCACTTACATTTGAATGAGGAAGGACGTAGGCATCTTGAGAGATTGCTGTTCTGAAAAAGTCAATGTGTCCCAGGGAGGATAGTAGCAGTGGTGGCCTCTTGTGGGAATGGGTACTTGGGAGAAGGGGGACGATATCAGGGAACATTGAGGACAGAGAGGAATTGTATGCAAGAGACCACTTACATTTGAATGAGGAAGGACATAGGCATCTGGAGAGATTGCTGTTCTGAAAAAGTCTGTGTCCCAGGGAGGATGGAAGCAGGGGTGGCCTCTTGTGGGAATGGGTACTTGGGAGAAGGGGGACGACATCAGGTAACACTGAGCCCAGTGGAATCTAGAGGGGATAATGCTGGGTATAGAAACAACGGCATTTATATGCTATATACTAATGCCAGGAGTATCCGGAATAAGGGAGAGGAATTGGTGGCGCAGATAGCATCAGCCTGGCCAAAAATTATTGGGATCACTGAGAAGTGGTTGACAGAAGAGGATATAATGACAGGAATAAAAGTCGCTGGGTACAGCATTTTTCGGCAGGATAGGAAGGGAAAGCGTGGTGGTGGAGTACTGCTTATGATAAGTGACGAACTATGTCTTCTAAGAGTGGAGACTTTGGAAGGCAGTGACACTAATGATTTCGAAAGCATATGGTGTGAGGTTGAGGTGGGCAAGACAGGATATTTAGTGGGGTGTTGCTACAGACCCAGGAGTACAGAGGGTGGGGACCAGGAAATGTTTAGACAGTTGAGTTTGGCAAGTGCAAGAAGAATGATTGTTATGAGAGATTTTAACTACAGTAGTATAAACTGGGGAGAGGAAGATGCATGTAGCAATAAGGGAATGGAATGTCTAGAATTCTTGAGGGACAATTGTCTTAGGCAACATGTAATAGAGGGAACAAGAGGTTTTGGATTTTGTTATAGCATCAGAAGAGTTGATAATAACTGAGATGACATCTCTCCCACCAGTTGGAGAGAGTGACCATATGGTTTTGACTTGGAAAATGAATAGACATGCAGAAGTATCAAAGAGACGGGAACGTATGTGGAATTATAAGGCAAGTGATTATAATAGTCTAAGACATCAACTTGGGGAAGTTTCATGGAAGGAGGAATTGGAAGGTCGGGATATCATTAGTGCACGGGAAATTATGAAAGAATATTTGTTAGCAGCAATGGTAAGTTGTATACCACGAGTGAACAAGAGGACACAATTTGGAGTAAAGTGGATGACAAACAATATTAAACAGGAACTGCATGCGAAAAAGAGGCTGTGGAAGAGATATAAGGAGACAGGAGAAGAGAAGATGCATGAAGAGTATAAGACACAGGCCAGAAGAGTGACAAGTATGGTATAAAGACGAAACTGGAATATGAGAGAGGAGATTAGCCCTAAGATCCAAAGAAAATTCTAGGGAAATTTTTAGATATGTGGCCAGTAGGAGGAGAAATGACTGTGGAAGAATGATATTGTGGGATAAAAATGGGAATAGAGTGACTGATGCAGAAGACATAGTGGAATTGTTCAATGAACACTTTATTGGAGTATTTCATCCTGGAGGACTCAGTTTTAATGCTATAGGGATAGGGCAGGTTCAAGGTTTAGAGGTACAAGAGGAGACTATGTTTCAAATATTCAGTACTCTGGATGTCAGTAAAGCTGTGGGACTGGATGGTATTTCACCACGAGTTTTGAGAGAATGTGCTAGGGAACTGACAGTGCCTTTGACCTGGCTTTTCAATGAAAGTCTGGCTGCTGGAAAGGTACCCATGGAATGGAAGGAAGGTAAGATAGTGCCATTGCATAAGGGTGGTAGCAGACTGGAAGTGTCTAATTATAGACCAGTTTGTGTGTCATCAGTAGTTAGTAAGATCTTGGAGAAAGTAGTGAAAGACCGTATACAGCATTGGGCAGATGAGGGTAATGTTATCTGTGAGAGTCAACATGGATTTGTGAAGGGGTGCTCTTGTTTTAGCAATATACTAGCCTTTTATGATAAAATTACAAGAGCATTAGATGAGGGGAAAGGCATATACTGCCATTTTCTTAGACTTAGCGAAGGCATTTAACAGGGTACCGTATGATAAGCTGATATTTAAGTTGCAGCACATGGGTCTGGATGTCAGGTTGGTCAACTGGATTCAGGATTGGCTGTCCGATAGGTATCAGAGAGTTGTGTATGGTTGGGCAGTTTCGAGGAAGCAGAGGGTTACAATTGGGGTTCCACAGGGCTCAGTACTGGGACCTATATTGTTTAACCTTTATATCAATGACATTGTCTGTGGATTGCAAGGGGATATTCAGTTGTTTGCAGATGATGCGAAGCTGGGAAAGATTATTAGTAATAGTGCAGATGTGGCAGCCCTGCAAGAGGATTTCAATAAGCTAGATAGATGGGCAAATGAATGGGGGTGTCGGTTTAATGCAGCAAAATGTAAGGTCTTGAGGTTTGGGAAACATCGAAGGGACACTGCATACTCTGTGGGAGCAGTTATACTGGAGGAAGTAGGGGAGACGAGATCTGGGGTTGATGATTGATAGTAACCTGAAATTTACGGGACATATTGCAAAGGTGGCGAAGGTAACACAGAGGATTGCTGCAATAATGAGAAGGACACTGACCTGCAGAGATAAAACAGTTATCATTCCATTGTATAAGACCCTGATCAGATCACACTTGGACTATTGTTCTCAGATTTGGTCCCCAGGATTTGAAGGAGATAAATTATGTGTGGAAAGGGTATAAAAGCAGATAACAAAGATGGCTTGAGGAGTGTAGAATGATAGTTATGAGGATCGGCTGAGGGAATGTGGACTGCAGAGTTTGGTGAATAGAAGAAGGAGAGGTGATATGATTGAGACTTTTAAACTGTTGAGAGGTGGTTACTGGGTTGACATTGGGGAGTTCTTTCGCAGCGGGAAGATGCGATGACAAGAGGCCATCCTTTGAAGGTACGAAAGGAAACTGTAAGCAAGAGGATGAGGAGTGGTTTCTTTGCATGGAGGGTGGCTGAACCATGGAATTCATTGCCTGATGGAGTGGTGAGAGCGAGAACAGTCAATGAGTTCAAGGAGTGGTATGATAGACTTTGTGTTTCTTAGTCGGGGACCTCTCCTCGATGAGTCTCGATAGACTTTGTGTTTCTTAGGAATGACCTCCCATGATGAGTCTTTTGACTCCATGGAGGCCTGAATAATAATAATGTACCCAGTAAGAGGAAAAATGATTATGGGAAGACATCTTTAAGGAATTCTGCTGGTGTATGATAGTAACAGAACCTGAAAAATAGTTGAATGATTATCTGTGAAGATTTATTATGTGTGTGTGTGTGTTTATATATATATATATATATATATATATACATATACACACTGCTCAAAACAGTTAGAGGATATTTTAGTTTCTGTCCGATAATTATAAATTTCTGCAAATAATTATAACTATTTGGTACTTTATACATGAATAAATATTTCTTACTTATGTGGATAGGGATTACATAAGTAATTGATGAGATTACGTAAGTAATTGATGAGATATTGTTTAAATAATCGATATGTATTACAAATTTAACAAATTATAAATTTTATTATTATTATTATTATTATTATTATTTGACACCTCCAGGGAGTCCAAAGACTCATCGAGGGAGAGCCTGCCAACAGCATTGAATGATTGGACCCCTTCCAACTACTAACCGCGCTCAAACTTACTTAACTGAGCCATTAGTAGCAGAGGCTCTAGCAATCGACCAGCCTTTGAATAGCCAAAAATTCTTTGTTAATTTTTAATAGGGTGTATGGTCTCCATTAACACCCAGAACAGCAGTACATCTTGATTGCATGAATCTGATAAGATCAAGCAGTTCTTGTGGGATATTTCCCCACTCTTCTGTGAGAGCACGAACTCTTGAAGCGATCGTGGTGGCACCAGTCGAGCAGAAACGTGCCTACCTAAAGCATCCCAGGCATGTTCGATTGGATTACAATCTGGTGAACAGGCAGGCTAGTCAATTTCATTCAATACCTTCTTTCTTAAACCACTCTTGTACCAAGTTTGCATGGTGTGGACGAGATTGTCATCCATAAAAATGAATTCTTGGCCAATTGCAGCAGCAGATGGACGAACTATAGGTTCCAAAATCTCATTGCGATACTTTTGGGCTATTAAGGAACTGTTTCTGATAAAATAGAAATCAGTATGGCTACCTATACTTATTACATCCCATACTATCAAACTTCCACCTTGATGTTGGGGTCATTCATGAACAAACTGTGGATTATTTCTTGTTCCACTTTCATACCATATCAAGATACGTCGGTTATCTGGTTGCAGACTGAACCTGGACTAATCACTAAAAAGTACACAAGCACATTCCTCATTTGTCCAATTGCAGTGTTTCTGTGCCCAAATTCTTCGGGCTCTTTTGTGATTTGCAGTAAGTGGAATGCAAACCATTGGTCTTAGAGCATATAAACCTATGTAATGAAGACGATTTCGAACATTTCCCGTCTCCAGAAAGCGATTCCAAAGTCACGAAATTACACTTTGAGATACACGACACACTTGAGCAACAACTTGCTGCATTATCCATCTTCTAATCGACCAATACCAATTGCTCTCCAAGCCATGGATTTGGGATATCATGTTGCTCTTCCATTTTTAACAAAATAATGGGTGGTAGGTGACAGAAGTTTACATTTGAACTGATAATTATGCACTGTCAAAGTGAGAACAACAAGCCACACTTTATACCCCCCCCCCCACATGCTTATACAGCTAGGACACTGTTAATATACAACATGTTGTGTGTTAAGAATATTTTAAAATAAGCGCCTTTAAGGGAGCCAATCTTCAACCTGCTTAACCAATCTATTATCCATTGCCATCCTCTGCAGCTTGTACACTGACCTATCATGAATTCATTTATCAGTTCACACTGAGAATTTGTAACATACCAAGGAAGAACATGGGATATTATAAACTCTCAGTGTGAATTCTGCTATGGTATATGCCAGTTAATAATAATAATTGGTATATGTGTGTGTTTTGTGAATGTGCATGGGAATTGGCCTTATCTTTGACTATGGCCATGCTAATTTAAGTCTTAGCCCTTGCAGAATCCCAAGAGAGTGGAAAGTGGGTAGGATAGTGCCACTACTTAAAAGTGTATCAAAAGCAGAGATTGAAAATTACAGACCTCCTTACAGTCTCAGGAGTGGTGGTTAAGGTTTTGGATAAGTTAAAGCCAGAATTTTAGAATGGGTGGTTAAGAATATGATACTTTATAAAGAGAAGCATGGCTTTGTTAAGGAGAGTTCTTGTTTTAGCAGTGTACTCTGTTTTGATAATAGAACAACAGTAAAGTCCGTTAAAGATGTTGTGTACTGATTAATATGGAAATATGATATTGTTGGAGTTCACAAAGGCATTTGAACAGGATACTGCATTATGATCTCCTAATAAAATACAGTGCAGCAAATGGCATCTGAGGATTAAGCAATGGTCAAATATTGCTTAATCGAAGAGTAAGCAATATTTGACCTACTGTAGCCCTTGGATCATTACTGTTTAATCTCTTTATTCACGATATTGGAGGCAATTATTATTACTACTCAGGACCTCTATTGAGTAGGCCCACAATAATTTAATGAGTGATATTCAGTTGTTTGCTGATAATGCTAAGTTTTGTAGGACAGTAGTAAATAAAAGAGATGTGGCAATCCTTTAGAATGACTTGATAAGTTGACATTGCAAGCAAAGGATAATGGTTCCCACACTTCTCTCTCTATATACCTTTTTTAAATAACTTTCAGTTTGAGTTTTATACTAATCAGTTTTATCCCATGTTTTTATCTTTCTTACTCTGTATACAATTTGCTACTGCTGTTCACACATATTTTTAACTACTGTAGCTCTTATGCATTACTTATTTATCTCTCTTTAAGTTCTTCCATCTGTGGTATTGTCTCAAGCTGGTTGCTAAGTTTTTATTCAAATCATCTGCTTTATAATTCCATATGAGTGTCTTTGTCCTCAAGACTAACTGTTGCTTGCCTAAGCTCCTTCCACCACCTCACATCCAAGGAGAGAAGCATGGAAATCTCATCAACTGGGGGGCAAGGACGTGTTTCAGTCACAATCAGATGCTTTGATGTTATAGTCAAATCTAAAATTCTTGATCTTGACATTCTCTCCCTTTCCATTACCTGTTGTCAATGTTAATTGTCACTTGGAATTCCAGAAATCGAGTTCCTTATTACCATATGTTGTTTTATATCTGCACCTTTGTATTACAGTAATTTAAATATTCCATAATGATAATCTATTTCATACTAAGCGAATCCATGCATGGAAGATATTCCATGCATGGATTAGCTTAGTAGGGAATGGAGAAGCATGGAAATCTCATCTTCTCCATTCTTTAGTCTGTCCCACTAAACATCCTGTCCTTTCCATCTATATCTCACACATGCTCCAAACCATGTGTCATGAGGAGAAGGTTCTTTGCATGGAGAGTGGAATACATTGTCTGGGTGTGTTGTGAATGTAAACACATCGAATCATTTTAAGGCAAGGTTGGATATGCATTGTGTGCAATAGTGTATACTTCCCACAATGACTGCATGGAGGTCAGATGTTAATAATAATAATAATAACTTCCTACTGAACTGTAGAAATATGAAGACATAGCAGCCATCAATTTTCTGCTTGAACTTTTTAACTAAATACTGTATACTGGTGAAATTCCAAATGACTGGAAGACAGGCATCATAATCCCTATTTTCAAAAAGGGATATAAACAAAGGTGTGAAAATTATAGATCCATTAACATTGCTAAGTCTTAGCTAAAAAACGAGGGAGGGCACCTACTCTATGACTCTGTCTCCACCACTCAATCTACCAACGCCATCTACTGCCCACCACCACTAGTATTTCTACAGACAATCACAAACATCCATGCCAACATCGGGATTTGAACCCACCGCTGTTTGTCTGGAGAGCGGATGACCACTAACCACTCAGCCAAAGTCTGGCTGGTTGGAAAAAACAATACAAATTTTAAAGGAAGAGTGCAAAAGTTTTTGAATTAAAATTAGTCTAAGCAAAACTAAAACAATGAAAATAGGAACAGGTGAGGAAAAAAATTCCATAAACTTAGAAAATCATATACTTGAACAAATAAAGCAATTTATGTATCTTGGCAGTCTCATTACTCACAGCCTTGACAGCACAGAAACACTAAAATACAGACTTAACAAACGATGGTCTAATATGAATGTGGAAAAAATAACAGCATTTCAAAGCCTCAAACTGAAACTCTATAGAACCATTATTATACCTATAGTAATGTCTGGAGCTGAGACATGAAGACTCAGTCAGAAAGAAATACAGAAAATCAGAGCATTCGAAATGAAATGCTTAAGAAAAATAAATAAGACTCACTGGTCAGAACAAAAAACAAATCAAGTAAAACACAAATTACACTGTAGAGAAAATATTATAGCTATAATTCTTAAACAGCAATGAAGATGGTTTGGATACCTCCAGAGATGTCCTTTCAAAGATTATTTTATTGGAATCATTGCAGGAAGATAACCAAAAAGAACTTGGGTACAGTCTTTGAAGGAAAGGTCACAATTATTGATCTTTAGAGAGATGACAGAGATAAAGCTAAATGGCAAAGATTTGTTCAGATGGGACTCAACCCATCATCTGACAGATGAGAAAGAAGTATATTTAGTTGCATTAAACTGATATCTCCATTCATTTGCCCATCTATCCAACTTATTCAGATCCACATGCAGGGCTCCACATTCACTATTGCTAATTACCTTCCAAGCTTCACTTCATTTGCAAACAACTGAATATCTCTCTTCAATCTAGTGACATTATCATTGACATAAAAAATTAAACAGTAACGGTCTGGGTACTAAACTCAGTGGAACCACATGTGACCTTCCTTTTCTTTCTGATAAGATATTTATCAGATGGGCAATTTCCAATCCAGTTTATTAACCAAATATCTAATTCCATGTGTTGCAACTTAAATATCAATTTATTATGTCAAGCCCTGTCAAATAACCTTCGCAAATACAAAAAAAAAAGAAAAAGAATGGCAATATTATATATATTCCATTGCAGAAAGGAGGCTCAGAGTATGATAGATACTGTGCAAATGCTGAATAGTTTTTGACACAATGTTTAGGGCCTCCCTTGATGAGTTTAAGGACTGCTCTAAGACTGGCAAATTACTAACCGATCAGCATATCAGGAGTAGTTGTCCAAATATTGGAGAAGTTGGTCAAGAGCAACATACAGGAATGGATAGATGGAAATGGGATTGGGGGATAGCATGGTTTTGTGAAGGGTAGATCTTGGCTGAGTTGGACAATTCCATGTGATATCCTTTGCAAAGGATAACATATGGAATTCTAAACAGTACCCTGCAGCACATGGGGATGAATATAGGATTTGTGAGATGGATAGGAGGGTGGTTGATGGAGAGTAGTTTATTCAGGAGTAGAGTCCAAAAGAAGGCCTGTGACTAGTTGCATTCTGCAGGGTTTATCGGCAAATAACTGTTCAGTTATTTGCCGATGATACAAAGTTGGGTAGAGCATACACATGATGTCAAAATTTTATAGGATGATTTGGATAGATTGGCACACTGGGCAAAGGAGAATGGATGTCAGATTAATGTGGCAAAGTGTAAGGTTATGCATTTTGGGGTGAAAAGATTATCAGCAATATGCCAAATTGGTGGGAACTGTACTGCAGGAAATTGATGAAGCTAGAGACTTGGAAGTGTTAGTGGATTGGGAGTTAAAGTTTAGAGGGTACATAGCAAACGTGACTAATGCAGCTCATCAGATCACTTGGTTACTGAAGAATACTTTGATGAGCAGAAAATAGCAGGTTATTGTGCCTATCGAGCCTTGATAAGACTTCATCTTGACTACTGTATGCAGATCTGGGCACCAGGGTTTGTTGATGATGGGGAGGAGGTAGAGAGATCCAGAGGCGAGTGAAAAAGAACGAACCTTACGAGAACAGGTTAAAGATTTGTGGGTTACAGAGACTAGTTGATAGACGGAAAAGCCGTGATATGATTGAGACATTCAAATTACTGAGGGGTTTTTATAAGATTAATTCAGAGGAAATTTTTCAGAACAGGTGTGGTGGTTGGAGAACGAGGGGGCCATTCATGGAAACTAAGCAAGAGTGTAGTTAGCAAGCATGTTAGAACTAGGTTTTTTACTTAGAGAGTGGTGAATGAGTGGAATAAGCTGCTAGAGTCTGTTGTGGGTGCCATGACTGAATGAGTTCAAAGCAAAGTATGATAGATACTGTGCAAATGCTGAATAGTTTTTGACACAATGTTTAGGGCCTCCCTTGATGAGTTTAAGGACTGCTTGGAGTTGCTGGTAATAATAATATTAATAATATGCCTTTTCCCACTAGTCACTTCATGATAAAAGGCAGGCAAATTACTGAATCAGAGCCCCTGTCCATGCTGACCTACAGAGATAATATTGTCCTCATCTTTCCAATTCGAAATACAATCTCTCACTAATTTCTTCAAAATCTTCACAACCACAGAAGAAATACAAGCTGCTCTATAGTTTGATGCCTCTGTTCTACCACCATCTTTATTCAATGGCACTTTCCCATTAGTTAGACTTTAATTGAACATCCAGGTCAATGGAGCTGTCGTTTCCTCAGCACATTATCTTAAAATATGGCAAAATACCATCCAGTGCCACTGTCTTATTGACTTCTTAGTATTTGAAATACACTCTCCACATACGCTTCTCCATCAACACTCCATATCCATTCAGGAATAAAATCTGCTTTTCCTGTAATACTCCAATGAAATTATCATTATCCAGTTCCACTATGCCATTTTCCACTATATGCCCACCTGGTTGCCGACTAGTTAGCATATCTGCTCTCCAGCCAAAAGGCTGCAGGTTCGAATCTTGCCATGGGCATGGATGTTTATGATTGTCTATGAAAGTACTAGTGGTGGTGGTGGTGGGCAGTAGTTGGCGCTGGTGTAGATGATGTTTGCTGTAGTTGGTGGATTATGAGTGGAGAAGGCAGAGAGTTATGGAGTGAGTGCCCTCCCTTGATGAGTGTTTGGACTCCTTCGGAGTGTTACATAATAATGAAAAATAAAATAAGATTTGCATTGGTCACTCTACCCACATTTCTAATTCAACAGGTCATTTGTCCAAGCTAATTTCTTCCGAATGGGCACATAATGAAAATTGTTAGGATTTTCTGGATTACAGTGCTAGTTTCTTCTCATTTTGTTTTTTCCTTCTTCACTACACTGGTTACTTTCCTGGTTTGAGTCATATTCTTCAGAAACTGCCTCTCTCTCCACCTCTCTCTCTCTCTCTCTCTTTTCAATTGCATTATCTTTTGATTTCTTGAGGAATGCAGATTGCTATTGCTGCAGATAAATATTTCTTCACCAGATCCTATGCATTGCTGATATCTCTCCTTTCAATTCTTTGAAATGTGGAACTGCTCCTAGCTGATTTCTTTTCTTTATGGTACTACCATCTAGTTTAAATGATAGTTATGCAACTGTTTTAAAAGATTACAATAAATGCAATTTTTAGCTGTTGGAAATAATTAACACAATTCTGGTAATTAACATAATTAACACAATATTATATTTGCATTTTTGCTTACTGATGATGATTATAGATATTATAGAAGTATTTTTTCTGCTTATGATTTTTTTGTTTTCATATGTCATTAATATTCTTATCTGTTTTCTTTCTTTTTAGTTACAAGGCCAAATAGATGATTGTGAATGCAGTGTAAATACTGCCGATTACTTCAATAATAATAAAATATATCCAGTTCTTGTCAAACTTCTAGCTAAGGATTATTTCAAATATTTTAAAGTAAGTTGTTCAATATGGCATAGTATGACTGAGTCTAAAAAAAGAATTAGATGATAGATTTATGGAAAGCAATATATATTTATATCATATTTGATATAAATATATGTTATATATTTATATCAAATATGATATAAATATATCATGTTTGATATATTTATATCATTTGATAAACCTGTAGCCTATATATAAATATATAGGCTACAAGTTTGAATCCTGCCTTGGGTGTCGATGGAAAGTGAATTTTATTGCCTGGTGAGAAAGCACTTCACGTATTGGAGGCCTGAAGTGATATACGAATTCGAGATATATGAATTGGCCCATAATTTATAGCCACACCCTTATCACCCTTTATGCAGTGGAACAATTTTACCTTCTTTCCACTCCCTTGGAACCTGTGCTGTTGTAAGGCTCTTATTAAACCCACACATGGCAATGCTACTACCAATTTCCTGGAACATTCTGTTTAGATGCGCGGTGATATGTCATCAAATTTATCGTCTTATTGATGTCAATGTTATTTATTTCCTCAAACTTTTTGCTCACTCACAATTAAGCCATCCTCTCCTATGTCCTTTACATTAAATTCCTCATGATTCTACCTTTATAAATTGATCACTGAATACCTCAACAATGTCTTCTGTAGCAGTTACCATTCTACTAGTTTCATCCATTAACATCATCTTACTATAATTATTCTTCCTTCTACTTACTACCTATCTAAATAATTCTCTAGAGTTTTTCTTTGCCTGATTTGCCAATTTCTGCTCATATTGCACTATTGTTTTTCTTACATTGAGTCACTCTCCTTTGTTCTTTATACTCTTCATGATTGATTATTACCATTATTCATCTTGGGCTGCTTACAAAGTACCTTCTTCCAGATTTCATGGTTAAGCCCTTCATTCACCTATTTTACACCTATGTTATTCATCCTTTTGGCCTTCAGAATTCACACATTGATGCTGTTATGTATTTCTTTGTCAGTCCCCAAGCAGCATTTATTTCCTTACAGCTCAATTCCTCATTGCATGCTATAGCTCCAAGCTGTCTCCTAAGCTTGTCATAATCACCACCAGCCTTGTAATTCCAAAGATATCTTCTCCTCACAGAAGTCTTCATATGGCTAATCACAATCCAGGTGATCACTTCATAATCACTCTCACACCAACTTGAGGGAAGTGCAAAGCTCCACTCACAGTCACATTCTCTGATGAAATAATCAGATCCTAAATTCTCATAGTTGTCTCTTGTGAACTCGAGAAATTAATTTTCCTTATTTCCAAATGCTATCTCTTCATTCCACTCTAATTGGCATCACTAAAATTACCCATAATAATCGCCCTTCCCCTGTTCCTTGACAAGTTGCTTGTACATTTCTTAATTACCTCCCTCCACATTCCCTAGATCAGTGTTTCTCAAACTTAAGATATCTGCATACCCCTTCTTAAATTTTCATTATTACCAAGTATATCCCCTTATCAAAATAATAATAATAAATAAATAAATAAAGTATATTTCATTGTAAACATCTATTTTATTTGAATTTAAATGTTCATGTAAACAAAAAATATGATTTATTTTTAATAGAACAAAATTTGGAATAGGTTCCTCTTCATTTCCCGTCCATGAAAATCCGCATTTCAAGTAATTCATATCATACTTAAGAAGATTTTTCTTCTTCTTCCTAGTTGGTTCTCTAGAGATGTCAGACTACACACCCTTATCAATTTCATTTGATCCAGATACAATATTAACGTTTTCTTGTGGCTTATAGCTACTTGTATTTGCTATATTGCTCTCTTTTGTGCGTTTTATAAATCCAGTCTTTAACCAGTGATTCATACTTAAGAATTTGAAAGCTAAAAAAATTACCTTATTTTTTTAGCTTTCAAAAAATTCTAAAAAAATTACCTCGAATATAACTCGCACTTTTTTCCCAAAAAATAAAGCTAAAAAATCGTGGTGCAAGATATATGCAGGGATTTTCAGAAAAAAACTGAAAATGGTGTGACTTACCAAGAAGCTCCTATTCGCTATCGCTACTTTTAGTAACAAGAATAGTTTCCATGTGTGCATCGTCAAAGTCATCTACCCATATAGCTTCATCTTCTTTCCCATTATTTCAAGCAAAAATTACCAATAATTTACAAGACTTGAGATACGTAATGAACAATCCTTCACAAATGAGAAGTAAAAGCAGAGCGTGAAACAGACAGTAATGGTAGACCAGTAGAGATAGAACAGCTAATGAAGAAGTGCATATGATTGGTGTGGTATTAACAAAAGAATCGCATGAACCAAAGACAAAGGCAAGCCAACAGTTGAGTTAAAATGCTAATTCTTTTCAACCGAATTCCGTAATATCTGAAATACATTCACTATATATTTCTTAGTTTTAACATGTTCACAACGGGGGTGGTGTCAAGCAAAACCTTATGTTGCACTGGCAACATATGATTTTGCTTAAGTATATACTGCAGTTTCTGTTGGAGGGGAGATGTGATTCATTAGTTAGTTTTTATCCTAGTTGTTTCTAATTGCACTATTTGTTGAGAAATATATTACACAGACTTCAAATGTCTCTGTACCTTATTCATTGATACAATAAAACTACTTGTTTTTCTTGCTGTCTTCAGTATAGTGACGCTGTTGGGGAAGGGCGTGTTGTTTACTGCATGGAGCGAGTTACTATCGCCAGGACATGAATGTCGTGGTGATAGTAACTCACAATTTGAGTAGGAGAATTTACACATAATGTATAATTTATTGAGAAATATATACGTTTAAAATAATTTTTTTTTTCTTAATAATGATTCCATGCATTAATGATGCATAGCCAAAAATTGCCACGTACCCCTGAAGACCTTTTGCATATCTCCAGGGGTATGCATACCACACTTTGAGAAACACTGCCCTAGATTATAGCAACATTCAACTAAATATCTCCTTCTGTCAACTTCCACTTCACACCATCCTGAATCGAAATCTTTGCATCTCGCATCTAATTTGTGCAAACCTAATTCGCTTGTTATCACCAACTGCACCCCTCCTTCCTTCCTTGTCCTTTCTCTCCTCATGGAAAACATCATACCCTTTCATTTCTATTTCCATCTTGATAGCATCCTTATCCAACCATTTTTTACATGTTCCAACAATTTTTAGGTGAGTAAACTCAATGAATGAAACCATTTCATCTTCCTTATCTCTGATGTCCCTGGCATTTGTAAATAAGCACAGCAATTCATTTGTAGTTCAATAACCAGTCCTGCCCATGTTACTAGTAGGTTGTGATTTCCCCACACCTATCCATACACGATTGCTTCTAATGCCATTTAACCTATATATCTCTTCTCACTCAACAGCATCCTGTACATCCCAGGATCAGCTCATTCCCATACTGATCATCTCCATGCCCCCACACACATTCTCTCCTGCTTCCAACATCCTTGCTCCTTATACCATGTCTCCCTTTTCATCTGATCCCCCCCCCCTCATTTCCCTGGCCATCTCGCATTCTTATTCTATCATTATCACTCTCAGTACTACTGTTCTCATTTACAGTCACTTCATCCTCATCAGTTCCCCCCCCCCTCTCCTGATCTTTTGTTTCACCTCTCATTCAAATGTGACCCTTCACTTTTTGTACATTTCAATCTTTCTTTCAAATGCATCCCACACATTCACAAACCCTACTCCCTTCTCCTCACAGCTCTGGCAGCATGCCATTCGTGATCCCTGCTCTTTGTCTGAACTCACCATTATCTTACCTAAGCAACACACTGACCACCTTTCCAACCATACCGTTATCTTTTGCTCTTCTCAACAACCACCTGATATCTTCTTTCATGCTCTTTATGTCCAGCCAAGGCTTTTGTTCAAACAACCAGCTCACTTGCTCATCTGCTTTTCTTATCTAACCCATCAATTATCCTGCTGATTCTCTCTCCTGGAAAACACATCTTATGGAATCTTTCATTTACCACACCTCTAATAATGGAATCTCCCTACATCGCTATTTTTGAGTCATTCGTTGCCTCTTCTTCTCTGCTTTCCTTCATTCTAACCTTTTGTACTCGTCCATTCTTAACCACCAAATTTCTTATCTCACTATGCATATTTTTCACTTCATTTCTCGTTCTGATCAGTTTTGCATGCTGTAAATCTATCAGTTTACCGCAATATGTTAGTCTACCATTGTTTCTTTCATTTCCTCATTTTGACTTTCTTTTGCTTTCCTGGTGTCACTTCCTTTCATTGCTTCTGTTCCATGATTTATACAATCATTTGCTTCTGAAATTGCTTCGTTTCCATAATTCATACAATAATTTGCTCCTGCAGTTACACATTCTTTCATTCCATCTGCCAGTTTCACATTTACCAATAAATCGTAGTCCAACAAAATATCACATTTTCAACATATCCATACCCACTCATCTTCTGTTCAGTCTCTCCACAAACACTCTCCAAATTCCGGCATGTATACATGGTGGAATTTGAAGAGTGTACCATTCTCAAAAAATCCACGCTGTTAATTACATTTGCTTTTCACACTGTGCGATGTGCTTATCTCTTTCATATCACCATTTTGTCATAGTTCACTGCAAGCTTCAAAAATATTAAAAATAAAAGTCTGTTTCAAACACACAAATCTCCACAATCACTCAGTTATGTTAAGTATGATGCTGTTAGTTACAAGACAGCATTATATCCACTCCAATTTGAAAAAAAATCAAAAGAACCACACCAAAATGCAAATCTAAATTGCAAAATCTAAATCTTTTTCAGTAGCAGCTATTGATGGCTTTTCACTAAGGGGCACTCTAGCACTCTCATGTTCAACTTCCAAGTAATCTTTTGAGCTATTTTGCCAACTTTTCCAAAATTCCCTCTGATCTCTAGCCTTATCAATTTCCTGCAATTCAGTACCATCAGCATGACACAAAGTATGTAATGTTTTGATAACTTTACATTTTGCAACATTAAATTGATAACCGTTGTCTTTCTCTCACATTGTTAATTTATTTAAATAATCCTGCAGAATATTTAAATAATCCTACATCACCTCTATCAACTATTGCCCCTTCAAAGTTTTGTATAGCAATAATATAGGGAATAAGTCATTCCCTATACCGTTAATATACCAATTAAAGAGTATTGGTTCTAGTACAGAGCCCTGAGGTACTGTACTAGAACCACTAGTCACCCTCATTCGCCTTAATTTCAGTTCATTATATAGACACAGACAGTATCATATCCACTCCCATTTGCGCCAACTTATGTAATAAGTTTCCATACAGTAATCTGTTAAATGCCTTTGTCATAACAAAATTCCAACAGTGTCATGTTGTAACTGTTTCCTTTATCTGATTCCACTGGCACTTTATTATAAAATGTGAATAAATTACTAAGACAGTACCTACCTTTTTCAAAGCCATGCAACTCATCATATTCCTCTCCATGTATTCCTTAATTTTACCTTTAACCAACTTGTCCAATACATTAACCACCATGCCTAAGATACTAATTTGCCTGTAATTTGCTACTTCTGTTTTGGAGCCACCTTTATGCAATGCAACGTAACCTTTTTCTACTCCCTAGGAACCCTGCTAGAGCTGAGACTTAAATTAAAAAACATCAGAAGCAATGTTAGTTCTCTTATATGTTCTTGAAGCACGCAGACTGACATGCCATGTTCCCAACTTCCCACTGCTTTATTTATTTGATAATTTTCAATGTTCTGAGCACCTCAGGTTCATCTATCTTAGTGAAGAAACTGTTTCTGTAGTCCTTCCATTTGCATGCTAACTCTTGTAAAATAGAATATATTAGATAGTCCTCCTAACTCCTGTCTCATAATTGTACTGCATCTGAAAACATAACCAAAGTGTGACTTAAATACTGTATAACCTTTATGCCACAAACTAGCAATCTTTATCTGTTTATCTAGTGAAAAATAAGCAGTGTTAGTTCTGTTCTTTGACATACATAGGCATGTGTAAATACTTCTCATCAAGGATTAGTTATTTCCTGTTCTGTCTTCACTGATGTACCCCCCCTTCTTTTTCTTAGGTCTCTATATAACCACTTCTTTCAGTAGCCAATATCTTTTAATCCTATATAAATGCTCTTTCCATATATTTCCATATTCCTTGAGCATTTCATTTAAACTGTAAATACTTAGCTCTCATCCTATGTTTTCACTTTTTATATGATTTAATTTTGTTTATCTGTTAGATATTCTTAAAAATTTCATTTCTAGTGCCTGTATTTTACAGTGCTCTCTCTCTCTCTCTCTCCCTTTCTTTTAACACTCCGTATTCTGAACGATCTGTATATCATAGAATGGCCATTACTTATTAAAATTTAAATTGGGTTTCTCATCTTTTTTTTTTTTTCTTTTTTTAATTCAGTGGTCTTTAGTTGGTCTGCAGATTTTCTGAAATTTATTATTTTCATCTATATCTTTGTCTTTTATATATGTTATCATGCAGTGTAAATAATTAAAATGTGTCACCTCTTCTGTTATTTTATCTTCAATGACTAGTTTTGATCTTATATGACATATCTGCCTTTAACCACCCAATGACTATCCATCCATCCATCCATCAGTGGCTCTAACAGGCACTTAAGTGCCCATTGGCCTTCTAAGTATCCTTGGATTTCCTAACCATAATACAAGGATAAGGCGGTTACCCCTATGCCTCTAAGTATTCTTGTCTGTAAATTGCGTGTGTCTACTGACCAGTTTGTCTGTTCTGAGGGATGAAAAACTAGAGTTTCTGGGAGAAAAAATCCTCTACCTCTGTGTGAGACCGGCTAACTCACCTTTAGTCGAAAGAGACCAGATAACCAGATTCCTCACATCACTGATGGAAATCAAACCCAGGTCTTTCTGACCAAAGGGCTTCATCTATACTTACTGAGCTATGGAGGCTCTACCCAATAACCCAAATGATTACACAGATAAAATATATCAAAAATATAAGCTTCTTATCCATATTATTTCTATAGCATCCAAACGTTATGTCAACTTCAATGGATGCTTTGCCATATAACGATTGATGTGTGTAACGTTAAGCCACTTCGGTGTTGAAATGTGTTCATATTTGTTTTCTGTTGTGAAATCTTTATATTGTATTGTTGTCTCATTTAATTCACACTGATATTTGAAGGTCATCTTTATTTATCTTGCAATGTAATCTGATTATCTGCATACAGCAATGTATTGAAAACAGTTCTTCTTGCTAACTGGATACCTTGTTTTACAATTTTCCTTAATTTTATAATTTCAATATATGCTGAGTGGTTACTTTATTAGGAACAGCATTTAATAATGAGTTTGTTCTCCCTTTTACCTTAAGAATAGTCTGTATTTTCTGTGACATTGATTCGACTAAGTGTTTAAAACATTCCTCTGGGATGTTTGTTCATGCTGTCACAAAGCTATTGCCCAATTGTGCATGGTAGCACATTGCTGCTGCAAACTGCTCATCCCAGAGATCTTGTGTATTGGGTTGAGGTCTGGGGGATTGAACTGGCTACTGAAATAAAGGAACCTCGCTGTCACATTTGTCAAACCAATTCAACATGCTATGTGCTTTGTGATATGGTGCATTGTCTTACTGGAAGTATCAATTTGACAATGAGTAAATTGCAGCCATGAATGGCTGAACATCATCAGTGATGATGTTAAGATAGGCTTTGGCATTCAGGTTGTATCAGGGGACCTAGTGTGTACCAAGAAAAGATTCCTGATATCATTATAATTATACCCCTGCTGCCCAAGTTGTTGCTACTTGGCAGTAAGGAATCATGGTCTCATGTTTTTGTCACCATATTCCAATTTTGCTATCAACATGGTGCAGTACAAACCAGGACTCATCAGACTAAGTGACATTTTTCCAGTCATCAACTGTCCAGTGTTGATGATCAGGTGCTCACTGAAGCTGCATCTTCCTGTTCTTATCTGACAGCATTGGGACCTGGTATGGTCGTCTTCTCCTGTACCCTCTCTGTGACAGTGTGCGATGAACTGTGCACTCCAACAGTGGTGGTGATGATATTCTGGCATCACCACCACCACTGTTGTACTGAGCTGTGATTTGACTGGTTGTGGTCCTCCTCCTGTCACATTTCTTAATCCATGCCATTCTTCTCTGACCTCATGCAAAAATGAGCTGTCTCTGCCCACAGGAACTGCCATTGGCTTTACGTTGTTTGGTTATTAGACCACTCTGGTGCATACTAAACACTGTTGTGCATGAAAACTCCAGAAGAGTAGTCGTCTGTGAGATC
This sequence comes from Typopeltis vanoorti, assembly GCF_054136105.1. Taxonomy (NCBI): domain Eukaryota; kingdom Metazoa; phylum Arthropoda; class Arachnida; order Uropygi; family Thelyphonidae; genus Typopeltis; species Typopeltis vanoorti. Next base: position 49,156,612 of record NC_143559.1, read on the forward strand.
CTGTCGCCAACAATCATACCCTGCTCAAATTCACTTAAGTCATGCCTTTTACTGATGCATCAAACACAAAAAAAAAACAGAATCATAAGATGCCTGTCTGCCTGATTTATATGAATAATTTCAGCAATGTGACTCATCATCTTCAGGAACAGTTTGTTTTTCCTAAAACAAACTTTTTGGAGAGGTGTTCCTAGTAAAGTGGCTACAGTCTCTCTGTGTGTGTGTGTGTACTGTATAGATCTATATAAAATAAAGACATTTAATGAGATACCAAAGTAGATAAAACTATTTATTATTTTAATGCACCAATAATGTCATCTTTTTACTAGACTTCATTGGGGTGCATAACATGAAAAGATAAATACAAAAATATACATTACAAGAGGACAACAGCTGTGTGTGTGTATATATATAACTGTACACACACACACAGTGTTTGGAAAGAAGTCAATGGGACATACTTTCCAGAGAACTGCTATGGGGCATACTTTCCACAAGCATACGATCAATAGGAATTTTGGACCATTCTTCCTATAGGGAATATAATGAGATCCTGAACTGTTGTGGGTGGGGCAGATGTTTCTTGACTTCACTCCAGTTCCAGTTCATCCCACAGATGTTCAATATGATCAAGATCAGGACTGTGGTGGTGGTCAGTCAAATGTGGTGATGTTCATGTCCAAAAACCATGCAGTTAGAGCAGCACCCTTATGACATGAGGTGCGTTGTCTTGCTGAAAGAGAAAATGGTCAGTTTCATAGAAATACCACAAAGTAGAATGCATTGCATTGTCCAGATACTCCTCAGAGTTTAATGTTTGTAGCATCGCAAACAAAGGCGTGAGACCAAACCTGGAATAACAGGACCACACCATCACACTGCCACCTCCAAATTTCATAGTTGGAGTTACACACTCTGGTAAGAAATGTCACTGGGGATTTGCCACATCCACACCCATCCATCTGCTCGGTAGAGGACATAGCATGATTCGTTGCTCCATAAGACAGCTTTCCAAATTTCCATGACCTTCTGTACACGTTCTTTGCACTACTGAAGATGATCTGTATGTTGGTTCGGGTGATGTGAAGCTTTCATATTGTGGTCTTACCATTTAAATCCATGTTGTGAGCCTTGGTTCTTAATATTTTTGTGCAGATTCATGTTTTAGTAGATGCCTGGAAGTCCGCATTCAACTTGTCAGTTTACAAATAGCAATTTTTACATATTATCCTTAATAGCACCCTGTGGTTATGTTCAGTGAGTGTGGTAGGTCGTCCACTGCAGGTTAGCACTTGCAGTTGACTCCCTGCACTTCCATCTCAGCATGGTATCACCGATTGTTGACCTGGGGTGGCCTAATTTGTCAACAATTTGCTGAACTGAAATAGGCCTGCAACATAGCATCCTATCATAATGCCTCTTTCAAACTCCATCAGTTCCCTTCTTGAAGCCATTTCACCTGGACACAGTTGCACTGACTTGAGAGTACGCACACATACATATTTATTTATTCATTTATTTATTTATATATATATTTATTGAATAGAGTATGAGACATACTATATTCCTGTCCTGCATTTTTATTCATTTCAATCTGTTCTATTAATTTATTACCTAACTGAACTTTATTTCTCTGTCCTTATCCTTATACAGGGTGACTGATATATTATGAAGGGGATTTAAACATTTAATAACTTTTTTTATTAATTAATTAATTTTTTGTTTTTGTTTTGTGATGATGAAATACAGAACCTGGATTTTTTAAAAATTTTTTTTATTAATTATGAAAACCCACTTATTTTTAAACTCCTTTGTAACTTATGGGCCACCTGTATAATCTTTCTATATCTTGTAATATATATAATATTATTATACTCCATAATTTTTCTCTATGTACTTCGTCAAAAGCTTTATCATAATCTATAAAGACTAAATACATTTCCAACATTAAATTCTAATGTTTTTTCAAAAGTCCGCATGGTTAGCCTAGTGGCTGTGCACTTTGCAACCATATGCCTGGAGAAGGAGTGTCCTAGGTTTGATTCCCATTGCCGACGTGAGGAGCTTAAGGATCTTCCTCAGCCATAGCCAAGTTAGCCGGTCTTGGGCATGGACAGTAGAGTTTTTCCCCCAGTTTATCCTGGGATTTTTCATCCCACAAAGCAAACAAACCGGCCTTGAGAACTCAACATTATGTACATAGAATACACCTGGGCATAGGGCTGACTACCTTATCCTGTGAACGGTTTGAGGTCCGATGATTAACTAACCCTCGACACCGCAAAGTAAAAGAGGGAAAAAGGAAGATGAGATTAGATGTTTTTTCAATTATTTGTTTTAAGACATAAATTTTATCTATAAATGATTTTTCTTGTATAAAACCACTTTGTTCTATAAAAAGACAAGATACTATTCCAAGTATCTTGTCTTTTTATGAAAATTTTCCTATATAAGATGGTGGTGGACAGTAAATGGCGTTGGTGTAGATGATGAGGTTGAGTGAATGAGACGGAGAGTTGTAGAATAGGAGCCCTCCCTCGATGAGTCTATGGACTCCCTGGAGGTGTCATATAAAATAAAAAAATGATAATTTGTAACCTGTATTTGATAAATGGTGGGTGGTAAATGACGTTTGCGTAGATGATGATTATAGTTGCAGTTTGTTGTAGTTGGTGAATTCTGTGGTGGAGGCATAGAGTTGTAAAGTAGGTACCCTCCCTCGATATGTCATTGGACTCCTTGGAGGTATCATGTAATAATAATAATAATAAATTTATTGTACTTTGATTTCCTCAGTCATTTCTATCTCCTTTCTTAAATATAATCTTAGCTTCTAACTGGTCTGATTTTTAATACTTCTAATTTTTAATGGAACTTCACATTTCAACTTTAAGAATACTTAATATATATTTTCTCCACCATACTTCCAAAGCTCTGTATTTGTGCCATCTAATCAGTTGATTTTTCTGTTTTTTGATACCTTTATTGGACTTTTAGTTCTTCCAATCTGATCAAATCTATACTGATTTCTTGATTGTTATTTTCTACAAAAATTTGGCTCATACCATAAATTTATATAATATTCTGTCAATTATTTTTTTTTGTATTATATTTATTTATGCTATATCTCCTTCTTCATTATTTAATTTCCTTAATATTTCTAGGATACTTTTTGTCTTCTATTGTGTGTCTTTTTCTGCTTTATTGATAAATCTATTCCAAGTATCTTGAAGTACTTCTTTTACTATGGTTTTAGCTATATTTCTTCAGTTACATTCATTTTTGAAAGAATGATCTGTATGCCAATTGTTTTTCTTTTATTGCATTTTCTGTATCTTTGTTCCAAATTTTTAATGCTTTTCTTTTTAGTATTTTATTTTTCTTTCCAAGTACTTCTTCAGAGGCCACCTTAAGTATTTTTATTAGAGTTTTCTGTTCTTCTTTTTCTTCTTCTTCTCTATCTTCATAATTTTGACTTCTAAGTAAACTATAAATGTCATTGATATAATATTATACTTTCTTCTGTAATCTTCTCATTTTGTTAGTATTTGTATTTTAGAAAGTACTGAATAATGAACTGTAAAGATTTCACTCCTATGTAAATTTGTGCATCTCTTACATGTGGAGCTAATTTTTAATTCATAATGATATAGTCAGTTATTATTGTTATTAGAATTACTCCCTCCATGAAGTCGGCAGACTCATCGCAGTAGGCTCACGCAATTGACAGCATATTTATTGTACCGAATTTTAAAATCCTTAACACTCAGTGCATTAAAATGCATTTCAATCACTTACAATTTTCCATGTAAAAAATCTATTCCTCACACCCCTCTTCACTACACTTTTACTTAACTTCCAGGGATGGTCTCTGGTTCTTCCCTCCTCGCCTTTAATTTTTTATAATACCCTCTGGATTAATCTAATAAAATTCCTGCATTAACTTAAACATTTCTATCATATCAAATCTTTTTTCCTATCCATCAAACTCTGCAATTCACATTTCTTCAACCTCTCTCCACAGCCAGCATTCCAGAATCCTGGTATTATCTTAGTCACTCTTCTCTGGATTCTCTCCAATGTTTTCACATCACACTGAAAACCAGGTGACCAAATTTGCACACAGTAGTCCAAGTGTGGTCTGAGAAGTGCTTTATATACATGACCAGCTGCTTATCTCTACTTGTTAGTGTACTTCATACCATAGCAGCACTATGTGCAGTCTTAGAGGGCAAATTGCAACACTTGCAATTTGCCCTCTAAACTTCAATCTACTGTCAACCATCACTCTTAAATCTCAAATCTCATTTACTTCAGTACAATGCCATAGTACACAGGTTTATATTTCCACTCCAAAATGCAACACTTTGCACTTATTAATATTAAAACTATAACCCCATTTCTTTTGTTCAAGTCAAAAGCCCATTCAAATCTTCCTGAAGGGAATTTAAATCTTCAGTGCTACTTATAATTCTCCCCAACTTGCATCTATAGCAAACAACTGAAGATCCATAATCACTCCACTTGATATATGCCATTTATAAACAAGCTAAACAGCATTGGCCCAAGAACAGAAACTTTGGGCACGCTACACGGTATCATTACTTGAACAATATGCCATTTTGGTATCGTTCAGAGTCAATCACCAATCTATACCAATATACTATCTCTTCCCATCCTTTGCAGCTTGTACACCAACTGCACCAACTTCTTTATCTAACACACTCATTTTCGTATTATAAAATGCAAGTAAATTGCTAAAACAAGACCTACCCTTTACAAATCCATGCAGACCATCAAAAAGAATGCTGTGTCGATCAACCCAACCCAGGGATAGCCTCTTGTTCTACCCCATCTCTCGTTCGATGAAAAAATTACTTCCTCTTTAACCTGATAACAATCCCTTACCAACTTCTGTCTCAATCATGTCCCCCTCTTCTCCACCTATAGCTCAGTTGTTATCGACAAATCCCATCTAGGACATGAAGTACCTTTATCAGTGCTTTTCAACTGAAGGTGAGTTAACCAGTTTCATACAAAGGAGGTAGTGGTGAGGAACCAGAGGTGAGTGACCAAAATGTTGAGTGGTGTGGAATTTTTCCTAAAAGGGTAGATTAGGAATTTGTAGGTTACATTAGTTAGATGACAGACAGGAAAGAAGGATATGATAGAAAAATTCCACACCACTCACCATTTTGGTCAATGGTGAGTGGTGTGGAAAATTTTAAATTTTCCACACCACTTAAAAAAACACAACTTAAAAAAAAAATTAAGTTACTAAAAGAGTTTTATAGGATTGGTACAGAGGAAGTTTTTGCAAATCTGGCTAGAGGGGGACAGAACAAGGAGTTATCCATGGAAATTGAGTAGCAGTGTGGCTGGTTAGTAAGGGCATCATAGACTAGATTTTTCACTTGGAGAGAGTGGTGAATGAGTGAAATGGGTTGCCAGAGTCTGTTGTGAATGTTTTGGTGATGAATGCTTTCAATGAGAAGTATGTTTGGTATTATATGGTTAGTGGGAGCCTTGTGCAATGTGTCTTCAGACTGTATGGAGATTCCCATGCACTAATAATAATAATAATAATAACAACATAAAAATCTTTAATGAATATGTACTCTGTTAGTTATATATTTAATTTTTTTTTGTGCAGGTAAACCTGTATCGTGAATGTCCATTTTGGGCTGATGACTCCACGTGTTCTATCCGCCAGTGTTCTGTGGAACCTTGTCCTGAGGTCATAAATTCCATTTAATATAATCATAGTTTTCATGCTGAAGTACACTGGTGTTCAAAAGCTAAGGATGAACTACATTTTTACCTATATATTAAAAAAAATTTCATGACTATAGCCAAATGTGGACAAATGCGTAGTTAAGAAATTAATGTGCAGTGCTTACAGAAAACTGCATAGCTCTCACAACTTCATACCTTGCTTAACAGAGCGTGATTCAGGAGAGTTCTTGAAGCAAACTGATCCACTCCTCCTTTAGAGCAAGGATAAGGCCTTGTTTGTTTTCTGGAGGGAAATTTCGAGCAGCAGTGCTTCGCCCTCTTGTATCCAAGATGTGTTCTATGGGGTGGAGATCTGGAGAGCATGCTGGCCACTAGATTTGCTTAATATCATCAGCCCCCAGAAGTATCTCCACTGCTCATGTATGATGAGGTGTGGCATTGTCATCCATAAAAATATATTCTTTTCCTACAGCACCACAGAACAATCGAATGTGACTTTGAAGAACTTCTTTGTAATATTGTTCATCAGTCATAGTTCCTTTTCCTCACTTGTGGTTCAATGTGTTCATTAAGCATAAAGCCTCCCCATACAATGACTCCACCATATCTATCCCTTTCAAGAACATTCTTGCAATGGTAAGCATTACCACTTTCATGCCAGATCAAGTGTCTAGAACTGAAGGAAATACTAAAACAACTCTTATTTATAAAAGTACAATAGCCTGTTGGTGTCTTGTTCAATTTTTATAGATACAACACCACTGAAAACATGCTCTACAATGAGCTGTGGATATAGGCCTACTTATCACAGACATCTTGCCACAGTTTGTTGCAATATCCATATACCTGTGCTTGAATAGAGCTGACCTTCCATGATGCATCGATTATGTTTTGCTGTTATAACCAAAAATCTGTCTTCATGCTCTGTGGTAGAGCGAGGGTAACCTCTTAGCAAACTTCTGAAAGACATTTCATTGGTTTGAAATGCTGCCCAGAACCTGGATACAGTGCTATGTGAGATTCCAAACTTCTGGCAATATCAGTAATTTTGTAACCTCCTTCAAGCTTTCCAGTAATTCTTCCCCACATGAAATCATCTAGTGCAGTGTCTCCCAACCTTTTTGATGTCGCGGACCCTCTGTAGCCAATGCTAATATGTCGCGGACCCCTGTAGCGAATGTTAATATGTCGCGGACCCCCTGTAATGAATGTTAATTCACCGCGGCCCCCATAAAATCCAAAATGGAAATTTTTTATATCTTACATATCATAAAGATGAAGTAATAAATTACAATTTTACAACACTAAATGTGTCATTTATGACAATGCAATAACAATAAATGAAGATATTTGGAAGAATATGAACATAACAATTAGGCCAGGTGTGAGCAACATGTAAGATAAAGTTTAATGAAAATAAACTATCCCGCGGACCTCCTTTGAATTACTCGCGGACCCCAGGTTGGGAAACACTGATTTAGTGGATGTCTTTGAGACATTACAAGACATCCAAGTTTGAAACTTTATTCCTTCATGAAAAAGAGTTTCCTTCAAACACAATTCTCTTAATGCAGCCTTTTGCCTTTTATCCCATTGAGTGCTACTAATTAAACCCTTGGTACACAATTCAAAAATGTGCATGTGTGTCCCCCCCCCCCTCCTCCTCCTACTTGAAATTGTCAGTTATACAAATTGTGACAAACTGATTTGTCTAAATTTGCAGTTATAATCTTCAGTGTTTGCCCTTAGGTTTTGGACACCAGTGTATTTTAGTGAAGATTACCTACATTTATGTTTATAGCCTTTTTTACTAGAAATTAATATAAATAAGAATTTTAATTAATATTTACATTACATAGAGATTATATTATTTCAGAATTTGGGATTTCTTTTTGCTAATTATGATGCAAGCTCTGCCAAAATGACAGATTTTATATAATTTCTGTTATCCTGATTATTTTAAATCATTTAAAAGTGTAAAGATTATTTATAACTGTTGATTATTAGTAATGTTGATCATTCTACAGATGATACAGCAGCGAGTTCCTTGAAGATGCATGTTACATCATCATCGCCACACAGCAATGATGATGTATGTGGGTGGGTACAGAACAAGTTAAAGATGTCCTGCCAAATACTAGACTATCTCGATGAACTCAAAGAAAGATTCAGGTTAACTACTTCACTTGAAGCTAAAATGCAAATGTTATGACATTTGCACTTTTGCTTCAAGTATACAAGGAATCATTATAAGCACTTTTCAACAAAGTGAGTTAACTAGCCTCATAGTTTTCTCTCCCATAAAACAGTAAATAGGCTTCTTAGAGAATATACATATATTATTAACATATATAATTTTAAATACAATTAATGATAATTAACAGTATATAGTCAATATATAGTGTAATTATTATAATTAATTATAAATATAATTAGTAGATATATGTGTATTCTATGGCCTATTTGGTCCTGGTTGTCTTGACTTGCTTTAGCTAATCCTGATTAGGATATTATGAAGATTCCAGGTGTTCTTTTAGTTTAAGTTTAAGACAATAAGCTTGATTGTATATATAACAGGCTTAGGATTTGAATCACACTGTGGTAGGTTATTGTTATTATTTACTATTATTATGTGGGCTCTTTCAGGAGTCATCCATGGACACTTTTAGATAGAACTTAAATAAAAATAAACTCTGCATTTTTTCAAGGCAATAGTTATATGTATTGAATTGCTGTAGTTGTGAAATCATTTTACTACTGGGAGAACAATATAAAATACTAGATTGATTTAAATATAAGTTGTTAAATTAAATTTAATTACATATTTCTTGTTTTTTTTACATATAACACAACTTAATGAGAACACTGTGGGCATTCATGTGCAGCAACAAGTTCATCAAGGTAGATTTTCATTGATGATGACGATATTCGTAACAAATCCTGAAGGTGATCATCAGTCAGTCGGCTTCTTTGTGACGATTTAACCACCCTCATAGTTGAGAAAGTGCATTCACATATGTATGTGCTTCCAAGCATAGATGCAATTCTCAAGCTGAAATCACTCAATGCAGGATTTTTTCCTCTTGGTACCAGTTTCCAAAAGTCAATGCCTATCTCCACCCTTGACTGGAAAAAGGGGTCACTTTGAAGACCACTCAAACCAATTGAATAGTGTTATGCTGCTCTGAAATGTCGCATTTCATTGGGTACCATGCATTTATTTGATGCCATCTGTCACAATAGCTATGAGATTGTTGATGTCACCAGTACCATTTACAACCTTCATAACTGCATCATAAATGTCTTGACCTTTGGCTGTGTTATGCAGTGACTCTAATGATAGTAGCTCTTCATTAATAACAAAGTCTTTGGAAACAGTTCGAATGAAAATTAGAAATTGAGCTGTGTCTGTTATGTCTGTTGATTCATCCATAGCCAATGAGAAGTAAGCTGAATCTGTAATAACACTTTTTAATTTATTCAATATGTGAGAAGCTATTTCCTCGACTCTTTTTTTTACAGTTTGTTTTGATAGTGGGACGCTTTCAAACTCACTGGCAATTTTATCTTCCATAAATGCATGTGCCATTTTCACAGAACAGTGTTTTACAAATTCACCATCAGATAATGATTTTTTTGCTTTTGCTATCTCTGCACTTACAACAAACGATGCCAAGAGTGAGCTTTTTTGTATTGATGTTGGTTTAGTAAAAATAGATTTCTGAGCACTCTTTCTCTTCAAATTACATACAATTTTAGTACACACTTGTCCAACGTATTCTTGGTATTTAGCGGCATGGTGCTGCATGTAGTAGCATTTGAGGTTATATTCCTTCTGCACAGACAATACTTGCAAACACACAAGGCACTGTGGTTTGTTGTCGTTGTTGTTTATAAACAGAAATTCATTTTCCCATTTTTCCTGAAATGACCTGTTTTCTTCACAGATCTTTACGTTTCTTACTCATAGTACATGAAGGCTGAAGTAACTGACCGGGGGGGGGGGGGACACAAACCACAACAATAACACTGTTAACTGTGAAACTGAGTCTCTGAAACTGATCACTGTAACCAGAGCAGAGCAAGTGACTTTCAATGAATGCATTACTCTGGAGCGCATAGAAATCTACCACTCCCACTACTACAACTCGGACAGAGAAGCAGTAGATTTTATAAATTGAGTAATCTTTTTAAAGCAATTTTGATTCCGTGTTGAGAATATAAATTGTTTCGTTCATCAGAAATAATGAATATAACTAGTATTTCAATCGGAAAATCTGCGGTCAAAACTAATAGCTAAATTGATAATACATATAATTTAATATAGTTTTTATCCTGCTGCAGGCTGCACAAAATCATGTTACGGGCCACATGCGGCCTATGGGCCTGCTGTTGGCCACCTATGCTCTAGAGTAAACAAAAGTCATGAAAGAGGAGGAGGTCATTTAAGAGTCAAATCTAGATGAGTGGGTAAATCCATTTGCATCGTTGGTAAGAAATTTTTTCTTCTGAACAGCAGCCACTCTTCACATTCAGTGGTGGACTCTAATAGATATCCATCCAGATATTGAATGAAGAGGATGGGTATTTGGACTTAAGCCATTCAAACTGTATTTGATATTAACTTAACACGTAACAATGGGACAATATAACTGATTATTATGTTGTTCATCATCAACATCAAATTCCTGATATGTACTCTCAAGAGATGTACAGGATGTGATAGTACTGTATTAAAAACTTACACCATTACCAACTTCCTATCTACAATTTTCCTCCAAATCAATCTGTTACCTGTCAAGACTTCAACATTATCAGATCTTATATTTCTCTCTTCTAAGGCACTTTTTACTGTATCAATCCACCTATATCTCAGTCATCCTCTGGGTCTTTTTCCTGCCAACCTGGCAAAGAACACTTGTTTTGCTAATTTTTCCTCTCTCATTCTGTTTAAAGGAGTGCATTTGTCCTTAGGTGAAGGACAAATGCTCCTAATTCACCTAAGGACAAATGCACTCCTTTATCACATCCAGGAGTCTATGAAGTGCCCTGTTCTTGCCATCAAGCCTACTACGGACAGACAGGAAGAAATGTGGACATCCACCTCAGTGAACACAAAAAATATATCCGACACTTTCGCTATGGTAAGTCGGGTCTGGCAGACCATGCTTTGGATACCCCTGCACACAGGATCAATTGGAAAGAAACAAAAGTAATGCACAGAAGCTTCTACAAGTCAGAGAGGTTGTTCCTGGAATCAACAGAAGCCTTAAAACATACTCCAAACCTCAACAAGTATGACTGTATAAATCTACCAAAGATTTGGGAGACAGTCATCCTAAGACCAAATTAATATTTAGTACTTTTATTTTTTCAAACTTTCTAAGACTATCATTTGGACTACTATTTCAAAACTTTGAACTTTTTTTTTTTTTTAACCTAGATTGCGTGCCATATTAGGACTTTAGTCTTGTGTTGCACGCTGCAATTACTTTTACTAGCCCCACTATTACACCGGATTGTGGTTGTCTTGCATTTATAACAAACTTTGTGTTGTGTACTCTGAAGATGCTGGATATAATACCAGCGAAATATTAGCTTTTAAGTTAATAAATAGTTATTTTCTTAACCATCTGTGTTTTTATCATACCGTGAAACCTATTACAACATGTCTGACAAACACATAAGCCTATCCACGCGTAGTTAAAATGTTTTCACCTGTTTTGATCAGATGACCGAGACAGACAGTGATATGTCAGGTGTGGGAACAATATGGATTGTAAAAGCGGTTGAGTTTGCACTATGGAGGTGTGTAGTTGAAAGATAGTAACAATTTTCTAGGTAACCTTTACAATTTTTGCAATATGTCTCCTGAATTTCACTTCCTCATCCACCACAATCTGCATATCCCTTGTCTCCACCTCCTAAAGCAAAGCACCTCCATGGTAAACCTCGCTCCATCTTCTCTGGCCAAAATGCATAACTTTACACTTAACAACAGTGAATTGACCTTCCCCTTCTTAAGTCCAAAGCACCAGCCTATTCGGAATCCTCTTGCAACAGTATCACATCACACCTTCCTGACATTGCTTTTCCTAAGTTAGCACCATCAGAAAGCAGTTGAATATCTCCTTTCAAACCTTGAATCATATCATTGGTGTATTAATCAAACAACAGTGGTCCCAGAATTGACTGGAACCTCACTCTCTGCATTCCTTTTTCAGGATGCTGTATATCAGGATTATGTACGAGGTGTGACAATTCAATTCCCAGAATGGCTGCATAGTGATGATTGTCGCCTATGTGGTGATTTGGTTGGCGTCACATGAGTAATCGTGTTTGTACATCTTTTAACTAATGCATGTGTAAACCTCAAGCCAATAGAGCCATTTGCTCATTGGCTATTGCAAAAACAATAGAGATCTGTGTGAAAACTTCGGCATAAAAATGTGTGATCGAACTTTGGAGCAGCTATTTTGGAATTTGGAGTTTTTGTTGCAAAAACAATAGCGATCTGTGTGTAAACTTTGGTGTAAAAATTTGTGATTGAAATTTGAAGCAGCGTGATAACATCAAATTTTGTGTGAAAATCAGCAAAACTGCTATTGAAACATTGGATTTGTTGAAAGTGGCATATGGTGTGGATGCTCTGATAAAGTCAAGTGTCTTTGAGTGGCATAAGAAATTCAAAGGTGGGTGAGAAGATGTGAATGATGACCCCAGAAGTGGCCAGCCAAAAGCAAAAAAGGACGGACACAGATGTTAACAGAGTATGAGATTTGGTACATTCTTACAGACAATTAAGTGTGTGATTAATAGCATTAATGGCTGATGAATTGCAGGTGAATTGAGAAACAGTCAGGGTAATTTTAACTGAAGAATTGAATATGTGAAAGATTTCTGCGAAGTTTGTGCCTCGGATTTTGACAGACAAACAGAAGCAGCAGCAGGTTCAAGTTGCAACTGATCTTTCTGCAAATAACCATATGTTTCCAAGAGTAATTAAAAGTGATGAAAACTGGTGCTTCCAGTACAATCCTGAAACAGAATGCCTGAGCATGCAGTGGAAAACCCCGAGTTCGCCATGTCCAAAAAGAGTCAAGACCATTCTGGTGTGTTTCTTTGATCACAATGGGGATAGTTTGTCCCTATTCTATGAATTCATTGAACAGGGACAAAGAGTCAACCAACAGTGCTATTTAGAGCTGCTGAAAAGATTACAAGATTGTATTCAGAGAAAAAGACCTGAATTGTGGCCTGGCAAGTGGATCATCCATTACAACAGTGTGCCAAGCCATAGTGTACTCATCACGAGAGAGTTTTTGGCCCAAAAATCAATTATCAAATTAGGTAATCCTACTTATTCACCCAATTTTGTGCTCTGTGATTTTTGGCTGTTTCCAAAATTAAAGACTGCGCTAAAAGGATGAAAATTTTCTGACATCTCTGATATCCAGCATAATGTGATAAAGGAACTCAAGAGTATTCCGGAAAAAGAGTTCCAGGTCTGTTTCCAGAAATGGGAACACAGTCTAAACCAGTGCACAAGGTGAGGTGACTATTTCGAAGGTGTAACACCTTGACCTTGTATGCAGTATGGCCCATAACTCCTCCTCCCCACACACACATACACACACACAAACAAACAATACTGGCTCTCAGCAGTCAACCATCCCTGTTACCATGATACCAAGTGACTATCCATCCAATCCTGCTCAGTTTTAACATAGTTTCAACATAACTATGTTGTCTCTGATCAAATGCTTTAGAAAAATCCAGATAAATCACTGTACTGGTAGTTCCTCTGTCCACTAACTAGTCACTGTGTTATAAAATGTAACCAAATTGCTAACTCAGTAAATCAAAACCTTCCCTTAACAGACCCACACTACTTTCTCAAAAGATTTCCATTCTCACCAATCTATGTTTGTATTCTGTCTTCTCTAACACTTCTCTAAACAATGCCTTCAGAACTACATCTAATGTATACATGGCCTGTAGTTGAATTTTGTAGAGGAACCATTTTTCCTTCTTTTCACTCTTTTGGGACTGTTCCTTTCACCAGACTTTTGTTGAACAACCATGCCAAGTGCATTGCCAGCACTCTTGCACATTTGATACTGCTTTCTTATTAACATCAACTTTGCATTATATTCTGAATGCTTCCCTTTCTTGAACTGTCAGTCTTCTGTTTCCCCCTCCCCCACTTTTGTATTGTTATCGAACACTACTCCTCACAAAATGCTAAAGATTTTCACTACATCTTCTGCAGATATGGCTAGTGGACCATCTCCAGAAACTAAAACCAGTCTTCCATATTCATCCTTTCTTCTGTTAGTGACATAACTATGGATTTGATTTACTACTTCAACCAGTTTTCTTTCATATACCTGTTTCTCCTTCCTTACCACTCTGGTCAGAATTATCATCTTTCCAGCTTTTGCCTTATGCTCCTTAAGCAGCTGAGAGATAACCTGTTTTTATAACTATTCCAAAATCCTCATTCTCAGAAGCTCCTGCATAATTCCACGATTCATCCATTTTACCGCTGCTTTATATTTTCCTAACCTTAAGAATAAACCACTCCTCATATGAAACCATAGTCACCCTCTCTAATTGATTCAGTTTTGGTGACATCTTCTGTAATAACCAAATGAGACAATATTATTAAGCCCAACACTCTTAGTTGCTTCAGCTACATGCTGCATAAGATAGCTATTCCTAAGTAGCTTGAGGAATGTAATCTCCTTCATGTTTTTCCTACTTCCAGTCAATTCTTTCATGGTTATATTCAATAATTATTATCTTCCTCCTGTCACTCACCAATCTCAACCATCTAAACATTTGCATGAAGAGTGGTAGGTGAGTGGACTGTATTGCCTGACATTGTGGTGAATACAGATACATTGAATGAATTTAAAGTACAGTTCGATGGACTTTGTGTGTAATAGCGTGTACCTTCCACGATGAGTCTTGACTCCATGGAGGTCTTGGTGTTAATGATAATTTTGTTGTGTATAGCGATATCTTCAGAATGGTTGAGAATAAATTTACAATAGAGGTTTGAAATATTGTGATCACTATTTGTTTTCAAAAATGAGTATCCAAGTGAAAAGAAAAATGTATACTAAAGTTCTGAAAAGAATCAACAAGCAACTTACGGAGGACAGGACTGTATACCCAAATACCCAATATTTTTATTATTATTTTAAAGGCAAGCTTTATAAACTCAAGGCGCCATAGAAGCTCATCTAGAGTAGGCTTTTACTAACATCCATGCCCACAGTGGGATTTGAACCCATTGTGCTAGTAATAACCAGTTCATGTCCTGAGCAGAAATCCAACAGGTACCTGCCATTATTATTATCTTTGCACTTTTCTCCAAATTTTCTTAAAATATTTCTGTATGTCTGACAATCATTTCCTACTCTGCTATTTAGATCTCTTTACAAGGACCAATTTTTTATTGTGTCAGTTGCTTTCTCTCAAGTCTCAAAAAATTCCTCCACTTCTACCTTAGTAGAACCTTCTGTGGGATTAGAGGCACAAATAAGTCTCATTGTCCAGTTTTCTATTCTGATATTTACCCACATCACTTTACTTAAAATTGCTTGCCATCAAGAAGATTAGCCTCATATTTAGTGTTGAATACTATGGATACTCCTTTTCCCTGATTGTTATTGTCTGAATATAATATTTTGTGTTTATTGCTTAGAAAGATCTCACCAGTTTTTGTCTTTTTTTTTTGTTTCAGTCACTCCTATTACATCGATCTGGTACTTCTCCAATTCTTCAGCTAGTTCCATTTCATTGCCAATCAGGCTTCTTGTTGATAGTACTGATCTTGAGCCCTGGTGATGTTGAGTTGGGATGCTTTTCAGGATTTGTTCCAGTAGCTGACTTTTCAATGTTTGCCCTGGTTCCCAGACGAAAACAATGGGATGCTCCAGCTGGCATGAAATTCTGTTATGGTGTACCATTATATTAAATTGTGCTTAAGCCAATAAGAATACAATTTGGTCAGCTAAATCCCAAATTGTTAGCCCATCCTCGTTTGTTCAGTATCCTTGTAGATACCTAACAGGTTGTACCATGAGAAGGTGAGGATTGAACATTACGTCAGAAGCTGTGGTCAGTTCTCTGCATTCTTTAAGGCTACATGGAAGTCTCCTCTCAGTTATACAGCTTTGACTCTTAAGCACCCCTTTCTGTATCATTTATGTAAAAATTAAATAGCAGTGGTCCAAGCTCAGAGCCTTGCACCACACCAGCTTTCTCATGGACCTAATGATTCTAATGGAGATGAAAAGAATACAAAGTCTGCATATTACAGCTGCAGGAAATTAATGAGGCTTGTGATTCTGAAGTAATGAGATAAAGGGAGTTGAAGTTCAGTTGAAGTGAAATCTGGAAGAAATGGGGCAAAATAGTAAAAAAAAAAGATCACTTGGATGCTAAAAACAGAGACAAGCAGGGATATGAAGATTATTATTCCTCTTCAATACTTTGGACAGATGTGCACAGATTTGGTTACTTAAGTTTCTTAGAAATGTGAAAGTGGTAGAAAGGATCCAGAGTTCAGTGATAAAGATGGCCACAGGATTGTGGAATGCATCTTATAATGATAGGTTGAAGTCCACAAAAACTGTCTGGCACTGTTTGCAAGGACTAGATTTCTTGGTTGCAGAATGGTGAATGATTAAAATGGGTTGCCAGAAACAGTTCCAAGTGCTTTGTCAGTTTATGATATTAAGGAGAGGTATGATATGCATTGTATGTCTAATTGTAGAATTCCCCCCCCCTCCCCAACACACACACACACCAAAGCTTGGTAACAAAATAAAAAAGTGTATTGTCCATTATACAATACTAAGACAATCTGTTGTGAAGTCACCTGCCTCCATAAACAAGTTTGCTTGTGAAAATACTTCACAAGCAAACCTTTTCTGCTAATGCTAAGGATTAAAACAAGAATATTAGTTTCTTATCTAATAAAATCGATTGTGTGAATAATGATTACTGAGAGATTCCCACAAATAGTTTTCATGCACTATAGAAATGCATGTGTAATAGTAATCACAATAATAATATTTGCTAGCTTGGTTGACCAAGTGATTACCATATCGACTGCCACTATTTATCCCTTGCATTATTTATACCTTGTATGGATATAACTCTTTTTCAATCATCGATAATACTCTTCTTCTCTTTTTATATTCACGAAATACATCATACCTTTCCACCTCTTTTCCTGTCAGAATATCAGTAATCCTCATTTGACATATCTCATTTATTCCAACAATTTTTGAGAACCATCAATGTATCCATTTGATTTTTCTTGTTTCTGATATTTCTATCATTTGTATACAAACATAACAGCTCATTTCTCAATCTAGAACAAGTTTCACTGTTATTGCTAATTAGATGACTTCTATTATGTGACGTCTACGTAACTTTTATGAGCCATTTCTTTTTCTCCTTACTCATCTGAGAACCTTCTTCAAATTCAGTTGTTTTCCTTACATCCCAGCATTCCTTTCCCTTTTTGTGTACATACGCATTCATATCCAGTTGGACCTTCAACCTTTTTCACACTGTGTTTCCCTGTCCATCCTGAGTCTCCCCATTTCCTTGTTGTCTTGCACATTTGTTCTCTCATTTTCTGCACTCATGCTGCCTTGTTCTTCATTCATAAGCACAACTTAAATCTCTCCATTCTTACTCTCTCTCTGTTACGCATCACTTCTTGCTTTCTCAAATTCATTCTCTGCACTCAATACTCTCCCTTCCAGCAGCACTCCCTCCAAATGACTCACACCAAAACTAATCAAATGTAGTCCATCAGTCTTATACAGTTCAGTTCATCCTTCAAATTTATTCCACACATTAACAAATAGCACTGCTTTCACTTCACACATTTCCACTAACATAATAGTCATAATCATATCAGTATCATATCAAAAACATGTCAGTGTGAGGAGAAGGGAGTACAGTTTGTGGATGTATGGCATGTGTTTGAGGAAAGGATGAAATTATACAGGTGTGATGAGTTGCATTTAAATGGCTTTGGAGTGGGTGCACTGGAGAAAGTGTTGCTTGATGGAAGAACAGTGTTTGATGAATGCAAGAGATCAGAAGCAGGAGGTGAAGTAAAAAATCAGGAGAGTGGTATTGAAAAGGAAGAAGTACTTGGCAGAGAAAACAGTTGTAGCATGAGAGATGAAGAGAGAATGGGAATGAAAGAGGAACAGGGAAACAGGAGGAGCCCAGGTGACTTGGCATATGGAGAGTGGATGTTGAAAGTGGCAGTGAATGTGTGTATGAAGATGAAGTATATTGCGATATGGGTGGGGAAGTTGAGACTGACAGATATATGTGGTAAGTGGTGATATAGGTAATTTGGTAGGTGTGGTGGGGAAATTACAACCAAGTTGCTTGGATAGGACTGGTTCATCATCATCAGCCATTGTCAATCCACTGCTGGATGAATGCCTTTCCAAGATTATTCCAAAACGGTCTGTCCATAGCTCTTTTTTTTTCCCCCATGTTACTCCTGCAAATCTGATAATATCATCAATCCACTGTGATTTAGATCGGCATCATGGTTGTTTTTCCTCTCGTGGAATCCAATCCAGTACTTCTTTTGTCCATTGTTGATCTTGTCTTCGAGCAATATGCCCAACCCATTGCCACTTCAGATGTTTCACTCCTCCTATGACATCAGAGACTTGGGTTTAATTTCTTCTTCTTCTTATTATTATTATTATTACCACCCCAAGACCTCATGGAGTCAAAGACTCATCTGGGAGATCCTTTTATCACACACACAGCTCATCATACCATGTTTTAAACACATTCAAACTCTTTGCAGACACCACATTCTCAGGCAAGGCATTCCAATCATTCACAACTCTGCATGAAGAAAACCTGCCTCTCACTTCCCTACTCACACTCTCTTTATACAGTTTCCAGGGATGACCTCTGGTTCTCCCCTGATCTCCACTATTCTCTGTAAAACTTCTCCAGCAATTTCTTATTTTCTTATTCACGTATTCCTTTTGTGATCCAGTCTTGTGATACCAAGCATACTTCTTTCCATACTAAATTGTGTTGTTGTTAATTTTTGAATTTCCTGTGCTTTTGTTGTTCATGTTTCACAGCAATATGCCAATATAGGAAGAACACATTGGTTAAAAGCTTTTCTCTTTAGGCATAATAGTAGTTGGCTTTTGAATATTGAATGTAATTTTCCAAATGCTTTCCACACAAGCATTATGCATCTTTTAATTTGTCCATGATACTTTGTGCCATTGATATCTGTTGTCCTAAGTATATGTAATGATCTACTTGTTTAATTATCATCATTATTGATTTTTATTATTTCTGATTATACATAGCTATGGAACAGAACTTGGGTTTTCTTTAGGCCAGCTGTTTTGCTAACAATTGGAATTCATGGATACGAGTCTGTAATTCATGCACAGTTGAAGTAAAGATAACTATCTCATCTGCAAAGTGTAAATGGCTTAAATAGCTTCCATTTATCTTCAGGACTTTTTTCTTCCCAATCAAGAACTTTGAATATTTCTTCTAGGCACACTATGAATAATTTTGAAGATATTGTGTCACCCTGTCTTATGCCTCTCTGTATTTCCACAGGAGATTTTCCATTGAAATGAATTGCTGCTGTGGCATTGATTTATGCTGAAGTGATGGTCTTGACATATGGCTCCTCCACTTGTTGGTTTTGTAATGCACTCTAAGTACTGCACAAGTTTTTACTGAATCAAAGGCTTTTTCATAATCAATAAAACCAAGACATAATGGTAACTGATATTCATTACACAGTTCAATAATCTGTTGTACAACTTGAATATGGACCATTGTACTAAAGCCACTTCGAAAACCTGCCTGTTCTTTTGATTGTGCTAGGTTTAGCGTCATACAAAGCCTACGAGCCAAGACTTTTTGTAAACACTCTGTAAACCACTGATATTAGACTGATAGGTCGGTAGTTCATCAAATCTTCTACTTCATCTTTTTTATGTATCCGAATTAGGGTAGCCTTCATGTTCTTGGTACATCATTTTTCTTCAGACATGAGGTAAATAGTTTTGCTAAGATTTTGTAGATCATTCCTCCACCTGCTTTTAAAGTTCAGCTATAATTCCATCCTCACCTGCAGCTTTTCCATTTTGCAAGCATTGGATGCTCCACATAACTTCTTATGGTAGAATTTGTAGTACTTAAGCTATTTCATGGTTGTGTTCTTCTTCTTCTTCCTCTTCATTTAATTCTTCATCCTGATATAATACTGAGTAAAATTCTCCAATTATTTTTCCTATAGCATATCTATCTCTGGTTATGGTCCCATCTTGTAGTTTGACTGCAACCATCTGTTTATTGCTGTTCATCAATTGCTGTTTGGCTTTTTTGAGACTACAGTTTTCAATTGTTTGGTTAGGTTAGGGAGAATTTTCAATTGAATTTTCTCATTTCTTCCATGATGTGTTTTCTGATCATTTTGAACAATTCAGTGTATTCAATTTTATTCTGTAGGTTATTTGATAGTTTCATTTCTCTTTGTTTCTTAATAAGCTGTTTTGTTTCTTCATAAATTTTATCTTTTATCTGTTCTGTGGTACCAGCTATTTCAAGTGAGCATTCTAAAAGGTTTTGGGTAATAATGTCATGACTTTCTGATGGATCAGCATTGTCATCTATAATAAGATTTTTAAATCTATTGTTTAGTTCATTGTTGGAATATATCTTTTTTTAATGTTGAGTTTGTATATATCTATGTTTTGCTTTGATCTTTGAAACAGTCTTTCTTCTTTATTTTTGGCAGTATATTTGAATCTTATTGCATACCATTCGATGGTCACTTATAGACCTAAAAATGAATTACCGTGTTTGTTTACAAATGCCAGAAGTATCAGAAATAAAGGAGATGAATTGGTTTCACTGAACAAGTTTGCCCCAAAATCATTGGAATAATTGAAACAATGTTGAATGAAGAAGTTATTCTAATGGGAATAGAAATGGAAGGAAATTGTACTTTTCACAAGGAGAGCAAGAGTAGGAAGGAGGGGGGGGGGGTGCTACTGATGATAGCAGGGGAATTCCATCTGCATAAGGTAGACATGGAAGAGGGATATGGTGGCAATTGTTATGAGGCAGTGTGGTGTAATGTGGAGGTTGACAGGAAGACATATTTAGTTGGATGTTGCTATAGACCCAGAAATGTGGAGGATGATGATGAAGAAATGTATAAACAACTTGGATTAGTGAACAAAGGAAGGGTATTATTATGGGTGAT
Organism: Typopeltis vanoorti; assembly: GCF_054136105.1. NCBI lineage: Eukaryota > Metazoa > Arthropoda > Arachnida > Uropygi > Thelyphonidae > Typopeltis > Typopeltis vanoorti. The sequence continues at coordinate 49,177,667 of NC_143559.1, forward strand.
TTTAATTATGACACTATAGATTGGAATGAAGAGATAGCATTTGGGAATAAGGAAAATTAATTTCTCGAGTTCACGAGAGAAAACTATCTCAGGCATTGTGTAAAGGAGAGAGCACACAAGGACTGACAGTTTTGGATCTGATCATTTCATCAGACAATGTGACTGTGAGTGGGGTTTTGCACTTCCCTCAAATTGGTGTGAGAGTGATTATGAAGTAATCACCTAGGTTATGGCTAGCCATATGGAGACTTTTGTGAGGAGAGGATACATGTGGAATTATAAGCCTGGTGATTAGACAAGCTTAGGAGACAGCTTGGAGCTATAGCATGGAATGAAGAGGTCAGCGGTAAAGAAATAAATGCTGCTTGGGAACTGACAAAGAAACACATAACAGCATCATTGTGTGAATGCATTCTGAAGGCCAAAAGACTGAATCTGGAAGAAGAAGGTACTTTGTAGACAGCACAAGGTGAATAATAGTAATAGTCAGTTACATGAACAGTTTAAAGAACAAGCCAGGAGACTGATTCAGTTAGAAGGAAAACAAAAATAGAGTATGAGCAGAAATTGGCAAATCAGGCAAAGAAAAATCCCAGAGTTTTTTAAATATGTGGCAAATAGAACAACGAATGATCATGGTAAGATGATGTTAATGGATGAAACTAGTAGAATAGTAACTGCTGCAAAAGACGTTGTTGATATTCAGTGATCAATTTATAAGGGTGTTTCATCCTAATCAGGGTGGAATCATGAGGAACTTAAGTGTAGAGGACATACGAGAGAATGGCTTAATTGTGAGTGAGCAAGAGGCATTTGAGGAAATAAATTTAGGAAAGAAAGAAAGGAAATAAACCTTGATGTCAATAAGACGATAGGATTTATATTACCACACATCTTAAAGGAATGTTTGTAGTAGTATTGGCATGCTTATTTAATAAGAGTCTTACAACAGCACAGGTTCCAAGAAACTGGAAAGAAGGTAATGTTTCACTGTGTAAAGGTGGTGATAAGGCTGTAACTTCAAATTATAGGCCAATATGTATCTGAAGTTGTGGTGAAGGTGCTGGAGTAATTGGTGAGAAGTAGGATACAGAAATAGTTGATAACAGCAGTATTCTCTATAGTTATCAGCATGGGTTTGTTAAAGGGAGATCATATTTTACTTAATTACTTATGTACTATAACAAGGTGGCAAATGCCTTAGACAGGGAGATGCATATACAGTGATGTACTTGGATTTTGCTAAAGCTTTTGATAGACTGCCACCCTACAAACTGTTAAATAAATTGAAACAGATGGGATTGGATAACTGACTTCTGAATTGAATCAGTGACTGTCAGATAGGTATCAGAAAGTTGTTTATGGTGGTTAGTATCCCAAAAAAGGAAGGTCACTAATGGTGTACTGTAGTGGTCAGTTTTGGGGCCATTGTTGTTCGATTTGTATGTTAATTATATCGGAATAGGTTTAACTTGTGATATGTAGCCCTTTGGGAAGAGCAATGCAGAGCCAAGCAGATGTTATGGCCTTACAGGAGGACTTGAATAGATTGTATGAATCGGCTGGTAAGTGGAACTGTCAGTTCGCTGTTGCAAATTGTAAGGTTTTGAGATTTGGTAAGCAACATTAGGATACAAAGTATACACTTGGTGGGAAAACTTTAAAGGAGGTGAAGGAGATGAGAAATCTAAGACTAATGGTGAACAAGGACCTGAAATTTAGGGACCACATTGCTCTAGTTGTGAAGATATCATATCGTATAATGGTAGTGATGTGGAGGACCCTGACATGCAGAAATAGAGAGTTTGTGATGCCATTTTATAAGTCCTTGATCTTGTCCTTGACCTATGGATTATTGTGCTCAGATTTGGTCACTGGGTTTTCATGGTTACTAGGATATGTCTTTGAAATGTGGTGTACGAAAACAGATAGAGGGAATGTTGAAAATTTATTTATCACTAGGTTAGACTATAATAGATTTAGTTTAATCCTTTATCCCAGTGAGAGCAAACAAAGTTTGCGCCTGAAAATATCTTCAGGACTGAATATAGTGTTGTACTATCTTATCCAGTAAGTAGTGCAACACCAAGGCAACTCGTGGCAAAGGTGGAGCAAGCTACCAGGCACTTCTAACCCAGTATCTCCCATAATGCAAAACACATTTCCTATGTGGATATGTATACTGTTATGCATTAAAGGGATTGGGTAGATGGCATTAAAGGGTAGATGGCCAATCCCTTTAATGCATAACAGTATACATATCCACATAGGAAATGTGTTTTGCATTATGGGAGATACTGGGTTAGAAGTGCCTGGTAGCTTGCTCCACCTTTGCCACGAGTTGCCTTGGTGTTGCACTACTTACTGGATAAGATAGTACAACACTATATTCAGTCCTGAAGATATTTTCAGGCGCAAACTTTGTTTGCTCTCACTGGGATAAAGGATTAAACTAAATCTATTATAGATAGAGGGAATGTAATGATAGGGGGGAGATATGATTGAGACATATAAGCTAGTCAGTGGTGTGGTTGTTATCAGGTTAAAATATAAAAGATTTTTCATAGAATGAGAGAGGAGAATAGAACAAGAAGCCATCACTGGAAATTGTATATAAGGAGGGAGTGAGCAGAGGAGTGAGGAGCAGGTTCTTTGTATGGAGAATAGTTGGTGAGTGGAATTTGTCGTCTGTGTGTGTTGTGAATGTAGACACATTGAATCAGTTTAAGGCACAGTTGGATGAGCATTGTGTGTAATAGTGTGTACCTCCAACGATGAGTCTCTGACTCCATAGAGGTCAGATGATAATAATAGTAATAACCATAATAATCCTTGCTCTCTGCCTTATCTCATCACTGTCATACCTAGGCAACACACTGTCTGCCTTTCCTATCACACTGTGATCTTTTATCCTTCTGATATCCAATCTTACATTGTTCCTGTTCTCGTGAAGTTGTTTGTCCCTTCTACTACTGTCAACTCTCTTGCCCGCTTATTCCTAATATCAATCTGCTCAATCACTATATTCATTTTACCTCCTAGTAAACAAACCTTGTGCATCTTCTCCTTTACCACCCTTGAATAGTCAAATCTCCATACCATGCCACTTTAAAGTCTTTCCTCATCTCTTTCATATGAACATGTTTCGTTTTCATCTTCTTCACTCTTCCATACATATCTGCAGTTCTCTTCATTTCGTCCCACATCTGCCTCATCTTCACCAACTCAGGTTTCAAATCTTGCATCACTTTTTTGCTCACATTCACTCTCGCTATTTTATCAGTCAAACACACTCTTGTTTACCCTCAGTCCCGATCGCCACCGTACTGTTAATTGTACTCTGTTTTTCAATGTTATTATTGCCTGCATTATCGTTAATTGCACTCTGTTTCTCAACATCATTATTATTATTATCTGAGACCTCCAGGGAGTTAAGGACTCATCAAGAGAGGCTGTAAATTACCCAACCCAGCTATCATACCTTCCCTTAAATTCATTTACACTAGATGCACTCACTACCCCCTAAGGACAAATTATTCCACTCACTCACTGCTCTCTGAGAGAAAAACCTAGCTCTTACCCCTTTATCATCAATTTATTATCACCCAGTTTATCATCAATTGAACTATATAATAATGGACCACTTACTGCCAAAAACCCTTATAAATATGTCAAAACATATTTGACAACTTTTTTGTTATGAAGTAAAAATCTTCTCCTGATAAATTCTATTTGATCTGCATCCAACTTATTATTCAACAGTTTTTTTTAGCCTCTTCTCAAATATGCTTGGATAAATCTTACCTAGAACACTCAGCAGAAAAATTCTGTAATTCTCGTATTTGGTTTTATTTCTCTTTTTTATAGATGGATGCTGAGAACTATACTACAACAATACAATTCAACTTTCTGGATTATCCAGTATAAAACTGTTATACCTCAATATTTGAAAATTTTTGGTAGAGTATCACATATTCCAGCTGCCTTTCCACTATGGACTATTTTCTATGATCGTTCTATTGCTGCCTGTTTCATTAAGCAATCTTTCAAATTAATTCCTCAGAACATCTTAAATATCTTCTGTTTTCATGTTACCATTATCATCTTTAATTCCTTTTACAATATTCTTTCTTCCATTTCTCAATTTTTTTGATAGTCCCTAGAACATTTTGCTGCTTTCTTGATATTTAACTTCTACATTCTTATCCAATCTTCTTACATTCTCCTTATTCCAAGTCAAGCTGATACTTCCTCAACAGTCAGTATCCTATTTCACACCCACACACTAATCTGTTATCACTCAACTGTTCCAGTTTAATTACCATCTTATACATAAATTAAAAATTCCAAGAAATTATATTCTTGTTTCATCCTTTATCCAAATGTAAGCAAACAAAGTTTGCATGTGAAGTAACTTCATGTGCAAACTTTTTTTTGCTTATATTTGGATAAAGGATAAAATGAAGAATATAATTTCTTGGCATCTTTAATTTATAGTATAACCAAGTGAAAAATAACTTTCATCTTCAATACTATTTTATCCTCTGGTAGTATATCAAATGAAAGGTCTTTGTAAAATCTAAATATACCATTGTATACGCATATCCTTATCCATTGCATTTGTCACCTTGATGAAAAAAGTAAGCTTATTTCTAGAATATGATTTCCAACACCTTAACAATAGTTCTAGACACACACACACACACACACACACACACACACACACACACACACACACACACACACACACACACACACACACACACACACACACAGTTGGCCTACAATTTGAAGCCTTAGTCTTATCATCGTGATTCAATGGGGTAGTATGTGATCTCGAGGGGAACATATTGCTGAGAGATGTGTATTAATCAAACTCAGGAAATGCCATTTATTCCTACCAAGTCTGATGCATGCATGTCCATATCATGGCTTTTGAACAACACTTTTATTGCTAAGTTATGCAAGGGAGAAGGGAGACAACCCTAACCGAAAACATAATTCCTCCAGGATTTCTGGAGGTTGGGCATGAGGCTGATGATCCCACCCTAGGAAAAATTACATTGTCTCGAAATATGAGGAAACAATAGCTGCTAGGCAGACTAATGATGACAAAATGGCAATGTTTTAATGATTTCATAATGGTCTGGGGCTCTACAAATGCTCCTGAAGTAGTTGGATAAATACAACTTGCATATTACTGCTATACAAGAAATTAGGAAAGGATCATAGAAAAGAAGAATCATGTTATATTTTCTAGCTTCCAAAAGAAAGATCACAAGTTTGGAACAGACTTCATTGTAAACAAGAGGATAAAACATCTTATCATGGACTTCAAAGCAAAATCACCTAGAATGTGTAGATTACGAATCAAAGGATGTTTTTTTTTAACTACAGTTTTATCTGTGCACATGCGTGCACATGCTCCAACTGAAGAAAATAATGATGTCGAAAATGATCTCTCTTTTTCTGTAGAGATTGTATTTCTTTACAATTTTTATTCATAGGATTTCTTTTGCTTCTGTGATCTTGTGTTTAATCATTTTCTGAACTTCTTTATATCTTGTTGGACTATGATTTTTATGATCTGTGTTGATCCATGAGAGAAAGAATTTTTCCAGTTGTCCAATCTTTCTTTTTACTGCTCTATCAGGACATTGTAACAAGAAACACTTGTAATGATCCTTCTCAAATTTGAAATTGGTTCCTATAAATTTCAAACCATATGTAGTTTTACGTAGTCGGGATTAGAATTTTGTAAAAATGATACCAGTGTTGAGATTAAGAAATGCATTCTTTCTGTTAAGAGATATCTCTATAGACTTAGGAAACACTTAAAGTCACATTTGATCTCAATGAGAAAAAAAAAAAAATACTATATACAAAGTGCTTGTAATATCAGTATTAACTTATTTCTCTGAAAACTGGGCATTATCAATGGCAGATGAAAGTTTGTTAGGTCTATTTGAAAAAAGGGTTCTCAGACATATTTTTGGAGCAGTACAAGAGAATTGGATGTGGAAGAAAAAACGATACAATTATTAATTGTACAGATTCATTTAATGAGCCAGACATTATTAAGTACATTAAAATCAGCATATTAAGTTGAGCATGGCATATTATATGCATGGATAATAATAGACTTGTTAAGAAGATATCCAATGCTAGGCTTAATGGAAAATTGGAACATCTAAATTGAGATGCAAAGATGGAATGATCCAGGATATTAAGGCTCTGGGAGTTAAAAAGTGGAAGAACTTAGCAATGAATAAGGAAGGCTGGCCGAAGAGCCTGTACGAGGCCAAGGATCACATAGGGCTGTCAAGCCAGTGATGATGATGATGGTTAGTTATCATCTCTTTTGTGAAATGGAACGAATTTGCCTGTTTCTTCCCCCTTTGAGACTTGCACTTATTTGCCATTGTGCCAAGAGTATCATTAACTCACTAGAACATTCTCTCAAAAACACACACGGTGATATATCATCAAGTCCTGCCATTTATTAACATCAGTCTTATTTAATTTCTCGTATACCTCCTGTTTTCTCGCAGGAGTCAGTTCCTTTTCATTCATTCTAGCTACACTCAATCATACTTATAAGAATCAAATACTCATAATTACTAAAATTCTAGAAATTACTATAATTGTAACCACTGTGGAGGATATAGCTGAATTACATATTTTATACCTAATCTATATCCTCCACAGTGGTCACAATTCTGCCATTTTCCAACTATTCCTTCCATAATCATTCTCTCTTCTTCTGACTACATGTCAAAAGAATTCTTTGAAAATTTTCTTGACCCTATTGGCTATAATAAATTTAGTTTAATCCTTTATCCAAGTGTGAGCAAACAAAGTTTGCACCTGAAAATATCTTCAGGACTCAGGTAAGGTAGTGCAATACCAGGCAACTCCAAGCAAAGGTGAACCAAGCTCTCATCACTCCTTGTCTCTGTATCTCCCATAATGCAAAGGATAAAGGATTAAACTAAATTAATTATAGTTTAACTAAGTGAAAAATAAACTTCCAACATCTTTCTCTAAATCCAGAGTAATTCAATAATAAGGTGGTACACCTGTTGGCAACTCCTATAGGTAAATATGACCTCTCCTATTGCTTCTGCCTTAGTATCTTCACATTTGGGTCTGCCTCCCACTGACGAGACCTCAATAAAGGTTGAAACCGGTCTGGGTAGTGGCCCTTCCCTTAATGCATAGCAGTATATGTCCACAAGGAGATGTGCTTTGCAATGGAGTTGCCTGGTGTTGCACTGCCTTACCCCAGTCCTGAAGATATTTGCAGGCACAAACTTTGTTTGCTTACACTTGGATAAAGGATTAAACTAAATTTATTATAGTCTAACCAAGTGAAAAATAAACTTCCAACCCTATTGGCTAGTTGCTGCCCATATTTTACTTCTGCTGTCCTGCTCTCTGTGCTTCCCATGCAGCTGATTATTTCTACTCATGCTGCCTGCATAATGCCTTCTTCCATATTGTTTGCTTAATCACCTCATTCATTTATCCATTTCACACTTACTCTATTTAACTTAATGATGATTGGAATATACTCAGATATTCTCCTCCTTCTTCCTAGCATTTTTATCCCATAGGTGTAGGGTCCGCTATTACATATTGCTACTTTTAAGCAACCCCAACCGGGCATCAGGGGAAATGTATTTTATGGCTGTAGATGTGTTCACAGGGCTGATTTGCTTGTTCTGGGGGAGGGGAAGGGACAAAAAACCTGAGTTTCTGATTAAAAAAAGCCTACCTCCATATGAGACCAGCTAACTCACCTTTAGTCAATAAAGGTTCCTCATGTCTTGGACGGGAATCTAACCCAGGTCTTTCTGACCAAAGGGCTTCGTCTATACCAAATGAGGTACGGAGACTCAATACACTCAGATATTGCTGATGTCAAATAGCTCTTGACATGCTCCCAAGTATCATTAATCTCCTTTCCATTCAATTCCTGATTCCATGCTACAGCATGGAATGAGGAATTGGATGGAAAGAAGATTACAGAAGTCCTCACATGGTTGGCTTCAACCCACATGATCACCACATGATCAGTTTTGCCAAATGGAAAGCGATTCAACCCTCCATCTTGCTCTTCATATGGCTTCCATTATGTGCTGGCTAAGGTGGTTGTCCCACAGAAATTCATTTTCTTTGTCTCCACATGCCATTGCGCTTCATTCCATTCTATATTATCATAATTAAAATCACCATATTATTTTTATTTTCATTGCTAGTAGGCCAGTTTGCTTATATATATCCTTGTTATCTTCCTCATTTCCAGGCCTATAGCAATATTTAAATAAAATTTAAATCGTGTCCTCCTACATCTCGCAGCATACTGCCTCAAAACTACTTTTGCAGTTTCTCCTTTTCCACTTCATCCTGCATGATCATAACTCCTCTGCTATCATTAACACCACTCTCCTTCCTCTTTACCATAACTGTCATTATGAAAAGCACACTCTTCTATCTCTATTCCTTTCAAGAAATCCTCATCCAACGATGTCTCACTTATTCCAACAATTTTGATTGAACAAACTGAATCAATGTAAAAATTTCATTCCTCTTATTTCTGATATTTCTAATATTTGTAATGGAAGCAATATTGTATTTATTCCTGGATCTATAATCATCCCAACTCATTTTGTCTTTCAGATGTGAATGCTTCCATGACCATTCCTTGACTAATGGAAGCAATATAGTATTTATTCCTGGATCTATAATCATCCCAACTCGTTTTGTCTTTCAGATGTGAATGCTTCCATGACCATTCCTTGACTATTTCTATTTATTATCACTGCTCCTATAATTTCCAGTAGACATTCTCCTTGCATCCTAGGCTGTTGTATTTTTTTGTTGTCTACCCATTTAAATGTATACATTATTGCTTCCGACATTAACCCCTCTCATACTGTGTATTTCTCTCTATTTTGCATTCTTGTTCTCTCATTCTCCTCTCACACACATAGCTTACCTCTCAATGTGCAAGTATTCATTCTCTCTTTTTATCCTGCTATCCTATTTTGCTACATCCCTTACTTCAGATCCTTGTTCATCTATGTCAGACCCCTCCCCTACCTTTCCCACAACATCCTCTCCAGTTGACTTACAACAGATCCATTTAAATTTAATTCATCTTAACTATATATTGTCATATACCTGGACAAGTGCCACCACACTGTTATCTTTTCTTCTCCTTGTTAATAATCCCTTGATATCCATTTTCACATTATCCTTCTGCCCAAACAAATTATTTGTTCCTACTCTGTTGTTTCATATTGCTTTATTGTATAGCTTAGGAGAAAATGGAGTAAAATTTAATTATCAGGTTTCAGTAGTTTAATTTTTCTTTACCATGCTTTGCCAGTTTACTTGCAAGTCAAATAGCTATTCATACTTTACTCTAGAAGGAATTTATTGTAGAGTGAAAGTATGGGAAGTCTTCCATTATGCCTTTATAGTGATCATTATGTATTCCATTCATATGGATTACATTACAGTCTATCTGAATGAATGGTGAATAAGTAATTTTTTTTTTTTTTTTGCATTCATTTATGATATATTGCAATCAGTGTACTTAACTTGCATTTCCTTTCCTTTTTTTTTATTATTTTTTTAAAAAAAAAGTTTTTATAATATTTTATTTAGGATGAAATTCCAGAAGGACTCCTTTACAATTCAGCAAAGAAGGTAAGTTTATTAAACACTTTAATGATAGAAGGAATAATAATGGTGTATGTTCAATTAAAGCATATTATTATTATAATCCATGTCTCTGTGTCTCCAATCCATGCAGTATTACAACTTTTTAAAAAACTAAATTTAACTCTTTCACAACACTGACCATGTATAAAGACTTTTTTTTGTTTTGGTTTGTTCCATTCTCATTTAATCTAATAACCTTTTTACAAGGATATTTCTTAACTGGCTTAAAGTTTTCTGGATTTTAAACTGGAATCTTCAGAGCACAATATACATGTGACAATGAATACAGGAAGCAGTTAAATTATAACAGACAAATGAATCTAAAGTGCTAATTTGGCACACTCTTTAATGTTGTATAGAAAACATTTAGATTGAAGTTGATCTTAAGATGACTCCTAAATTTTTGGTAGATTGATGCAGCCATACATGTTGAGGTCAGGAAGTGCTTCATAGCAATTGCCAACTCTAAAAATAGTCTGTCTCCAAGTTGTAGCAACTTCTGTATGTGATGGGGAGAGGGGGGGGGTCTGGAAAGTTCTGACACCTAGAACAAAAATGGTATTAAAGCAACTGATAAAACCACAAGAAAGAACATATGACAATATAAGAATATAAGTTATCTTCATAACTCTGTTACTAGCATGTTCTTTCTTCTGGTTATATCAGTTGTTTTAATATCATTTTTGTTCTAAGTATTATCAGAACTTTCCAGACTCACCCTCCACCTCACAGCACATTCATTTTCTTCCATGTAATTATGTGTGAATGGATGTCCAAAGCATAGTCTGCCTGTCCTGACTTTCCATAATGATGGTAGCTAATGTATTTCTAGTGTTTTCTAAGGTGGTTGTTAACAAATCTTTCTCTCTCTCTGTATAATAGGTCATGTCATGATCATGGCACTTCATACACTCCAGAGTGTGATGGAGGTTGGAGTTCTTACTTTGGTAAGAAGATCAGGGTTGCTAATTTGAAGTGTGGTTTGAACTGTGGTGTGAAGGTTATATTTCTTTAGTAATTTAGTCATTTTTTTTTTATTTATTTAGTTAGTTAGTTTTATATTTAGCTAGTTATTTAGTTATCCTTTCTTTTAGTGTTACACGGTGATCAGCATTCATTTTAGAAATTATGGACTTTACAACCGTGTTATAAATAACTCTTTTAATATCCCCACATTTCAATCTTCATATTAAGATCATCTGGAGCGTATACAAATATACAGGACAAGCTAAGTTACATTACATACAGTAAGCTAGAGAAACAATGAATTGATCACAAGTTATTCTACTGGCATGACCTCTAGTGAAAAAAAAAAAACTTATAAACTACATCAAGCTAAATTCGACATGAGTAAACATTCTTTCTTACAGATAGTTTTCTTTCAGTAACAATGATGTCCTATTTTTAGCATTACAATTGTTATTTTTGATTTAGGATCCTGGATTTTCTACAGTCCTGTTTATAGTTGCTCTTAGAGAGGAAGGTTCCATGGGTAGAATATATGCCTTCCATATGTTTGGGATTTTTAGACCATCATTATCGTTCAGATTAGGGTGGTTGGTAATAATCTCACAGGCTTCCTTAAATTTGCATTCATACCATGTTTTGGTGTGATGTAGACAACTAGTGCTTTTCCAGTCAATTCTATGTAAGGTGTTCAGGGCATGATCAGAAAGGCCAGCTTCACCATAATTATTATATTTAATGTGTCGTTTATGTTCTTTTTGTCTGATAGGAATTGTGCGTCCTATATATAGTATGTTACAGGTGCACTGAATACGGTATACTCCAGGGTGGGCTAGCGGAGGAAGTGGGTCTTTGGATGAGTTGAGTAAGCTTTTTAATTTTGCACATCTCTGATGATCTGTTCACTGGAGCAGATCATCAGAGCCCTATTTTTTAGAGTGTTAATGACACCTAGTTTTTGTGTTGGGTGGTGGTCGGAGTTTATGTGTATATATGGGCCAGTATGTGTTGGTTTCCGGTAAACAGTGAAGGAAAGATTACCAGAAGGAAGATGTGTGACAAGTGTATCTAGAAACGGACGTGTGTTCTGTTTTTCAATCTCAATTGTGAACTGTATGCATTTGTGTTGTTTGTTTAGGTGGCTGAGGAATGTGTCTAATGTCTGGCAGCCATGGGACCGGTTGCAAAAACATCGTCAATGTATCTAAGCCAGACATTGGGTTTTAAAGGAGAGGAACCTAAAGCAAGATATGAAATATGTGCCTTCTTTTTGTAGGTAGATAGCATTTTGCCATGCAAAATAAGAAGAAAGCAATACATGTGCAAAGAGTGCCGTGATATCTGGAGGGAATTTGTTCTGTAAAAGAGAGTTATTTAGTTATCTTTTCAGATGTACTCCAGATATATAGGATAGGATAGTGGTGCTTTTCTCTTGTGTGCTAGCTGAGGGGAAGATAGTCATCTTGTGATCAATTATAAAAACATCTTCTATGTAACATTAGATGGTGACAAATTAGGACTTAGGTCTTTTGTCTGTTATAGTTTGAATTGTTTGTTGTGCTCATTGCCACTTGTGTATTGTAATCCATAGTTGGCTCTCAAGATGTTGGTTTGAAATCCAGTGAAATATATAAGCTAGTTAATAAAATACCTTTATATAATTTATTGCTTTTTTGTGTTGCAATACTGTGAAAAAAAGATGAAAAATATCCAACACCTAAACAAGGAAAATAACACAATACCACAGTGATAAACTTGAATGAAAAGCATTAAATACCTCCAACCTAAAAAGTATGGTCTATCCAGCATGGTATTATTAATAAATACAGTATTCTGGGATGAAGCGCTCATCTTCTCCATAGAAGCAATTTTAAATATGAATATAAAGGCTTCACAACTTTCAGAGAAAGTTGTGAAGCCCTTATATTCATATTTAAACCAACCTAACCTGAATTGGCAATGATTTTCTCTCTCTCTCTCTCTTTCCAACATCTCATGCCATTCCAAAAGTTTAGGAGGCTGGCTTCTTATGCAAATATCAGAAATGGTTTCTTTCTTTTTTTTAATATTATTTTTCAAGCATGCAACAACTATTTTTAATTGATAAACTGATTGTTGTATGCACCTTGTATTCCTGTTCTTTGAACTGTGTGTTGTTTGCCCAAACCAGTTCATTGTCATGGATATTGCATTATTTTCATTGTTTTATAGTTGTGCCAGAAGTACCTTTTAAAGATTAGATCCAACACCTAAGTCTATCCACAAGTTTGCTGATTATACAGTGCCAGTTTGGTGAGTAGAAACTAAAATTGGAAGATGATTTAGCTTTCCTAAAACGATTCTGGGATATCAATATGATTCCTACTTTTCTCAAGTAAAAGTTCCATTCATCTGAATCACATTGTACTTACTGACAAGCAAGTTTAATGCTATTATGTGAACAACACTATTAACTCTCTACATGAAGAACTAATAGTATAGAGAGTTAATAGTGTTGATAAGCATTTTAAATCCTGAATCGTGGTGGGCCCTATATCTCATGTATGATATTTCAGTGAAAAAAAAAAAAAAAAAAATTAGAGATGTAAAAAAGCAGGTGCTTGCAAAAATTTGAATTCGTCTAACAGTACTATGCTCTGACCATGACTTTATCAAGGTCATAACTTGGCTGTTATGACCAAAACTAGTACCAAATCCAGAAATTATAATGAATATAGAATATGACACAAACAACCTGTCTCCTACAATAGCCAGTAATGTTTGCTTAGATATAACAAAGCATCCTAACCAAATCCAAACCACCAAGAAGCAGTATATCACAGAATGAAATACTTTCCTTGAAAAAGCTATATAAATACAGAAATAAAAAAAATAAAAAAAAAACTATGATAAAAAAAGGTTAGGAGTAATGCAGTTGCCATTTTAAATAGAGAGGAATACTACAAAAATATGCAGGATCTAGTTCTAGATGACAGTTTCTACTTGCTAGATAACAGATTGAGATCCCCATTATGTCTCAAAAGAGAAAAGTTCATAAATTATTGAAAAAAAAAAAGTTACTTCACAGCCCAAAGAAATCATTAACAAATTAAAATCCATTCATGTTTACAATTTCAAATACAATGGTTACTTTTGATATCACATCACATAAGGAAAACAATTTTTACATGGAGCTTGTTGAGAACAGAGCACTAAGTTGCTTTCAAACCCTTTTGTTTCCTACCCCGTGTAAATGATATATTTACCATTTTTGTCCCATGGGTAAGACACTTCAGATGTCTTAGAAAGGAATAAGTTATATATTGTAGTTCTTTCTGTAAAAGATCGTCTGAAGAACAAAAGGAGTGGGCCCGATGAACCAGTGTTTTAATAGTTCCTGCCTTTTGACTGGGATGGTGATGAGATTCCGCATGGATGTAATGGCCTGTATGAGTCTTCTTTCTATAAACTGAGAAATGTAGGTTACCATCTGGTTGGCGAAGAATTAGAAGATCTAAAAAGGCTAACTGCTTATTTGATTCTACTTCTAGGGTAAACTTGATCCTAGGATGAAATGCATTTAACTTAGTGAGAAATTGTTGAAGTTCATCCAAAGAGCCATTCCATACAGCAAAAATGTCATCGACATATCTGAACCAATGAGTAGGTCTGGGAGAAATGTTGTCAAAGATACGTTGTTCAAAATGTTCCATAAAAAAATTGGAGATAGCAGGAGAAAGAGGATTACCCATTGCTGTTCCTTCAATTTGTTGATACAACTTATTTTTAAAGGAAAAATAACCAGAATTTATTACAAAATCAAATACGTTTACAAAGTCTGAAGGAAATTCCTGTTGTAGTAATTCAATGCTTTCCGAAAGAGGCACATTTGTAAATAAAGAAACAACATCTAAACTGATCATGATATCAGAAACTTCCAAATGAAGATCTGAAATTTTATTTTTGAAATCCAAAGTATTTTTTATATAAGTATCAGTCCTTCTAGTTGAGGAGGAGAGTAAATTTGATAAAAATTTTGAGATTTTGTAAGTGGGGCAACCTATACAATCTATGACTGGTCTTAACGGAATGCCTGGTTTATGAACTTTTGGAAGACCATACAATCTAGGTGGACGACCGAAGAAGGTTTTAAGTTTTTTCTTTTGATCTTCATTCCATGTAGATACATTATCTATAAGAGAATTAAGTCTCTTCAATTGACTCTAGGTAGGATCTGATGTAAGAGGCCTATAAGTTGAATAGTCGCGAAGTAAAAGAGACATTTTTCTCTCGTATTCCTTCCTATCTTGAATCACTACAGCCTTCCCCTTATCAGCTTTCGTAATAATTAAATTATTGTTATTCTTCAGTGATTTCAATGCTTTAAATTCAGCATAACAAAGATTAGGACGAGGAGGCTTGGCATGAAAAAGAATTTGTGCACATTCAAAACGTAATCTGTTGGCTGTTTTTTGGGATAAGGATCGAATACCCCTGTCTATGCTATGAAAAAAATCCATAAGTGGCACCTTATTCGGTGTAACAACGAAATCATGTCCTTTTGATAAAACAAAACGTTCACAGTCTGTTAGTGGACGTCCGGAAACATTTATAACTACTTTATCTATATTGATAGTATTATTACTGGATCTAGATATGCTGACCAGTGATTCAAATTTGCATGTTAGCTTGTCACGAGAATCATTAAAGACCTTTAAGTAAGAACTCGAAGATATGCGCATTACAGTATTAAAAGTTTCAACCATTAAAACAGATTCCAGAGAATTTTTTATATCTGTAATTTCTCTATTTAAGAGGACAAGAGATTTTTTAGCTTCATGTAGCTGATTATTTAAAAGATATAAAGAATGCTCTGGAATCTGTTTTAACGGTTGAAACTTTTAATACTGTAATGCGCATAGAACCAAAAATAGAATACTATTTTTGGTTCTATGATATCAGTTATTACTGAATGGAAAAATGTCAGCGATGCATGGCAGTCTTTGAAAAAGGATCTAAATGTATCCCTAGTGTTCAAAGAATGAATAGGTTGGGAGTGAAATGGATGTGCAACCTTATTAAGCAAGAGATCCACTGGAATAAGATGATGTGGAAAGAATATTGTGCAAATAAGAGTGAGAGGAGTTATGAAATATATAAAGTACAGGCGATAAAAGTAATGAGTATTGTGCAGAAAGCTAAATCGCAGTATGAAAAGAAATTGGCTATGCAGGCTAAAGGCAATCTAAAAGAATTTTATAGTTATATAGCCACAAGCAAAAGAAAGAATAAATGTGGAAGAAAAATTTTACTGAATGCAGATGGTGCCCTTGCATCAGAAGCTAATGGGATTGTTCAATTAATGAATGCTCACTTTGCTAAGATATATGAACCAAGTGTATGTAACTTGGTGCACAATGCTACTACTACATTGAATGAACAGCTAGAAGTGCATGAGAATGAGGTTGATGAGTTGTTGCATACCCTGAATAAGAATTCAAAATAGAGACAGATGGAATATCAGCATGTATATGAAAGGCAGTCCAAATTGGCTAGGCCTTTAACATGTTTGTATAACTTGAGTCTCAGCTCAGGAAAGATACCACAGGAATGGAAGCAATATATGATACTTCTGTTTTACAAGAGTGGTGCAAAACTCAATGTGTCTAACTACTGACCTCTCAGTATCTCCTGTGTAGTGGTGAAGATTTTAATGAAGTTAGTAAGAACTCACATGCAAAGGGTAGATAGACAAGTTGTAATCTGCAATGAAGAACATGGGTTTACTAAAGGAAGGTTATGTTTTAGCAGTTCGTTGATATTTTATAATAGTGTTACCACAAGTTGGATAAAGGAAATGGATACACGATGATAATGTTGGGTTTTGCTAAAATTTGATAGAATACCACATAAAAGGCTGTTGCGTAAACTGGAGAATATGGGTTTGGAACATAAACTCTTGACCTGGATAAGTGGATGGTTGACAGACATATATCAAAAAGTGGTATATGGTGGGTGTGAATCTTCCAGATTTAAGGTGAACAGTTGTGTACCCCCAGAATTGAGTCCTTGGGCCATTGTTGTTCAGTCTATACATTGATGACATTAGGAAGGGTCTAACAGGAGATGTGTAATTGTTTGCTGATAACGAGAAGATATTCAGGGCAGGGTTAGAGATGCTTCTGATATCCAGCATTTACAGAATGATTTGAATAGGCTGGAAATTTGATGATAATTGTGATGTTAAATCAAACCTTGACATGTAAGGTCATGTTTTAGCAATTTGTTGATATTTTATAACAGTGTTACCACCAAGTTGGATAAAGGAAATGGATACACCATGATAATGTTGAATTTTGCTAAGGCGTTTGATAGGATACCACATGAAGGGCTGTTGCATAAACTGGAGAATATGGGTTTGGAACATTAACTCTTGACTTGGATAAGTGGATGGTTGACAGATGGATATCAAAAAAGGATAAGGAAGTAATTTTGCCTCTTTACAAGACCTTGATAAAATCACAGATAGACTACTATGCACAGATTTGGACTACTGGGTCCCAAGGGTATAAAGAAGCTGTGGAAAAGGTGCAAAGAAAAGTTACAAATATTATATCAGGACTATGGAATTTAGATTATGAGTGTAGATTGTAAGTATGTGGACTACAGATTAAGAGGAGAAAGAGAGGTGATATGATAGAGGTCTGTAAACTTTTGAATGGGTGTTATAGGATTGTTTGGCAAAATTTTTTGTTATAGAGAAGATGGGGAGAGAACACAGGAGCATCCATGGAAGTTAAGTTTGTTTACATTCAGGAAAGGAGTAAGAGCTAGATTTTTCTCTCACAGAGTCTCGAATGAGTGGAATAGTTTTTCTTTTGAGGTAGTGAGTTCATCTAGTGTGAATGAGTTTAAGAGAAGAT
The DNA here is from genome assembly GCF_054136105.1 of Typopeltis vanoorti. Classification (NCBI taxonomy): domain Eukaryota; kingdom Metazoa; phylum Arthropoda; class Arachnida; order Uropygi; family Thelyphonidae; genus Typopeltis; species Typopeltis vanoorti. Next base: position 49,195,267 of record NC_143559.1, read on the forward strand.
ATAACAGCTAGTAGCGGCCTGGTTGGCCGAGAGGTTAGCATATCCGCTCTCCAGCCAATAGGCTGCGGGTTTGAATCCCGCATAGGCATGGATGTTTGTGAGTGTCTTCCAACTTCATACATTCACTCATCCAAGTATAGATAACTCTCCCAATATGGACTGGGTCACCATGGGAGTAGTAGACCCAAAACCTCCCTCAATGGAAGAGGCCTTCACCCTGCAGTGAGTAGAAAAAATAGGCTGTTCATCATCATCATGACAGCTGGTTTGGATGATATATAGCTTCCCCTGATGAGTCCTTGATTCCCTGGAGGTCTTAAATAATAATAATAATAACTATCTTGTCTACATATCATGTCAGAAGAAATGTGTTAGATTTTGTGATTGTCTCATCAATGGTCAGTGTAAAATTATTAACACTTCCACCAGCTAGTAAGAATGATAACGAATGACTAATTGATTTGATTGATTTGTGGGATCAATGTAAAAAAATTTTTTCACTTGTTTACAAAATGTTATTATTATCCTAAGACCCCTATGGTCAAAGACTCATTGCAGGAAGTTCTTTTCCATACACACAACTCATCATACTGTGCTTTAAATACAGTCAAATTCTCTGCAGACACCACATGCTCGGGCAATGCATTCCAATTATTCACAGCTATCCATGGAAAAAACCTTCTTCTCAATCTACCTTGCTTAAATCTTCCTTATACAGCTTTCAGGGATAACCTCTTGTTCTTATACCCAACAAGAAATTTTATTCTTATTTCAATTCTTTACCCAAGCATAAAGAATTGTGTGCTTGAAGTATCTTCTCACACAAACTTAGAGATGCTGACTTCACAAGAATTGCCTCCCTTATACAGAGTACATTTTCTGTCATACATGCATGTTACTCTACATTATGAGAAGAGTTACTACCCAGACCCGTTTTGAATAAATGTCGAAGCCAGTCTGGGTGGTGGTCTTTTCCATAACGAATAGCAATTTGAGGCGTGTTCGAAAAAAAGACTGAACTTTTTAAATAGCATGCCAACCGGAACACAGAGTGTGCTGCGGCTACTGAGCATACCTAGAAGCAGGTTTTGACAGCAAACACTCATTTGCCCCTTTCTGCTATAAGCATTAGTCGTTGAGTTACATTCGCTGAAGTGAGCACATGCACAAGCTGTTCATTAGATTGGCGACAAAGTGACAATAAAAGAGCTTGAAGAACAATATGTGTGTGTGTGTGAAATTTTGCTGCAAACTTGGTAAAGATTTTACAGAAACATTTCAATTGCTTAGCCAAGCATATGGGGAGGAGCTGAATGCAGTACTATGAGTGGTTTAAGTGTCAATAAATGAGTCAGTCAAACATCATGTTATGAATTTGTACCATGTGGTCAGATGGTAAATAAAGAGTCGTACCAGAAAGTTTTTGCACGTTTGAGGGATGCTGTATGTAAGAAGAGGCCTGAATTGTGGGAAAACCAGACTTGGATGTTACGCTGGCTCACCATGTCACTCCTCATCCGCAGTTATATGGCAAAACATCAGACATTTGTTGTATCCCATCCATCCTATTCTCTGAACTTAGCCCCAGCAGACTTTTTCCTGTTTTCCAAACTTAAAACCACTTTGAAAGGACATCGTTTCCAAACCATAGAGGAGATTTAAGAAAATGCAATAAGAGAACTGAATGCCATCACAGAAAGTGCATTCCAGGAAGCATCCCAACAATGGAAGAAACATTGGGAACAGGGTATCACCAGTAGAGGGAACTACATTGAAGGGGACAGTACTTAAAATGTTGTGAAAATGCGCAATAAAGTCTTTATAACAAAAGTTTGGCATTTTTTTTGAACATGCCTTGTTTACACATCCAAACTTGTGTTCATTGTATTTTGGAATATTAAGGCATTGATGTGAAGTCAACAGTCTTTTTTCTTGTTCATTTCTTTGTGATAGTATTACAACAAGGTAATTATTATTATTATTACTATTATGTGACACCTTCAAGGAGTTCAAAGACTCATCGAGGGATGGCATCTACTCTACAACTCTTCATCTCCACCACTCAATCTATCAAACTACAATAAACCACAACTACCATTATCATCTTACCAATGCTATCTATTGCCTACCACCACTAGTATTTTCACAGACGCTCGCAAACATCCATGCCCACAGCAGGATTCAAACCCACAACCTTTTGGCTGGAGAGCAGATATGCTAACTACTTGGCCAACCATGCCAGCAATAATAAATCATACAAATGTATTTACTAGCTTATATTGGAATATGACCTATTATGGACAAACAAGAAGAGCTGTTAACATCTGCCTCATAGGCATAAGAAATACATTGCTACAATTAATAAGGATAGCGAGGACTGGCAGACCATGCTTTAGACAGCTGTTCACACAGGATAAGATGGAAGAAATTATTTTTAGTCAGCAGTGGCTATGAAGCACTCCCCTAACCTTAACAAGTATAGCTATATTGATCTGCCAAAAATTTGGGAGACAGTCATACTTAATAATTGTAAAAATCTCTTCCCTGCAAGGGTGTCAAATTTGGATATTAAGTCTTTGGTCCATTATGCTTTAACCATTTCCCGTACTCTTTGTCATGTGTGTATTATGGTTGAAGAAAGCCAGAATGCGAGTGAAAATAGTGGCTCGATAGGGAATTGCGGTGTACAAGATGGCAATGTGAGCGGTGATCTAAGAAAGAGTGAGAGCAATTATACAGAAAGAGAAAATGGTTTGAAGGATAAAAAAAATGAGGAATTATTTGTAGGAAGTGAGATCGCTAGGCTGCGCGCAGTGATACAAAATGCGCAGAGGCAATTAGAGCACCTGCAAAACTCTTTCCAGAGTGATTCGGCTAACGTAAATAAACAGCGTGGGCGAGTTTCCGAAATGAAGGAGAGAGTGTTGTATGGTGACTCGTTATTAAGAGGAGTAATAGATGGGAGTGTAACTAAATCGTACTTACCGGGTGCGAAATTTAAGGATGTAAGTGAGAGTATTAGAGTGCAAAAACAGAGGGTGAAAGAAATAACAATTGTGGCTGGTACGAATGAATTGAAAGGTGATAAATTTTTTATGAGAGAGGACTTGAAAGTATTGTTAAAGGAGCGAAAGAAAAGAGTGACAGAGTTAGAATGGTGAGTCTGTTACTGCGGTATGACAGAGAGGAGTTTAGAAGGAGGGCCATAATCGCAAATGACATTATGCGCAGGTTATGCGGACGGTGTGGTGTGGAATTTGTGGACGTGTGGAATGAGTGTTTGATGGGCGAAAGAACTTGTACAAGATGGATGGCCTGCATTTGAATGGACTTGGTGTGCGGAGACTGGAAAAATGTTGCTGAATGAATTGAAAATGGATGTGCAGAACCAGGGAAACTAGAACTACCAAGGAGGGGGGGGAAGTGGATATCCAGACATCAGTGAGACAGTTGAGTGTAAAAATGTATATAATGTACCTGAGCCAGCAATAAGGACAAAAAATGGGAATGGGATATTTAGAATAATGCATCAAGATAGGGGTGGGACAAAGGGAACGCTGCAATTCATGTATACTAATGCCAGGAGTATTAGGAACAAGAAGGAAGAATTTTTGGCCTTGATTGGCTCTTCCTAGCCACAGGTTATTGGCATTAATGAAACATGGCTGACGGAAGATGATATAGTTAGTGGGATAGAATGTGTAGGTTATAGTATATTTAGGAGGGACAGAGAGAATAAAATTGGGGGAGGGGTGTTATTGATGATAGCTGATGAACTGCAGCCAAGGAGAATTGAAGTATTGCAGGATAGTGAAAGGAGCTCATTTGAGGCTATTTGGTGTGAGATTGACACTGGCAGAATAAAATATACAGTTGGGTGCTGCTATAGACCAGGTGATGGAATAGATGGTGGGGATGGTATGCATAAACAAATTGATGAAATGAGTGGAAGGAGGGTAATTATTATGGGGGATTTCAACTATGGTAACATTGATTGGAAGGAGGAGAGGACACATGTGAGGAAGGAAATGGATTTTATTCAATTATTAAGGGATAACTATCTGAAACAGCATGCAATTGAAAATACTAGGGGTGTGAGAGTGCTTGACCTGGTAATAGTATCTGAGAATTTGACTGTAATGAATATGACCATGTTGCCACCCATTGGTGAGAGTGATCATAAGGTCTTGACCTGGGAGGTGGCTAAAGGTGTGAAATTTGTGATTAAGACAGGGTATATGTGGAATTACCATGCTGGCAAGTATGACAAGCTTAGGAGATTGCTTGGATCAGTGCCATGTCATGTAAAACTGCAAGGGCTGGACGTCGATAGAGCATGGGAAGTGATCAAAGAGGATTTACAGGAGGCTATGGCTGATTGTATACCTAAGGTCCGAATAGTGAAACAAGGAGGGGTTAAATGGATGAATAACACCATTAAGCTTGAGCTGCAAAAAAAAGAAACAACTATGGAGGGAATTTAAAGAAAGGGGTGACCTGCAGGCACACGAACGGTATAAAGTACAGGCCAGAAGGGTAACGAGTGTGGTAAAAACCTCAAAAGCCGATTATGAAAGGAAACTAGCTATGCAAGCAAAAGAGAATCCCAAACAGTTCTTTCAATATGCTGCAAGCAAGAAAAAAACTGTACATGGCAAAATGATTTTAAGGAATGACGATGGTAAAGAGTTCACTGAACCAGTCGATATAGTGGAGCTACTGAGCGCGCACTTTGCAAAAGTATATCATCCAGGTGGTGATGTTGAAAAAATGAAGGAACCATTAGTTTATATGGGAATTGTGATGAATGAAGTGGAGGTGAATAGTCTATTACAGAACCTTAATGTGAATACATCTGTGGGATTGGATGGTATACTGGCACGGGTCTTGCATGAAGCGGCTAATGAATTATCAGTGCCCTTGACCATGTTGTTTAATCTGAGTCTCAGGTCTGGCTTAGTCCCGAAGGCGTGGAAAGAGGGGAAAATAGTTTCACTGCATAAAGGAGGATCCAAGACTATGGTTGCAAATTACCGACCGATCAGCATATCAGGAGTTGTTGTCAAGGTCTTGGAGAAAGTAGTCAAGGGAAAAATACAGGAATGGATTGATGAAAATGAGATACTGTACAGAGGACAGCATGGCTTTGTGAAGGGTAGATCATGCCTCAGTAACTTGCTCAAGTTTTATAACAAGGTGACGGCTGAACTGGATAAGGGAAATGGGTTTACAGTAATACTGCTGGACCTGGCAAAGGCGTTTGACAGGATATCACATGGAATTCTAATCCGTAAACTACAACATATGGGAATGGATATAGGGTTGGTGAGATGGATAGCTGGGTGGTTGATGGAGAGATATCAAAGAGTAGTTTATTCAGGAGTAGAGTCCAAAAAACGGCCTGTGACTAGTGGTGTGCCACAGGGTTCTGTTCTTGGGCCACTGCTGTTTAATCTGTTCATTAACGATATAGGGAAGGGTCTAAGTGGGAAAGTTCATTTGTTCGCTGATGATGCAAAGTTGGGTAGGGCGATAGTGAATGCAGAAGATGTCAAAGTCTTGCAAGAAGACTTAGACAGATTGGAGTTCTGGACTAAGGAGAATGGATGTCGATTTAATGTGATAAAATGTAAGGTTATGCATTTCAGAGTGAAAAGATTAGCAGCAGTATACCACATTGGTGGAACTGTACTACAAGAGATTGATGAGGCCAGGCGAGCAGAGAAAAACAAGTTATTGTACCTCTGTACCGAGCCCTGATAAGACATCATCTCGACTACTGTGCCCAGATTTGGTCACCTCGGTTCCTTCTTGATGGGGAGGAGGTTGAGAGGATCCAGAGGCGAGTGACTAAGATGATAGCAGGTCTATGGAATGAACCATATGAGAACAGGTTGAAGATTTGTGGGTTGCAGAAACTAGTTGATAGGCGGAAAAGGGGAGATATGATTGAGACATTCAAATTGCTAAAAGGATTCTATAGGATTAATTCAGATGATATTTTTGAGATCAGGACTGGTGGTGGGAGAACTAGGGGACACCCATGGAAGCTGGGCAAGAGCGTGGTTAGCAGGGGTGTTAGAGCTGGGTTCTTTACTTTTAGAGTGGTAAATGAGTGGAATAAGGTGCTATGACAGTGAGCGAGTTCAAGGCAAGGTATGATAGATACTGTGAGAATGTTGAACAGCTGTGTGAACATGATGTTTAGGGCCTCCCTCGATGAGTCTAAGGACTCCTGGAGTAGCCCGTAGTAATAATAATAATAATTATATCAAGTAGTTGTACTTTGAAGATGCTGGTTTGAAGTCTAGTGAAATATAAGCCAGTTAATAATGAAGGATTTTGTATGAGGAAGTGTGTGTGTGTGTGTGTGTGTGTGTGTGTGTGTGTGTGTGTGTGTGTGTGTGTGTGTGTGTGTGTGTGTGTTCTAAGTACTCATTGCCAAGAGTGAAGAGAATGTGTCAGAAATGTGAGTAACATGGAAAGCAGGAGAATGATGTAACGAGGTAAGGCAAAGCATGCATTCTGTTGTAAAGAATGTAGAAGGAGTGAACGATATTGCATGAAATTTGAAATGAGAGTATGAAAGTGGCTGAAGGTAATATGGATGGGGTGAAATTGCACTATTTCAGCAAGGAATGAAATAGTGCACTTATGTGGCATCCTTCACAGGACAAAACATGAGCAAGAGTGACTGGAGAAATTACTGTTGTGTGATACATCAACAGGGAGAATGAAAGAAAAAATGAATGGAAAAAGTTTGAAAGTGCGAGAAAGTGGTAGTAAGGAAAATGTCCTCTTAATGATGCTGAACAGGTCTATTAGTATATTAGTATAAAAAAAAATTTGAAATTTTTTTTTATACTAATTTTAGACTTCAATATATAAGTCAATTCTGTGGATTACTTTGAAACAGGAATGAAGCATAATGTGGTCTGGTATTCAGAACACTATACGATTGTTTTCTTAATTTTTAAATTCTTTTTATCGGATGTAACACATGTGATGTAATAATATCACAGGTTCCTTGATAACATTATTACTGGTTTGGTTTCTTAACTGGTTTCTTAAAAAACAAATACATACTATGTCATAATTAGTATTCATTAAAAATGTGTTTAGTGTTCTGCTGTACTATTTCTCCATGTTATTAAGTTCTTAAATATGTAATTTATAGAATAGATATAAATACTTAATTTATAGAATATAAATATTGGAATAAATTATTTGCAGTATTTAGGTGAATATCAGAGCATTGAAAACTGTGATGAGAGCAAAGGAGAATTTGGAGTTGTTGATGACACAATTAGGTTGGTTTATAATTTGTTTTAATAATATTAAAAAAAATTACCAATGAAATTTTCTAAAGAAATAAAACTTGCATACTGTAGTATATCAGAATAGTCAAAAACATCAAGGGTTATTTTAAATTTGCCTCTGAGAATACCTTATGTGTGTTAATGTTATGTTTGTGTAAGTAGCAGAATTGGTAGTGGCCTGTTGATAGATTTCATTTCAGAACATTGCCTATCCATGCATGGAAGCTTATCCATAGAACAGGCAGAAAGCAGAGACTGTCTGTGAGAAATAGTAATCATCAGTTAACTAAACTGTCCTCTGTCAAGTATTTTCTGGAAGGTTTTTGGAACACTATCCCAAATGTGAGAGCAATATTCTAAGGTGAATAAATTTGAAATTTTTTTAGCTGGACAGGTGAAAGACAACATCTTCAGTAGAAAAGGGTAATAAGTATTTTAGAGGTTGAGGAAGGTAAATGTCAGTTGAAGAAGAGAGATCTATTCTTGTCTGGAAAGCAGGATATTATTGAAGATAATGATAGGTGAAGTTAGATCTTTTTTTGGTGAGAAAAAGAGAGTGGCAAAGAATAGCACTCCTCGTGATTTTGAAGGCTTACTTGATTTAGAGAGAAGCTCATGAGTAGAATACAAAGTAATGCATATTAGCAGTAATTGGATTAATCTTCTAGGGTTTCTTAATCTTTTGAGTATGTGGATACTGTCTTTGAGTTTCTTTGCTGACCATATGAGCATCTACTATTTTCATCTCATGCAAAAGAAGAAGGAAATAAATACCAGTGGTGCGCAGACAAATCAATTTTCATTAGATTTCATTGTACTTTATGTATTGACAACATAATTTAATAGTTGTCACTTAACAGATAACATATAATGAACATTTACTATAAAAAAATTCACTTTAGTAAAATCTATTTTGTAAAGATTTCTTTATGACTTATATCCTTATCAGACAATACTGGATTCTATTTGACACTGTTCTCTGTATTTACTGTTTAATTTTCAACACTGTAAAACTAATGAAACTTCACTATAATCCTAATAAGGATTATTCCTATGTTGTATCATGTTGGTTGGCAAACTTTTGCTTAACTTTAATAAGCTAACAATCCTAACATCCGGGGCTTCTTCTTTTACTAGAACAACAGACCAGAAGCAGAGACACAGTGATATGCATGAAGCACAACATAAAACATAATGAAATTGCAAATCCTGCAACTAAAAAAATGGATATCACAAGGATTGAGACCCCAAACTACCATTGTGGGTAAACTAAAAGTCTACTCCACTTATAACTTGCTGAGCAAACATCTACTGAAGTCAGATTTTGCCCTCTAATTTTGAACTCTGTATTACTAGTGAATGGCAACTTAAATGTCAAACATCCTGCCTAGAACAGCAAGCTACCAAGTGCAGTAGCAGATCACTCAGCAATTATGTCAGTACTAGAAATATTGTAATTGCTGGTCATCACCTAGAAACCATTCCACTATGGATCAATTGAATGTCCTAGACATTGCCATCTTCCAGAACATGAGACACTAGTATCAACTTCAAGTAATAAATGACTTAACTCATATCATAATCTGTCTTATTATAACTGGGCTTAGATTATGATGTCACTCCAGATAGTCCAGCCAGTATCGACTGGATGAAACCTCTCACATTTTTCCTTAATGCCATCAGTACAACTGCAGTCATAAACTCAATAGAAGAGGTTGATGCCACCATATAGTTAGCCATGGCAACATTTAGCACTACAGCAATTCAGCCTAATCCTCATCAGCTGCCAGAAGAAATCATGAACCTTATCCAAGAAAAGCCTGATAGTGATACAAAAAAAAAAAAAAAACATTAGTTCCCCCCCCCCCCCCCTTAAGATTATAGATCATCGAGTATTTAACAAAGTCGCCGATTTGATCCATTACTCTCTCAAAGACTAATGCAATCAACAGTAGCAAAGAAAACTTCAATTACTGTGGCCATATAATCAATATATATGGAAACCCTTCCTATAATCTGGAAGTGCATTAACATATATGCTACATACTGAACTAAACCACCCAGTAAACAGATATCTGACTAACCTCTCCTGCCAAATATATGGAATCATCAAAAAAAACTCACCTAAATAAAGCCTTTAACAAAGTCATAAAATGCCTTCTTCACAGAGAAATCTTGCACATATTTGACATCACTAACATTGATGCTAAGACTTCATTACTTCCCATCCTGCTGGAAAATAGTGGATATAATAGTAATCCCCCAAAACCCAAGAAAGCACTGCAGTTTTCCCCAAACTACTTTCTGATTAGCCTCCTCTCCTGCCTAGGAAATAGCCAAGATGATTCTACTAGCAACACTCCAAAGAAATAACAAAAACACCATCATACTTCTTTCACTATGCGTTATTCCCACTTCCTATACAGGGTCCGCGTGTTACTTAGATGCGACTTCTTGTTAGTATCACTCCCAACCCACCTGTCGCCTAGCCTAGGGGAGGATATATTTTTTATATATCCTCTGGGGGAGGATATATTTTTTTACAGCGAATGTTCACGGGGCTGGTTTGCCTGCTTGCGGGATGAAAAAGTCAGATAAACTGGCAGAAAAAACCCTACTGCCCGCACCCAAGACCAGCTAACTTGGCTATGGCTGAGGAAGTTCCTCAAATTCCTCACGTCTTCAACGGGAATCGAACCTGGGACACTCCTTCCCCAGTCATATGGTTGCGAAGCGCAAAGCCACTAGGCTAACCATGCGGACAAAAACACCATCATACCTGAAGAATAATTCAGATTCCCATTCAGCCATAAAATACAACACAATGTCCAGCCATCTTTCTGGACATTGTTAAAGCCATTGACAAAGTGTGAACATAGCAGCTGCTTCCTCTACAAACTCATCACAATCAACTTTTCACTCACCCTAATCTGGAGCACTGAAACCCATTTAAGTAACAGAAAGCTACCAGGGAACTACATCTTTGGAAGGATGGGAGGATCATGGAAAGTATCCTCCAAGGCTTTCTGCTATTTCCCTTCCCCACTCTTTACCATTTATATAGCAGATATCTCCTGCACATCACTGGCTACCATGGCTCTTTATGCAGATGACGCTATACTAGTATGTTTACTACATCTTTCAACTAAATGACTCCAAATTTTAGTTACTAAGCTCAAGACCTGATAGAAAAATTGCACATTGATATAAACTTGAATAAAAGTTCAGTAGTCCTTTTTCACAAGGAAATAAGCATCGCCCTAAGGCAGCATATGCATGTTTGATACTCCCAATTCCATGGAAACCAGAGACTGCTTCACTAAACCAAAACAACTAAAGCCATTGGCCAACTGGTACTCCATTCTTTACTGACATAGGGACCTGAGTCCAGGAAACAAACTACTACTTTACAAAACAGTAATTAGACTAGTGATTTGCACTGATTCATTAGGAACTCACAAATCCACTACAAGATTGGAATCCCCAGTATTATTACATGTCTAACGTAAATGTAATGTATCTAATGTAATGCAAATGATGAAAACAAATAATCACCGAAGGCTCTTAATCAAAAACTGCCAGCTCTATTCGGGAAGAATTGGTGCTCACAAAAACACTCTCCATAGTAAGTCAACACTAGACAAAGGTAAAGAAATAACCAAGGGCTAATTATCCATTTTTTTATTACAAGTAATCGATCATGTCATAAATGGACAATAGACCAGTATCTTCACAACTTCCATAAGTGGGCACTAGGCCACTTATGAAATCTCAGTAAAGGTTGAAATAGGTCCAATTAGTGATCATTCTCATAATGCATGGCAGTATACATCTCTGAAAGTGGGGGAGGGGTGCTGTGTAATACAGGATATTGAGGCAATTTGATGTGGAGTCAACAGCATCTATATACAAGTAACCTAAACACAAACATACTTCAAATGCAGACATTTGTTTACTCATGCTTGAGTAAAAGATAAAATCAAGAATATAATTTAGGGAAATAATAGTTAGCCTATGGTGCACCTACTTTTTTTGTCAAATTAATAACTAGCAGAATATATAATGTAGACAAGAAAGCTATGGTATTGTGGGAGAATTTAAAAGAAAAATTATTCAGTAACTGGAACATTTTTGAAAACAGCAGATACACTAGAGCTGAATAAATCATCATTGCCAATTGTGATATTCTGATTGTGGTATATAATTAATAAGAGGATTCTTTAAATATAATGATAGTCTTAGATGTTGGTGATTATTCGTAACACTGCTTTACAATATGAATGACACCAGAGGAACAAAATAAGTAAACGATTTATTGAGTTACTAATATTTTTCTCGATTTATAACCAGGCATCTTTAGAACACAGCAGCACAATGAACAGATTACAGATTGTTTGCTTGCAAGAAGACATGCTGCATTTGAAGTTGCTGTAGGTCTGAGAACCACTCTCCAAACCTTAACAAGTATGTTGTTTATTATTTTAACGGTATAATAGAACACAGAAACTAAGTAAATAATTAATTTATTCACTTGATGCTGATATTTCGCTGGTATTATAACCAGCATCTTCAGAGCACAAAAACACTGTTTGTCACAATACGCGAGACTAAAACAACATGGTGTACATTAACAAAATTGTAGCAGCAACACAAAGACTAGAGTCCTGATTTTGGTGCCCTCTATCTGAAAAAAAAAAAAAAAAAAAAAAAAAAACGCTATCATATATTGCTAGAGTCCTAGAAAAGTGCTAGTTTTTCCTTAATATGACTGTCTCCCAGATCTTCGGCAAGTTAATACAGCCATATTTGTTGAGATTTGGGGTGTGTTTTAGGGCTTCTGTCGCCTCTAAGAACAATCTCTCTGATTTATATGGGTTTCTGTGTAGTACTTTTGTGTTTTTCCAGTTGATCCTGTGTGCAGGGGTATCCAGAGCATGGTCTGCTAGGCCCGACTTCCCATAATGATATTTCCAGACGTATCGTTTATGTTCGCTGATGCGGATATTCACGGAGATTGAATATCCGCATCAGCGAACATAAACGATACGTCCGGAAATATCATTATGGGAAGTCGGGCCTAGCAGACCATGCTCTGGATACCCCTGCACACAGGATCAACTGGAAAAACACAAAAGTACTACACAGAAACCCATATAAATCAGAGAGATTGTTCTTAGAGGCGACAGAAGCCCTAAAACACACCCCAAATCTCAACAAATATGGCTGTATTAACTTGCCGAAGATCTGGGAGACAGTCATATTAAGGAAAAACTAGCACTTTTCTAGGACTCTAGCAATATATGATAGCGTTTTTTTTTTTTTTTTTTTTTTTCAGATAGAGGGCGCCAAAATCAGGACTCTAGTCTTTGTGTTGCTGCTACAATTTTGTTAATGTACACCATGTTGTTTTAGTCTCGCGTATTGTGACAAACAGTGTTTTTGTGCTCTGAAGATGCTGGTTATAATACCAGCGAAATATCAGCATCAAGTGAATAAATTAATTATTTACTTAGTTTCTGTGTTCTATTATACCGTTAAAATAATAAACAACATGTTCGACGAACACATAAGTCTGTCCACACGCTTAACAAGTATGACCACATTAATTTGCCAGAGATCTGGGGAAACAATCATTACAAGGCCCCATTTAGAAAGGTAGAGGTTACAGTTGTAAACTTTTCCTCTCCCTTGAGAGGAAAAGTGGAAACTGGTGTGAGAACATGTCAGCTTCCTAATTGGAGCAGAGACCTAATGATGACAGCTGGTATCAGTTGATACTGTTCTCTTAAAACTGTAAATTAAAGAAATATGGCATAAAAATATCTTTAATTAGAAATTTAATTGAAAGTTATTAAGCATATCATAAACATAAGTTTTAAACAACAGTGTAAAATGTAATGAAAAATTTAATTAAAAACTGCTTTGTGCTATCCTTATAGTCATCATTCATTTCCTTTGCATTACCACACAGTCAAAGATTTATCAGGAGACTCCTACTAACCATGTGTCTCACACAATGCATATCATGCCTCTGTTTAAAATTCATTAATGAAGCATTCACCTCCTCTCATAACCTATTCATCACTCTCCAAGCAATAACTATAGTTATAATATCCTTGTAAACCACATCCTTACACAATTTCCAGAGGTGACCCATTGTTCACTCCCTTTCTGCATTGCATTGAAAAAAAATCTTCAATGTCAATCCTATAAAACTCATTTAATAACTTATCATGTTGCCTCTTTTTCTATTATTGACAAGGCTTTTTCAGTCCTCTATTGAGCATTCCATAGACTGTCATAGTGTTGGTCATTCACCTCTGGATCCTCTCTCACTTTCTTATCTCCCAAGGAATCCAGGTAGCCAGATTTGTATGCAGTAGTCCATATGTGGCTCTATTAACAGGTTCATTCTGGGCTGTGTCTTGCATGGGTTGCAGATCAAGTAATAACTTACTTGACTATATATTGTGTCCCTTCTGTATTGGGTGACCACACTTTTACAGTTTTCAATATATATGTCAGCCAGTTTCATTTTTTTTTTTGGTAAAAATTTATTTATAAAATATATTTGTGAACTGTCTTGATGATATAGAAAATCTCAAATGTAATGTGTATATAAATCTTTATATGATTTTGAAAATTTGCTTTACATAAATTAGTTGGTTTTGGCATGCAGTAACTGCATAATGAAAAGATATGACCACATCATTTTGCAACTGAATATTTGAAATGATTGTTAAAATGTTTTGTTTAGTTAGATACTATATTTATCACTACAAAAAAACTTCTATTTTGTTTACCTTGCATTTGTCAATGCAGCGTAGTGTCTATTGGAGGAGAGGTGTTTCTCTATACAGGATCATTTTTATTACAGTTGTGAATAATTAGTGTAATTAAAGACAACTTAAATGAAAATAACCCTATAGTACAGAGACCATTAAAGTCTCTCTAATGCATTTAGTGATGCAATAAAACTTCTACTTTGTATAAATTAAAGATAGTATATACTTGGTTTAATCCTTTATCCAAGTGTAAGCAAACAAAGTTTGCGCCTGAAGTATTTTCAGGACTGGGGCAACTTGTATAGGTTATGTTATTACACTATGTTGTCTGTACTGCTGCCATCTCAACATCAAACACCTGTTTAGCTAACCTTCCCTCACCCATTCTGTTTAAGTCACTACACCACCTAAGATCAGCTCTGCTCACACATTCTTGTATGCTAACAATGCCAAGTTCCTTTCTAATATCTTCATTTTTAATATGATTCTGCCATTGATGCCATCTATTCATTCCTCTCATTTTCCACAGAACTCTTATATCTGTGATCAAGTGCTTTATTTCTCATCCTGCTCCCAGATTGATAACTTAAAATAGGTCTGAATACAATCTTGTATGCTGCTAGTTTGGTTTTGGCTTTCTCTCATTTATTTCCAAATTTAATTTGCCATCTTCACTAAAAACTCAGCCTAAATAGTTGAAATACTTTACTTGTTCTGTAGGTTCTCCATTCAGAATGCAGTTAATGTGTGTTCAATGTTTCTGCCTATTTTCATAGTTTTGGTCTTTTTATTGGTGATTTTCATTCCAGTTTGTTACAGCTGTTATGCAATTAAGTTCGAGAACCCGGGAGACTTGCACTGGATGTGAAAGTGGCATTAAACTTAATATCAAAGAGCTAAGTTTGGTATCTCCTATTTTAATATCAGGTTTAATGCCACTTTCTTTCATAATGTGATCCAATAAGAGTGGAGATAATGTGCATCCTTGTCTTACCCCTGATTTTACATCAAGCCATCTTCCTGTATTTCATTCAATTTTAACTGCTGACATACAACTTAAATATAAACTATGTATTGCACCCATGAAGCGAGTTAACATGAGAATGACCAAGTGCAGAATCTAGTCTCTCAAACAAAAGTATTGTATGGGACAGTCAATTCAGGAAGTAAGGGTGATTGGGGTCCTAAATGGATCTTGTGGTTTCTATATACTAATGCCAAAAGTATCAGGAACAAGAGGGAGAAGTTTTTGGAATTGGTTAGTGCAGCCTTACCAAAAGTTATAGGCATTAGTGAAACTTGACTAACAGCAGATAACATAGTTGCAGCGATTGAATATGAAGGATTTAGTATTTTCAGAGAAGATAGGATGGGGGAAGGGGTACTGCTGATGGTAACAGATGAATTGCAGATAAAAAGAATAGGAGATAGGTAGGAAGGTGGCTGTTCATTTGAAGCAGTTTGGTGTGCGATCATAGCCAGTAACACAAAATATACAGTTGGTTACTGCTATAACCAACTGTACCTGGGAGATTCCTGGGATAATCTGGAAAACATGAATCAGCAAATTAGCACAATGAGTGCAGGTTGAGTGATTATTATTGGGAACTTCAACTATGTAGATATAAATGGAAGGAAGAAAGATCACATATCAGGAAGGAAATGGAATTTATACACCTAGCATGTGATGGAGGAGACTCGGGGTGTGAGAGTATTGGACTTGGTCATAGGATCAGAAGAGCTATCCATAACCATGGTGACTACATAGCCTTCAAGTGGCAAAAGTAACCAATGCAGTCTTGACTTTGGAGATTGTAAAACATTAGAAATATTCTGTCAAGGAGTATATATGGAACTACAAGGTAGATGATTATGACAAGCTTAGCAGTAAGCTTGAATCTGTGCTATGGCATAAAATCCTGCAAGGGAAGGATGTTAGTAGTGCATGGGAGTTAGTTAAGGGTTATTTAGAGGAAGCTATATTAAACTGTATACCTACTAATTTAAAGAGGGTTAATCAGGTAGGAGTTTGATTGATGAGTAAATATCATTAAGCATGAGCTTCAGAAGAGACTGTGGAGGATATATAAGGAGAACGGTGACCAGCATGGTAAGGAAGACAAAATCAGATTATAAGAAGAATCTAGCCAAGCACGTCGAAAATCACAGAGTTCTTTCATTATGTGGCAAGCAAGAAGAAGAATGACTATGGAAGATTAACCTTAATGAGTGGTGATGAGGTGACAGAAGCCAATAAAATAGCTTAGTTACTGAGTGAGCACTTTGCAAGAGTATATCACCCAGTAACATTAATGCTATGACATATATAACAAAGATTGATGCTGAAACAGAAGTGTATGAATTAGAAGTTCTTAGCTTATTGTAGAATCTCAATGTAAATACAGCTTGTATTTACATTGTAAGTCTAATTTTACATAAGCTGGGTTTAAGCTTTTTGCCAGTAAATCATACCCTGTTGCTTACATGTTTATAGTACATGTATGCAGTAGTGCATAAACATGTTTTAAACATTATTTCTGTTAGTTTCAGTCACAGAATTCACACATAAATTAGATTTCAATATGTAATGATTAATGCAAAGTAATATACTGCAGTACAAAAAATAGTACAAAATTTATTTCTAAATGCTTTTCATCATGAAAATCATTTCTAAATATGATATTCTGTGAAAGCTATCGAATTAATTTTTGAAATATTTAGTTTTTTTTTTTTTTCATTTCTTTCTTTCTTATAATTTATTATAACCTCCTAAAGATTTTTAAAAAATTCTCAATATTAATTCCCATTTAGTGATGCTACTCATGAGGAATTCAAGAAATGGAAAATATATGATGACTCACAAGATAGATTTTGTGAGCTAAATGGTAAATTTTGCCTTTTTATTGTTCTATTTCAAATATTTTTGAATGTTTTTGAAATGTTTGACTATTTTTATTATTTTGTATAGTACTTGGCAATATATAAATATTTGTAAACCAACAAATTAAAACTTAAAACTGAACTATTCAAACAATTTAAGTTTAGTTTTTTAAAGATTGTTGATTCTCTGATAAGTTTTCTTTCAGAGGAGAAGTCTCTGATTATGTACAATAATTGACACTAGTGACGTCATGTCACTAAGGTCATCTGAGTGGATAGCATCAGTACTCTTAACATTAGAGATGTGGGTTTGAATCCCATTGTGGCAGGATATTTGTAAAAATCCATAGATGATAAGATGTAAATAATTTTCATTTGCACAGTGTTAAGAGCACTATTCTGCTTATTAGAGGTGTGAAATGGTTTGATAAAAGTATAAAGTGTGATCTCTAGAAGCATGACTTGTAAATTATTATCACATGAGAAAAAATTTAGCCACTCAGTAGTTGCCTATCAGCAGCATCTGGCTTATACTATACATACTCATCTCTTACAGATGAATCACTTGACTAGCTACTTGCTGCTAATTCATCATCGGATAAAAATTTATTTTTTTTTGAAAGGTTTTAAACTTATCTTCTAATTTTTAATATGCATCTTGCTCTAGAAACCAAACATGGAACTTTTTCCAGCCATTTCAGGGGCCTTCAAATAGTAAGGTGTAATTTTCAAGCAACAAAAATCTTCAAACACCAAAAAAGAAAAATCTGTCACTTAAAAGACTTTCACAAAATGATCTGTGCTATAGCATATTTTGGAACTTGCATACTGTAGGTTAGGTTGAAGAGTATAGACCATATCTACTTTGATAATTAGACCAGTAGATTGGGGAGATGACTTATGATACAAGAGGAATGACAATCAGCAACATCTGGCTTATACCTACATACTGCTCATCTCTATGGAGTAATCACTCAACTAACTACCAACTACTGACCAGCCAGCCTGGTTGGCCGAGTGATTAGTGTATCTACTCTCCAGCCAAAAGGCTGAGGGTTCGAATCCCGCTGTGAGCATGGATGCTTGTGATTGTCTGTGAAAATACTGGTGGTGTTGATGTAGATGGTGATTGTAGTTGGTGAATTGAGTGGGTGGAGACAGAGTTGTAGAGTAGGTGCCCTCCCTCGATGAGTCATTGGACTCGACTCCCTGGTGGAGGTGTCATGTAATAATAATCATAATTGTACAGATATTGTATTGGTTACTTGTGTTTTTATTAATTTTTATTTAATATTCTTTTAAGTAGTAATTTTATACATAATAGGTTGCAAAGCCAATATAATGGTTTAAGAAAAGAAAAGTAACTTATCAGCATTTGTGTTGAATAGTCCTTGGGGATATCAACAAAGGCAGGATTATCCAGAGAGCAGAGGAGATGGAAAAAGAAAAAGAAAAGCATTCCCTGATTTTGTGGTTGGACTATTTATGGATGTTGGCAGGTTGCTATTTATTTAAAAAGGTTTTTATGACTAAAAAACACTACAGAATAAACAAGGATTTTTTTAATCTTTAAAAAATTAATTTTATTAATTTTTTAAACTTATGATTGGTCAGTTTCACTCACACTAACAAACTGAAATATATAAGAAATATATGGATATTATTTCTGGGAAAACTCCCATGCTACTCCTCTTAACAAACTATTATATTTACAGCTGTTTTGCCATACATATAATAGTTCTTAACAGGGGCACTCCTAAACAGAAGCAGGCAAAATAGCCGTAAATATGATAAGAAATATATATATAAAGAAAAAAAACTTGAAGTTCTTTCAATATGTAACCAGCAGAAAAAAGAATGATTATGGAAGGTTTGCATTGATTGAAAAAAAAAAAAATGGTAAAAGGATAACTTCTGTGGATGATATAATTGAGATATTAAATGAGCAGCTCATAAAGGTATTTCATCCTTGTGAATGTAATATCATATTTGGAATCTGAGAGCAGTGGTAGGGGGGGAAAGAATGTGAGTGAAGAAAAGATATATGGAGAATTGAGCAAACTTGATGTTAATAAAACTGTGGAACTTGATGGTATATCACCATGTGTTTTGAGGAAATGTGCCAAAGAGTTGACATCTGCCTTGACATATTTGTTTAATATGAGTCTTACATTGGTTCAAGTTCCAAAGGGGTGAAAGGAAGGCAAGATTGTACTACTTCATAAGGGAGGTGACAGAATTCAAGCTTCAAATTATAGTCTTTGTGTTAGGTGTTATGGTTAAAGTGTTGGCGAGGCTATTGAGAACCAGGATCCACAATTGGGTTGACAACATTGCTATACTGTTTGTTGGACAGCATCATTTGTCAAAAAAAGATCATATTTTAGTAATCTGCTTACTTATCACATAAAGGTGATGGATGCATTGGACAAGGGTGATGGATACACGGTAGTGTACTTCTATTTTATAAAGTCTTTTGATAAATTATAACATGATAAGTTGATAGTTAAACTAGAATGGATGGGCTTTGATATTTAATTAGTGCATTGGATTGGAGATTGATTGCCTGATAGGTATCAGCAAGCTGTGTATAGGGATGAGATTGTTATATCTTAGTAGAGGAAAGTCACTAGTGGTGTGCCTTAAGGGTCCATTTTATATGGCCATTGATGCTTAACCTGTATGTTAATGATATTGGAGAAGATTTGAATGGGGAATATACAGATGTTTGCAGATGATACAAAATTGGTTGGAACTATGAGAAGTAGAGCAGAGTTGTGGCTTTAATAGATTGAGTGATTTTGCACAGAAGTAGGGTTTGCCAGTTCAATATTGCAAAGAGTAAGGTTTTAAAATTTAGAAAACAAAGATAGGAAGTAGAGTATACACTTGGTGTGGATATGTGGATATATTGGAGGAAATAAGATATTTGAGTGTGATGGCAGATACTGATCTAAAATTTAGAGGACACATTGCTTAAATTGTGAGGACAACACATTGAATTCTGGCAATGATTTGGAAGCACTGACTTGTGGAAGTAAGGAGATGTGAACAAAAGAGCAAGAAGCATGCTTTTTTCATGGAGAGTGCTGCTGAATGATTGGAATGCATTGCCTGAGAGTGTGGTATCAGAGAATGTGAATGTATTTAAGGCAGGGTATGATTAGCTGTGTGTGTGTGTATGATGGGGGGGACAGCCTACAATTAGTCTTTGACTCCATGGAATTAAGGATAATAATAAGTGAGCTTAAGAGAATTAGCAGTGCTATCAAGCATGCTGTTTAATTTAAATCTCAACACTAGCAGTGGTTCAGAAGGAGTGCACCAGATAGTTACTTTACTTAAAGGGAGATGTAAAGACTGAGGTAGCAAATAATACAGTAATCAGTATTCCAGGAGTTATAGTGGTTTCACAAATGGAGTGATAGGCATGTGGTATTATATGGAGGACGTGGAAGAGGCAGCATGGTTTTCTCAAGGGTAGGACACTTCATTGATAATTTACTCTTTATCTAACTTAACTGTCATTTTATTAAAATGCTCCTCAATGATATTGCTAGTATTTGCAAAGTTAGGATACAGCATAGGAGAAAGAATAGAGCCAAGAAATATGTTATATAAATTGGAGCATATGGGGATGGATATGAAGGTGGTGACATAGATAAAAGAGTAGATCATGGCCATTTGGTCTCATTGCCAGAAATGCCCTCTTTGTCATGGGGCTCAGCACACTGGAATTGTTTTTTCTTTTAACTTGTACATTTATGATAATCACCATTGGCTTGCCAGCCCTATGTGGGTCTTGGCCTTTATCAGAAACTTTTGCCATCCTTCCTTATTCATTGCTAAGTTCCTCCATTTAACTCCAAGAGTCTTAATATCCATTTTCACTCCATCTTCCCATCTCAATTTAGATGTTCGTTTTTTCCTTCTAGCCCAGCATTGAATATCTTCTTAACAAGTCTATTATTTATGCATATAGTATGCCATGCCCAAATTAATCTATTGATTTTAATGTACTTAATAATCTTTGGCTCACTAAACAATCTGTAAAATTCATAATTGTATCTTTTTCTCCACATCCCATTCTCTTGTATACTGCTCCAAAAATATTATTATGACATGACACCTCCAGGGAGTCTAAAGACTCATTGAGGGAGGGCACCTACTGTACAAGTTTGTCTCCACCAACTGCAACTACCATCATCATCTACACCACTGCAATCTACGGCCCACCACTAGATTTTCACAGACAATCACAAACATCCATGCTGTTGGATCCTACTTTCTATTCCGATGTATATTCTAGCTGTTGACTGACTCCACATTTGAACACAGAGAAAATTTATTTTTAACTGCGCCACTCTGTTCTCTAATTCGCATAAGCAACGTTGTGAAATCAACCATTGTCTAGCACAAATTGTTATCAACTTAATTCAGACCGAAATTCTCCTTATTGTATATAGGGTTCCTGCTAAGATTCGAACTATATTAATGAGTGGTGTAATGAAAGAAATCGGACAAACACAAGATTCAGTTCAAATAAAAATATTTAATGCTTTAACATAAATTTACATTAAAACAAGGATTTCTAGTAGGATAATACAATTAAGAATGAATAAGTTTTCATTAAGACATTAGTAATTTACTCATCTGAGTATATCATTTACGATTACAATTTATGCATATAAATTCCACTCTTCTTATTATCAAGATTTCAAACACAATTTCACATTAAACAAAGCTATCGTTCAATGTTCTTTAAATATTGATTCAGTTTAACTATTCAGAACAATCACAAAGCACAAGTCATCAGACATTCATTCAGTAACTTTAAAGTTTATCAATCTAACACAATAGTTTGCGTTCTCACGTAACAGGCTTCACTATATCACATATTCAAATATGAATTATTTATTTCAGCAATATGAACTATATCATGTTCTCCAGAAACAAGCTTCGCTACTTCACACTAGGCATAGAAAAGATATCCTTACCGGAATAAACAGTATAGCTTCCTCATTATCGAGAATCCTAGAAACATTCCTTGGCTCTTGAATACTTTCACTTTCAGAGCACACAAATATTATAGAATCCTGCATTTCAGTAACTGATTAGTTAACTCGGGAGAATTTATCTTCCTGCTCGTAATTACATAACCATCAATATTTCTTACTCATTCTTATTATCCTTTCGTCCAATGCTATCCTTCTGCGAGGCGATAGGAATTTATTAAAGAATAAGAGCTCGAAGAAAGATAAGTCAAAATACAGAGCAGTTCCCAGTCCTTCCTACTTCATTCAACCCCAGGTTATTTCTCTCCCTGCTTACTCTGTGTTACTTCTTTTCCATGTACTACTCATGATATCCTACTCTCCTTTCAAACCAAAATCTGGTTTTGTTGATACTGAACTAGCTTCTTGTATACTATACAGTAACTCACGTGCTGGCTAAAAATAACATAATTTCTTGCAACAACCAATCAAATCTTATTTTGAAGAATCATTTTGATACATTACATTTTACTAATAACATAATAAGATTGCATATTTTAGTTTTTTATCTCTGTTTTTGTAGTATTAATCTTATAATAATAAGCGACATTTAATATATAGTTTTTACAACTGTATGTCATATCAAAATAATGAATATTAATAAACATAACTTGAAAGAAATCGTATGAATAGCATATTATTAATAAGAGGTTATTAGTCTGATGAACAAATTTGCCTCAGGGAATGACAGGTTATGTTGGATTCTGAATGAAGTATTAATAATTTCCAATTCTCCTCATTCAGAATCCAACAATGCCCAATGCGGGATTCGAACACAGCCTTTTGGCTGGAGAGTGGATACACTAATCACTCGGCCTGGTTGATGTCTGAGAAAACCCTTCTTTCAAATAAACCTAACATTCTTTCATCTCTGCCATTGATAATAGCTAGTTTTTTTGTTTTTTTTTTTCAGAGTAAAAAGTTAATACTGATCTTATAAGCACTTTGTACATTTTTTTTTTTTTCCTTGAGATGTGACTTTAAGTGTTTTTTTCCTAAGTCTATAGAGACATCTAAAATAATGCTTTTTTGAATCTCATCAGATTGGTCTTGGTTTTTGGAAATAAAGAAGTGGTGACTAAAATGGAACTAACCTTAGTTGATAGCTAAAAAAAAAAAAAGGAGATATTATAGAAACATATCCCCTGTAGTGGTAGTTTATTGTTTGTGTGTATGTGTGTGTGCATGTGCATGCACATATGTGTGCACCTTTAAGTATTTCATTGATGAAACGATGCAAATTTGTGAACTGAAATCAAAATTTGAAAAAAAAAAATGTTTATTCTCTAGCCTGGCTGGCCAAGCGTTGGTGCAAATCCTGCTATAGGCATGCATATTTATGATTATCTTTAGTTGAGAAATGAATTTCATCACCTAGTGTGAGATCTTAACTCTGATGAAATAGTCTGAAGATCTTAGTAAACATGCACCAAAAGTTCCACTTTTGGTCTCCAGAATGGAAGTTTTGAATAAGTAAAAATTAAATAAAATAAAAAAAGAGCCTTAACCTACTGATGATTAGGTACTAGAAGTTTACAACTTTTCATCAATGGAAGTCACACAGACACACACAAATAAATAAGAAAAAAATATATATAGCTGTTGAACCCAGGATGTGATAATGCAGAGATAAACTATAAGCAAAGTTAATGGACTTTGCTAATATATTTTTCTTGTGTCCATTAAATATTTTTCATAAAGGTCTTCTCTGAATTTCATGAATGTCTGCTGTGTTTGAATTTATTATATTAAATGTTTTTTAGGATATCTCCACACAAATAAATAACCAAAATAAACTTGCATATTATTCTTTATTTTAGGCAAAATTATACTAAGACCTCATGGACTATTAATTTCATTTCTGATAATTGATAACTATTGGAATTTTTTGAAATTCAACATGGGTATATGTTTATTGTATGTGTTTTATCATTGTCAACACTTTTGTTGACAATGATAAAACGTGTTTGTGTTTTATTTATTTGCCTCTGTTCCTCCAAAAAAGTGGGTTGCAGATAATGCCACATTACACTCTTGATGTTATATAAAACTGCTTTTTGATAATATGAAAATATCTTGCAGATGAAACCTCACCAGATGCATGTTATATAAACCTTGAACTGAATCATGAAGGCTATACAGGTTATCGAGGCTTTTCTGCCCATCGTGTGTGGAAAAGCATCTATGATGAAAACTGTTTCAGGTAACTTATCAGAAATAATCAAGTAATAATATATGAAAATATTATAATGTTTACTAATTCCTAAACATATTTTAATATATGTTAAACCTCAGTTTGTTTTCAAAATAACATTATTATGCTTTGTCATCTCTAAAACATCTATACTCCATGTTCTTCAAATAGTGCTACGTAGTGGATGAAATTTTTACAGTTTGGAACTTTTTGCTATCATATTTTAACATCTTCCTCCAAAATATGTTAAAATCTTTCATTTCTCCAGATGGTACACTACCTAAAGGTAAAACTTACCTGCTGCCATCATTCTTCTCCGACTCCTGCATAGGTGATCAAGGAAAATTATCTCCTGCCATACTAGATACAGAGCAATGTACTTCCTGTAGTCTTTTAGCAAAAAGTAATTGTATTCTGGTCCTGATGAGTTCTTCCTACTCAAATTGTACTGAAAAGTCAAACTTGAGAACTAACAGATAAAGCTAGACTGATTGGTGTATCGACACTCCCACCAACAGGTCATGGGTTTGAATCCTTCTGTGGGTATGGATGTTTGTGATCCTCTTTAGGTGGGAGGTGAATGTCATTGCCTTGCGTGAGACCACCACCCTGCTTATTGGAGGCCTGAAGTGGATTGAAAGAGTTCCATGTTTGGTTTCTAGAATAGGGTTTCCAGACTATATAAAAAAATATAAATGTTTATATATATATGTGTTCGTTAATAATAGAAATAATAGTAATAATAATATTATTATTATTATAATATATATATCATTTATTTATTTATTATATTGACCCATATAAGAGAGGTCAAGGGACCTATAGGCACATCAGTGCTGTGTGTGAGGTGCAGATGAGGACTGAGATAGAAGTTTATTGATGTTTTTTTGAAGAGTTGTAGATTGTAGTTATTTGGGAATACTTCTTGGGGATGACAGTTCCAGAGGACAGAGGTGGATGGAATAAAAGAGGATGAATAGAAGCAAGTTCAGTGTGTTTGCAGTTGCACAGTAACAGGGTGCTAGGCAACTGCAGCTCTTGTATTAACAGGTGCAACAGAAAGTGGAGGAATGATGGTTGCCAATTCACTGGAAAAGTGACCAAGAAAATACCTGTAGAATAGATACAGTGCTGAAACACTGCACCTGTAAGATAAAGATTGAAGTGAGTCTGTAAGAGCAGGAGCATGCAATTAGCCTAATTGCATGCTTCTGGATGGCGTCAAGGATTTAAGCGAAGTTTTAGGTGCACCACACCAAATGTGAGCACGAAACATTGGATATTCTTAACATGGTCAGATTTGGGATTTGTATATAGTGGAAAGTTGGTTGGGTGTACAACAGGCTCTTGAACGAAAGAGAATGCCAAGTTTCTTGGATTCTGGGGAGGCTATTGATGTGATGTGTTTATACCAGGAAAGACCGGAGGTAAATGTTAGTCCAAGCAAAGAGATCTGATCTTTTCTGGTGATTTGTGTATTAGTGATAAGTATTAGTAAGGCTAGGTGAGCTGAGATCTCTTTTGCATGAGAAAAGGCAAGACTGTTTTTTTTGCGCATTGAACATAACAAGGTCTTCCTTTCCCCCACTTGAAGATAGGATGTTGATCAATGTTCAAGGCACTGATTGTAGATGATCTTGTAGCTTGGAATGACAGCGTACTGCTTGGTTTGTCAAATGAGTAGGATGGTGGAGAGTACTGTTGTCAGCAAATCTGTGGATATCATTAGTGGTTCATGTGAGTAGGTCATTTATGTACAGCAGAAAGAGAGTAGGTGATAGTTGAACAGAACCTTGAGGCACTCCAGCATTGGTGGTGAATCTCAAAGAGAGGGAGCCGTCTATCATGACATGTAGATAATGTCCAGAGAGAAAGCAGGGAGACCGAACAATGGAAATTTGTTTAGTAGACTCAATGCCACACACATAGTCAAAAGTTTTGGAAATGTCAAGGGTGACAGCACAAGTTTCTCTGAACCTTTCCATGGTAAGTGTCCGGTAGTGGATGATGTAAGCTACAAAGTCATCTGGGGATCTTGAATGGTGGAATCTGTACTGGTGGTCAACTGATTAATTCTTGGTCCTCTAAATGGTTGAGTAGTTGGCTATTGATGACCTTCTGAATTATTTTGGAGAGGGCAGAGGTGAATGCAATTCGTTGGTAGTTTGATAGTAAACTTCTGTCACTCTTTTATGGAATAGAATAGATATGACATTGCTTCCATGCATTGGGATA
This sequence comes from Typopeltis vanoorti, assembly GCF_054136105.1. Lineage (NCBI taxonomy): Eukaryota > Metazoa > Arthropoda > Arachnida > Uropygi > Thelyphonidae > Typopeltis > Typopeltis vanoorti. Next base: position 49,221,734 of record NC_143559.1, read on the forward strand.
AGTACCAGATATGTATAATAAATTGTAAACTATGCAGGACAGGCATTAGCTGTAGAGCACAACGTTTGAGAAGAACAGTTGGGGAGATGCCATGGACCAGAACACGTTTTAGTATCAAGTTATTTAGTAGTATTTGATGAAAACTACTAAACGTTTTGTAAAATCATTCTGTAGGAGGCATATACAGTGTTTGGATTCTGATATGGCAGGAGGTGATTTCCCTTGGTCATGTATGCAAGAATTTGAGGGAAAAGAGTGGTTCCAGGTGGTCAGCTTTATCTTTGGGTAAAGTAACAATGGTGCCATCAGAATGAGACCGAGATGGAATTGCAGTAGAGCAGAAGTTGCATCCAACAGTCTTAGCAAATGACCAGAAGGCACAGCTTCCATTGGGTCAGAATTCAAGTTTTTTGTTGGTGGCATTTATGAAATCAGATTTGGATCTACTGATGACTGATCTGCACATGTTGCATGCTTTGGTACAGGCACAGTATGAAACTCTGGAGTTGTTGATGTGAGACACATGCAGTAAATTGAATTTTTTTTCTTTGACTTCTGTGATACATTTTCGGTTGAACCCGGACTTGGAAAGTGGATTATGGGTTAAGTGGGGGATGAAAGCCTTCATACCATTGAGAATAATTTCTGTGACTTGTTCACAGCAGGTGTTAAGGTCAGGTGAGTGGAAGTAGTAGTCAAACCAAGGAAATTAGTAAAAATTCTGGAGATCATCTCAATTGTCTCTTTTGTAGTGCCATAGGATATGAGGTTAGGAGTTGTTGGAGGAAGGGCATTCTGTAAGAGAGGAGACTTGTATGAGATTGTGAGAGATGGGATGATCTCTACAGTGTATCACAAAGGAGACCTGATTAAAAAGAAATCCATTGTATTTGGAGAGTGAAGAGGATTATCTATGATTTGAAGGAATGAAAACATCTGAGTGATTATTAGTGTTTTGAGGCTGGTAAATGAGACAAATGAAAGTTATTATATGAGGCATGGAAACCTTGAGCCAGAGAAGGTCAAAAGCAGGGAGTACTAAATTAGTCATTCTCTGGCATGCTATGTCGGATTTCACCAAGGTACAGCTGCCACCCTTGTGGTGAAAGGAATAGTGAAGGTGTAGTTTGGACACTGGAGGTAGACAGTAGTAGATGCTGTGATCTGAGCTTCTGTCAGGAATAATTTTTGTCAGGATGTCTGGTCTTTGACCAGTTTTGACCTTTATTGAGGTCTCATCTGCTGGAGCCAGACCCAGGAAAATAGCAGTGTTGAATTAATACAGGTCATATATTTCTCATATACAAGTAGTAAAAAGGTGTTTTACCTTATTATTAAAATACTCTGGATCAGAGATCGTTTGGGAAAGTTATATTCCTGGGTCACTGATGTGACCTCACTAAAGGTCGAAACTAGTCTGGATAGTGACCCTTCCTTAATGCATAGCATTATGCACATCTGAAAGAAAGTGTGCTTTGCATTATGGGATATTAAGGCAATTGTTGTGACGTCATAAGCCTGTATAAAGAAGTAGTCTAGTCATGAATATGCTTCAAACACAAACTCTTCTTACACTTGGATAAAGGATTAAACAAGAATATGTGTTCTGCAGGTATAATTTTTGCTGATGTCTGGAGGAGGGTGATTTCATTAATAGATAATCCCTCTTCTGTTGATATCACACAGATGGTCTTTTTCATCTATGTCTTTTCTGTGAGTATTTTCATGGGCATTGCTCCATTGAACTGGTATTCATCATACCTCCAATGTCCATTGTGCCCATTAAAACATGAGTACTGGCAGCAGCAGATGCCGAGCAACCTTTTTAATTTAACTAAAAAACTAACTAAGTTGCTTCTCATCACCCTTTTTTTTATGCCATATGCATCTGTTGTCTGTAACAGCTTTGTGGTAGTTTTTTTTTTTTACGAGAAAAATGTTAATAGTTTTCTTCGTTCTTTCCTTCGGAGCCCTTGCCTACTTTACATATTCTGCCGCCTCTGGTGTCTTGGACTGATATAAAACAACATTTCTAACAAAAATAATAATAATAGTAATTATTTATCAACTAGAATTAACCTAAGACCAAAAAAGAGAAATAAAAAATAAATGAATAAGACATCAATAAGTTTTGAACCTAAGATGAAAAATCACTGCATACTGTAACACACACTTATTATTATTATCTGAAACCTCTAGGAGGTCAAGGACTCATTGAGGGAGGCTATAACTATAATGTGAGATCGCAAAACAGCTGTCATACCTTCCCAAAAATTCATTCACACTAGATGCACTCACTACCCCTCAAGGCAGACTATTCCACTCACTCACTGCTCTGTGTGAGAAAAACCTAGTTCTTACCCCTTTCTTGACGCTGAACAAACTTAACTTTCATAGATGCCTTTGTGTTCTCTCCCCCACCTTCCATATAATGAGAAATTTCATCAGACGATATCCTATAACACCCATTCAAAATTTTATAGACCTCTATCAATCACTCCTCTTTCTCCTGTTAACCAGAATCTGTAATCCACATATGTGCAATCTGTCCTCATAATCTAAATCCCATAATCCGGATATAATCTTTGTAACTCCTCTTTGCACCCTTTCCACAGCTTCTTTATCCTCTTGGAAGCCGGGAGACGAAATATGTGCACAGTAATCCAGGTGTGGTCTTATCAAAGCTTTATAAAGAGGCAAAATGACTTCATTATCCTTACATGTCAAGGTTTGCTTGACATGTAAGGATAAGGTTTCTTGTAGCATAACCCCACTATATAATATGCTGCTGGAAATCTTATCATGCCAAAGTGCATAACTTTACACTTACTAACATTACAAGTGTGGTCTGAAAAGTTCTCAGCCTCGACCATAGATGGCAACACTATCGGCAAGATGTTTTTTTCCTAAGTTGGTATAAGTATCCATGTGAAATTTCAAGTCATTCTATCAAGTACTTTGTTTTATACAGCTGTCTGAAGCAAAAGTGTTGTCTGTATCCCTTAAATGGATAAAATTGAGTATCGTGTGGTTATAAAATTCTTTGTAAAAGAATACGCCAAAAGAAATTCATTCGAAGTTCATAAAAGTTTATGGGCACTCTTCTCCTTCGTTTTCAACAATTAAGAAATGGGCTGTCGAGTTTAAACGTGTCTCTGCCAGCCTTCAAGATGATCCACGTGAAGGACATCCAAAAAGTGTAACAAAACCAGAAATCATTGATCAAGTGCATGATATGGTATTGGATTACTGGCGAGTCAAAGTGAGTGAAATTACTGACACTATAGCCATTTCCAAAGAACACATAGGATATATTTTGCATGAAGAATTGCAAATGAAAAAACTTTGCGCGAGATGGGTGGCGCGCTTGCTCACAGCAGATCGAAAACACACTCGCATGAAAATCTCTGAACAGTGCTTGGAGCATTTTAACAAGAATAAAACTGATTTTATGCATCGATTTATTACTATGGATGAAACTTGGATTTACCATTACACAAACAGAATCCAAGAGCAGTCAAAACAGTGGACAAAAGTCAGGTTGTTTAGTGCCAAAGAAGACAAAGTCGGTTCCATCAGAGTGAAAGGTCATGGCATCGGTGTTTTGGAATGCTAAAGGCATTTTGGTTATTAATTATCTTGAAAAGGGTAAAACAATAACTGAGGAATATTATTTCAATCTTTTAACCGGACTAGATGAAAAAATTTGTGAGAAAAGACCCGGTTTGCAGAAGAAAAAAATCATCTTTCATCAGGACAGTGCATCTGCCCACAAAGGTGTTTTTGGCAATGGGAAAGTTAAGGGATCTGCACTATGAATTGTTGGAACATCCACCCTGTTCCCCAGATTTGGCTCCCTCTGACTTCTATCTCTTCCCAAAAATAAAACTCTTCCTCTCTGGTCAGTGTTTTTCTTCAAATCAAGAGGTGATTGCAGCTATAGAGGGGGGGGGGGTATTTTGCAGATCTTACTGAGAACCACTACAGGGACGGGACAATGGCGCTGGAGCATCGCTGGAATAAATGTATTAGTCTTAAGGGAGATTATGTTGAAAAATAAAAATAATTTTGTAATTATAAATTTTTCATTGTTAGGACAAGAACTTTTCAGACCAACGAAACTGAAAGCCAGTTTCGTTTGCCCAAATTTCCAGCCTATTCAAATTATTTTGTAAGTGCTGAATATCAGTAGCATCCTTGATTGCCCTGCCTATCCTTGCATCATCGGCAGATAATTGCACATCTGATGTTATACCCTGCCTGATGTCATTAATGTTTAGAATGAATAATAGTGGTCCATGGACTGAACCCTGAGGTTAACCCTGGTCACCTTAAATCTGGAAGATTCACACCCACTGTATATATCACTGTCAGCCATCCCCTGATCAAATCAAGAGTTTATATTCTCCAGTTTATGCAACAGCCTTTCACATGGTATCCTATCAAATGCCTTAGAAAAATCCAACATTATTATAGTATATCCATTCCCTTTAACCAACTCGGCCATAACATTGTTATAGATATGAGGAAATTTCTAAAACATGACTTTCCAGTAAACCCATACTGCAGAGTATAACTTATTTGTCTACCCATTTCTGTATGCGAGTTCTTACCAACTTCTGTAAATCTTCACTTACCCCACCAGAGACACTGATAGCTTGGTAGTTGACACATCAATTTTTACACTACCCCTGTACAATGGGAACTATCATACATTCCTTTCATCCTCTGGTATCATTCTTAAGCTGAGACTCAAGTTATGTGAAAGACCTGGCCAATTCATCTGAACATTCCTTTAGCAAACGGGCTGATATTTCACCTGTCCCTATTGATAAACTCTTATTCAGGTTTTGCAACAGCTCTTTAACTTCATTTTGGTCAATCTCCAACTCTTCATCCAATGTAGTAGTAGCACTGTGCACCATGTTACATACACCTGGTTGATATATCTCAGCAGCGTGAGCACTCATTAATTGAACAGTCTCATTAGCTACTGCCACCTTTGTGCTGATGGCTTGTATAACTGTTTACATATAATACAGTTTGAAACTATTCAAACTTGAATTTTAATTATCAATATTTACATTCTTTTCATGAGAACTATTGTGATGACTGCATATAGTATCAAATTACTCTATTTAATGCTGGTATTGTTGTTATTAAAAAAAAAAAAAAAAAACTCATTTGTGCATCAAAAGTCAAAATATTGAATCATGTTCTGTAGACATAGCAATCTACCAGAAAAGTCCTGATCAAATACCCAGAGCCAGTGTGCTATATTTTAGGAAATTCACTGTAGCAAACAGTTTGCTATAGTAATCTATTCCCATAAGTTCGCTGTCCTAAGAGTCAACTGTAATTTTGTTTTGCTTAATTTCGTTACTACAAATGGTTTTGATTGAAAAATTGAAATCAAAGTTTGTGATGACATGTAAACTTTTAATAGATTCTAAAGGTTAAACTTCAGTAAATTTTATCCATCCAGTGTAGAATTATTATTATCTATTCAAACCATTTTGCCATTAAAATTATTTAATCGAAACCAAAATTGAGCCACATGGATGTACATTGTCTACATTATATTTTGTATATTCTAGTGCACATGCTTGATGTTATAGCTACATAAAATGTAAAGCATTTTATCCCTTTGTACCTGAAAATAGTGTGATTGAAACAAAACTTATTGGCTTGATAAATTTTTGTAAGGATTTCAAATACCAAATATCAAGAAAATGTACCTAGTGAAAATTCAGGAATTACAGTAGAAAATTCATAAATAATTGTTTATGGTTCTTTTTGTGAAATTATTGTTATTACCATTCGTGGACTCGTCACAGGAGGTCCATCTTAAACAACACAGTCTATCATGTGACTCCTTAGACCTATTCACCATCCCATTCAATGCATTCCATGGTTCAACTGTTTTCCATGCATAAAAAGCCACTTCTCATCCTCTTACTTACTATCTCTTTTTCAAATAGGGATAACTCCCTTGTCCTTTAAATTAAAAATGCTAATTATATTGTTTATTCCTTTATCCAAGTGTAAGCAAACAAAGTTTGTACATGAAGTATCTTCATGATAACTAATATTTAAGGAATTGACAGCGTATACTAGAAATATAAATTAAATAAACTTTAATATATACTTTCCGATATTTCGGCAAACGTCACGTTGCCATCTTCTTGGGAACTTAATACAAAGACACGTGCACACAAGTACTACATAACAGCAAATGAGGACTGAAGCTAGGACGCTAATGTTTTCCTAAAGTCCTGGTGGTGCCCCCCTGGCAGGCTATATTGGTGGGTCTTGGCCTTTGGGCTGAAGTTCTTCTGATAATTGTTTCCCAAATTTGGAGCAGTCTCATGCATCCAAATTTGTTGAGGTTTGGCATGTTCCTAAGGGCTGAGGCTGATTCCATGAATAGTCTTTCATACTTGAACTTGCTGCGGTGTATGACTGTGGCTTTCTTCCATCTTATTCTGTGGCAAGTATCCAGAGCGTGGTCTGCAAGCCCAGAGTGGCATACTGGTGAAATCGGATGTAATCCTTGTGTTCTGAGATTGTGATATTTGCTGTCCTGCCTGTTTGGCCAAAGTAAGACAATTTACAGCTGCAAGGGACCTGGTACACACCAGGTAGGTCTAGGGGAAGTGATTAGTCTTTAGTGGAGCGGATAAGAGATGCCAATTTTCTATGTGGTCTATAACAAGTGGTTAAGTCGTGTTTTCCTAAGATTTTGTTGATTTTTTCCGAGGTGCCCTTGTGACCTCGAAAATGGCTGTTTGTGAAATGTCTCCCCCCCCCCTGCCACCGCCGCCAAAAAAAAATGGAAGTATATGCCTTTCTCTTGTCAATTGCTCTTGTTACTTTATTATAAAAGGCAAGCAAATTATTTAACAGATTTACATCTGACTTTGGGGTGCTTAAGGGTCAAAGCGGTATAACTGAGAGGAGACCTCCACATAGCCTTTAGAGGAATGTGGAGAATTGACCAGGGTTTCTGACCTAACGTCCAATCCTCACCTTCTTGTGGTGCACCCTATTAGGTATCTACCTGGATACTGAACGAATGAGGATGGGCTGGCAATTTGGGATTTAGCCGACCAAATTGTATTTTTATTGGCTTAAACCACAATATTAAATGATGATACAACATGAAAGAATTTCATGCGGGCTGGGGCGTCGCCTGGTTAAACAAGGCCCCGTTGTTTTCGCCAGGGAACTAGAGCAAACAGCAAAAAGTCAGCTACTGGAACAAATCCTAAAACACACTCCAACTCAATATCACCAGAATTGAAGATCAGTACGATGAACATAAAAAGCCTGAATGGCAAAGAAATGGAGCTGGCTGAGGAATTAGGTAAGTATACCAGATCGACATAATAGGGGTGACTGAAACAAAAAAGACAAAAACTGGTGAGATTCTGAGCAATAAATACAAAATGTTATATTCAGGCAATGACAATCAAGGAAAAGAAGGAGTAGCCATAGTATTCAACACTAAATACGAGGCTAATCTTCTTGAATGGCAGGCAATTTCAAGTAGAGTGATGTGGGCAAATATCAGAATGGGGAACTGGACATGTTCTGGACATGTGCCTATGGTCCCACACAAAAGGTTCTCCTAAGGTAAAAGTGGAGGAATTTTTTGAGGCTTAAGAAAAAGCAACTGACACAATGAAAAATGAAAAGTTGGTCCTTGTTGGGGATCTAAATAGCAGAGTAGGAAATGATTGTCAGACATATAAAAATATTTTGGGAAAATTTGGAGAAAAGAGCAAAGCTAACAATAATGGCAAATACTTGTTGGATTTCTGCTCAGGACATGGACTGGTTATTACTGACACCATGTTCCAACATAAAAATGTGCACAAATTCACATGGAGAGAAGAGACAAGGAATAAGAAAAGTCTCATTGACTATGTTATTGTTCATAGCGATGTTTTCTCTCTGGTGCAGGACACTAGAGTGTACAGAGGATTTGAAATTGGAAGTGATCACCATTTAGTCTTAAGCAGGATAAAATTGAATTTCATATTGAAAAGAAGAGCATGTAAGAAAGTTTTAAAACAAAAGTTGAGCAGCTCTCAGATGTGAACTGTAGACTAAAATATACAAACATTGGAATGGCTTTTAATGATTATATTGATCAAGTGCATATAATAAACAACTATGTTATACCAACTAAGGCTACATAACTGATGTAAGGCACTAAAAAGTAAAAAACTGTTACAAACTATAATGAATCGATTCCAGTTATATTAAAAAAGAACAGAGCAAGTACAATACATGCATAGAGCATGCATGATCTCACTTGTTGTTATTTAGGAACGTACTAAAGTTGGCACTGTAATTCAGTTCTGGTGAGCTGAGAGATCTAATAAGGGTCTTCCAGATCATGGGTAAGATTAGTCCTTGGTTCCTGTTAAGGTTTTGTATACAGTGGGCAACTGTTGTGGCCTCTTTGAAAATTTGGGAGCGGAAGTTCTCCTCTATGTAAGGAATTGTGCTTCTGTCCCACTCAATGGTAAGGTTTGTTCTTGAGAAATGAAAAGCTAACCCCGATTTTTCTTCTCTGTTATTATTGACGTCACCTATATGTTCTTTTTGCCTAATTTCAAGGCTCCTTGAAGTTTGTCCAATGTAATTCAAGCTGCACGAGCAGAGTATGTTATAAACTCCAACAATTTGGAGAAAGGATGGCTATCTTTTGGAGATCTTAAGAATTGTCTAATCATTTCTGTAGGTTTCAAGGCCACTCTTCTTTTATGTGGTCTAAGGAGTCTTGCAATCTTATTGGAAACTGTCCCTAAGTATGGAATGACGATGGTAGAAATATAATGTATATCATCTCGTTGTCTTTGTTGGGGGTTCAGAGAAAAGTATCTTGTGGATGAGTCTTCGAGGAAATCCATTCATGGTAAGGTTGGTAGATATATAAGGGATAGTTCTTCCTGGAGGTCTTGTCGATCTGTTGTAAGGAGAGAGGCATGATTCTTCAGCATGTGTACAATACTAAGTTTCTGAGAAATGTGGTGGCAGGAAGTGAAATGTAAATAACGTCCTGTATTGGTAGGTTTGCAGTAAATGGAGAGGTTGATACCATTCGGAAGCTTCTTAATTAAAGTGTCCAGAAATGATAATTGGTTATCTTTTTCAAGTTCTAGAGTGAATTTGATTGTGTGGTGTAGAGATTTAATTTTGTTAAGAAAGTCGAACAGGTCCTTTTTTTTTGTGGTTCCAAGCAATAAAGATATCATCCACGTATCCCCACCATACTGTGGGTTTAGGGTCTGTTTGAGATAAGATTTTACTTTCAAAATCCTTCATAAAGAGATCAGCACAAGATGGAGAGAGGGGGCTACCCATTGCAAGGCCAGTCAGTTGCTGATATATGGTTTTATTCCATAAGAAAAAGTTTGATGTTAAACAATGACAGAACAGAGAAGTAATGTCTTGTGGGAGCAAACTTCCTAAAATGTTGATGACCTCCTCCACAGGGATGTTAGTGAATAGAGATGTAACATCCAGGCTGGCAAGTAGATCTGTATTGGAGATAGAGATGTTGTTCAGTTTCACAATGAAATGTTGCGAATTTCCTATATAAGTATCCGAATTATGGACGTGTGGTTTGAGGAGGTCTGCCAGGTATTTAGATAACAGATAAGTTGGCGAATTGATACCATCTACAATCAGGCATAGTGGTATTCCATTTTTGTGTACCTTAGTAGCACCATATAGTCTTAGTGTTAGTGGATGCATGGATTTCAATCTTCGTTTTAAATCTGTAGACCAGTTCACCATGTGACGTATTAAATTGTTGGTGTCATTGTGATTCTTTAGTGTTGGATCTGTGACTAGGACATGGTAGGTTGATGTATCTGATAGTTCTTCCTGGAGGTCTTGTCGATCTGTTGTAAGGAGACAGGCATGATTCTTCAGCATGTGTACAATACTAAGTTTCTGAGAAATGTGGTGACAGGAAGTGAAATGTAAATAACGTCCTGTATTGGTAGGTTTGCGGTAAATGGAGAGGTTGATACCATTCGGAAGCTTCTTAATTAAAGTGTCCAGAAATGATAATTTCTGGACACTTTAATTAAGAAGTGATTTTAAGAAATTAAAATCACTGTTGAATTTCACTTATCTGCCTTCAATGTGATAATGTCTTTCTTTTTCTTCAAACTATACAGTGTTCTTTTCTCAGAGTAATGATATTTTTGTTAGGATTTCTGGAAGATGAGAGGATGATACTACTTTTTAATATCATTAGCTATGGGTTCCAGTAACGACGAGTAATTACTTCGAAAAATTGCTAAATGAAACTAGCAGTTATGTACCATGAAGATGCCAACAGCCTTAGTTGGTGAAATTAGTTGGTATAACATAGTTGTTTATTATATGCACTTGATCAGTATAATCCCATTAAAAGTCATTCCAGAGCTTTTTCGTCAAGAAAATTAAACGGTTTTTTTAATATATGCATACATTATTCAAGAAAGAATGAACGAGTTTGAGAACAGGAATCAAACCTTGGAGATTCATTGGCGAGCTCTGAAGATAACATTGATTGGTTCAGCAAGAGAAGCATGTGGTGAGGTTGTCTGCAAGGATAAAAAAAATCAGAACTCCCTGGTGGACACAGGAAGTTAAAGTGGCAGTGAAGGAAAAGAAGAAAGCATATCAAAAGTTCCTGACAAATAAGTCAGCTTGTGCTCTTACAGAATACAGAGACAAATGCAAGAATGCTAAAAACTGTGTAAAACTAGCTAAACAAAAGTCATGGGAGGACTTTGGCAAGAATATAGAAAATAAATATCAAGAAGGTGGTAAGATACTTTGGAGGTTGTTGAAGAAGCTTAGAAATGGAGGAAAGAGAGTGCTGTAAAAGGAATTAGAGATGATAAAGATGACATGAAAATGGGAGAAAAAGATATCCTTGATATATTATTATTATTATTATTATTACTACTACTACGGGCTACTCCAGGAGTCCTTAGACTCATCGAGGGAGGCGCTAAACATCATGTTCACACAGCTGTTCAACATTCTCACAGTATCTATCATACCTTGCCTTGAACTCGCTCACTGTCATAGCACCCACAACAGACTCTGGCAGCTTATTCCACTCATTTACCACTCTAAAAGTAAAGAACCCAGCTCTAACACCCCTGCTAACCACGCTCTTGCCCAGCTTCCATGGGTGTCCCCTAGTTCTCCCACCACAAGTCCGGATCTCAAAAATATCATCTGAATTAATCCTATAGAATCCTTTTAGCAATTTGAATGTCTCAATCATATCTCCCCTTTTCCGCCTATCAACTAGTTTCTGCAACCCACATCTCTTCAACCTGTTCTCATATGGTTCATTCGATAGACCTGCTATCATCTTAGTCACTTGCCTCTGGATCCTCTCAACCTCCTCCCCATCAAGAAGGAACCGAGGTGACCAAATCTGGGCACAGTAGTCGAGATGAGGTCTTATCAGGGCTCGGTACAATATGGAGTAACTACTTCGAAAAATTGCTAAATGAAACAAGCAGTGATGACAGCACAGTGGTAAAAAAACACTGACCAGGCATGCAATCAGGAATACATATCCGTACTTGAAGTAGAAAAAGCCATCAAAGGCTTGATATATGGAAAGGCAGCTGGAGTAGATGATATTAGACCAGAAATGCTCAAGTACGGAAGTATAAAAGTTTTACAGTGGCTACACTGCATAGTTCAGAGGGCCTGGACAGAAGGACGAATTCCAGATGATTGGAGTAGAGCTTTCATAGTACCCATATATAAAAAGGGAAATAAAACAATGTGAGAATTACAGAGGTATTTCTCTATTGAGTGTTCCTGATAAGATTTATGCCAGTATACTTGAGAAACAGTTGAGAAGGATTGTGGAAGAGAAGCTTGGTGAGGAACAAGCTGGATTCAGGCCAAATAGAGGCTGCCAGGATCAGATATTCACTTTACGACAAATAGTTGAAACGTCATGGGGAATATAACAAAGATCTGTATTTAAGTTTTGTAGATCAGGAAAAAGCATATGACAAGTTGCCAAGAGAGAAGCTATTCAAAATGCTACAGTTGTATGGTGCAGAGGATCATTATATCAAGCAATACTTAGTCTTTATTTGAGTTGTAAGTCAGTAGTTAGAATTGAAGGAGGTACAGGGAGATGGTTGAATGTTAAATCTAGTGTCAGACAAGGATGTACATTATCACCTCTGTTATTCATTATCTATATGGATTACATTATGTAGGAAAGTGGTATTAAACCTGATATCAGAATTGGAGATGTTAATCTCAGCTCCTTGCTTTATGCAGATGATGTTATACTTCTAAATAAATCCGCTACAAGTCTGCAAGATTCTCTGACTAAATTGAATAACTGTTGTGATAGATATGGCATGAAGGTCAGCAATAAAAAGACAAAGACAATGGAAATAGGCAGAATCATTGAAAATATCAACTGTGTTGTGAACAGAGAACCTGTGGAACAAGTAAAACATTTCAGCTACTTAGGCACGATTTTTACTGAAGATGGTAAATTAAATATGGAAATACACAACAGAATCAACAAAGCTGGTATGGTAGGAAGTCAATTGAATAAATTCATATGGAATAAGAGAAAAATTAGTCAGAACACTAAATTAGCTGTATACAAGACAGTGTTCAAACCAGTTTTAACTTATCGATCTGAGAGCTGGTCAGAAGTAAAACACTTGACCAAAGACCAGAGACTGCAGATATGAGAGTCCTGAGAAAGATTAGAGACGTGAACAGATGGCATCAATGGCAATATCATATTAAAAATGAGGATATTAAGAAAGAACTTGACATTGTCAGCATCCAGGAATGCGTTAGCAGAGCTAATCTCAGGTGGTATGGTCACTTAAATAGAATGGGCGAGGAAAGATTAGCAAAACAAGTGTTCTCTGCCTGGTTGGCAGGAAAAAGTCCCAGAGGAAGACCAAGATATAGGTGGCTTGATACAGTAAAAAGTGCCTTACAAGATAGAAATATAAGATCTGACAATGTTGTAGCTTTGACAGGTAACAGATTGATTTGGCAGGAAATTGCAGGTAGGAAGTTAGTAATGATGTAAATTTTTCATGTAGTACTATCATATCCTGTACACCCTTTGAGGGTAAATGTCAGGAATTCGATGATGATGATGACATCTGACTTTGTCTTATGTGTGTTTCACATTGGGCATGAACTCACTTGACCTCGTTCAGTACATCCCTTCTGCACTGGGCAGTTGCATTTTTTCAAAGTTTCGAATCTATATGATATCCCAGATTCAATTTTTTGGTAGAATTTTATTTGAAAATATATTATTTTTGAACTATCTTATTTAAGCTTCATTTTTATTCACAAGAATAAATGGATTTTTGTTCATTATGTCTGTGGTTTTTGAAAATAGGAATGAAAATGTCCCCCTATAGTGAAAAACATCCTCTCCCCAACAGAAACCATACTGTAAATGCAAATTACACAAAGTAGTATTACTAATATCAGATGGTATTCTGTGCAGTTTTAAATTATATATACACATAATTGCTTCTGAAAATTCGCTTTACATAAATTACTTGATTTCTGCTTTCAGTGACTATTATGACCTTATATCAAGTGTGACCTTATATTTTCTGTCTGAAAATTTTAAATATATTGTTAAAACATATGTAGTTAAATACTGTATTTAGCATCACAATTAAAATGTCTGCCTCATTTTGTTTGCGTCTGTGTACATACTATCTGTGGGAAACAGTTGTTTTTTGTAATACTGAGGCATTTTCATTCCAGTTATCCCTAATTGTGCTAATTTCTCTAACATAACCTCTAATAGATATAATAGGACTATACATATATGGTACAAACAGCAACTCAGGAATGGCTCTCACAGAATTCTCTATCAGTAACAAGCTTTATATTATGAATACATTTTTTAAGAAACTTCAAAAAAAAATGGACATGGAGAAGTCCAAATGGAGAAATAAAAAATGAAATAGATTATATACTGTGTAATAATAAAGAAATAGTTCAAGATATCTCAGTTCTAAATGAAGTAAAAACAGGAAGTTTCCACAGACTGCTCAGAGCCAAAATTAAAATAAACCCCAAATTAGAAAAAACAAAATGGCTAAACAACAAAAAAATCAAGAAGTTTTGACTTAAAACCTATCGAAAACAAGAAGAAGGATTACGAAGTAAAACTTAATCAAAAACTAGACTTAATAAATTAAGTATAGTCTCTGGGAAAAATCCCATGTTACTCCTCTTAAACACTATTATTATAATTACGGCTATTATAGCCTGTTTTTGTTTAGGAGTGTCCCTTATTTAAATACATTGGCTATCAATACTCAAGAGGGGTATATATATTTAGGGCATTATTGGTGAGTATAGAAGGCAATTAAGGTAGAATAATAGAGGTGGAAAAATTTGGTTTTCTCACCTCAGCCCTAAGCAATCCAAACCTCAACAAATTTGGCTGCATGAGACTGCCTCAAATTTGGGAAACCTACATCAGAAGACCTCAGCCCAATCACCCAAGAATACCAACATTGCCCACTAGGGGGCACCATTAGGACTTTAGGAGAAAGAATAGCTTCCTGCTTCATCCTGATTTACTGTTTGCTGTGCCTGCGTGCACTTGTCTTGCTCACAAGTTCCTGTTGAAAATGGCAACGTGACATTGCCGAAATATTGGATTTGTATTAAAAAAAGTTATTTTAATATATATCCTAGTCTACGTTGTTATTTCCCTAAACTATTTAGTAATAAAAAACATAATAATGGAAAACAATTTCTTGGAAAGAGTCTCTTCATATACATACTTAGGTCATCTCATTGATCTAAACTGTGGACTACAAAAGGAAATAAATAGGAGAGTTCAACTTGCCTGGAGTGCATTCAGAAAATTGAAAAGCATTTTCCAAAACAATGATGTCTCGCTCTGTTTAAAAAGGAAGACATTTAACCAGTGTATACTTCCAGTCATCTCATATGGTTGTGAAACTTGGTCGCTAACAAAAGCACTGGCAAATAAATTAACAACTCAAAAGAAAATGGAGAGGTTGATGCTAGGCATCACATTAAAAGATAAGAAGCGAAACACCTGGATAAGAAGCCAGAATCGCATCACTTATATTATTCTTCACCACAAGCGACTAAAATGGAAATGGGCCGGACATCTATTCAGAAGAGAAGATGAGCGATGGACCACCATACTAACGAACTTGATTCCTAAAGAAGGGAAATGAGGCCGAGGACATCCTAAAAGAAGGTGGAGTGATGAATTGTCAAATTTTGTTGGGGAAAATTGGTCGACCATTGCCAAGAACAGAGAAAGGTGGAAAGAACCTGGAGGTGGCCTTCGTTCAGCAGTGGACAGAAAATGGTTTTAAAAGAAGATGAAGAACCTCTAATTTTCTGTTTACTATGTTTGGTGATAAAAAACTATCATTTTTAATAAAAACTACTTTGTGTTACTTGCATCTACAGTATGGTCTGTTGGGGAGGGGATGGTTTTCAGTATACAGGGACATTTTCAGAAACCACAGACATAATGAACAAAAATCCATTTATCGTGAATAAAAATTAATCCCTGTGTTTTAAAAAAAAATGACTGTCTGATGATTGCCAACAAAATATCAGCAGATTCAGTATTTCCAGTATTTATTACCATGTACTGAACATAACAATCATTAATAAATAAAATAAAATGGGTTCTTATTTCTATTTTCCCTCTTATTTCCATTCTCTCTTTCCCTCTCCTCATGAATTTTTTTTTTTTTTTAATTATCCTCTCATAACTGTGAACATTCTAGAGATTATAGAATATCATATAATTTGTGAGGGGATGCCTCTGTAGCTCATTTGGTATAGATGAAGTCCTTTGGTCTGAAAGACTTGGGTTCGATTCCAATGCATGACGTGAGGAACCTTTATTTGGTCTCTTTTGACTAAAGGTGAGTTAACCAGTCTGATGCAGGGGCAGAGGGTTTTTTCTCTCCCTAAAACTCTGGGGGGTTTTGTCCCTCAGAACAGGCAAACCGGCCAGTAGAACACATGCAATTTACATGTGTTCTACTGGCCGGTAGAACACATGTAAACTTGCAGGTGATTGGCATACAGGAATCTGTATGCCAATCACCTGCAAGTTCGAATTGAAGATGATCAAAAGACTTCAAACCTCACCACCGTAAAGTAAAGGTAAAAGAGGAGGATTAAGAAAGAAAGAAAGAAATTTGTTCTGTCCCATACCAGCTTATTGGATACACACATAATACTACTACTGTAAATTATTAGTGAAGTGATTTGCCTCTAATGAAAATATTTCTACTCACCTTTTTTCCCCTTTTCCCTTGTATAAGCCAGTCATTCTCACATGGTTTCATGATTCATTAATGTCATTTCACATATTCACAGTTTTTAGTAATATAAATATACAAACTAAATATAAATTTTCTCCCCACCCTCAAATATTAGTTCCTAATATATTCTGAAACATTTCCCCCCCCCTCTTCCATGTAGCTTTGGTTTTAATTGAAGCACATGCCATGATTTGTGCCATGCCCACTGATATTCAAACAGAAGTACAAAATTCTTATGTCACATCCAATATGTACATAATGAAACAGTTTGTCTGAGCCTACCTTAAATGTTTTAAACAAGAATGCTCTTAAGAAATTCACTGACCTTCACAAGTGATATTACTTTCATCTGCCCAATTTTGTATATAATTTTTCACTAATTTCTACAAAATCTTAACAACTACAGAAGAAACACAAAGTGGTCTATAGTTTGATGCCCCCATTTTATCACAACCCTTATGCAATGGCATTATCTTACATTCTTTCAATCCTTGCCACTTTCACTGAATAGCCAGGTCAATGGAGCTGTCAGTTGTAGCACATTCTCTTAAAACACATGGTGAAATGTTAATCAGCTCCTTGGTCGTTTTTATACATTTTATGAAAATTATGGATACAACTACCGTTTTAGAGTAAAACTTTAGTTTAATATAAACCAAAATATACACTCGACATTTTGACCTTCACATTAAGGTCATCTTCTGGAGTGTATATATATATATATATATATATATATATATATATATATACACACACGTACATACAAAGAAACACGCTGCACTACAATCTATGTGGCATGCTAAAGTTAGTGATCAATCGTTAGAACTATTTGCCTGACCTCTGGTGTTAAAAAAAAATAACTGTACTACATCAAAGCTAAAGTTATCTATTAGGTTACAAAGTTAACTTAAGCTGGAGAGTAACATACAGAAAAATAATAAATAAAAATAAAATTAACCATAAAAGTATACATATAAATTGCAACAACTGGTATGGACAGTGGCCAATAAAAGATGAAAAATTGCTTAGAGTCCTAAAGTTAGAGTTTGTTGGAAACTAAGTGGGCTGAATGTGTGCCATCAATTCTTGGGATTTTTTAAGCCACCATTATTATTAAGATTAGGGTGGTTGATCAAAATTTCACAGGCTTCTTTAAATTTCCATTTATACCAAGTTTTTGTATAATGTAAAGAACAGGTACTTTTCCAATCAATTCGATATATGGTGTTAAGAGCGTGATCTGAGAGGCCTGCTTCACCAAAATTATTATATTTAATGTGTCGTTTGTGTTCTTTTTTATGGATAGGGATTGTACATCCAGTTTCCTCAATATAAGATAAGTTACAGGTGCAATAGATACAATAAACTCCAGGGTGTGCCAATGGGGGGAGAGGATCCTTAGAGAAGTTGAATGTGTTTTTAATTTTAAAGATGGTTTAAAAGTGGCATTAAGATTATAATGATGTAGGATTCTATTAATTTTTTTCTGATAACTTTAATCCATAGCCGGCCTGGTTGGCCGAGTGGTTAGTGTATCTGCCCAAAATGCTGTGGGTTCGAATCCCGCCATGGATGTTTGTGATTGTCTGTGAAAATACTAGTGGTGGTCAACTGTAGATGGTGTTGGTGTAGATGATGAAGATAGTTTCAATTGGTGGAGACGGAGAGTTGTAGAGAGTAGGTGCCCTCCCTCGCTGAGTTTTTGGACTCCCTGGAGGAGTTACGTAATAATAATAATAATAAAAAGATTATTCCACTCCATGCTTAAAAAATCCCTTAATTCCACCAAATTTGCAGGGTGTTGCTGTTTCTTTACAGCCCTTTCTAACATGTCCCAGATTTTTTCAATAACATTCCAATTAGATGAATTGGCTTACAATTGAGATGTAAAATTTATTTCTCATTCTGCAAACTAATCCAACACAATTCTAGCTTGATAAACACATGTGTTATCATCTTGAAACTCGGGATCCACTATGTGTTTTTTTTTTTGTTCCAAAAACTGGACAAATGGCAATACTTCGTTATTTAAAAGTGTCAGATAATCCATGGATTTCATGAGATTGAACATCTCATGGGCCAACTCCAGTACTTAAATACAGCCCCAAAACATGACACTTCCACCTCCTTTTTGCACAGCTATTTGGACACATTTGAGGTTTAATGCTTCTCTGGCCTTCTGCATGACCCTGCAGCAACTACCATTAGAATACAAGCAGAATATGGATTTGTCAGACCATATTATTTGCCTTCACTGGTCAATGTAATGATGCTGTTTTGTCCGAGCAAGGTGATTTTTCTTCTGCACAGTTGTTAACTGAGGACATATCCGGGCAACATAACTGAAAATGCCTAACCCATGCCGTTCTCTCCATAGTGTTCATTCTGAAACTCATTCACTGGGTCCAGCATTGTACTATTGAAGCAGTTCTTGATGAGTCTGTCGCCTAAATGTCTGCGATCCCAATTTGTCATCATAGAGCTTCTACCACCATTGCTCTGCTTATAGTGATAGCTTCCATACTTCTTCCAACATAAATGGACACTACTGACTGTGGATTCAGACACTCCAACAAACTTCACCACCTCTTGCAAGGAATGTCCATATTCTCTTAGATCATTCAAAACAGTCATCATTATCATCTTATCTATATATGGGCCAAACTCAAAGAAGAAGAAGTAAAAGAGAATGAGAGGAGACTATACATTCTGCATAAATTTCATGATTCTAAAGATGTGTTTAAATAACTTTCATCCAGCTTTCATTTGAACAGTGCTGTATATTGAATTTCATGTAGGCATCTTTGCAAAGACTCTGGTTTTCAGTTTCAGACATTCAGAGTTTGTGACATTTAGAATCTCTTAAAGTAGAAAAATGAGCCCGTAACATTGACTAGAGTGCTTCTTAATTCTTTGCACTTTATCTTTCATTTTTTAAATTAATTCTACATTGCTATTTCTCAGGACCAGTGTTACTGGATTATGTAACATTTTTGAAGTTTTATCTTTTAAACTTTATTCTTTTAATATGGAGGTATTAGACTTTGAATTTTCCAAAATAATTTTTCTTGCTATATCTATTTGTAGTTAATATATTATGCCATTTTATGAATTTTATACTCTGTTTCTTTCAGTCCAAGTAATATTTATTTTGGTCATGCAGTTATTCTCAGAAGTTTTTTCTATATCTAATAGGATAATAGCATTTAAGATTAATAAATATATTTTTATACTTACTTGAATAAATTTTCTTTTAGACCAGATGATTACCAGATAGAAAGCAGCTCAAAAAAGAAGATAACTGGTAAGTTTGCCAAAATATTAAAAATTTACATCTCTGTTTTTCATTCTTATGTTATTATTATTCCTATCTTATCCTTCTCATCCATCCCTTAAGACGGCTTGAGTTCCCCCCCCCCCCCAACGAGAGGTTTATGATGAATTAATGCAGCTAGCTCGTCTCTCCTCTGTTGCATCCCCTAATGGCAATATTCATGACTGTAATCCATGTGTGTGTTCACGGGGCCGGTTTGCCTGTTCTGGGGGATGAAAAACCCGACTTTCCAAGTGAAAAAAAAAAACCCTACCTGCATATGAGACTGGCTAACTCACCTTTCGTTGAAAGAGACCATATAAAGGTTCCTCACATCACTGACGGGAATTGGTCTTTCTGACCAAAGGGCTTTGTCTATACCAACTGAGCTATGGAGGGTCTTTATTATTATTATTGCACAGGCACCTCCATGGAGTCCTGAGACTCATCGTAGGAAGCTCAATTGTAAACACAATATCTGTTGTACATCTCCTTGAAACCATTAACAGACAAAGAACTCACAAATGACTCCGGCAACCCATTCCATTCATTCACCACTCTCCAAGAAAAAAACTGGTCTTCATGCCCTTGCTAACCACACTTTTAACAAACTTCATATTGGAGGCTTAATGGATTGTATACAGCACTCAGAAGGATTAAAACAGAATTTAATACTTCCTATATATTTCGTCTCAGTAATTGAGACCTCTTCAGGGATTACAAAAAAACTAATGTAACATAAAAACAAATAACACACAATACTAAGCCCAACCACATGGGTGACACTTAAGCTTAGTGTCACCCATGTGGCCTGATCAAAGCCTTATACAAGGGAACTGCAACCTCTTTGCTTCTGCTTGTCAGTGTCCTCCTCATCATTGCCATAACCCATTGTGATGTTCTTACAATTTTTGCGATGTGACCCTTAAACCTCAAGTCTCTGTCCACCATCACTAACAGATCTCATATCTCCTTTATCTCCTTCAAAATTTCTTCATTAATTCTATACTCTACTTCCTAACCTTGCCTACCAAATTTCAAGACTTTTCAACATTAAACTGACAGCTCCAATCATCTGTTTGCCCACTCACATAGTCTATTCAGACTCTCCTACAAGACCACAATGTCTGCTCTACTTCTCATAGCTCTTCCCCGCTTTTCTGATTGGCAAACAGCTACACATCTCCAGTTAAACAGGTCCCAATGTTATTAACACACAAGTTAAACAATAATGGTACAAAAGCAGATCTCTGTTTCACTCCATTAGTGATGTTCTTCTTTTGGGATACCACTCCTCCATATATAACCTGCTGATACCTACTGACAGCCAATCAGTTATCCAGCTTACTAGTCTGTTATCTAATATCTCATATCTCCTTCAAAATTTCTTCATTAATTACAATACATAGAATTGTATTACATAGAATTGACTGGAAAAGCACTAGTTGTTTACATCACACCCAAATGGTATGAACGCAAATTTAAAGAAGCTTGTGAGATTCTTATCAACCACCCCAATCTGAACAATAATGATGGTCTAAAAATCCCAAGCATATGGAAGGCACATATTCTACCCATGGAACCTTTCTCCCTAAGAGCTAACTATAAACAGGACTGTAGATAACCAAGAATAGTAAATCTAATATAACAATTGTCATGTTAAAAATAGGACATCATTGTTACTATAAGAAATTATCTATATGAAAAAATGTTTCTCCCATTTATCTTAAATAGAATTTAGTTTTGATATAGTTTCTAAATATTTAATTAATTTTTAATTTCATCTGTATTTTTTCTTTTTGACTAGAGGTCATGACAATAGAATAACCGGTGATTGTTTCTTTAGCTTACTGTGTGAAATGTAACTCAGCTTGTCCTTGTATATTTGTATATATACTCCAGATGATGACGGTCAAAACGTCAGGAAATTAAAATAGTTGTTTATAACACGGTTGTAAGTCCATAATTTCTAAACTGAATGACTGTTATCTAATACTTTCTGTTTCAGTTTAGCTACCAGCTTGTCATGTGACAGTCTGTCAAAGGTCTTTGAAAAATCCAAGTACACCATCAATCTGCATCTCCTTTATTAAGTGAGTCTGTCACCTTGTTTTAATATGTAAGCATATTCTAAAATATGACCTCTCCCTAAGAAACTCATATTGACCATGATAAAGAATATTGTGATTATCATCCTGTTTCTGAATCCTTGTCCTCGCCAACTTCTCTAACACCTTAATAACAACAACCCCAGACATACAGATTGGTCTATAATTTGTAGCCTCAGTCTTAACACCCCCCCCACTTTTGGGAAGTGGAACGATTTTTCCCACCTTCCATTCCATTGGGACTCGCCCTGTTGCAAGACTCGTTAAATATTTTATGCATCTTTTATTTCTTTCATTTTCAATTACATAAACTAATAATAATATATTTTCCATAAACAAAACGATGTTAAGGCATATTATTATTATTATTATTATCCTAAGACCTCATGGAGTCACAGACTCATCTAGGAGATCCCTTTTGCCATACATACATCACACCATGCCTTAAACGCATTCAAATTCTCTGCAGACACCATGCTCTCAGGCAATACATTCCAATCATGCACAACTCACCATGCAAAAAACCTGCTTCTCACTTCCCTGCTCACACTCTTGTTCTCCCCACAATCTCACACCATTTTATCAAAAACCTCTTCAATGTTAATCCTATAGCAACTCCTTACCGGCTTGTACATCTCTATAACCCATCTTCCTCCTATCCACTAGACTTTGCAAATTGCATTACCTCAACCTTTCTTCATATTCAACATTCCAGAGATCAGAAACTATATTGTTCAATCATCTCTGGATCCTCTCCAACATCTCTTCATCCTTTTAAAAACCAGGTGACCAAATCTGTGCACAGTAGTTCATATGTGACCTAATCAGAGCCTTATACAATGGAACCAAAATCTCCTTACTTCTAAAAGTCTGTGTCCTTCACATCATTGCAAATTCATTGTGCTATCCTCACAATTTTGGCAATATGGCCTCTAAATTTTCGATCCTTATCCACTATCACCCCAAGATATTTAAATATATTAACATAGTAAATTTAGTTTAATCCTTTATCCAAGTGTGAGCAAACACAGTTTGCGCCTGAAAGTATCTTCAGGACTGGGGTAAGGTGGTACAACACCAGGGCGACTCCTTGCAAAGGGGGAGCAAGCTACCAACATTTCTATCTCAGTATCTCCCATAATGCAAAACACATCTCCTTGCGGATATGTCTAATGTTATGCATTCAGGGAAGGGCCACTACCCAGACTAGTTTCAACCTTTATTGAGGTCTCTTCAGTGGGCCCAAGTGGAGATACCAGTCAGAAGCATTAGCAAGGTCATCTCTACCTATTGGAGTTGCCAGTTAGTGTGCAACCTTTTTAATAAATTACTCTGGATTTAGAGGAAGATGTTGAAAGTTTATATTCTTATTATATTTTATATTTTTATTAAAAGTTTATATTTTTATTATATTCTAAGTGAAAAATAAACTTTCAATATATTAACATAGATTTCTTTTCTTGGTACATTGGTGAACAGATTTACTATGCCCTGGCTTGTATATTGGCAAAAACCATTGTGATGTTTTTGATGCTGTCTATATACTGTATTGAATTCTTTATATAAGAGAATATTTAACTGGTGTAAGGGCTTAGTATGTTTGCTAGATATTTCAACAGCAAAGAAGTTGGAGAATATCTTGCATCAACAATAGCTCTCAATGGGAAGTCCTGTTTATGCAGCTTAGCAACCCCATATTACAGGCATAGAATGAAGGGCTTTAAGAATCCATTAAAAAAAGATAAAAACATCATAATACTGAAAGCTGACAAAGATGTAATCACTTCTAGATGACACAGACATCTATGAAAATTTGGATCATGACTCCATGGGATATTTCCATAATAAAGACCAACAACTTAATAAAAAAAAAGAATGCTGAACTGGTCTAGTTAAATGGTGTCTAGACTCAAGAGGGTATCTTGAGTCTAGACACCCTCTTGTCCCAAGAACATATGCGGTTCCTAGGGTGCATAAACAGGACTTCCAATTAAGACCTGCTGTTGATGCAAGATATTCTTCAACTTCTTTGCTATCAAAATATCTAGGCAAACCTACTAAGCCCTTACACCAGCCTGACATCCTCTTAGAATACAATGCAATTCATAGGAAGCATAAGTGTATTTTTTTAAGGAAATTAAAATGTAGACTAATACATTAAATAAAATAAATTTAATTAATACTTCCAATATTTTGGCAAAGTCAAACTGCCATGATCAGGTAACTGAAAAGATATTGCATGCATACATTACACTACATAATGAAGATGAAGCATGCCAACTGAGAGGTGATAACAATTTGACTTTGCTGAAATACTGGAAGTGTTAATTACATTTATTTTAGTTAATAAATTAGTCTACATTGTAATTTCTTTAAACAATACATGTGTAAGTAAACTAATGTTTACTTACAAACTAACTAGTTCAGTCAATCCCATACCCATTTAAAACAAAAACTGCAATAAGTTAACCTAATATTCTCAAATAAAATAAGAAAAAGTTACTTATCCTTCAGGAACAATAATTCCCATTACACACACAATATGCCACCTCAATATGATACTCTATGAGGGATAACATGGGTTTGTGAAGGGTTGGTCATGCCATAATAATCTACTAACTTTTTATATTAGAGTGACAACTGAGTTAGATAAATGGCTACATGATGATACTTTGGATTTTGGAAAGGCATTTGACAGGATGCTACATGGAACCAACAAATGGGGATAGATAGGAAACTGGTGATATGAATGAAAGTGTGGCTGATAGACAGATACCAAGAAGTAGATTAATATGGAGGAACAGAATCCAGGAGAAGGCAGGTGACTAGTGGTGTGCCACAGGGCTCTGTGCTTGAATCACTGCTGTTTAATTTGTAGATAAATGATATAAGAAATAATTTGAAGGGAGATATTCAGCTGTTTGCTGATGATGCAAAGTTGGGTAGAGTAATAGTTAATCAAGATAATTTTAACAGGCTGACAGTATAGGCAAAACATAATGGATAACAATTTAATGTGGAAAAGTTATGCATTTTGGGTTACAAAGATTACAAGGTGTATTGCATTGAGGAAACTGTACTTCAAGAAATGGATGAGGCCAGGGATTGATCAGGGGGGAGGGGTAGATAGAGAGCCGAGGGAATATTGCTATACCTTAATACTTTTATTTATGAAAGAGTAAAAGAAACTGCTTCTTTCTCTGATAAAAGAATTGGTAATTTGGCATCATATTGAATTACTTGAGGTAAGAATATGATGCCAAATTTTATATTTTCAGAAAGGGCCTAATTAGGAAACTGACTGATGAACATTTTGTTATTGTGAAAACAAGGTGTTTAGTCTGGTAGATGTGATTAAGTATATGCTAAACAGCAATAGATATAATAATAGAATGAATCAGAGAATGAATTATTTTAATTTTTTAGATAAGAAACTCTCTAAAGTGTAGACTTATTTTGAAGGCCTTGGATCCAATTAGTTTTGTAGATATTTATGTAATTTTATTTAAAATGTATGTGATGTTTTAGTTTCATTAAATGTATATATTTTTTTATTTGGTCTTGAGTCAGTGATTTTCCAGATTCTAAAAGAAATAGAGTTAAAAGTCATTGTGCCAATTGGAATGAACAGTTGCGTAATTGCTTAACACTCAGTATCAAACAATCTCTTTGCAAAGATATAGCATAAATGGCACAGCGGACAGATTGTTAAAATAACAGGAACAGCTGAACAGACATAATGATATAATAATATGATTGAGACATGTAAGTTGGTGAGGAGTTTTTACCAGATTAATAAGGAAGAGTTATTCCATAGAGTAGAGGTAGGCAAGGGTAGAACTAGATGGCATCACTGGAAGCTGTATAGTGTGGGCGGGTGGGTGTGCAGGAGAGTGAGAAGCAGGTTCTTTGCATGGAGAGTGATTGGCGAGTGGAGTGCATTGTCTATGTGAGTGCTAAAGCTTTGAATGGATTTAAGGCATGGATCGATGATCTTTTGGCATGAGGGACTATGGACCTCCTGCGATTGAGTCCTTTGACTCCATAGATGTCGGATATTGATAATAATAATAATAATTTGTTAAAACGATATTTTACTGTAAGAAGAAGAATATAGCAACAGTGCTTGGAGTTTTACTCTTAGTGGTTGACCAATGAGGCTGTTAAGCTTAACCATGCTTCTTGGCTACATTATAGGTGGAAACATCTTATCATTCATCAGCATGAAGAATTGGCAAGATTATACATGCTTTCCTATGTCATTGGAATTAAAATACTTATAGACAATTTTTTATACTGACTGCAATGAAATAATGATCAAGTGGAAAAGAAACTTCATTGTGCTGCAAATAAACTTTTCCAGTCTGTCATCTGAAAAAACTTCTCTTTACTGTTGGTGATACCCGGCTCTCATGACATCATTTCACGCACTTGTAATTGAGAGAATACAGCATATGCTCAACTGTGATATAAAAGCTAAATGGACACAAAAGAGAGAGATTTTTTTAGACATAGGGGAAACATAAAAAAGGGAGAGCTGGAAATAATTTCCTTTCTAAACTATAAGGAATGAATATGTATTTTATCGATATTTTTCATTCACTTTCTGTTGATAAATTTATGTATGTTCACCATTGTAATTTTCGATTTTCATGTGAAGATTAGTTGGAAAGCTATTCTCTGTTTATAGAACTGACAGTTGTCAAGTAAAAATGCTGGAAGGTTTCATATCACTGTTGTCTGTTTCAATGCTGGATAGCTAAATTTTATGAAGTGAACTGTCAATGCTTCTGCTACCTTTGAAACAGAAATTGAATATGCTTGAAGTAAGGAATATGTTGAAAACACAGGTAAGTTGGCATTTTCTTGTGTCATTTTGTGCAAGAAAATCTGCTGCAGCTGTTTCCCTTAGTTAACTTAAAGATTGATTAGAAATGTGTCTTGATTTTCCAAAGCAAGATTTGCCAAGTTCTCTGTTATGCCTGAGTTTCTCATTAAGATGTATTAATTTCTGACTTTGCAGATATTTTTGTACTCTCTTATAATTAATTTATTATTATTATTATTATTACTGGCACCTCCATGGAGTGTGAAGACTCATCGTGGGAGACCCAAACTCTCCACACGATCTGTCATACCTCTCCTTGAACCCATTAACAGACAAAGCACTCAGAACTGACTCTCCCTCCCCTCCTCTCGTTTGTTTGCAAAACTATTCATGGAGTGGTTTGGAAAACAAAGCTTTTCAGTAGCAAGGAACATAACCTGAAATTTTGCAAAATATGTGGACAGTATTTTCATTATCTGGCCTGGTTCTATTACCCAATTAGAAGATTTTGTCACCTGCCTCAACACATTCACACTCGAATTAAATTCGCTGTTGAATTAGAAACAAACAAGTCTTTTCCATTTTTGGATACACTAGTTGCAGAATCTGAACACAAACTCAATTTCACAGTCTATAGGAAGCCAGCAAATACAAGATGAAACCTACACAGCACATCCTATCACCACCTGACACAAAAAATAGGCATCATCTGTTTCCTTTCCCAGATATTTTACAAATCGAGAAGGTGAGGATTGAAATAATGCAGAAGTCATATTTCCATATACAAGTAGTCAAAAGATGTCGCACTTTATTACTGAAATACTCTGGATTAGAGATAGATGTTGAAAGTTTTTTTCACTTGGTTATACTATAAATGGAGTGCTTAAGGGTCAAAGCTGTATAACTGAGAGGAGTCCTCCACATAGCCTTTAAAGGAATGTGGAGAACCAACCAGGGCTTCTGACCTAATGTCCAATCCTCACCTTCTCATGGTGCACCCTGTTAAGTATCTATCAGGATACTGAATGAATGAGGATATGCTGGAAATTTTGGATTTAGCCAACCAAATTGTATTCTTATTGGCTCAAACCACAAATAAAATACAACATGACAGAATTCATGTCAGCTGGGGCTGACATGAATTGTTTTCACCAGGGAACCAGCAAACAGCAAAAAGTCAGTTACTGGAACAAATCCTGAAACATATCCCAACTCAACATTACCAGTGTTCAAGATCAGTACTATCAACATAAGAAGCCTGAATTGGCAAAGAAATGGAGCTGGCTGAGGAATTAGGTAAGTATACCAGATTGACATAAAAGGGATGACTGAAACAAAATAGACAAAAACTGGTGAGATCTTTCTAAGCAATAAATACAAAATGCTATATTCATGCAGTAACAATCAGGGAAAAGAAGGATTAGCAATGATAATCAACACTAAATACCAGGCTAATCTTCTTGAATGACAGGCAATATCAAGTGGAATGATGTGGGCAAATATCAGAATGGGGAACTGGATAATGAGACATTTGTGCATATGATCCCACAGAGGGTTCTACTAAGGTAGAAGTAGAGGAATTTTTTGAGGCTTTAAAGAAAGCAATTGACACAATGAAAAAGGAAAAGTTGGTTCTTGTTGGGGATCTAAATAGCAGAGTAGGAAATGATTGTCAGATATGTAAAAATATTTTGGGAAAATTTAGAGAAAAAAGCAAAACAAATAATAATGGCAAATACCTGTTGGATTTCATGCCCAGTACATGGACTGATTATTACTAACACAATATTCTAACATAAAAATGTGCATAAATTCACATGGAGAGAAAAAGCAAGCAATAAGCAAAGTCTCATTGACTATGTTATTGTTGATAGTGTTTTCTTGCTCTTTTTGTGCAAGGACATTAGAGTGTACAGAGAATTTGAAATTGGAAGTGATCACCGAGTCTTGAGCAGGATAAAATTGAATTTCATATTGAAAAGAAGAACATGCAAGAAAGTTTTAAAGGAAATAAAAGTTGAGCAGCTCTCAGATGTTAACTGTACACAAACATTATTCAAGAAAAAATGAAAGTTTGAGAACAGGAACCAAACATTGGCAAATTCCTGGCATGTACCCTCAAGGGGTGTACAGGATAATGATAGTACTACATGAAAAAAATTACATCATTACTAACTTCCTATCTACAATTTTCCTCCAAATCAGTCTGTAACTTGTCAAGACTCCAACATTATCAGATCTTATATTTCTATCGTCTAAGGCACTTTGTACCGTATCAATCCACCTATATCTTGGTTTTCCTCTGGGTCGTTTTCATGCCAACCTGGCAGAGAACACTTGTTTTGCTAATCTTTCCTCTCCCATTCTATTTAAGTGACCATACAACCTGAGATTAGTTCTGCTAACGCATTCCTGGATGCTGACAATGTCAAGTTCTTTCTTAATATCCTCATTTTTAATATGATATTGCCATTGATGCCATCTGTTCACGCCTCTAATCTTTCTCAGGACTCTCATATCTGTGGTTTCTAGTCTTTGGTCAAGTGTTTTACTTCTGACCCAGATCTCAGATCCATAAGTTAAAACTGGTTTGAACACTGTCTTGTATACAGCTAATTTAGTGTTCTGACTAATTTTTCTCTTATTCCATAGGAATTTATTCAATTGACTTCCCACCATACCAGCTTTGCTGATTCTGTTGTCTATTTCTATATTTAATTTACCATCTTCAGTAAAGATCGTGCCTAAGTAGCTGAAATGTTTTACTTGTTCCACAGGTTCTCTGTTCACAACACAGTTGATATTTTCAATGATTCTGCCTATTTCCATTGTCTTTGTCTTTTTATTGCTGACCTTCATGCCATATCTATCACAACAGTTATTCAATTTAGTCAGAGAATCTTGCAGACTTGTAGCGGATTTATTTAGAAGTATAACATCATCTGCATAAAGCAAAGAGCTGACATTAACATCTCCAATTTTGATATTAGGTTTAATACCACTTTCCTTGATAATGTGATCCATATAGATAATGAATAACAGAGGGGATAATGTACATCCTTGTCTCACACCAGATTTAATATTAAACCATCTTCCTGTACTTCCTTCAGTTCTAACTGCTGACTTACAACTCAAATAAAGACAAAGTAATGCTTGATATAATGCCCCATTGACACCATATAACTGCAGCGTATTGAATAGCTTCTCTCTTGGCACCTTGTCATATGCCTTTTCCAAATCGACAAAACTTAAATACAGATCTTTGTTATGTTCCCATGCTTTCTCGACTATTTGTCGTAAAGTGAAGATCTGATCCTGACAGCCTCTGTTTGGCCTGAATCCAGCTTGTTCTTCACCAAGCTTTTCTTCCACAATTCTTCTCAACCGTTTCTCAAGTATACTTGCATAGATCTTGCTAGGAACACTCAGTAGGGAAATACCTCTGTAATTCTCACATTCAGTTTTATTTCCCTTTTTATATATGGGTACTATGAGAGCTCTACTCCAATCATCGGGAATTCGTCCCTCTGTCCAGGCTTTCTGAACTATGCAGTGCAGCCACTGTAAGACTTTTATACCACCATACTTCAGCATTTCTGGTCGAATATCATCTACTCCTGCTGCCTTTCCACATTTCAAGTCTTTGATGGCTTTTTCTACTTCAAGTATGGATATGTATTCCTGATTGCATGCCTGGTCAGTGTTTTTTATCACTGTGCTGTCATCACTGCTTGTTTCATTTAGCAGTTTTTCAAAGTAATTACTCCATACTTAAAGGATATCTTTTTCTCCTGTTTTCATGTCATCTTTATCATCTCTAACTCCTTTTACAGCACTCTTAGCTCCATTCCTAAGCTTCTTCAACAACCTTCAGAATATTTTGCCACCTTCTTGATATTTATTTTCTATATTCTTGCCAAAGTCCTCCCATGACTTTTGTTTAGCTAGTTTTACACACTGTTCAGCTTTCTTACATTTGTCTCTGTATTCTCTAAGAGTAAAAGCTGACTTATTTGGGAACTTTTGATATGCTTTCTTCTTTTCCTTCACTGCCTATTTAACTTCCTGTGTCCACCAGGGAGTTCTAATTTTTTTATCCTTGCACACAACCTCACCACATGCCTCTCTGGCAGAATCAATCAATGTTTTCTTCAGAGTTTGCCACTGAATCTCCAAGGTTTGATTCCTGTTCTCAAACTCTTTCATTTTCTTTTCAATAATCTTTGTGTATTTTAGTCTACAGTTCACATCTGAGAGCTGCTCAACTTTTATTCGCTTTAAAACTTTCTTACATGTTATTCTTTTCAATATGAAATTCAATTTTATCCTGCTCAAGACTAAATAGTGATCACTTACAATTTCAAATCCTCTGTACACTCTGGTGTCCTGCACCATGGAGAAAACATCACTATCAACAATGACATAGTCAGTGAGACTTTTCTTATTCCTAGCCTCTTCTCTCCATGTGAATTTGTGCACATTTTTATGGTGGAACATGGTGTTAGTAATAACCAGTCCATGTCCTGAACAGAAATCCAACAGATATTTGCCATTATTATTAGCTTTGCTCTTTTCTCCAAATTTTCGCAAAATATTTTTGTATGTCTCACAATCATTTCCTACTCTGCTATTTAGATCCCCAACAAGGACCAACTTTTCCTTTTTCATTGTGTCAGTTGCTTTTTCTAAAGCGTTAAAAAATTCCTCCACTTCTACCTTAGTAGAACCTTCTGTGGGACCATAGACACAAATAAGTCTCATTGTCCAGTTCCCCATTCTCATATTTGCCCACATTACTCTACTTGAGAATGACTGCCATTCAAGAAGATCAGCCTCGTATTTTGTGTTGAATGCTATGACTACTCTTTCTTTTCCTTGATTGTCATTGCCTGAATATAACATTTTGTATTTATTGCTCAGAAAGATCTCACCAGTTTTGGTCTTTTTTGTTTCAGTCACCCCTATTATGTTGATCTGGTACTTATCTAATTCATCAGCTAGCTCCATTTCTTTGCCATTCAGGCTGCTTACGTTGATAGTACTGATCTTTAACTCTGGTGTTGTTGAGTTGGGGTTTGTTTTCAGATTTGTTCCAGTAGCTGACTTTTTGCTGTTCGCCCTGGTTCCCTGGCGAAAACAATGGGGGCCTTGTTCATGCCGGATGGGTGACGCCCCATCCGGCATGAAATTTTATCATGTTGTACCATCATTTTTTATTTTGGTTTAACCAATAAGAATACAATTTGGTCGGCTAAATCCCAAATTGCCAGCCCATCCTCGTTCGTTCAGTATCAAAGTAGATACCCATCAGGGTGCACCACGAGAAGGTGAGGATTCGACATTAGGTCAGAATACCTGGTCAGTTCTCCGCATTCCTTTAAAGGCTATGTGGAGGTCTCCTCTCAGTTATACAGCTTTGACCCTTAAGCACCCCAAGAAATTATATACTTGGTTTAATCCTTTATCCAAGTGTAATCAAAGTTTGTACCTGAAATATTTCCAGGACTTGTTGCAATTCATATATAGAAGCTAATGAATTCATATCACTAGCCTTAGTATCCCATAATGCAAAGCACATATCCTTATAGAGATGTATAATGCTATGCACTATGGGAAGGGTCACTACCCAGACTGGTTTCAACCTTTATTGAGTTCTCATCAGTGGGAGCCAGACCCAGAGGTAATACTAAGGTTAAAGAAATGCAGAAGTCATGTTTTCATATACAAGTAGCCAAAAGGTGTCACAAAACATGAATTCTGCATTAATTCAACCTTAGTATTACCTCTGGGTCTGGCTCCCACTGATGAGACCTCAATAAAAGGTCGAAACCAGTTTGGGTAGTGACCCTTTCCATAATGCATAGCATTACACATGCCTGTAAGGATATGTGCTTTTCATTATGGGATATTAAGGCAAGTGATGTGAAGTCATTAGCTTCTATATACAAGTTGTCCCACTCCTGAAAATACTTCAGGCATAAACTTTGTTTGTTTACACTTGGATAGAGGATTAAACCAAGTATATAATTTCTCGGTATCTTTAATTTATTGATTGATTCAGCCAGAGAAGCATGTATTGAGGTTGTCTTCAAGGATAGAAATAATATCCAGCCTATTTAAATCATCCTGCATGCTTTCCACATCACCTTGATTAACTATCACTCTATTATAAAAAGTTAGTAAATTACTAAGGCATGACCAACCCTTCACAAAGCCATGTTGACCTTCATACAGTATCATATTTTTATCTACCCATTCTTGAATTCCCTTTTTTACCAATTTTTCTACTACTTTTACCACCACGCCTGCCTGAGATACTAATTGATCTATAATTTGCTACTGTAGTCTTAGAACCCCATTATGCAATGGAATAATTTTGCCCTCCACATTGAAATCTACGCTCAAACGATTCTTCACATCTGAGTCAGTCCCACAGCTACTGAAATATATGCTATTTCTATGCTCTCCTCAAAACCAGTCAGAAAAATTTGGAATATTTTAATTTTGTAAATGTTTTCAAATAACAGTTTTTTTTTTAATGATATATTTACATTTTTATGTTACATGGTTATGTAAACTACAAAGTATGTAGATTTAGATGTTGCTAATTCATATTTGGTAATAATTATTTTCTATGCAATAAGAATTGCAAATCATTCTACACATTTTCTTTGATTATTCTAATGTTTTGATTTGGAGGTGTAGATATGTGAGTGAGGAAAATAAATAAATGATAGATAATTTTGATGTGATCATTGTTTGAAAATGTTCTTCTCTCTGGCACTTTACTGTTGTTATAGAATATGTTATGGTAACTGAAAAAACAAAGTACTGATAGAAATAGAAATTATAGATTGATAGTAATAGAAAAGCAGTTCGTTTTCTATAACCAGTTATCACTTGCTAAACTGGTATAGCAAAAAGTATTACTGGGTTCCTAAAATTGGCCGGTCTTATACGGAGGTGGCAGAGTTTTCCCTCCTGGAAACTTAGGTTTTTCATCCCACAAAACAGGCAAACCAGTCAGAAGAATATAAAGTAGTAAACTAGCCTTGTGGCTTGAGTTGCTTTGGCCATAACTCCAAAACAACCAACCAACCAAAAATTGAAATTTAATGAAGGTTATCTACACTGGTAGTATTTAGTGCCAGATATCAGTTGTGGCATTAAGGCAATCCTGTGAGCATAGAGGACAGCTTTAAACTGTAGAATTCAAGCAAATTTATGGATAAGTTATTTCATCTTACATTCTACAAAAGAAATAAATAAATTTAAAAAAAATACATATTATAGCTTGAAGAAGATGGATATTGTTATATTTTAAATGAAAGAACGATAATATTCAGTTTCAAATTTAAAATATAAATATTTTACAGATAAATATAATTGGTCAGTATCTTTTCCCTCTCTCTTTTTTTTAAACTATGCTTCTTTCATGATAAAATATAAAAATTAGGCAAAATTCTACATGATTAGGAAAGAGCAAATTTATTTTGGTAAAGCACTCCCTTTTTTTTTTTTTTTTTTTTTTTTTTTTTTTTTTTTTTTTTTTTTTTTTGTTAAAGGTGTAAATCTGTTATATACATTACTTCTAGCCATTTAAAGCTAAATTTGTACAACATAATTAAAACAGGTGTAACTTTTTTTAATTAACAGCAATGTGTATTGAGAAGAGGTCTTTTTATCGTGCAATTTCTGGTCTTCATACAAGCATAAGTATACACCTTTCATCTAAATATTATTTTCCAGGTAAGAAAAGTGTTTCCTAATTATTATTACTTAAAAATTATTAATTTTGAGAACAGTAATATTCATATAAATCAACATAATTTTTCTTCAAGAAATTATATTTTTGATTAATTCTTTATCCAAGTGTAAGAAACCAAAGTTTTCCACATGAAGTATCTTCACAACTAGTATACTTATTGAGGCTGATGACTTCGTATAATTTTTTTTAGTATCTCATAATGCATAGCATACTTCCTTTCAGAAATACATAATGCTGTGCATTAAGGGAGGGTCACTACACAGACCAGGTTCAACCTTAATTGAGGTTGAAAGTAGTATGGGGGTGCAAGAGAGCATGATATTATTATTATTAACAACTGACCTATATGGAGTCAGAGATTCATCTTGGATGGTATACACTATCACAAAAAAATCTCATCCACCATGCCTTAAACAAATTCAGTGTGTCTATATTCACAACACACTCAAGCAGTGCATTCCACTCACTCACTAACCACTCTCCATGCAAAGAACTTGTTCCTCACTCCTCTGCTCACACCCCACTTATATCATTTCTGAGGATGGTCTCTTGTTCTACCCCACCCTCCCATTCTGTGAAAAATTTCTTCCATGCTAACCTGATAACAACCCCTGATTAACTTATTTGTCTCAATCATATCATTCCCCCATCTCCTGTTCATGAGGCTTTGTAATTTGCAATTTGTCTTCGCACCCCACATTCCAAAGACTGCTTGCCACTTTATGAATCTTCTCTGGACTCTTTCTAACATAACCTGGTGATCAAATCTGTGATCCATATGAGTTCTGATCAAGGCCTTATACAATGGAATCATAACTCTTTATTTCTGCACATCAAGGTCCTCTGCAGCATTGTCATTATCTGATGTGACAACTTCACAACTTGTGCAATGTGGCCATTGAATTTCAGGTCCTTGTCCACCATCATTCCCAGATCTCATATCTTCCCTAACTTATTTCAAGTTTTCCCACCAAGTGTTTACTTTGCATCCCATCATTGCTTACCAAATTTCAAAACCTTACACATTACAACATTAAACTGACAGTTCTGTACTGTCGCCCGCTCATCCAATCTATTCAAGCATCCTGGCCACAACATCTGCCTGAGTATGCATTTCTCTCCCCAATTTTGTATTATCTACAGACAGTTGCATATCACCAGTTAACCCATCCTCGTGATATGCAACTGTCTGTAGATAATGCATATGATTAATTATGATTAATATTCAAATTGAACAACAGTGTTCTCAGTACCACCTGCTGGCCTGGTTGACCCAATGGGTAGCATACCCGCTCTCCAACCAACAGGTCCGAGGCTTGAATTCCGTCATGGGCATCAGTTTTATATAAAATTGATGTATAAGTTTACTAATAACTTTTCATGGGTGTGAACCATGTAAAAAAAAAATAATAATACAAATCCTTGCGGCACACCACTAGTGACTCTTTTCGATACTACATCCCCATATTCAACTTTTTTTTATACCTATTTGATAACCTGTTACAGATCCAATCCTCTAGTCTGTTATCCAGTCCCATCAATTTCAGTTTATTTGACAGTTTGCCATGTGACAGTCTATCAAAAACCTTTACAAAATCTAAGTATGCCACTGCATTATGCAGCTCTCTTGTCAAAGACATTTGTTACCTTGTTATAGTACTTGAGTAAGTTAATAAAACATGATCTCCCTTTCACAAACCCATGCTAACAACCACAAAGAATACTGTTGTTATCAACCCATTTCTGTATCCTAGTTCTCGCAAATCTCTTCAATACCTGATAAGCAGATTAGCCTATAATTTCTTGTAGATAAGCTTTTATGTTGGTAACATATGACTATTAAATCATATTAATTCAGGAAATTACAACATATACTAGAATATTCATTAAAAGATACTTTAATCAATACTTCCTATATTTCGGCAATGTCACATTGCCATCTTCATGGGAACATAAAACTATGTTCATGGAATCAGCCTCAGCTCTAAATAACTTTCCAAACCTCAACAAATTTGGTTGCATGAGACTGCCCCAAATTTGGGAGGCTTGCATCATGAGAACATCAGCCCAGCAGCCAAGACAACCCAATATAGCCTACGGGGCACCTTTTAGGACTCTAGAAACAAAATTAGTTTCTTTCTTCTGCCTCATTTGCTTGTTGTTAGTGCCTGCATGCACGTGTCATAGTTTTATGTTCCCATGAAGATAGCGATGTGACATTGTCAAAATATAGGAAGTGTTGATTAAAGTTTCTTTTAATTAATATTCAAGTATATGTTGTAATTTCCTGAAAATAAGCCTATAATTTGTAGCCACAATCTTATCACCACCTTTATGCAGTTGAAAATTTTATTTCCTTTCCACTCTCTTGGAACCTATGCTGTTGTAAGACTTATTAAAGGCACACCAGTGCTACAGCTAATTCCCTGGAACATTTTCTTAAAACACATGGTGATATGTCATTGTATGTCTGCCCTCTCTCTGGTTGTCATTATATACCAGAGTAGTATGCCTGAGTGGTTCATTCACTTTTTGGTTAATATCACAGATTCAGATTGGGATATTATTATTGAGTTAAGAGATTGAGTGAGAGACAAAGAAAATTCAAAAATAATATTTTTATTTACAAATAATTAATAGTAATGTAAATTCATGGTATTGCCTTAACAGTGTGTATCAAATGTTTATGTTTTGCAATACTTTTCTCCTAGAGAGAGAAAAGGGCCCACAAACTTAACATCAATCATAAATCTGTTCTTTTCCAGATCACAGGATCTGATGAGAATATACAAACTTTGAAGTTATACGGCACATTTTCTTCCAGACTAAACAGTAGCCATAGAAATCTAATTATCTCATACCTGTTTTTCTTTGAAAGCAGAAAGATAATCCCATCGGTGCCTTTAGTTTCTTCTCCATTTATTTATTTGACAAAATTGTACCAACCTGGTGTGACCATTAAGGATGTAAGTGAGTCTATTAGGGAGCAAAAGCAAATGGTGAAAGAAATGATAGTGGTGGCAGGTACAAATGACTTGAAAGGAGATAAAATGGAAATAATAGAGGACCTGAAGGAATTGTTTGAGGTAGCAAAAGAGAAGAGTGAGAGAGTTAGGATGATTAGTCTTTTGCCACAGTATGACAGTGAAGAGTTTAGAAGGAGAGCCATAATTGCAAATGACTTTATGCGTGAGTTATGCAGGATGAGTGATGTGGAATTTATGGACGTGTGGAGTGAGTTCGATGGGCGAAAGGATCTATATAAGATGAATGGTTTGCATTTGAATGGATTCGGTGTAAGGAGATTTGAAAAAGTGCTGTTGAATGAAGTGGATGTGCAGAATCATGGAAACTAGATTTATTAAGGGGGGGAGGGGGAAGTAGATATGCAGACCTTAGGGAGGCAGTTGAGTATATGAATGAGTATAATATGCCCGAGCGAATAAGAAGAACAACAAATCAGAATTGGATAGTTAGTATCAGGCATCAAGGTAGGGATGGGGCTAACAGGGATCTGCAATTCAAGTATACTAATGCTAGGAGTATTAGGAACAAGAAGGAAGAATTTTTGGCCTTGATTGGCTCTTCCTGGCCACAGGTTATTGGCATTAGTGAAACATGGCTTACTGAAGATGATATAGCTAGTGGGATTGAATGTGAGGGGTATAGTGTGTTCAAGAATGACAGGGAGAATAAATGGGGGGAGAAGTATTATTGATGATAGCTGATGAGCTGCAGCCAAGGAGAATAGAAGTTGAATTGCAGGATAGAGAAAATAACACATTTGAGGCCATTTGGTGTGAGATTGAGGCTAGCAGAACAAAATATACAACTGGGTGCTGCTATAGACCAGGTGATGGAAAAGATGGTGGAGATAGTATGCATAAGCAAATAGAAGAAATGAGTGGAAGGAGGGTAATTATTATGGGCGATTTCAACTATGGTAACATTGTTTGGAGGGAGGAGAGGACACATGGGAGGAAGGAATTGGATTTTATGCAGTTATTAAGGGATAACTATCTGCGACAGCATGTAATGGAAAATACTAGGGGTCAGAGAGTGCTTGACCTAGTAATTGCATCTGAGGATTTGACTGTAACGAATATGACCACATTGCCACCAATTGGTCAGAGTGATCATAGGGTCTTGACTTGGGAGGTGGCTAAAGGTGTGGAATTTACAATTAAGACAGAGTACATGTGGAATTATCGGGCTGATAAGTATGACAAGCTTAGGAGTTTGATTGGTTCAGTGCCATGGCATGTAAAACTGCAAGGGCTGGATG
The DNA here is from genome assembly GCF_054136105.1 of Typopeltis vanoorti. Lineage (NCBI taxonomy): Eukaryota > Metazoa > Arthropoda > Arachnida > Uropygi > Thelyphonidae > Typopeltis > Typopeltis vanoorti. Next base: position 49,260,424 of record NC_143559.1, read on the forward strand.
TTGATAGTGCATGGGAGGCGGTTAAGAAATGTTTGCAGGAGGCAATGGCTGAATGTCTACCTAGAGTCCGATTAATAAATCAAGTAGGGATTAAATGGATGAATAACACCATTAAGCTTGAGCTGGAAAAAAAGAAACAACTGTGGAGAGAATTTAAGGAGAAAGGTGACCTGCAAGCACATGAACGATATAAAGCCCAGGCCAGAAGGGTAACAAGTGTGGTAAGAAAAGCAAAAGCAGATTATGAAAGAACATTAGCCATGCAGGCTGAAGAGAATCCCAAACAGTTTTTTCGATATGTTGCAAGTAAAAGAAAAAATGTATACGGCAGATTGATTTTAAAGAATGCCAATGGTAGGGAGGTAACCGAATCAGTTGATATAGTAGAATTACTGAGTGAGCACTTTGCAAGAGTGTATCATCCAGGTGGTGACAATGCAGAAGTGGAAGAACCAAAGATTATATGGGAATTGTGGTGAATGAAGTGGAGGTGAATAGTCTATTACAAAACCTCAATGTCAATTCATCTGTGGGATTGGATGGTATACCAGCTCATGTCGAACGAGAAGCGGCTAAAGAATTGTCAGTGCCTTTGACCATTTTGTTTAATTTGAGTCTCGGGTCTGGGTTAGTCCCAAGGAGGCGGAAAGAGGGGAAAATAGTTCCACTGCATAAAGGAGGTTCCAAGACTGCTGTTGAAAATTATTGGCCGATCAGCATATCAGGAATTGTTGTCATGGTCTTGGAGAAAATAGTCAAGTGGAAAATAGAAGATTGGATAGATGAAAATGGGATACTGTATGGGGGACAGCATGGTTTTGTGAAGGGTAGATCATGCCTCAGTGACTTGCTCATGTTCTATAACACAGTGACGGCTGCACTGGATAAGGGTAACGGGTTTACAGTGATTCTACTGGACCTTGCTAAAGCCTTTGATAGGATACCACATGGAATTCTAATCAGTAAACTGCAGCATATGAGAATGGATATAGGGTTGGTGAGATGGATAGGAGGGTGGTTGATGGAAAGATATCAGAGAGTGATTTATTAAGGAGTAGAGTCTAAAAGACGGCCTGTGACTAGCGGTGTGCCGCAGGGACACCGCTAGTCACAGGACCACTACATGTTCTTGGACCACTACTGTTTAATTTGTTCATTAACGATATAGGAAAGGATCTGAGAGGAACTGTGCATCTGTTCGCAGATGATGCAAAGTTAGGTAGAGCAATAGTGAATGCTCAGGATATCAAAATTTTGCAGGATGATTTGAATAGTTTGGAGAACTGGGCTAAGGAGAATGGATGTCAATTTAATGTGGAAAAATGTAAGGTTTTGCATTTTGGGGTGAAAAGATTAGCAACAGTATATCACATTGGTAGAACTGTACTTCAGGAGATTGACGAGACCAGGGATTTGGGAGTGTTGGTGGATAGGGAGTTGAAGTTTGGGGGGGGAGGGGCATATCGCAAAAGTAGCAAAATCAGCTCATCAAATCACTTGGTTGCTGAAAAACACTTTAATGAGCAGAAACAAACAGGTTATTGTTCCTCTGTATCGAGCCTTGATAAGACCCAATCTAGACTATTGTGCCCAGATATGGGCGCCAGGGTTTCTTCTCAATGGGGAGGAGGTGGAGAGGATCCAGAGACGAGTGACCAAGATAATAGCAGGACTATGGAATGAACCTTATGAGAACAGGTTGAAGATTTGTGGGCTGCAGAAATTGGTTGGTAGGCGGAAAGGGGGTGATATGATTGAGACATTCAAATTGCTGAAGGGTTTCTATAAGATTAATTCAAAAGATATTTTAGAGAATAGGACTGGTAGTAGGAGGACTAGGGGCCATCCATGGAAGCTTGGTAAGATTGTGGTTAGCAGGGGTGTTAGAGCTAGGTTTTTTACTTGGAGAGTGGTAAATGAGTGGAATAAGCTGCCAGAGTCTGTTGGGGTGCCATGACTGTAAATGAGTTCAAGGTGAAGTATGATAGATACTGTGTGAATGTTGAATAGTTGTTCTTGACATGATGTTGGGCCTCCCTCGATGAGTCTAAGGACCCCTTGGAGCTGCCCGTAATAATAATTTGTGTACAACTTTTCTTAAGAAAGAATGCAAATCTTCTTTCATATCTTCTCTACGACATTAGTTCCTTTTCTATTTCCTTGAAATGCAAAGATAAATTTAAACTTTTCTTTTTCCTTGTGAAAACTTCTTCATTATCCTTGAATCCAAAAAAGAATTCACCTCTTTCTAATTTACAGTGTTTAACTAAAATCAGTTTGATGCATATTGTATCAAAAGGAACTGTCCATTACTTCAGGAGAAACTATATATCACTTTTATTTAACTACAACTTAGCTTCTTTGGAAAGAAATTTATTGGTTAATTCTGGTTAAACTGTTTCCTTCTCCTCATAATGCTCTTTTCCACTTTTTTGGCTTAAGAATTCCTTTAAACTCAATTTCTCCAACAAAAAAAAATTCCAACTTTTCCAAATGTGATCTCCATTCTAATTAATCCAACAGTTGTTCTGTTCTTCTCTCTCACTAATTCAACTTCCTCTTTGGAAGTACAAACTTCGCATAAGCACACCACTACTGCCTACTGCCGTAGTAAGCAATATGGCTGTAAGATGAGAGCAAAACAATCGCTCGTTGTAAACAAGACTTCAGTTCTTTAATGGGGTGAAAACATCATTGGAAAGTTCAATATTTTCTTCTCTCAAGGTTATGTTACAGAAGTAAAAAAAAAAAACTAAATTTCAAGTGAGTCCTTTTTATAAATAAACATCGCAATAAAACAGTTTGCAACAGGCCCTAACTATACAAAGATTTCTCTTATATGTAACATTAGCCTAGAAATTTCTGACTACAAGAAATAATGCATTTTTGTGATACATTTAGGAAATATTTACATATAAAATAAAAATCCTTTCCTTTTTATTTATTGATTTATTAAAAAATCAGCTTCCATTAAAAATTAAAAAAAAATAATGTAAGATAATCTTATATTGCTAAATAGCAGATATCCTACATAGGCCCACCCTTGGAAAAACAATGAGTTTAATAATAGTAAAACTATTATTAAGAACAAAGCTTATAAGCCTTCTGTCTTTTGTCTGTATTGAACCTGAGAAAATATTTCTTTCCAGAGATTTCATAACTATTAGACTCAACTGATCCCGATGATAGCATATTGCTAGATAAAAAAAAATGTTATTCTCTCAATCCTGATTTACAGTGTGCTCACCATCAGGATTACTGACTAATTGTATATCTTCCTGAAAAACTTTCCTGGGTAACATCAACTTTGTTGACAAAAGAGATTTCTGTAGAAATCATCTGCTCCTTATTAATGCTTCTCATCTCATCAATTAAATTCTTAACCCTTTGATAAGAAGTGACTAAATCATAATCCTTATCAGAATCACTCTCAAAGCCTTGTAAATTAGACATCATTGTAAACAAGACTTCAGTTCTTTAATGGGGTGAAAATATCATTGGAAAGTTCAATATTTTCTTCTCTCAAGGATTATTTATTATTATTTTTTTTATCATGATGTTTATTATTATCCTTTTGATCTCAATTAACATTACCACTCCTTTTTATGTTTTTTAAATTTATTAATTTTTAGTTACTAGAAAAGGAAAGGAAACAGGGCTAACATATACATTGGAAGTAGCAGCCTTGTCAGGATTATTAATCGAGTTTTTCACGGAATCTTCAGTTGTGGCAGCTCGAGATCTAAAATCTCCTTTTCTACTGCAGAATTTTTTTTTTTTTTCTGAAACACTAAGCTTCTTACTAAGATAAGCTACTGGTCTTAAGTTCCCTTCATCCATCCATGTTATAACAGCTGCAATACGGTCCTGTGATGCATATGCAGAACTGTAAAAGGTTTTCCCCTAACTCAGGATGCATCAGTACAGGAGGTTTAGTCAATGCTGCATTTAGAACATCAAATGCCTTTGTTCTCCAGTAGGCCAACAGAGCTTAACCCCCCTTTTCTTTGTGAGGTTAGTCAGAATGTTCATATAAAGAGAACAATGAGAAATAAACTTTCGGTAAAAGTTTAACATTCCTACGAAGCACATGACTTGTTTTATAGTCTTGGGAACAGGGAAAGAAGAGATAGCTTTGAGATTATCTGAATCAGGTTTTATTCTTTTGTGTGAAATAAGATGACCTAAATACCATCAAATTTTATTATCTTATTGACATTGTGCTTATTTATTTCCCTCATATACCTCCTGATCACACACAATTAAGCCATTCTCTCTTATGTTCTTTACACTTGAGTTTGTTATGATTTTACTCTGATGTTCTCCTCTAAATATGTTGAAACACGCAGCAGCTATTTGTCTCCTTCACAGTTCGGTTCCAAACTCACAGAAAAAATTTTTCTTCTTCATTCATTCTTTCTATTGCTATCCTTTGAAATAGTATCCTTTCTTATATATTTCCTAAAAACTACAATCTACATGTCCTCATATCTAATGTTAACATGTTTCTTCCTTCTTTCCTTTCTGCTGATGTATTATAAACTGAAGAACCACCCCATACATTGGATTACCTAAAAATGAAAAAATGACATATTGATAAGTTATTGTATTGATTATGTTTGTCTTTCATACCTTGTAATAATTTAATTATAAATGTAAGTGTAGATTATAAATTAAAGATGCCAAGAAATTAATATTCTTGGTTTCATCCTTTATCCAAGTTTAGGCCAACAAAGTTTGTGCAAATCAAAGTCACTTCATGACTGGGCTACTTGTATATAAAGGCTAATGACTTCACATCAATTACCTTGGTATCCCATAATGCAATAATGCTGCACGTATCCTTCCAGACATGTATAATCCTATGCATTATGGGAAGGGTCACTACCTAGACTGGTTTCGACCTTTATTGAGGTCTCATCAGTGGGAGCCAGATCCAGAAGTAATACCAAGGTTGAAGTAATGTATAGCATTATACATGTCCATAAGGATATGTGCATTGCATTATGGGGTACCAAGAAAATTAATAAGTCATTAGCCTCTATATACAAGTAGCTCAGTCGTGAAGTGACTTCCCGCACAAACTTTGTTTGCTTACACTTGAATAATCCCACGATGAGTCCTTGAACCCCCTGGAGATGTCGCATAATAATAATAATAATAAAGGATGAAACCAAGAATATAATTTCTTGGCATCTTTAATTTATGGTATAACCAAATGAAAAAAAAAGCTTTCAACATGTAAATGTAGATTCTAAACTATTATAAATATATATATATATATATATATATATAATATTCCATTTTAGCAAAAACTAAAGATGACACTGATCACTGGGGACCCAATATCACAGAATTTCAGCGAAGATTTGATCCTAAATTTGCTGGTGAAGAAGGTCCACAGAGGCTTAAAAATTTATACTTCATTTATCTTCTAGAAATGCGTGCCCTAGCAAAAGCAGCTCCATATCTTGAAAAGGTGGAATTTTTTACAGGAAGACCAAAAGAAGATGAAGAAGTAAAGCACATCATTCGAGATCTGTTAACTACTGTAAGGTAACTACCCCAACCCCATCCTTTTTCTTCAGTGTGTATGAAGTAAGGGCATGATAACAATGTGCCCTGTTATTTACTAATCACAACAGAATAAAAGCAAAGGAAAAAAAAAATTTAATAAAATTTAGAAAACTTCAGTAATGCATTTTGACATTTTATCCTTTATGAATAATTTTCTCAAGAAAATTTAGCATAATTAAAGAGGGAAAGCACTAGTATCTGATATGAAGGTTACAACAGTATAATCCAAAAATATAATATAATATTATGGCATTTTTTTTAACAATGGAAAGTTGATTATTGTCTCTGCCAGTTCTAAAAATGTTTCTCAAATCTGGATTTGTTATACCTGTATTGGAATAATTTGTGCCCCTGCCTGGTTACAGAGTCTCTTGTAATTTATGATGGGCTGCTGAATCCACATTTTCTATATGTTAATTATAAGCTTAGGAGTTATTTGTTATTCATAAAGATGTTTCACAGAATAAACTATACTGGATGGAAAATTAATACTTCATTTGTTGAATTGACTAATCTTTCACTGGATTTCTAATCGACATCCTCAGAGTACAAAATTACAAATGTGGTAGATGCATAGGACTTAATTAGACACTTGTAGATCTAATTAAGTTCAAAAAACAGTTCAAATCGTAACTGAAAAGGAACTAAAGTTTTAACAGGTGTCCTCAAGAGCCACATAAAAACAAAGTTAATTCAGAAAAGTCAGGCTAAACATGGTCTTAGAACAAAGGTCTCTTAGATCTTTAGCAAATAATGCAGCTGCACTTGTTGAGGAAGTACTTCATAGGTAATTATGATTCTAAAAAGAGTCTCTCAGACCTATAGCAACTTTTATACCATAGTTGTTTGCTTCTATTTAATTCTAAAAATAGTCTCTTAGACCTATAGCAACTTTTATGTCATAGTTGTTTGCTTCTATTTAATTCTATAAAGGAATATCCAGAATATGTTCTGCTAGTCCTGAGTTGCCATATAGATGATCACAGATGTAGTTCTTATGTTCTTCAAGGCAAATATTAACAGATCTACCAGTCTTCACAAAACAGGCTAGGTTGTAGTACAGAGGACTTTATACACTTCATGTATAAAGTCAGAATAGCCTCCCTGTGCGAGTGCATTGTTCTTCAAGTTTGTAGATATGAACATCATACCTTGGGTGGACATGATATATTCCATTACATTTGTTGGGGAACAGTCTATCATGAACATTTTGTTGCATTACATCCCAAAAATTACTCAGTAGGGATTGAGATCCAGTAACTAAGGAGTTGGATCAACTCCTTAATGGAGTTGATCCATTAAGGTCACTTTCTTGTTCTTGTAACCATCCCTCTACATACATGCCTGATAACATAATGTAGTATTCTATTACAAATCTCCATCACATTTGTGTTGGGCAAATAGTCAACACGAGTGTATGCAAGAGATCAGCTGCACCATTCATCTTTTGCTATGCTGGTGATTATTGGGCCTAAAAAGTGTTAAGAAAATGTTTCCAAACCATTTCTCTGCTACTGCTTGTTGACATACTCATCAGTTCATGCAACCTGTCTCTCAAGTTCTCTGGTATCCAATGCTTATATTCTTTCATTCAGTGTACCCATAACCAGGGCTCCAGAAATCTACTCACCCACTCACCACAGGTGAGCTTGTTCCAAATACATTCAAAATATGTTATTTTTTTTCATATAATTAACACTTTTTTAAAAACATTTCATCTCACTATCAAGATATTTGAGCATGGGTGGCTGCCATTGAATTCATAAAACAAGTTTTATTTCCATCGAGTTGGAAATAAAACTTCTGGATTTGCAGTCCTTAATTTGAACAATACAGTGTTATATTTTAAAGGATTGCCAAAACAGTTGCAATTTTAGCTGCCAGTTTTCTCGAAAAGTCATAACATAAGCCAGTTGGCTTCACTTTCTTCCTGCCTTTTATCTCCTTTAAGATTCAGACTTTATTTTTCTTTCTATATGAAAGATTGTGTGTTTTTTCATAGTAATTAAAATCAACCTACCCTCTTCCCCCCGACAGTTGTTCTGTCATCATTGTCATAACATAAGAATTGATAACATTCAAATATTTTACTTTCTGTATGAAAGACAACATAAATATCTGCATTGAGTTCCAAAAATCCAGTCATTTCTTTCATAGCAATATTATCATGTTGTTTTCACTCCACTCATGCTTTACTATGCGACACATTTTTGGTTTTAGTTTCAGTCATGAAGCAGTAAAAATGAGCAGCTGTTGTGCATTATGGATTATATACGATGTAGCCTAAGATTGTTGGTATTATTGAAACCTGGCTATCAGCATCAGATATGGTAACTGGGATCAAGTGTAATGGGTATAGTATTTTTAGGCATGACAGAAGAGATAGGAGAGGAATGGGATTACTACTAATGATGACAGATGACTTAAGTCCAGTTAGTGTAGAAACACAAAAAACCAATGATGGTAACAATGTCCCATTTAGCGGTGAGTTTGAGGCTATCTAGTGTGAAGTGGAGGCTAATAAAATGAAATATATGGTGGGGTGTTGCTGTGTTCTTTGCAATGCATTGCAAATTTAGCCTTATGGGTACTAAACAGATGATCATTATGAATGATTTTAATTATCCAAACATTTATTGGGTAGAAGAGAAATCTCATAATAAGAATGAAGGGAAATTTATTGAATTGTTGTGAAACAACTTTCTCAAGCAGCATATGAAAAAAGGAACTCAAAGTCAAAAGTGTTAGATTTGTTCATAGCGTCAGAAGAGGTCTCTGTTAAGAATATGACTATTTTACCATCATCATTGGCGACAGTGATCATGCTGTGCTTTCTTCGGAATCATCTAATTATATTGATGTTCCCATTAGAACAGGTTACATGCTTAACTACAAAGCTGGAAATTATGATCATCGTAGGAGAATACTATCTTTGACCCCATGGTATCAGTTACTGAATAAGAAAAATGTCAGCAATGCATGGGAATCTTTGAAAAAGTGTGGCAGTATCTGAATATTCCTAGTGTTCGAAGAATAAATAGATTGGGAGTGAAATGGATGTGCAACCTTATTAAGCAGGAGATCCACAGAATAAGATGGTGCAGAAAGAATATTGTGAGAATAAGAGTGAGAGGAGTTATGAAATATATAAAGCGTGGGCAAGAAAAGTAACAAGTATTGTATGGAAAGATAAATTGGAGTATGAAAAGAAATTGGCTATGCAAGCTAAAAGCAATCCAAAAGAATTTTATCATTATATTGCAAGCAAAAGAATGAATGAATGTGGAAGAATGGCTTTATTAAATGCAGATGGCACTCTAGTGTCAGAAGCTAATGAGATTGTTCAATTAAGGAGTGCTCACTTTGCTTAGATATATCAACCAGGTGTATGTAACATGGTGCACATTGCTACTGCCACATTGGATGAAGAGTTAAAGGTCTGTGAAAATTAACTTGAAGAGCTGTTGCATAACCTGGATAAGAATTTGTTAATATAGACAGATGGAATTATCATCACATTTGCTAAAGGAATGCTCAACTGAATTGGCTAAGCCTTTAACATGTTTTTATAACTTGAGTCTCAGCCAGGGTCACATTTACCATTAGCCCTAATAAAATGAGTACAAGCTGGAAGCCTCACTCTCTCTATGGGGGCCACATTTTAAAACCTTACTCCTCACAAAGAACAATAAAAAAAAAACACTAGTTATAGTTGCAAAATAAGATACTTATTTTTAAATATTAAATTCATAATATAAAAACTAGAGGCTGCTGAAAAATTAGTGATGCCTCCCGCTTCCTTTTGAAATACATTGTTCTTTCCTTAGAATGTAAAACTAATAGGAACTCCTGTATTCCATAAAATTTATGTATGTAAGCATACCATTTCTTTGCTGGATGTGTATATATACGTCCAGCAAACTTGGATAATATTCTGTCCACCTGTTGAAAGAACATGGATAAGAAGTGCAGTTTGACCGTCATGTCCATTAGAAGGGACAATAATCCTTCACCCTGAAAAGAACACTTCACTAGATTACCTGGTGTATGTAGTATTATAGCTACGTTCAGTTGCCTACAGAAACGCAGTTGTTTGCCGTTTGCTTGGTAACCAGAATCTAAGTTATATCAGACTAAATTCCTACGAGTTATATTCATTTTTTGCTGCTTGTTTTTATCATATAATTATAGTTTTTAATGCCAGTGCAAAATAAGAAATCCTTTCATACTTTCTTCACTTCATATTGTATCACTTTGGAAGATAATGTCACTATCAATTTTTTTGCTAATTATTTTAATCGCCATTACATTTTAAAATTCTCCCAAAACTTGATTGAAGATAATTATTTTTGTCAAACAATTATTTTATAAATTCATGAAAATCCGAATCTAAACAGCCTCCATCTGCTCCAAATTAAGTTTTCTTTTTTATTCATAATCTTAGTTTGAAGGTTAGTTCACAGGTTGCGCGAAGGCTCGCACGTTTAAATTTTGCTTTATAGAGAATCATAATCATACGTAAATCTCGAATCATATCATGTAATGCATAATTTTTATAACATAATCTGTAGGTTTTTGCATTACAACTTTCTTGTTTCTCCCTAATCACTCACTACAAATCGAAATAAACGGCAGTTATGAAATCAACTGTTATGTACATATTTTCGGTTAATTTCGATATTATGTGGAAGTTTTGAAGTTGCAATATTTTCCCTACAATTTTATCTTTCAAAACGTGTAGGTGCATGCATCAAAATGAAATTTTATTTCCAAAATTTTCATAACAGAATTAATTTGCCTTTAATGGCTAACTCCCCCCTCCCAAAATTATCGCCCCCTCACACAAAATTATTATTATTATTATTATTTCGGGCGACTCCAGCAGTCCTTAGGCTCATCGAGGGAGGCCCTAAACATCATGTCCACACAACTATGCGATTACATTCTCACAGTATCTACCATATCTTGTCTTGAACTCGTTCACCGTCATAGCACCCACAACAGACTCTGGCAGCTTATTCCACTCATTTACCACTCTAAAAGTAAAGAACCCAGCTCTAACACCCCTGCTAACCACACTCTTGCCCAGCTTCCATAGGTGTCCCCTAGTTCTCCCACCACCAGTCCTGATCTCAAAAATATCCTCTGAATTAATCCTATAGAATCCCTTTAGCAGTTTGAATGTCTCAATCATATCTCCCCTTTTCGACCTATCAACTAGTTTCTGCAACCCACAAATCTTCAACCTGTTCTCATATGGTTCATTCCATAGACCTGCTATCGTCTTAGTCACTCGCCTCTGGATCCTCTCAACCTCCTCCCCATCAAGAAGGAACCGAGGTGACCAAATCTGGGCACAGTAGTCGAGATGAGGTCTTATCAAGGCTCGGTACAGAGGTACAATAACTTGCTTGTCTCTGCTCGTCAAGGTATTTTTCAACAACCAAGTGAGTTGATGAGCTGATTTAGCTGCTTTTGCAGTGTGCCCCCTAAACTTCATCTCCCTATCCACCAACACTCCCAAGTCCCTGGCCACATCAATCTCTTGGAGTACAGTTCCACCAATGTGGTATACTGCTGCTAATCTTTTCACTCTGAAATGCATAACCTTACATTTTATCACATTAAATCGACATCCATTCTCCTTAGCCCAGAACTCCAATCTATCTAAGTCATCCTGCAAAACTTTGACATCTTCTGCATTCACTATTGCCCTACCCAACTTTGCATCATCAGTGAACAAATGAATTGTTCCACTTAGATCCTTCCCTATATCGTTAATGAACAGATTAAACAGCAGTGGTCCAAGAAAGAACCCTGCGGCACACCACTAGTCACAGGCCGTCTTTTGGACTCTACTCCTGAATAAACTACTCTTGGATATCTCTCCATCAACCAACCACCTATCCATCTCACCAACCTTATATCCATTCCCATATTGTAGTTTACGGATTAGTATTCCATGTGGTATCCTGTCAAACGCCTTTGCCAGGTCCAGCAGTATCACTGTAAACCCATTTCCCTTATCCAGTTCAGCCGTGACCTTGTTATAAAACTTGAGCAAGTTACTGAAGCATGATCTACTCTTCACAAAGCCATGTTGTCCCCTGTACAGTATCTCATTTTCATCAATCCATTCCTGTATTTTTCCCTTGACTACTTTCTCCAAGACCTTGACAACGACTCCTGATATGCTGATCGGTCGGTAATTTGCAACCGTAGTCTTGGATCCTCCTTTATGCAGTGAAACTATTTTCCCCTCTTTCCACACCTTCGGGACTAAGCCAGACCTGAGACTCAAATTAAACAACATGGTCAAGGGCACTGACAATTCTTTAGCCGCTTCACGCAAGACCCGTGCCGGTATACCATCCAATCCCACAGATGTGTTCACATTAAGGTTCTGTAATAGACTAGTCGCCTCCACTTCATTCATCACTATTCCCATATAAACTAATGGTTCCTTCATTTTTTCAATGTCACCACCTGGATGATATGCTTTTGCAAAGTGCGCGCTCAGTAAATCCACTATATCGACTGATTCAGTGACCTCCTTATCATCGTCATACCTTAAAATCATTTTGCCGTGTACAGTTTTTTTCTTGCTTGCAGCATATTGAAAAAACTGTTTTGGATTCTCTTTTGCTTGCAAAGCTAGTTTCCTTTCATAATCGGCTTTTGCTGTTTTTACCACACTCGTTACCTTTCTGGCCTGCACTTTATAACGTTCGTGTGCCTGCAGGTCACCCCTTTCTTTAAATTCCCTCTACAGTTGTTTCTTTTTTTGCAGCTCAAGCTTAATGGTGTTATTCATCCATTTAACCCCTACTTGTTTTACTATTCGGACCCTAGGTATACAATCAGCCATTACCTCCTGTAAGTGCTCCTTGACCACTTCCCATGCTCTATCGACGTCCAGCCCTTGCAGTTGTACATGCCATGGCACTGATCCAAGCAATCTCCTAAGCTTGTCATACTTGCCAGCACGTTAATTCCATATATACCCTGTCTTAATCGAAAATTCCACACCTTTCGCCACCTCCCATGTCAAGACCCTATGATCACTCTCACCAATAGGTGGCAACATGGTCATATTCATTACAGTCAAATTCTCAGATGCCATTACCAGGTCAAGCACTCTCACACCCCTAGTATTTTTAATTACATGCTGTCTTAGATAGTTATCCCTTAATAATTGAATAAAATCCTTTTTCTTCCTCACATGTGTCCTCTCCTCCTTCCAATCAATGTTACCATAGTTGAAATCCCCCATAATAATTACCCTCCTTCCACTCATTTCATCAATTTCCCTATGCATACTATCTCCACCATCTATTCCATCACCTGGTCTATAGCAGCACCCAACTGTATATTTTATTCTGCCAGTCTCAATCTCATACCAAATAGCCTCAAATGAGCTCCTTTCACTATCCTGCGATACAACTTCAATTCTCCTTGGCTGCAGTTCATCAGCTATCATCAATAATACCCCCCCCCCATTTTATTCTCTCTGTCCCTCCTAAACACACTATAACCTACACATTCTATCCCACTAACTATATCTTCTTCCGTCAGCCATGTTTCCTTAATGCCAATAACCTGTGGCCAGGAAGAGCCAATCAAGGCCAAAAATTCTTCCTTCTTGTTCCTAATACTCCTGGCATTAGTATACATGAAATGCAGTGATCCCTTAGTCCCACCCCTATATTGATACGTTATTCTAAATGACCCATTCCCATTTTTTGTCCTTAGTGCTGGCTCGGGTACATTATATACACTCTTACACTCATCTGTCTCACTGATGTCTGCATATCCATTCCCTCCCCTTCTTGGTAGTTCTAGTTTCCCTGGTTTTGCACATCCATGTTCACTTCATTCAGCAACACTCTTTCCAGTCTCTGCACACCAAGTCCATTCAAATGCAGGCCATTTGCCCTTCAAACTCGTTCCACACGTCCACGCTGCTAGATAACATATGTGCAGTTTCTTTTTGTTTGAATTCATTATTTTTCCAAAGTAATTGTACCGTTGCAGTTTTAAGCAAAAGACAAAGGTGAAGAGTCTCTGATAAAATACTATTGGATATAAATTTTTGTCATTAAAAAGATTCACAATCAGAAACCGCAAGTAATGCAGTTTAACATAATTTGTTGTTCATAAAAAAAATCATTCCTAAAATTGAAATGTGCGACCCATGTAATCTTATTTTGCAAGGAAAGAATGCAAAATATCATATTTGTTTCAATAAATGTTATTTAAAAAATATAAATATTTGACATAATATTTCCAATGCGAACAAACATTTTGATTATTTATTTTCGCACATGTGAAATTCATTTTTATTTTGGGAAAAGACACAATAATTTAAAAAAAAAAAAAAAAACTTTTATCGCTATAATAAATTATTACCATACCTTTTAATATTTTTTCGGTATTCAGAATTTTTGTAGATACTATGATGCTTGTCAGATAAAATCAACGATCTCAAAATCAGCAATCAACACTGAAATTGATGTCTTTCACAAAAAGATTTTAATTACATCCTTCTTTAAATTAATAATCATTCAATTACATGGAATATTTAAAAGTGTAAATAATATATATATATTTAGAATTACATTAAAAGATTTTAAACTATTTAGAAAATTTAATATTAAATATAAAGTATCGTAGAAGTTGCATAATTATTTATAATGCATCGATATAAGTTAGTCATTTATTTATATATAAAATGACTTACAACGTTGCTGGTTTAATATTACCAAGATTTTTTTAATATTAATATTTATTGTATACATGTGAAATTCGTTTTTATTTTTGGGAAGAGACAATAAATAAATTGTGCACCAAAAAGGATCAAATATCGTAGAACAGTAAAGGAAATTCCAAATAATGGTAATTACACTGATAGTTTAGTTACCGTTATTTGGGTAGCATTTGTAAAGCAGTATACTGTATACAAGTGTATATATATATATATACCTAATTATATGGTTAAAGTAGTTGTCGCTGTTGATAAGAATATATTTTTCAATTAATTTATTATTCTTATTTTACTGTTACTCGTTTATTTTAACAAACCCAAGATACTACTGTTTCCTATTTTTGTATTTTTTTTTAGCTTTTAACATAATTGTTTATTTTATTTTATATGGATTTCTTTTTAACTAATAATTTGTTACAGTCTTTAGTTGGTTTTAATTTAAATATAAGAAATAGTTTTGCTGCTATAAATGAAGAAGCAAATTTATTAACAGATGAGACAAAATTTAAAGATGAAAAGGATGAAAAGGAAAGAGTTAAAAAACGAAAAAAATGATGAAGTTTCACAATCTAACAATGAGATTATATTACATGGGAAAGAAAATTTCGCTGTGAACACTTTTAATGTCATTTGCAATAAGCTAATTTTGGAAATTAATGAAAGAAGAAAAAGCTATTTCGACATATTAGATATGTTTGACATTTTTTTGAAGAAAGATATAGATCAAGACAAGTACAAGACTAGTATTAATAAAATTTTACAAACTTATGGGACTGATTGATCCAGAAAAATTTACTGATGAAGTTAAGCAATTTTTAATAATGATAAAGGAAGAAAATTCTTCAATTAAAAATATGTACAAATTTATAAACACTGGTTAAGGTCTACTTTTCCGAACGTAGAAATAATTCTAAAAATATTTTTGATGATGCCTATTTCAAATGCAAGTGCTGAACGCTCATTTTAAGTGTTAAAATGAATAAAAAATTATTTAAGAAACAACTTGCACCAAAATAAAACAAGTGACGTGTCGTTATTATGCATCGAATCAGATGTAATGGACTCGATTAATTATGATGACATTATAGATATATTTGCTAAAACCAAAGCCAGAAAAAAACTTTTAGTTATTAATTTTTTTATTTAAATTTGAACTGATTTATTTTTATATATATTTTTAAAATGCAAATATATGTATACAATGTTGTATTGTATTATTAAAATGAGTTATTATGGAAATATTGACTTTTATTTTCAATAAATTAAAAAAATGCTTATTTTTGAGGCCTCATAATGATACTGCCCACCACCACCACCAGTTTTTTTTTTTTTTTAGTGTGTGTTCTCAAGGCTAATTTGTCTATATGTGGGATGAAAAACTTGGATTTCCAGAAGAAAAACCCTGCTATCTCCATGTGAAATCAGCTCTCACCTTCAATTGAAAAAAAACTATATAAAGATTGCTGTCGTCACAACGAGAATTGAACTTAAGCATTTTCCAGTTGAAGGGTGCAATGTACTATGGTTCTTCCAATTGCACTACAGAGAAATTCCCATTCCTTTCCTAGTTATCTTTGTCATCAAACACATCAGTGGACGATTATCATTAGCGATCTATAGAGAAAAACACACACACACACAGGCAGGTACCTGCAAGCAAGCTCATTCAGTCACTCTCAACAAATATTAGGTATAATCAAAACCTTAAAAAATAACGCTTCAAACATACTAAGAAATGATGAAATCAAACAAAAACAAGAACTTCAAATTCTATTTAATCAGTTCCTTCAAAATAGCTACTCAAAAAATGGTACTAAAGAAACTTTTATTTTCTAACAAACTGTTGTGTCCCAATTTATGATTATTATTCTATCTAGAGAAATTCTGTTTATCGATATTCGACTTTTATCTATGTACGAGATTTATCCCAAATTACAAATATTTAAGCTATTTCTCCCCTTAGTGTCCCTAATATTTATATTATACTGCACCTTTTGGGACATTTAGTTTGAGATATAAAATACAAAAACAGGGAGCAATTACTAAAATATGTCTGAATGTGAAACAATATTGCAGTCGTGACACTTTATCTCGTTACTCATTTAAATATTCTCCCCTCCTGCGTAATTAGGTTCGTACGTTTTCAAGTGGTGCATTGGGCAGCAATTTCAGACAACTGTTTTATCAATGTACAAAGGTTTATTAAACTCATTAGTATGTTACAATTCAATTTCTAATATAATTCAGTTCAATACTAAGAAAACATTTACAAAACAACATTAGCTTATCACAAGTAATTTGGCTATGATCCTATATGGGTATTGCAATCATGCCGCCATAACAAATTCAACTCATACAATCATATGTATAATCCCAGATCTAATTAACACTTTAGCTAACCCTATATTAGTCTGAATATGCTATATGCTGTAGCACATGGACATATGTGATCAACTCACTCTATTTAACTATTTAAAACTATGTAGATTAAATTATCCTTTCACTGTGTTAACACATAACTTTGACATTTAAAACTTTCCTATACGTTACAATACCCATGCATAAATTTCAGGACACATAATTACTTATATAATATTAATATTGACAAGCATACTCTCATTATAATCAGTCATGTACTAAAGTCCTAGTATAATTTTCCTTAGTCTCTTCAACAGTTTATGGATTAATGATTAATGATTACAATTACAGAATAATGATTACAATTACAGACGATTTTCAGTTAAGACGAGATTTTTTTTACTGTACCTTTTTCTCTTGAGTTTTCTATATTGGCCTCTACCTTTTTCCGATTATTCTATCCTGGTATGATCTCTCTTATAATCTGTTACTCCTAAGTTCTTTTGGCATTAAACTGCTTACGCGATCTTAACTTTTCATTCTTGAATTAAGGACACACTTTGAATCATCTGTACAATGGCTGTGAAACTCATCACGTGGACACCGACTTCTTTACAGATTTCCTTTTCACTGGACAATGAAACACATAGATAATACCTTCTTTCTTTTGGCTCAATGGCATTCCTCGTTTCTTACCATAGGAAATACGGAATCGAAATCCCGCTCACTTCTGTTTCCTTGTTGTGACGACTGAGATTAACTCCAATCCCGCCACTCAGGAAAACCACGTGAAACCTATACGAAGGAGCTCGTGAAGAAACTATCTGGGAAAAAGCCCTCCTGGGGGGTGGGTTTCTAACCCTTTTATAACTTGATCCATACCGGCACCTTCTTTAATTTCTTTTCTCCACCCCTTACTGGATTCACTTCACCGACCAATTAGGGTGGCATTTTTCTTCCAAACATCCTGAGGTCGGCGAGCACGTGACAATGTCTCAAATCCGGGAATTGACCCTGAGCGATAGTCTATTGATTTTTATTTTTGCTAGCCTCTAAATTAATCCCCCTTCCTAATTTTCTAAGAATTTGCTTAATATTTTAATCTGTAGCCTCACATATAATTCCTTATTGACTAATCTTTTCTGTTTTACTTAGCTAATTTTTTTATATCACAACTGTAATATTTTCCTTCTTTTATTATTTAGTTCTTCAAACACTTTTTTGTTATATATTTTACTTCGATGCAAGAATATTTTTCTTTCTTTAAATAATTTGTGTATTAGCTTTTTATACAGGGTTTTTATTTAATTTTCTCTTCATGTTACACCATGATAACTGAAAATTCCGCATAGTGAAGGTATCAGGGTGTAACAGAACCATCCTGTAACAATCCAGAAATTAATTACAAAGCATGGAATCTGTGCCATACGTTGGCAGTGCATCAAGAAAAATAGCCAAAATATTAAAGGCAATCAACATCACAACAGCCTTCAAATCAGTGAACACCTTACGAAGCTTTCTACACTCTGCTAAAGACAAAGTTATTGAATAATAATAATAATGAAAAGTCAATTATTTATTATCCTATTATTTATTATTATTAGGTCAAACTGGGAGAAGTTTTGTAATCCACAACAAAGAACATATTGGTGATGTTGAAAACAAAACAAAAGGGAAGAAAACAAGAGGACTTGTAATGAGCATCCTCAAAGAACATCACATGGTAAATTGGCAAATCACCTGTATGTCCTATTTAGAAGAGAATTACTTCTAAGGCAAGTTATTCAGGAAGCTCTCTGAGGTCATTCTCTTAAAGGCATACTAAATAGAAACTAAGGAATGATCCTTCATGACATTTGGTAGCCATTAATTAATATGTGTACCATTCAAGACCTCTCCACTACCAGCAGTCACACACAAAGTTTATGCAACAATGTAGAGACTGCATGTAATATGTCTAGTGATTCCCATTCATGTGTCGTCTCCTATCTAGGAGGTTGACTACCATGATGTGACTCATGGTTAACTATAGGCGTAATGACATGTGGTGAGGATCCTATCTCTTCCAAATATTGTCATAAGTATTCATGACTATAATCCGTGCGTGTTCACGGGATCAGTTTGCCTGTTCTGAGGGACGAAAAATCCGAGTTTCTGGGTGAAAAAAACGTCTACCTCTATATGTTGAAAGAGACCTGGTCTCTTTCAACTCACCTTTAGTTGAAAGAGACCAGATAAAGGTTCCTCACATCATAGACGAGAAGTGAACCCAGGTCTTTCTGACCAGAGGGCTTAATCTATACTGACTGAGTTATGGAGGCTCCTATCCATCTCAGTTCCTACGTATAACCAAAAAATTGGAGCAAATTCCTAATATTCACAATCATCGAGCTAAAATACTAGTTGTTGAATGTTAGAAAGAAGCATGCTAATACCCCCCCATCCTTCTTGATTTCTGGATTTACATGGACAATATAAGTTCTGCAGCTCAATACAACACTTCATATGGTTTGAGAGAACATTATTAAGAAAATCCACACACACACAAACCAGAAATTCAAAATCAGTAAAAAATAATAATCTCGGTAAGTATAATACAATATAAAGGATCTGATACATCACAGGAGGTGATGCAAGTCTATACCGACTGAGCTACGGAGGATCAATGGGTATCACTAGACACTTGTCTAGTGATACCCATGATTAAACTATTATTCCAGTCTTTTCCATTTATAGATTTTAGAGGCTGTTGGAAAACATTTATTTATATTTTTTTTGTTGTTTTTTTTCACTTTAAGCAACTTCCTGAAGATGCCATTAGCCATATAGACAGTGAAACGTGGTGAGGAAATACACTTAATATAAATTAAAAAAAAGTGTGCTGTACCTATTATTTATTATTCAAGCAAATCTACTCATAGGGAATTGCATGCAAATGCAGTTGTTATTTCCAATAAATAATTTTCCAAGCAAATCAATGCATTCATTTAGTTCAATATTAAACTTAAATGTATGTACAGTCCACGCAACATATGTAATAGGCAATTATTTTTTTTTTTAAATAATTGCACCTTTCTTACAATTACAACAGATGGAGAATATACTTCAAAGGGCTTTTGAATGAAGAAAATGCAAGGACTCATAGAGAAGATGGAGAACCTTATGAGGGGATGGTGCAGAACATTAGTAGAGTGGAAGTGAAGGAGGCCATAAAGAGAATGAAGAATGGAAAATCGGTAGGCCCTGACAAGAACCCAGTGGAGGCATGGAATGCACTGGAGGAAGAGTTTATAAATTAACAGGTCAATGTTAATAAAAGTTTGTCAACAGGAAAATATACCCAAGGAATGGAGGGAAAGTTCTCTTTCCCCATCTACAAGGGTAAAGGGGATGCACAAGACTGTAACAATTACAGAGGAATAAAGTTGATGCCCCACACAATGAAAAATCCTAGAAAAGGTTCTTGATGGAAGAATGAGGAAGGTTCTCAGTAAGATCTGCAAAATACCCCTCTACAGCAATCACTTCTTAATTCAAAGAAAAATGCTGACCAGCGAGTAACATTTTTAGTTTTGGGAACGAGATAGAAGTTAGAGGGAGCCAAATCTGGAGGAATAGGGTGAATGTTCCAACAATTCATAGTGCAGATCCCTTAATTTTCCCATTGCAAAAACACCTTTGTGGGCAGGTGCATTGTCCTGATGAAAGATGATTTTTTCCTTCTGCAAACCGTGTCTTTTCTCCCAAATTTTTCATTTAGTCTGGTTAAAAGATTGCAATAATATTCCCCGGTTACTATTTTACCTTTTCAAAATAATTAATAAACAAAATGCCTTTAGTATCCCAAAACATGACCTTGCCATGACCTTGTCCTCTTTGGCACTGAATAACCGGCTTCTGTCCACTGCTGTTTGGATTCTGGTATGTACTGTGAATCCAAGTCTCATCTGTAGTAATAAATTGATGCACAAAATCAGTTTTATTCTTGTTAAAATGTCCAAGCACTGTTCAGAGATTTTCATGCAAGTGTGTTTTTGATCTGCATGGCACCCTTCTTGTGCAAGGCTTTTTTATTTGCAATTCTTCATGCAAAATATATTCTACACGTTCTTTTGAAATGACTATAGTCTCAACAATTTCATGCGGTTTTCACTCGCCGGTCATCCAATGATTTCTGGTGGTGTTACACTTTTTTGGGCATCCTTCATGTGGATCATCTTCAAGACTGGTATGGCCGCATTTAAACTCGGCAGCCCATTCTTAATTGTCATAAACGAAGGAGAAGCGTGTCCATAAACTTTCATGAACTTCGAATGAATTTCTTTTGGCGTTAAACCTTCTTTTACAAAGAATTTATAACCGCATGATACTCAATTTTATCCATTTCAAGGGATACAGGCAACACTTTGGCTTCTGACAGCTGTATATAAAAAAAAACTACTTGATAGATTGACTTGCAATTTCACATGGATGCTTATGACGGTTGTACCAACTTAGAAAAAAAAATCTTGCCAATAGTTTGCCATTTATGGTTGAGGCAGAGAACTTTTCAGACAACCCATACATTTGCAATCTTTGCTACGTGGCTTCTGAACTTCAACTTGCTATCTACTAAAACTCTAAAATTCTTAGCCTTATGTCAAAGGTGTATGCTTTACATTTATTAACATTGAACTGACATCCATTTTCATATGCCCACAATTCCAGTCTATTCAAATCATTCTGTAAGTACTGCATATCAGCAGCATTCCTGATTACCTGTCAATCTTTGCATCATCAGCATATAGTTGTCTGCGAAATCCTTCCCCGTATCACTAATGTATAGATTGAATAACAGTGGATCAAGCACTAATCCTTGGTACACCACTGGTTATTTTTATTTATTTATTTTTTTTTTTTATTATTAATCTTTGTACTGGTTATGGGCAGTACTATCCTTACATCTCATCCAGACTTGATATAGGCTTAAGCCTTTACAAGTGTTTTACCCTGTGCTTGTTCTATTTATCATAGTAGTCATTCTTTGGTGGCAATGCCATGCCACCAATGTGCCCTTTAGGGCCCTCAAGGAAAGAACTTTTATATCTTTCTACGTAAGCCCAAGCTATTTTAATTATAGCTATCTGTGCTCCCTATGCCATGTAAAGAGATGGTGGCACTGGTAAACTTCGGAGTTGCCCCATGCTCCTCTCGTATCTTACTAACTAGATCTTGGTTATTCTTATAATAGTTTACCTTATTATTATGGCTATCGGCTAATGGGCACCCTGTTCCCACCACCTGGGCATCAACTACCCAAATATCACCATCTCTTTTAATCACTAAGTCTGGCTTAAGCAAACTCCCCGGAGGTGTTATAATGTGGTTCCACCATGGACTCCCAACCTTTGTTCTTAAAGCGTTATTCAGAATGGAGACCACAGCGTCATGCCTCTGCACGTGGACTCCATGGGTGCGGAAGCAACACTGGGCTATATAAGACAGTGTCTCACTGTAGTCTCACTGTCGTGACTACCCCATCAAGCTGTGCAGGCTCGAGTGGGCAGGGCATTGATCCTTGTCCTGATAAGGTCAATATCCTCGAACCCAGGGAGGAGTCTGGTGCCATCCCTTACCCAACCATGCTGGGGAGGCACTAGATATGACTCTTTTAAAGGAGCATCATTTACAGAACAATGCAGCAGAGATGTCCATCTCTTGTGTTCTTCAGGTGCTGATTCAATTAAGCTTCCTTGATAATGGGACCAGCTTTTAGCCCACCTAATGTCTTCTTGCATTAATGGGCTATAGAAAGCCTGTCTGCAGGCTTTCTATATTCTAGGATCAGCTATCTAAGTGATGGGATCCTGAGCCGGCCGTCCTTCACCCCCGCATGGAAATATGCAGTAGGGATGTCAGGCGGCAGTCAGAGCCATGATCTCATGGCTGAACGGATAGCTCTGTCCATTCGGGATAGTACCGAGCTATATGTCCTACCAAGCACCAATTTGTGGTAAAAGCAAGGTAGGAGATAGTGGGAAAGGAGAAACAGTCTTTGTTGGGGTGCTTGAGAGGAGCTTTCCTCAAAGAAGCGATCCCAGCTTAGAAGGGACAGAAGACCTTCCCTTTGGGGTGAACATGATATTGAGGTATCTCCACTCTTCCAGGATGGTCAAAGCATGCAACGGCCTAACGTGCAGGGAAAACTCTATAGGCTCGACCTTGAGCTTCTTGTCACGACCAGAGTGGACAAGAGGTAAAGAGCAGGACTTCTTTACATTAATAGAAAGGCCTCAAGTAGAGAAAAAGTCAACTGCCCAGTCAAGGAGTTCCTGCAAGCCTACCTTAGTAGAGGCTACGAGAATAAGATCATCCATAAAAGCCATAGCATTAAAGGAAGAAGTGCCTAGTCTCCCATGCAGGGGAAACTCTATAGTCTCGACCTTAAGCTTCTTGTCATGACCAGAGGGTGCCATCTCTACATTAATAGAAAGGCCTCGAGTAGAGAAAAAGACTTTTCTCTACTCTGCCCGGTCAAGGAGTTCCTGCAAGCCTAACTTAGTAGAGGCTATGAGAATAAGATCGTCTGCAAAAGCCATAGCATTAAAGGAAGAAGTGCCTAGAGAGTAGCCAATATGGCTAGGAAGAGAGTGAAGAAACTCTCTATAACACAGTTAAAGAAAAGGGGAGATACAGGATCACCCTAGCGAACACCCCACATTGCAGAATAGAAGTCGCATTGGACCCTGTAGTGATGGACTACCCAAGCATAGCTCCATAATTTTGCAGAGTCACATCCCCCCTATACCATTTTTGATATCTGTCAGACAGCAATCCTCTTATCGCTAATATTTTATAATTCAAAACCATAGTCTCCGATTTACGCAACAGTCTACCATGCTGTATTCTGTCAAAAGCCTTACCAAAATCCAAAAGTATCATGGTGTATCCATTCCCCTTGTCTAGTATGTTAATCTAATAATTGTAACATTATTATAGAATGTGAGCAAGTTGCTAAAAACGTGACCTAGGTAAAGCCATGCTCTTCATTGCAAAGTAAAGATTCACTGTCAACCCATTTCTGATTGTAATCCCTAACCAATTTTTCCCAAAATGTTCACCACCACTCCTGAGATACTAATTGGTCGATAGTTGGATACACTTCCTTGCACCACCCTTGTGCAATGGAATTACTATACATCCTTTCCATTTCTGCAGAATCTTCCCTGTCCTGAGACTTAAATTTATATTTAAATTTAGATTTAAATTTAAATAGCCAGTTCAGCTGAAGACTCTTTTAGCAACCATGCTGATATCCCATCAGACCCTATTGCTGAATTGGAAGTTCTTTTTTTTCCCACTTGGTTAGACTATAAATTATATATTTAGTTTAATCCTTTATCCAAGTGTAAGCAAACAAAGTTTGTGTCTGAAGTATCTTCAGGACTGGGGAAACTCATGGCAAAGGTGGACTGAGTTTTTTATTATTAGTATTATTATTAAGGGCAACTATAAGGAGTCCTTAGACTCATCTATGGAGGCCCTAAATATCATATCAAGAACAACTATTTGGCATTCGCACAGTATCTATCATACTTTGCTTTGAACTCATTTACAGTCATGGCACCCACAACAAACTCTGGCAGCTTATTCCACTCATTCACCACTCTCCAAGTAAAAAACCTAGTTCTAACATCCTTGCTAACTACACTCTTGCTCAGTTTCCATGAATGGCACCCTAGTTCTCCCATCACCAGACCTATTCTGAAAAATTTCTTCTGAATTAATCATGTAAAAACCCTTCAGTAATTTGAATGTCTCAATCATATCACCCCTTTTCCACCTACCAACCAATTTCTGTAACCGACAGATCTTCAACATGCTCTCGTAAGGTTCATTACATAGACCAGCTATCACCTTGGTCACTTGCCTCTGGATCCTCTCTACCTCCTCCCCATCAAGAAGAAACCCAGAGACACAGTAGTCAAGATGGGGTCTTATCAAGGCTTACAATAACTTGCTTATCTCTGCTTGTCAAAGTATTCTTCAGTAACAGAGTGAGCTGATTTAGCTACTTTTGCTATGTGCCCCCCTAAACTTCAACTCTCTATCCACGAAGGCACCCAAATCTCTTGCTTTGTCAACCTCCTGGACAGTTCCACCAATGTGATATACTGCTGCTAATTTATTCACCCCAAAATGCATAACCTTACACTTTGCTACATTAAACTGACATCCATTCGCATTAGCCCAGACTGCCAATCTATCCAAATCATCCTGCAAAATTTTGACATCGTGTGCATTCACTATTGCTCTACCCAACTTTGCATCATCAGCAAATAAATGAACAGTTCCTCTCAGATCCTTTCCTATATCGTTCATGAACAAATTAAATAGCAGTGGTCCAAGAACAGAACCCTGCAGCACACCATTAGTAACAGGCCTTCTTTTGGACTCCACTCCTGAATAAATTACTCTCTGATATCTCTCCATCAACCACCCTCCTATCCATCTCATCCTATCATCTGCAGTTTACTGATTAGAATTCCATGCAGTATCCTGTCAAAGGCCTTAGCAAAGTCCAGCAGTAGCACTGTAAATCGATTACCCTTATCCAGTTTAGCCGTCACTGTATTATAAAACGTGAGCAAGTTACTGAGGCATGATCTACCCTTCACAAAACCATGCTGTCCTCCATAGAGTATCCTATTTTCATCTATCCATTCCTGTTTTTTTGCTGTTGACTAATATCTCCGAAACCTTGACAACGATTCCTGATATGCTGATCAGTCGGTAATTTGCAACAGCAGTCTTGGAACCTCCTTTATGCAATGGAACTATTTTCCCCTCTTTCCAACCCCTCACGACTAATCCCGAGCTGAGACTTAAATTAAACAATATAGACAAGGGAACTGACAATTCCTTTGCTGCTTCACTTAAGACTCGAGCTGATATACCATTCAATCCCACAGATGTATTTACATTAAGGTTCTGTAATATATACTATTCACCTCGATTTCATTCACTTCAATTCCTATATCAGTCATTTGTTCTCTCATTCCTGCAATATCACAGCCTGGATGATATACTCTTTTGAAGTGGTTGCTTAGTGATTCTACTATTTCAGTTGATTCAGTTTACTCCCTGATATCGGCATTCCTTAAAATCATTTTGCCATATACATTTTTCTTTTACTTGCAGCATATCGAAAGAACTGTTTGGGATTCACTTTAGATTGCATTGCTAATTTCCTTCCATAATCTGCTTTTGCTTTTCTTACCACACTAGTTACCCTTCTGGCTTGTGCTTTGTACTGTTTGTGTGCCTGCAGGTCACCTTTTTCCTTAAATTTCATCCACAGTTGCTTCTTTTTTTTGCAGCTCAAGCTTATTCATTCACTTAACTCCCACTTGATTTACTCTCCGGACTCTAGATATGCAGTCAGCCATTATCTCCATCAAATGCTGCATTACCACTTCCTGCACTATCAACATCCAAGCAATCTCCTAAGCTTCATACTTACCAGCCTAGTAAGTCCACATTTACCATGTCTTAATTGAAAATTCCACACATTTAGCCACTTCCCAAGTCAAGACCTTATGATCACTCTAACCAATTGGTGGCAATATGGTCATATTTATAATAGTCAATTCTCAGATGCAATTACTTTGTCAAGCACTTTCGAACCCCTAGTATATTCCGTTACATGCTGTCTCAGGTAGTTATCCCTTAGTAACTGCACGAAATTCATTTCCTTCCTCCCATTTGTCCTCTCCTGCCTCCAACCAATGTTACCATAGTTGAATTCTCCCATAATAATTACCTGTCCTCCACTCATTGAGTCTATTTGCCTATGCATACTATCTCCATCATCTATTCCATTGTCTGGTCTATAGCAGCACCCAACTGTAAATTTTGTTCTGTTGGCCTCAAATGTGCTATTTTCACTATCCCGAAGAGAATTTCTATTCTCTTTGGCTGCAGTTCATCAGCTATCATCAATAACACTCCCCCCCCTCCCCCAATTCTTTTCTCTCTGTCTCTCCTGAACACACTATACACCTGACATTCTATTCCACTAACTATATCATCTTCTGTTAGCCATGTCTCACTAACCCAATAACCTGTGGCCAGAAGAACTAACCAAGGCCAAAAATTCCTCCTTATTCCAAATACTCTTGGCATTAGTGTACATAAAGTGCAGAAGTCCCATAGACCCACCCCTATTTTGGTTTGTTATCCTTCGTCCTAACTCAGGCATATTATACACATTCTTACACTCAACTGCCTCACTGATGTCTGCATGTCCTCTCAACAGCATCCCCACCCCTCTCTAAAAGCTCTAGTTTCCCTGATTCTGCACATTCACTTTCACTTCATTCAGCAACAATTTTTCCAGTCTCCGAACAATGCAGAAGTCATATTTTCATATGCCAGTTGCCAAAAGGTGTCACACCTTTAAATTACTCTGGATTAGAGAAAGATGTTGGAAGTTATTATTTTTTTTTTCCCACTTGGTTAGACTATAAATTATATATCTAGTTTAATCCTAAATGTAAGCAAACAAAGTTTGCTCCTGAAGTATCTTCAGGACTGATGCAACTCATGGCAAAGGTGGACTGATTTCTCATCTCTTTCCTTAGCATCCCATAATGCAAAGCACATCTCCTTGTAGGCATGTATAATGCTATGCATTATGGGAAAGGTCACTACCCAGACCGGTTTCAACCTTTATTGAGGTCTCTTCAGTGGGAGCCAGATCCAGAGGTGATACCAAGGTTGAAGCAATGCAGAAGTCATTTCCATATGCCAGTTACCAAAAGGTGTCACCCCTTATTATTAAATTATTCTGGATTAGAGAAGGTGTGGCATCTTTTGGCAACTGGCATATGGAAATATGACTTCTGCATTTCTTCAACCTTGGTATCACCTCTGGATCTGACTCCCACTGAAGAGACCTCAATAAAGGTTGAAATTGGTCTGGGTAGTGACCTTTCCCATAATGCATAGCATTATACATGCCTACAAGGAGATGTGCTTTGCATTATGGGATACTAAGGAAAGAGATGAGAAATCAGTCCACCTTTGCCATGAGTTGTCCCGGTCCTGAAGATACTTCAGGCGCAAACTTTGTTTGCTTTCACTTGGATAAAGGATTAAACTAAATATATAATTTATTGCTGAATTCTTATTCAGTTTGTGCAACAGCTCTGATATCTCACTCTTATACACTAGAGTTCTTCATCTAGTGAAGAAGTAGCAGTGAGCTCAATGTTGCATTCACTAGGTTGATAGCTTTTAGCAAAATAGCCACTCATAAGTTGAACAACCTCTTCTGTATCTGTCACCTTCGTGCCATCTACATTTAGAAAAGTTATTCTTTCATATTCATTCTTTCTTTTACTTGCAGCATACCAATAGAATTCTTATGGGTTGTCTTTATCCTCAGAGTTAGTTTCTTTTCATATTCAGACAGCTTTCAACAGCTGTGACTCTTCTAGCCTGCTGCTCATGATTTTCATAACAGATGTGATCGTTATGTACACGGTATTCCTTCCACAACATCCTTTTGTTACAAGTCTCTTGCTTAATAAGATTACACATCCATTTGACTCCTGTCCTATTTATTCTTTGAACTCTCAAGACACATTCTGATATTGCTTCATTTAAGTATTTTTTAAATGCTTCTCATGCACTGTCAATATTCTTCCCATCCAGCAACTGATCCTATTCCACTGAACTCAGTATATTCTTCAGTTGGTTATAATTTCCTGCTTTGTAGTTCAGCATGTAACCTGTTCTGAATGGAACATTCATAAACTTAGTCACTTCCCAATTAAGTGCCATATGATCACAGTTCTACACAATCTGTCCAAAGTAGACTAAGTAGATCTGTTCATGACAGTGATCATGCAGCACACAATTGCGAAGTGACTAAGTTTATACACTCCAGGATGGGCATTAGGATGAAGCTGATCCATAAGAATGGATGAAAGTTCCTAGTTAGATATCTGCTTTAAAGGTGGTATGGAGATTGTATTTGACAACTTTAGCTATCTCTTCAGCTATTCCTTGAAATAACGGATGGGAATAGTTTTGGCATGATCTTTTGTGATGGAGAAGGGGGGGGGGAATGCAGTATTTTGTTTATTTTATGGGGTATATTTTATAGCCATTGCAAAAGTATCTGTCTCTGTGTGTAATTTTTTGATAATGAATGCATACTATTGGAATAGGTGTAGTGTGATTTTATATAACCACCTTCCAGTATGTGTGGATTTTCTATAAACAGAGTAATAAAAACCTTTTGGTAGTCTTGTCTTTGGAAGACAAGATTACAAATGAAGACTCTTTGGAAGAGAAGACAGTTGTTAGTTTCTTTTGCTATAGTGAAGTGTATTTTTTTGGATGTTGGTTGTTTAAATGTGCTAGAAATGTATCTGAGGTGTCTAGGATATTGAAGACAAATAGCAAACCATCATCTACATACCACTGCCAAACTGCTGGTTTGCATGTAACTATGTTGAATCTTTGTCAGGTACTTTTGCAACTCTTTTTAAGCAATGGCTACAATCCCCATAAAAGAGACAAAATATTGCATGCTCCTGCCATTCCTCCTATAACTATGATACAATATCACAACAAAACTATTTCCATTCCTTATGTTCTGAGAAGATAGCTAAAGTATTTTTGAAATATAATCTGCATACCATAACCTTCAGACCACACATTCAGCTAGCTACTTTCATCCATTCTCCTAAGGATCAACTTCATTCTCTTCCTGGAGTGCATAGGATTGCCTATGTCTGTAGTTTGGCCTGTCTGGACAGAACTGGTAGATCTGTTAACACTTGTCTTGATCAACACAAGAACTACATCCATGATCTTCCTTCTGTCTGTAGTTTCCTAGACCTCCCCCCTTGTTACAAGACAATCAAATGGAACTTTGGTCTTCACCATCTACAGAATTCCCCCCCCCCCCACAGGTAAATACATCCATCAACAGTCACATCACCTTCTCTCTAAACATTACAGCCTATAAAAACCTTACTCCACTGGACAAAATTAATTTGTTTAGATAACACTGCATTCACCACAGAACTGAATCACATAAAAAAGACACATTTTTTAGCAAATGGATACACTTCCCACCAGATAAAAACAATACTAAAACATTGTACTCATACTCTTCTCCTTCCCAAACATAGGTTACAGCAAATCCATCACCATCCCTTATATTTGTGGCCTCTCAGACCAGGTAACAAGATCTTTAAAAAAATAAATAAATAAATAAAAATTTTGTGACCACTTACAAGCCATGCAGAATGTTAGCAACCCTTACGTACTCTCCCAAAGACCAACCACAACCTCTGGATTTACCTTGGATGTACTATGTATTGTGCAGCTGCAACCATTCGTATTATGGCCAAACAAGCAGGACAGCCAACATTCATATATTAGAACACCAGGACTACATCCAGTTCCACCACTATGACCTCTCAGGATTATCAGACCATGCCATGGATATCCATCACAGGATCTGTTGGTAAAAAGCCACCTTACTTCACCAAAGCAAATTTAAATTTGAGAGGTTTTTCCTTGAATCTGCTGCAACTTTCACCAACTATACCAACCTGAATAAATATGGTTGCATCATACTGCCTCTCATATGGGAAACCGTCATCTGCATAGATTCAGCCCAATGACCAAAAACACCTAACCAAAGCCAATATTGGTTTTCGTTGGGTGTTCTTGTAACCACACCAATAGGTGGTGTGGTTACAGCACTTTAGGCCTGCCTGTATTTCTTCTGTTCCATCTTTGTTACTGAAGTGTGCCTATGTCCTGGTGTTTGATACCAATATATTAAGCCCTGAAGATTCCAATTTAACTTTGGCAAAATTAAGAAGTAATAATTAATTAAACTTTTAGTTATTATTTTTAACATAAATAGCATCAAGCTAATATGAATCCATTTAAAAATTATCTAATAACTGCTACACACTCTCTCTCTCTCTCTTTCTAGGGCATTTCCAGATCACTTTAATGAGAGCATTATGTTTACAGGGAGTGATATAGAAGCATTGAATCTTAAGGTACATTTTAGCATTTATTCTAGGTATTGTTATGCATACATATAATTTTGCTTCATTTGAAACTGATTTGTGTGTGTGTGTTATTATTACATTAGCAATTCTGAAATTATAATTTTAATTATCTTTAATTATAATTAAAAATGAAATAACTTGTAATACATAATGAGTATATTAAAGATCAGTCATCATTTTGTAGCTTTTAAACTTTTTAAATGAAACTTAAAAAGTTTCAAATTTTACCAGAGTTTATGAGAATATATCCTCCAGCATAGGAATTGCTTGGGCTTGCACTTCCCAGAGAGTTTATGAAAAATTTGCCAAATTGACACTTTTGTGCCTCTATATCCTGATATTATACTTGTGTACCTGTTTAAAGTTCACTTATGAAGAACATAACATTCTCTTACAAGGGGCTTCTGTGTATTGAATAGAAGGCTGCTTTCTTAGGTTTCTGCCTAGTATCTCATTAGGACCAGTGGTCCCATGGCTAAGCTGTTTGGCATGTAGTGTGTTTTTGCCTGTCTACTACCTCACCAAGCATCGACTCGATGAGGTGGTGGACTTTGTGGGCTGAGGTTTGGCTCATTATGATTAGGCAGAGTGCAGAGATTCATAAGAGATCCAGTTTTGGAGCTACTTGGGAAGGAGTGACTCTTCAAGTTTTTGAATCTTTGGCAATTTGAACAAACTTATTGTCTAGTCTCTGATGCAAACAAACTGTTTGAAACAGCTGTCAGTGAAATCTAGTCAATGTACTGATAAAAGGTGAAAAAATGAAAAGGCAAAACACACTGGCCATGAAGCATCTGATTGCAATAAGGGCTTCATCAATGTTATTGTGATCATACACCATGTGCCTCATTTCTGGCTAGGGAGATGATATGCACAGCATTTGGAAAGATGATCCAAAGTCATTTAATGTTGGATGTGCATTCTTCCAATTTAATGCTTGCCAGTTGACACAAGGTTTCATTCACTAATCTCTCAGAAATGTCTGTAGTTGTGGTAATGAGACACGGTTTGCCAACAACCAAGGGAAGTTTGTAGGATAGATTGCCGTGGTCTAAAACATATAGTTTGTGTAGCATTTGTCTTACATGATCTTCTTGCTCTGTGTTTTTGTACCTGATGAATATGTCTTCAGCAAATAAAGTCAATTTCTGATCTTTAAACCATTCTTTGATGGTGCTCGGATAACTTTGTCTATTTCAATGCATGCATAACATAGTTCTGTCTTATTTCCTCACAAAAACAGCCATGTTCTCCCTGCTTTACTTTTGACAACACCAAAATCTTTAGGCAAGATGAGCTTTCTCTCCCTGGAATTGATTACTCTGACATTAAGACTCTCTCTCTCTCAGCATAAACACATTACAACCATTGCCTCCTTGGCATCGAAAACATCAGAACTTTACTTATCCTTAAGGCATAAAGTTAACTCTGAACAGCTATTAACCCAGTTGAAATCACAAATCTATCTATCCATCAAGTGCTGCTCACACATTTGGGGGCAGCAGTGCTCCCATGATCTCCTTAAAAATACTTGACTCAACACAGAAGATTGTAATTAGGCTGATTAATGACTCATCTCTTACCATTTCACTCCAACCACTCTCTCCATAGGCATTGATGTCACATCAGTGGATGTAGCATTGGTCATGTGACTGTTAAGCAGGTCTTATGGTTTTCTGGAATTGTCAGTCATTGGAGAGAAGCCCATTTCTGGTACTTGTACACGTACTGTATGAACTGGCACAGTAGTTACTTTCAGGCAGTTACAGAGTTACTTCTGTCAGGAATTTTGTGACACTCATCTTTCAAGTTTACTCCTGTGTGCATAAAGATGTTTCAAGTTCCATGTTTGGTCTCCAGAGCAGTGTTTCTGGATTATGTAAAAAAAAAAAAAATAAAATAAAATAAAAAATAAGAATAATATTAACCCATCTATAATGTATTATAGGTTCGCAATCTTTGGCAAATGGGAGTTACATGAGAAAGTCCTTCACACTCACAAATATTCTATTTATCCTACCTAAAAGGCAAAGCATTTACAGTTATTGACAACAAGGAACTAGCATCCTCTAGTCATCTTAAATAGACACCTTCAATTTTACAAAATCAACAATCATTTGACCCCTTTTAAAATAATTCTCAATTAAATTTAAAAAAGTTTGCTGAAATTATTAGTTTTATCAGGTTTATGATATTGCTGGGCATTAATTTTGTTAATGCCCAGCAATACATTACTGGTAGAAGACCTAGGATGTGGTCTTCTACGAGTAATGTACTTACGATGTCTAATGTTCTGGGGGCCATTCACATTGCTGTATAGTGATGTTGCATCCAATGAAGTGAGGATGTCTTCATTATTATTATTGTTATTATTATTACTACGGCCACTCCACGGAGTCCTTAGACTCATCGAGGGAGGCCCTAAACATCATGTCCACACAACTATTCAACATTCTCACAGTATCTATCATACCTTGCCTTGAACTCGTTCACTGTCATAGCACCGACAACAGACTCTGGCAGCTTATTCCACTCATTTACCACTCTAAAAGTAAAGAACTCAGCTCTAACACCCTTACTAACCACACTCTTGCCCAGCTTCCATAGATGTCCCCTAGTCCTCCCACCACCAGTCCTGATCTCAAAAATATCCTCTGAATTAATCCTATAGAAACCCTTCAGCAATTTGAATGTCTCAATCATATCTCCTCTTTTCCACCTATCAACCAATTTCTGCAACCCACAAATCTTCAACCTGTTCTCATAAGGTTCATTCCACAGACCTGCTATCATCTTCGTCACTCACCTCTGGATCCTCTCAACCTCCTCCCCATCAAGAAGAAACCTAAGTGACCAAATCTGGGCACAGTAGTTGAGATGAGGTCTTATCAAGGCTCGGTACAGAGGAACAATAACTTGCTTGTTTCTGCTCGTCAAAGTATTCTTCAGCAACCAAGTGATTTGATGAGCTGATTTAGCCACTTTTGCAATGTGCCCCCTAAACTTCCTCTACCTATCCACCAACACTCCCAAGTCCCTGGCCTCATCAATTACTCTGGAGATTGATGAGGCCAGGGACAAACCTAACTCTATTCACGGAATAGTTAGGTTTGTTATTTTTTCAAATAGGTGGTCAGTATTTTTTAACATTGATTTTGATTTGGTTAGTGAAGGTTTGAGTAGTTTTACTAAAAATTTTGATGTGTTGTTTTTGTATGAGATTATTGGGCATACTGGGTGGCCATCTTTATGGGTTTTAATTTGTCTATACATGTGGCATGGGATATTGTATTTTTCATTGTTATTTTATCTATCTTATTTTGATTTTTTTAATTCATGCAGCATATTATTAATATGTTTTATTAGGGTGCGGGGGGGTCATTTAGGACTTTTTGGTATGCATTTTGATCATTTAAAATTTCTGTTATTTTGTTGTGATAATCCATTTTGTTAATGATGACCACTGTCTCCTTTGTCTGCTTTAGTGATCATTATATCTGGTTTCTATTTTAATGATATCAAACTTTGTTTGTAGGTTTGAAGTAATGTTGGATTGTATTTTTATTTTGCTATTTAAAATGTTGTTTATTTTATGAAATAGTATTTCTTTGTTGGGATCTGTTTCTAGTTTAGCATGGATTTTGATAATATTGTCTTTGCTCTTTGGCACATATTTTGGGGATATTGCAAAGTTTAGACCTTTATTTAAAATGGTAATTTCATCAGGTGTGGGATTATAATTTGATAAATTTATAATTGAGTTATTTGACATAGGTTGCATGGTGGTGTTATAGGAAGGATTGGAAGGTGCACATTTGTTGTTATGGGGGTCTGTTAGAGCATTCCATTTTTTTTGTAGGGCAAGTTTCAATTGCGGGCCTGGTTGGCCAAGTGGTTAGCTTGTCTGCTCTCTGGCCAAGATGCTGTGGGTTCGAATCCTGCCGTGGGCATGGATGTTTGTGATTGTCCTACAAACTTTGTGTAGAAAGGGAATCTCTGACCCTACCACTTATTCTAGCAGAAGACATCATTGCCAAACACCACGTGAGGTACGGCAGTGACCATATGGTGTCCAAGGACGTCAAATGTGGAAAAAAAAAAAAAAGTTTCAATTAATTGTGTGTAATCATTGATTTGTGATTGGATATTTTCTGAAAAGAGTACCCATTATTTGGGCTTAATAATGTTTTTAGTCTATTTTTTTGTCTGGTGAATGTATAAATGTGTCTGTCTGTTTTATTATTATTATCCTACGATCCCATGGAGTCACAGCCTTATCTAATAGGTCTCTTTTGTCATACA
This sequence comes from Typopeltis vanoorti, assembly GCF_054136105.1. Taxonomy (NCBI): domain Eukaryota; kingdom Metazoa; phylum Arthropoda; class Arachnida; order Uropygi; family Thelyphonidae; genus Typopeltis; species Typopeltis vanoorti. The sequence continues at coordinate 49,295,512 of NC_143559.1, forward strand.
CACACACACACACACACACACACACACACACACACACACACACACACACACACACACACACACATATATACACAGCTCATCATACCATGCCTTAAACATATTCAAATTCTCTGCAGACACCATGCTCTAAGGACATTCATTCCAATCATCCACAACTCTCTATGCAAAAAACCTGCTTCTCACTCCCCTGCTCAAATCCTCCTTATGCAGCTTCCAGGGATGACTTCTTGTTCTCCCCTAATCTCCCAACATTTTTGGAAACATTTCTTCAACATTAATCATATAACAACCCCTTACCAATTTGTATTTTTCTATCATAACACCACTCTTCCTCCTATCCACCAGACTCTGCAGATTGCATTATCTCAAACTTTCTTCGTATTATAATAGATTTAGTTTAATCCTTTATCCCAGTGAGAGCAAACAAAGTTTGCGCCTGAAAATATCTTCAGGACTAAATATATAGTGTTGTACTATCTTATCCAGTAAGTAGTGCAACACCAAGGCAACTCGTGGCAAAGGTGGAGCAAGCTACCAGGCACTTCTAACCCAGTATCTCCCAAAATGCAAAACACATTTCCTATGTGGATATGTATACTGTTATGCATTAAAGGGATTGGCCATCTACCCAGACTAGTTTCGACCTTTATTGAGGTCTCTTCAGTGGGAGCCAGGCCCAGAGCTGGAGATACCAGGCAGAAGCAGTAGCAAGTCATCTGTGCCTATGGGAGTTGCCAAAAGGTTTATCACCTTTTTTTTAAAAATTACTCTGGATTTAGAGAAAGATGTTGAAAATTTATTTATCACTAGGTTAGACTATAATAGATTTAGTTTAATCCTTTATCCCAGTGAGAGCAAACAAAGTTTGCGCCTGAAAATATCTTCAGGACTAAATATATAGTGTTGTACTATCTTATCCAGTAAGTAGTGCAACACCAAGGCAACTCGTGGCAAAGGTGGAGCAAGCTACCAGGCACTTCTAACCCAGTATCTCCCAAAATGCAAAACACATTTCCTATGTGGATATGTATACTGTTATGCATTAAAGGGATTGGCCATCTACCCAGACTAGTTTCGACCTTTATTGAGGTCTCTTCAGTGGGAGCCAGGCCCAGAGCTGGAGATACCAGGCAGAAGCAGTAGCAAGTCATCTGTGCCTATGGGAGTTGCCAAAAGGTTTATCACCTTTTTTTTAAAAATTACTCTGGATTTAGAGAAAGATGTTGAAAATTTATTTATCACTAGGTTAGACTATAATAGATTTAGTTTAATCCTTTATCCCAGTGAGAGCAAACAAAGGTGATAAACCTTTTGGCAACTCCCATAGGCACAGATGACTTGCTACTGCTTCTGCCTGGTATCTCCAGCTCTGGGCCTGGCTCCCACTGAAGAGACCTCAATAAAGGTCGAAACTAGTCTGGGTAGATGGCCAATCCCCTTAATGCATAACAGTATACATATCCACATAGGAAATGTGTTTTGCATTTTGGGAGATACTGGGTTAGAAGTGCCTGGTAGCTTGCTCCACCTTTGCCACGAGTTGCCTTGGTGTTGCACTACTTACTGGATAAGATAGTACAACACTATATATTTAGTCCTGAAGATATTTTCAGGCGCAAACTTTGTTTGCTCTCACTGGGATAAAGGATTAAACTAAATCTATTATAGTCTAACCTAGTGATAAATAAATTTTCAACATCTTTCTCTAAATCCAGAGTAATTTTTAAAAAAAAGGTGATAAACCTTTTGGCAACTCCCATAGGCACAGATGACTTGCTACTGCTTCTGCCTGGTATCTCCAGCTCTGGGCCTGGCTCCCACTGAAGAGACCTCAATAAAGGTCGAAACTAGTCTGGGTAGATGGCCAATCCCTTTAATGCATAACAGTATACATATCCACATAGGAAATGTGTTTTGCATTTTGGGAGATACTGGGTTAGAAGTGCCTGGTAGCTTGCTCCACCTTTGCCACGAGTTGCCTTGGTGTTGCACTACTTACTGGATAAGATAGTACAACACTATATATTTAGTCCTGAAGATATTTTCAGGCGCAAACTTTGTTTGCTCTCACTGGGATAAAGGATTAAACTAAATCTATTATAGTCTAACCTAGTGATAAATAAATTTTCAATTTCTTCGTATTAAACATTCCAGAGATTAGAATCTATTTTGGTAAACTGCCTCTGGACCCTCTCCAACATCTCTTCATCCTTTTGAAAACCAGGTGAGCAAATCTTTACACAGTAGTCCATGTGTGGCCTAATCAGAGCCTTATACATGGAACCAGAATCTCCTTGCTTCTACAGGTCAGTGTCCTCTGCATAATTCCCAGAATTTGTTGTGTTGATCTAAATGTAATCTAAATTTCAGATTCTTATCTACCATTACCCTAAGATCTCTTATTTCCTCTACCTCCAATAATATATACCCACCAAGAGTAAATTCTACACCCATCTTAGTTTTTTTAAAATTTAAAACCTTGCACTTTGCAAAATTGAACTAGCATCCCCACTTCTGTGCCTATTCATTCAGTGTATTGAAGTTTCCTTCTAAGGCAGGGGGTGGCAAAGTGGTCGATACCGATCCCTTGGGGTCGATGTGGCTCCCCCATTCTGAGCCATATTTCTCCTCCAGAATTGCGACAACAGGAAGCTTTGCTTCGTGAATATAAAAAAAAAAATCTTAAATAACCCAAATCTTCCAATACACGAGTTTATTCCAAATGCTTTATCTGATAGATTAAAATCCAGAAGATCTGCCTTTGGGACTGCCTGTAATCTTCTCAGTCAGAATGTCATTGCAGACATTTATTGTTCCCTATCCAAGGGAACAATAAATGTCTAGGGTCAAAAGGAGATTTAAATTTTTAATGTTCTTTATAAATTTCTTTAAATATTTTCTTTAAATATTTCTTATTGAGAAGCAGTAATGAAGTAAAAGGATAAAAGGAATTATTATTTTTAAATAGGGAAGTTTATTATCGATAATATTTATTTAACATAATGGGGGGTCAATGAGGGGTCAGTGGTCTAATCTACTGACCCCTCATCGATCTAATCTACCCCTCATAGTTCATCCCAACTTTGATTCATCTGCAAACATCTGTATAACCCATTCAAATCCTACCCAATCTCATTAACATGCAGGTTAAACAGCATTATTTATTTATTTATCGTATGGCATATACACATGGTTAAAAAAGGGAATAACATGAAATACATATGGATAAGATACAAATATATAAAATTATAAATATAAAATAAAACATAGACAAACAGATAAAATACAGACATTAAATATATGACAAGCATCAGACAAAAATTTAGTCATATTTTTACATTTAGATTTTTAATCCAATTGATTACCTCTGGGGATAGGTCAAAAATGTCCTTTAGTTCACCTGGATATGCTGTTAACTCACATTCCTGAACTATATGACGGATGGTTTGGGTCTTGGCTCCACAAGGACAGTGGGGATTCGGTATCTTTCCCCACTTTGATAGTAAGTCTCCGCATACATCGTGACCTGTACGGATCCTATTAGCGGTTTTCCATATATTCCTCAGCAGGTCAAATCCAGATGGTTTTTGAAGAATCTTTATGTAGCTACGGACTTCAGGTGATACTGCTTGAGTCCACAGTGCGTCCTACTTATTCATCAAGCTTACATTCTGACTGAGAAGATTATAGGCGGTCCCAATGGGCAGATCTTCTGGATTTTAATCTATCAGATAAAGCATCTGGAATAAACTCATGTATTGGAAGGTTTTAGTTATTTCAGATTTTTTTTTATATTCACAAACCAAAGCTTTCTGTTGTCGCAATTCTGGAGAAGAAATATGGCTCAGAATGGGGGAGTCATTGTAAGGGTGTGCTTCTGATACAACTCATTATTAAACGCATCGAGAAATTAAGTTGAACATTGAATTTGTTGACATGGTGGCTATTAAGCCAAACAGGGGCACCATACTCTGATTAAACAGCAATGGCACTAAAACAGACCCCCCCCCCCTGAGGCACACCACTAGTAACTTTCCTCTTCTGGGATATTGCTTTCCCATACACAACTTGTTATTACCTATCAGAAATCCAATCTCCAATCCAATGCACTAGTCTAATATCAAATACCATCTGATCTAGTTTGATTATCAACTTATCATGCAGTAATCTATCAATACCCTTTGCAAAGTGTTAGTATACTACTGAGTATCCATCTCCCACATCCAATGCTGCTGTCACCTTATTGTTATAAATAAGTAGATTATTAAAATATGACCTCCCTTTGGCAAATCCATGCTGTTCATCAAAGATAATACCATTGTTGTCGACCCAATTCTGATTCTCACTAGTCTTCATCATCATCATCATCAAATTCCTGCCATGTACCTTCATGGGGTGTACAGGATATGACAGTACTACATGAAAAAATTACATCATTACTAACTTCCTATCTACAATTTTCCTCCAAATCAGTCTGTTACTTGTCAAGACTCCAACATTATCAGATCTTATATTTCTATCGTCTAAGGCACTTTGTACCGTATCAATCCACCTATATCTTGGTCTTCCTCTGGGTCGTTTTCCTTCCAACTTGGCAGAGAACACTTGTTTTGCTAATCTTTCCTCTCCCATTCTATTTAAGTGACCATACCATCTGAGATTAGCTCTGCTAACGCATTCCTGGATGCTGACAATGTCAAGTTCTTTCTTAATATCCTCATTTTTAATATGATATTGCCATTGATGCCATCTGTTCACGCCTCTAATCTTTCTCAGGACTCTCATATCTGTGGTTTCTAGTCTTTGGTCAAGTGTTTTACTTCTGACCCAGCTCTCAGATCCATAAGTTAAAATTGGTTTGAACACAGTCTTGTATACAGCTAATTTAGTGTTCCGACTAATTTCTTTCTTATTCCATATGAATTTATTCAATTGACTTCCCACGATACCAGCTTTGCTGATTCTGTTGTCTATTTTTATATTTAGTTTACCATCTTCAGTAAAAATTGTGCCTAAGTAGCTGAAATGTTTTACTTGTTCCACAGGTTCTCCATTCACAACACAGTTGACATTTTCAATGATTCTACCTATTTTCATTGTCTTTGTCTTTTTATTGCTGACCTTCATACCATATCTATTACAACAGCTATTCAATTTAGTCAGAGAATCTTGCAGACTTGTAGCGGATTTATTTAGAAGTATAACATCATCCACATAAAGCAAAGAGCTGACATTAACATCTCCAATTTTGAAATCAGGTTTAATACCACATTCCTTCATAATGTGATCCATATAGATAATGAATAACAGAGGGGATAATGTACATCCTTGTCCCACACCAGATTTAACATTAAACCATCTTCCTGTACTTCCTTCAATTCTAACTACTAACTCACAACTCAAATAAAGACTAAGTATTGCTTGATATAATGCCCCATTGACACCATATAACTGCAGCATATTGAATAGCTTCTCTCTTGGCACCTTATCATATGCCTTTTCCAAATCGACAAAACTTAAATAAAGATCTTTGTTATATTCCCATGCTTTCTCGACTATTTGTCGTAAAGTGAAGATCTGATCCTGACAGCCTCTATTTGGCCTGAATCCAGCTTGTTCTTCACCAAGCTTTTCTTCCACAATTCTTCTCAACCATTTCTCAAGTATACTTGCATAGATCTTGCCAGGAACACTCAGTAGGGAAATACCTCTGTAATTCTCACATTCAGTTTTATTTCCCTTTTTATATATGGGTACTATGAGAGCTCTACTCCAATCATCGGGAATTCGTCCCTCTGTCCAGGCTTTCTGAACTATGCAGTGCAGCCACTGTAAGACTCTTATACCACCATACTTCAGCATTTCTGGTCGAATATCATCTACTCCTGCTGCCTTTCCACATTTCAAGCCTTTGATGGCTTTTTCTACTTCAAGTATGGATATGTATTCCTGACTGCATGCCTGGTCAGTGTTTTTTATCACTGTGCTGTCATCACTGCTTGTTTCATTTAGCAGTTTTTCAAAGTAATTACTCCATACTTAAAGGATATCTTTTTCTCCTGTTTTCATTTCACCTTTATCATCTCTAACTCCTTTTACAGCACTCTTTCCTCCATTCCTAAGCTTCTTCAACAACCTCCAGAATATTTTGCCACCTTCTTGATATTTATTTTCTATGTTCCTGCCAAAGTCCTCCCATGACTTTTGTTTAGCTAGTTTTACACACTGTTTAGCTGACTTATTGCCAGGAACTTTTGATATGCTTTCTTCTTTTCCTTCACTGCCTCTTTAACTTCCTGTGTCCACCAGGGAGTTCTGATTTTTTTATCCTTGCACACAACCTCACCACATGCCTCTCTGGCAGAATCAATCAATGTTTCCTTCAGAGTTTGCCACTGAATCTCCAAGGTTTGATTCCTGTTCTCAGACTCTTTCATTTTCTTTTCAATAATATTTCTGTAATTTAGTCTACAGTTCACATCTGAGAGCTGCTCAACTTTTATTCGCTTTAAAACTTTCTTACGTGTTATTCTTTTCAATATGAAATTCAATTTTATTCTGCTCAAGACTAAATAGTGATCACTTCCAATTTCAAATCCTCTGTACACTCTGGTGTCCTGCACCAGGGAGAAAACATCACTATCTATCAACAATAACATAGTCAATGAGACTTTTCTTATTCCTAGCCTCTTCTCTCCATGTGAATTTGTGCACATTTTTATGTTGGAACATGGTGTTAGTAATAACCAGTCCATGTCCTGAGCAGAAATCCAACAGATATTTGCCATTATTATTAGCTTTACTCTTTTCTCCAGATTTTCCCAAAATATTTTTGTATGTCTCACAATCATTTCCTACTCTACTATTTAGATCCCCAACAAGGACCAACTTTTCCTTTTTCATTGTGTCAGTTGCTTTTTCTAAAGCCTCAAAAAATTCCTCCACTTCTACCTTAGTAGAACCTTCTGTGGGACCATAGGCACAAATAAGTCTCATTGTCCAGTTCCCCCTTCTCATATTTGCCCACATTACTCTACTTGAGACTGACTGCCATTCAAGAAGATTAGCCTCGTATTTTGTGTTGAATACTATGGCTACTTGATTGTCATTTTCCTTGATTGTCATTGTCTGAATATAACATTTTGTATTTATTGCTCAGAAAGATCTCACCAGTTTTGGTCTTTTTTGTTTCAGTCACCCCTATTATGTCGATCTGGTACTTATCTAATTCCTCAGCTAGCTCCATTTCTTTGCCATTCAGGCTTCTTACGTTGATAGTACCGATCTTTAACTCTGGTGATGTTGAGTTGGGGTTTGTTTTCAGATTTGTTCCAGTAGCTGACGTTTCGCTGTTCGCCCTGGTTCCCTGGCGAAAACAACGGGGGCCTTGTTTAACCGGGCGACGCCCCAGCCGGCATGAAATTTTGTCATGTTGTACCATCATTTTTTATTTTGGTTTAACCAATAAGAATATAATTTGGTCGGCTAAATCCCAAATAGCCAGCCCATCCTCGTTCGTTCAGTATCAAAGTAGATACCCAACAGGGTGCACCACGAGAAGGTGAGGATTGGACATTAGGTCAGAAGCCCTGGTCGGTTCTCCGCATTCCTTTAAAGGCTATGTGGAGGTCTCCTCTCATTTATACAGCTTTGACCCTTAAGCACCCCCTCAGTAGTCTTTACAACCCTTTAACCACAACACCTGACTCTCTCACCTACTTTATAAAGCAGTACAATCTTGCTCTCCTTACACTGCTTTGGAACGTGACCCAGTGTAAGACTGATAATAAACAAAACTCTCAAGGCAGATACAGTTTCCTGGCACATTCTGTCTAAATCTCCAAATCATCAAGCCCCACAACCTTATACATCAAGTTTGCTCAATTCTCTCATATACCTCTTGCTCACTTAGTCTCACCTCCTCATCATCAACTGCTCTGAAACTCTCCATGATGTCACATTCACAAGAATTAAAAACCTTTATGAACTGTTCATTAAATATCTCAACTGTATTCTCTGCAGCACTTGTCCTTATACCATTTTCTCCAATCGGTGCATTCCTACCATAATCATTCTTATTTTTGCTGGCTGCATATCAAAAGAACTCCCTGAGATTTTTTGCTTCATTATCTAACTTCTGCTCATACTGAACTTTTTCTTCCCTTACCAACCCAGTCACCCTCCTTGCCTGTTCTTTGTATTCCTCATTGAATTAATTACTACCATTCTTCTTCTTATTTTTCCTCCATAATGTCTGTTTTTCTCTCTCTCTATTGCATGCTTAATCTCTTCATTCATAAATTTCAAAAATACCTTATTTAACTTTCTGACCTTTGGAATACATTTAGACATTGCTTCTACTAAATAGTTCTTGAATATCTGACAAGCAGCACTGATCTCCTTTCTATCCAACTCTTCGTTTCATGCTTCAGTTCCAAGCTGCCTCCTTAGCTTCTCATGTAGTTCCACAATATACCCCTTCCTCACAGAAGTCCTCACATGGTTGGCAACCACCCAGGTAATCACTTCATGGTCACTCTCATCAAATGGAGGGAGATTTTACACCTCTTTGTAATAACATCCTCTGATGAGATGATCAAATCAAAGCCATTCAATCCTCATGTTCCCTCTGTTAGATACTGTTTAAGGTAGTTGTCCCTCAAAAACTCATCAAAAGACTCATTTTCTTTACTTCCATTGCCATCTTGTCATCTTAATCTATATTGCCATAATTAAAATTACCCATAAGGATCACCCTTTTCTCATTTATTTGGCTAATTTTCTTATGCATTTCCTGATCACTATCCTCCGCATTACTATGTCTACAGCAACATTCAACAAAGTATTTCATTCTATTCGCCTCTATTGGACACCATATTGCCTCAAAACCATTACCATTATTTTCCCCTTATATCTTGTACAATGGAGAAGAAAAGCCCAAGACAGGAATAGCTGGACTCTTTACGACCTGCAGTCATGGAGAAATCCTGACTGAAACCACAGGTCCATCAAGGAATCTTGACCTTGTATGGATATAACGCTTTTTCTATCATCAATAGCACTCCAACTCCCTTTCTATCTTCACGAAATACATCATACCCTGCCATCCCTATTCTTGTCATGATGTCATCCTCATCCAACTACATCTCACTTATTTCAACAATTTTTGGGTGAACAAATTCAATGAATACAACCATTCTATTTCTCTTGTTTCACATACTTCTATATTTATATACAAACCTTAACAGCCCATTCCTGGATCTGTAACAAGTTTCACTGATACCACTTATTAGATGTTAGTTCTCCATACTTTCCTCAAGCCATTTCTTTTTCTCCTTACTCATCTCAGAACCTTCTTCAAATTGAAACGGGTCATCTGCTTCCATTTTTGTCAATGTACTCATTTGCATCCTCTTGGACCATCAACCTTTCTCATGCTGTGTTCCACTGCCCACCCTGAGTCTCCCCATTTCCCTGTTTGTCTTGCACACTTGTTCTCTCATTCTCTACACTCATGCTACCCATTTCCTTCATTCATAAGCACCACTTCAATCTCTCCTTCCTTATTCTCACATCACTTCTTACTTGTTCAGATTCATTCTCTGTACTCATTACTCTCCCTTCCAGCAGCAGCAGCGTCTCTTCAAATGACTCACACCAAACTATTGAAATGCAGTCCATCACTCTTATACAGTTCATTTCTTCCTTCAAACTCATTCAACACATTAATGAGCTGCACTCCTTTCTCTTGACACATTTCTACTAACATATCATTCACAAATCTTGCTTTGCACTCTCATCTCATCACTGTCATACCTGGGCAACACACTTACTACCTTTCCTATTACACTTTATTTTTTATCCTTCTCAACAACCTCCTGATATCCAGTCTTATGTGTTCCTTGTTCTCAGTCAAGTCATTTGTTCCTATTACCACTACCAATTTTTTTTTTACTCGCTTACCCCTCATATTCAATGCCTCAATCACTCTGTTCTTTTTATCTCCAGGAAAACAAACCTTATGCATCTTCTCATTCACCACACCTCTAATAATCAATTCCACCTACAACGTCACTCGTGGGTCTTTCATTACCATTTTCATAATGACATCATTTGTTTTCGTCTTTTTTTTAACTGTTCCATACATATCTACAACTATGCTCATTTCACTCTGCATACATCTCATCTTCACCAACTCACTTTTCAAATCTTGCATCCTTTTTTCACTATCATTCATGCTTTTTCTTTTATTGCCAGTCTCTCTCTCTCTCTCTCTCACACTCTCTCTCTCTCTCTCTCTCTCTCTCTTTTTGCTGTCAGTCCTGATTACAACCTTACTGTTAACTTCACTCTGTTTTTCAATGTCATTATTGCTGTTTTTTTTAACATTGTATAAATTATCACTCTTTTTATTGTTCATTGATTTTTTTCCATGCTATCATTTCCACACACACTCTGAACACAATCTTCAACTGCCGTGTCAGTTATGACTCCATGTTCCTTACTCATATTTAAACTATTTAACCTCATATTTAAGCAAGCCTCACAGTCCATCAGAATATTGCATTTCCTACATACCCACACTTGTTCTTTTCTCTTATTCAGCCTCTCTACATAAATATCCACATCTTCCCATGCATACATATTCCATTCTTGACACCATACCATTTTTGAGAAATCTAATCTATGCCATCTGCTTTATTTGTCTTTTGTGCAGACCTACAGGCCTTTCACCATCATGTTATACCAGTGTGCTACATTTAACAATTTTGTAAACAAACAAGCCTAATGCTACAAACACTGCATACGCACAATTTTTACCACAACTCTCACACATAAACACATACTTATTTATAATTAATAAGTCAGAAAAAACTTATCTGAACTACTAGCCCTCTTTAAACAAACCTTCTAGTAAAATGCCACCTGGCAATGATTTATTTCTAACCAAGCTGTCAGATCCATATGTTAAAATTGGTTTGAACACTGTTTTGTATTCAGCTATAGTGTTTTGACTAATTTCTATCTTATCTTATCTATATGTAAATTTGGTATTTTCACTAAAAATTTCACCTCAATAGCTTCTTTTTCTTCTTCTTCATCAGCTTGTTTAACCCCTTTCTGTCTTGAACTTTTTCATTTCAGTTCTAAATTTCATTCTCAGCTATCTTTTTTGGATATTATTCTCCCAATGCATGTAAAGTCTACCTCTAGGTCACTCTACCTAGGTCTCTACCACCATGCTTCATCTTGAATGCTTGTTTAGCTATTTCTCTCCTTACCCATTATTTCCACACATGTCCAAACCATCTTATTCTGCATGCTCTAATTTCATCAACTAGAAGTGGGGGATCTATAGAGTACATATAGTTCTTGATTATGTCTTCTTCTTCTCCATTCATCTGTTGTGTTATGTCTTACAAGTCCATAGACTTTTCTGAGGATTTTCAATGATCTGCAACACTTTTGCATCATGGTCTGTTATGCTCCAGGTTTCTGCTCCATACCAAACAGCAGGCCTAATGATTGCTTTCAATTTTTTTGCTGATGTTTTCAGTGTTCCTTCCTATTTCATAGTCCTTATCCTTTTATTGCTGATTTTCATGCCAAATTGGTTATAGCAGGTATTCAACTTTGTTAAGGAATCCAGAAGACTTTTACTGATATATACTTCTTCTTTATGATGATTTTTAAGACTTTTTGAGTCTCAAACTATGATAGCCATGAAGACTTCATACGGGCTTGAGGCTGAAGACACATAATGTGAGAGAGGCTCAATTCCAGGAACTTACAGGTGATATTAACTATTTGATAGGTGTCATCTGGTAAAAGCTATTGTGATTAGAGTGCTCTGAAAAGCTGTTTATTTAAATAATAATAATAATAAAAAACTGGCAATATTTTATATAAATTATATTTATATAAATATAATAAATAAATAATTTATATATTATTTCAGTTAGATTTTGATTAGTTTTATCATATATATACACATATATATATATAAGTTATTCTGTATAGTACATTTCATAATGCAGCATATAGCACTGATGCAAACTAGAAAAATGGCACCCAAGTCCTCCTTGTTCAAAGAGTTCGTCTTAAGACTTTATTTGTAGTGTGGATCTATTCTTTACCCAGAGCATGTGGAATGTTGTTTGAAAGCAAGAGTAGTGTGTGAGTGTATGCAGGAAACATTTTGACAACAAGTACCAGACATGTTGGTTGGATTGAAAGAAAGTGATGAGTATAAGAATGATAACATTGTATAATATAAGCACTTATTCACAAGAAAGATATTTAATTAACCAAATATTTCTTGTGAATACATGCTTATATTATACAATCTTTATGTCACAAGTTTCCTTAAAACATCAGAATGATAACATGGATGAAGTTTTTATTTATTTTATTTGTATGGGGTTTCCCCCTGTTCCTCCACCAACCCTTAAGACTGGTTCAGCCCTTCTAATGAGAGATTAAGTGTGTATTTTATGACTGTAAATCCATGTGCATTCATGGACCGTTTTGCCTGTTCTAAGCAATGAAAAACCTGAGTTTCCAGGTGAAAAAATCCTCTACCTCCGTATGAGACTGGCTAACTCACCTTTAGTTGAAAGAGACCAGATAAAGGTCACTCATATCATGGATGAGAATCAAACCCGAGTCTTTCCGACCAAAGGGCTTTGTCTATACTGACTGAGCTACTGAGACTCTGTGGATGAAGTGAAGAATGAAGAGTTGTAATGAGAGATACAGTATGCTTATGTGGAATCCTTCACAGGACGAAGCATGAACTGTTGGAGAGAATGCAGAAATATCTGGTATCTTTCGATTAATGATGAGTTAGCCAGTCTCATTTGGAGGTAGAGAATTTTTTCACCTGGAAACTCAGTTTTTCATCGCTCAGAACAGGCAAAATGGCCCGTGAATGCACATGGATTTACAGTCATAAAATACAATGAAAGAGAAATGAAAGAAAGAAGAGGTGTGAGAAAAAGAGAATGGAATGTTTGACTAATCTAGAAAGGATAAGGAGAGAATTTAGTATGGTAATTCTACAGTAAGGGGGAGTACTTGATGAGAGCATGATGAAACCGTACTTCCCAGGTGTAGATTAATGATGCTACTGAGGCTATTAGGATGCATAAAGGCAAAGTGAAAGAATTAAATGTTTTGGCAGCTAAAAATGATTTGAACAGAGATGTATGTATGAAGGAGGACATGAAAGAGTGAGAGCAAAGATAGTGAGTCTCTTGCCATGGTTTGTATAAAGGTGAGTTGAGAAGGAGGGCTATGATTGCAAATATGTTACTATGTAGGTTATGCAGGAGGAATAATACAGTTTATCAATATGAAGAGTAAGTTCAGTGGACAAAGGGACTTATATTAGGCAGATGGTTTGTACTTGAATGGATTTAATGTTCATAGTCTGGAAAAAAGTAAGTGCTGCTGATCAGGAAAACTAGAGATATATGTGTGTGGGGGAGGGGGGGGGGGGAGATGAGCGAACAGATACCAATGAGGCAAGTGAGTAAAATGAAAAAAATGTGGAGAAGTGGAGGATATTACTGCAAGTAATAAATCATTAGTATTCACAATCACTTATATTGTAGTTATTGTATTAATTTATGATGTACTGCAGTGGTGTTCAACCTTTTTAACTACGAGAGCTACTTTTCTATAAAAAGTTATTTGGCGATCTACTCTCTTATATAGATCACGTTCCTCCAACCTGATATCTGATTACGCACAAATAAACAACTAAAAACTTTGTGTATTTAAAAATTTACCACTTTTAATTATTTTAATACAACAAAAAAAAAACAAATATATTGGAATAAAATATTTATTTCTCTATTTTGGAAAACCAAAGTTAGAAAAAACAACAGATTGATTACAAACTCACAAGTTACAGGAAATGCTGGTTAATTAAAAAAAAAAAACTTAATGTGAAATTTGGCATTGTTTGAACCTCGCAATATTTTCATAGTCAAGTTGATATGAAGAAGTGGCCAATCGCAGACAATCATCCAAATGATCATTTGTAATATGGTTTCTTACTTGATCTTTTATGACGGTCATATTTGAAAAAGCGGATTCTGACAAGTATGTTGTCGATCCGAAACACAACAGAATTTTTCGCTCAATATTCCATAAACATTTATGGAATATTTTACATTTAAAATCAATAAACAATGACTTCATTGTTTATTGATTTTAAATGTAAACTATTCTGAATGTTTATTATCTTAAGTTCTACTTCAGCTTTGTTTATATCAAACAGCCCACTAATTTTATTTGAAATTTCTGTCTGTTCAAGTTTTCTTGAAATGGATTATTGATAAAAGATACAATCATTTCAGTTTTATTCAAATCTTTAAATCTTGAATTTATTTCTTCCTCAACTAATTCTATTTCACGAATAAATTCTTTTAAATCATAGCGAAGCATTTCTTGATTTTGTTCAAAAAATTTTAATAAATATAGGAGAAGTCTAAATTTGCGGTCATTTATATTTTTCTTTGATAAAAGTAAGTATTGTTGGAAAGTTTTTATTGAACTTAACATTTCAATTAAATTTTTATTTCTACCTTGTAACTCTATATTTAAATTGCTTAATTTCTTACATAAATCTACTAAAAATGATAAGTGTAACAACCATCTTTTATCACTCAATTGTGGATAAATATCTCCTTTTTCATCAAGAAAATTTTTTATACCGTTAATTAATACAAGAAATCTTTCTAAAAATTGACTTCTGCTGAGCCAGCAAACATTATTTTACAACAGACGTTCCCTATCATCATCTGCCTGTAATTTAAATAACCGTCGTTGCAGGGCTTTTCCTCGAACAGAATTTACAATTTTAAATGTAATATCCAAAACTTCTTTTGTGTTTAATCTTTTACTACACAGTATTGTTAGTGAATAATACAGTGGTACATTAAAAAATCTGGATATTTGTCATCGTTTTTACATAATGAAATGAAGCCTGATTTATTACCTGTCATTGCAGGAGCACCATCAGTAGTAATGGACATAAGTTTAAAAAGCGGAAGTTTGTGTTGTTTCACAAATTCATCAAATGCCAAAAAAAGGTCTTCTCCCCTAGTTCTTCCCAATAATGGTATAATTTTCAAAAGTTCTTCTTTACTTGAATAACCTTGAAATACCATGCGAATAAATACCATTAACTGAGCAATATCAGTGAAGTCATTTGATTCATCAAATTGTAATGAAAACGCAACACACTGGTGAATGTCTGACATTAACTTGGCCCTGGAAACTTTTCTTCGGCAATTTGAAACCTTGTCTGTGGCCTAGAAGTAGTCTCTCTCTCTAGCAATGTCTCAAACCGAGAAGCTCCTTTCTGGAAGCGGGAAACTCCTCTCTCAAGCAACATGGATCCGAGAAGTCTCTCTGACGGCGACTCTGGACCGGGCGGCCTCCTCTCTGACAGCAATTCTGGAACTGGGACCCCCTTCTGCTTGCTTCAGTCCCTTTTTTATTAGGCCTCCGCTGAGATCTCGCATGAAGTTTGGCAACCCCAGAATCAGTATGAATCTTTCATCTTAAGTTTCAAGTTCGGCATGCCTTTTGTTCTCCTCCGCTTTCTTTTGATTGTAAGTCACCGGCCATTGGAAAGTTGTTTGAACTCTTTCTGACTGACTTCGGAGATGTTTACACATAGAGCCTGCAAGCCTTTCTCATACATACAAGTTTCAATAACAATCTTTCTAATGCTGCCATGTACAGCTTCTCCGACAAAAACATTACCTTTGTTTTTAACACTCTATAGTTAGCTTCAAAAGAGTTATTTACAAAACATCTAATACAAACTATACCGAGACAAACAAAGTTTATATTTTACAGTATTCACATGGGACTTAACGTAAGTAAAAAATCGATGTAATGTGCTTTGGAATATTTAATATTTAAGCTACAATCCAGTTTTTACACTTTGCTTATAATTGTATTCACTCAGCTCGCTGTTTGACTTCCACTGATCCAAATTAAATTCATTTACCCGGACTTATAAGAAAATTACTGATTTGACAATTTTAACAAAAAATTAATAAACAATAGCAATACACTTAAAGCGAATTAAAAATAATACAAAATAATGATAAATAAAATATTATGTTTTTAGTTTTAATTAAATTTGTAAGTAAGGAGGAATACACAAGAGATCGACCAGAAATAGCTCCGAGATCGACCGGTCGATTGCGATCGATGGGTTGAACACCCTGATGTACTGCAATATGAGAAGGATGTTGATATTATCTTAAATGCCATATACTGTATGTTGTTCACATATGTATTATGTCGGTTATATGATGAAGGTATCCTGAACATTAAAGATTAAATTGATAAAATTACTTGCTTAGCAAAAACAGGAGAATAAATGTTATTGTTTTTATTTGATTTCTTTCATATACAGACCATTCATAGATCAATCATTTCTGTTTTCATTAAGTTTACAAACTTATTTATAGGAAAAATTTAAGCAACATTTTAGAAACATTTCCATTATTATGGATTGTGTAGGATGTGAAAAGTGCAGGCTCTGGGGAAAGCTACAGGTAAGTTTTAAATACTGTACATCTAAATTCATATCAAAGCAGCTATTATTTCTGCCCTTTCCTTTAGTGTTAAATAGTGATCAGCATTCATTTCAGTAAATTATACAGACTACAACTATGTTAGGAATAATTATTTTAATTTCCCAACATTTCAGCCTTCACATTAAAGTCATCATCTGGAGCGCACGCGCACGCACACACACACTCTCTCTCTCTCTCTCTCTCTCTATATATATATATATATAAATAAAATCATTTCATTGCATTTTGTTCTGATGGAGCTAGTGTAATGTTAGGAAACAAATCAGTGTTGCAATCAAACTTCTACAAAAATTTCCCAACGTTGTGATTTGGCATTGCGCTCATCGTTTACACTTAGCACTAGACGATTCGATAAAAAAAACATTAAAGAAATAAATTATTTGGAAATATTTATGGATAAATTATATGCTTTTTATCATCAATCACCAAAAAATCAACGAGAATTAAATATAATTGCAAAAGGCCTTGGGATCGAAATTTTAAAGATCGGCTGTGTGTTTGGACCATGATTGGCAGCTTGCAGTTTACGAACAGCTCTTGCTTTGTGGAGAAATTACTCGGCTTTATGCAAGCATTTTGCATTGAACGATAAATATAAGGGCTTTTTAAATGAACTTCTCAATTTGGAATTTTTAAAAGATCTAGCATTAATGATTGATATCCTACAGCAATTATCATATCTGTCAGAAGCTCTACAAAGTCGGAATATAAGTATTATAAGGGCTAAGTTAGGCCTTTTTTTTTTGCTCGACGATGGGAGCCCTTTGTTAAAATTTCCATAGCTCACTACTGAATATAACCGAAGTATTCTAAAAACAGAGATGTTTTTTAACACCACAACAGTCAAGCAGCATGTGCTGTTTTGTAGGGAAAATGAATATTAATAGTATTAAAGCAAATAGCATTATATGTACATGACACAGTAATTTTGCCTGTGTTTTTTCAAATTCTACTAATTTTCAACAGTGGTTGGTAATTATAGAAATTTTATGAACTTTTCTCAATGCAAGATAAATTCAGATCTGATGGCAGGTATTTGTTCACAGAATAAGGCAAACAAGTTTTCATGTATGCATTTCACTTTTGGAGATTTTTTTTTTTTTTTAATCAAACAAAATACAGTTATCTCTTAATGGGAGTTGGTTTCACAACAAGACCTTTCATTTCAATTTTTATTGTTTATATACCTTTTACTTCATTTTCCCATTGCTATTGCAATGATGTAAATCAGATGAAAACTCAGGAGTCAGTGAATTCACTATATAAAACTGTAATTTATCTCTTATGATTGCAAAATTCATATTTAGTTGTGTTATTTCTGTTACACCATGTGCAACTAAGAGCTAGTGCAATAAACCCTTCTTCTCATAGTATGGCCTGTTTCCACAAATGGGGTTCTGGCAAGGTGAGTATTGCTGCCTTAAAAGCATGCCTTATCTAATTGGAGAAATGCCAACTAAACCTCTAGGTGGTAGATGCCTTTCTGGTAAAACATTGCTGTACTGCCCTGTTTATTGGAAGTGTGAAGTAGCCATTACCATGTACATTACAGTAACATCTCTAGTATATGATTTCCATAGAGTCCTCACTGTTGACACTCTCCACACACAATAAAACTTCAGACTTTCTAATCAACTGGAAAATAATCCTATAGCTGCTTACTTTGTAGAAAGTTTTTTCACTTGGTTAAAATTAAATTAAAAATGCCAAGAAATTATATTCTTCATTCATCCTTTATCCAAGTGTAAGCAAAGTTTGTGCATGAAATTTCTTCATGACTAGACTACTTGTATACTAAAGCAATTAATGACTTCAAATAAATTATTTTACTATACCCTTAATACAAAGCACACATCCTTTTGGGTGTGTATAATGCTATGCATTATGGGAAGGGACTGCCTACTGAAACCACTACCTAGACTGGTTTCAGCCTTTATTGAGATCTCATCAGTGGGAGCCAGACCTAATAGAGATACCAAGGCTAAACACCTGATTAAACTTTGTTTGCTTACACTTCAATAAAGAATGAATCAAGAATATAATTTCTTGGCATTTTTAATTTAATTTATAATCAAGCGAAAAACTTTCTGTAACTAGTTCTAATCCAGATATTTTAATAATAAAGTGTTACACATTATCACTACTATATGGGATATGTATGATTTCTTCCATGTGTTGAGGCTTAAGTACTGTGAGGACATCATGTTGGAGGTTTAATGGAATATTTACAGCACTAGGAAAGGATTAAAATTTCAGTTTTAATTAAAACAGTTAAAATTGATAATTAAGATATTTAAAATTTTCAGTTGTGTCAATTTTCTGGGAGAAGGTTTCATTAAGCATGATAAGGCACTGTTCCAAGTTGTCCATGTGCACTTACTAAGTCTAGGAGTTGTTTAACAGTGGGAAGGTACAGGGGACAGAAAAATGGCTGGCTGAGAATGCTTAGGAGCTGGTTCTTCAATTTTGGCACAATGGGCACATGAGCCCACTGAACAAAAATCAAAAAGTGAACTCTTTTTCTTATCTATAATGTCTAATTTGCATATTGGGCATTTTAAAGAGTTCTATCTATGGCAACAAGACTCGTAGTGCTTTGTTGATGTTGTATTTTGTCTGCTATCCTTGCTTTGTGCTGCAGGCATGGCTACATACGAGGGTGGTCTGAAAAGTTCTCGGCCTAACAATGAAAAAACGAATTTATAATTTCAAATTCATGACTTATTTTTCACGGTATTAACAACACCACAAACACTTTTATCAACAAGGATGTTTTATTAACGCTAATATTTCGCTGATTTTCAACTCAGCATCATCAGAGCACCACACATGTAAACGCAACAGTGAGTGAGTGAAACAATAGAATTGCAGAAAGACAAAAGATCTAAAGTCCTATTTTTGGCGCCCTCTAACGAAGAAAAAAAAAAAAAAAAAAAAAAAAAGGCAGCAGTTATCCAGGAGTTTTTCTTAGGATAACCGTCTCCCAAATTTTTGGCAAATTAATGCAACCATATTTGTTAAGGTTGGGAGAATTCTTCAAAGCCATTGCTGACTCAAAAAATAGTCTTTCGGATCTATAACGACTCCTAAATAGCACATTCGTTTTCCTCCATCTAATCCTGTGTGAAGGAGTGTCCAAAGCATGGTCTGCCAGTCCCGACTTGCCATAGTAATAGTAGCAAATGTATCTTTCATGTTCTTCCAGGCGGATGTTCACTGATCTTCCTGTTTGCCCATAATAGGCCAAGTCACAGTCACATGGAACTTCACACACTCCTGGGTGTGCTAAAGGGTGAAGTTTATCCTTTGGTGAGCGGATCAGAGTTGCCAGCTTGACATGAGGCTTGAAGGTGGTGCAAAGGCCATGCTTCAACAATACTTTGGCTATCTTTTCCGATGTACCTCTGATATAGGGAATAGAAATGGTCATGTTGTATTCTTGTGTATTAGGGGGGGGGGCAGAGTAATGGGCCTATGTAGTATTTTTTCTATTTTGTGGGGATTGTAGCCGTTGGCTAAGAACGTATGGCGCAGGTACTGGAGTTCAGTGGTCAGAGCTGTATCGTTAGAACAAATGGCTCTGGCTCTGTGTGTAAGTGTTTTTAAAATGCCGTACTGTTGGACTGGATGATGATGTGATTGTTTATGTAGGTATCTTCCTGTGTGTGTAGGCTTCCTGTAAATAGAAAAAGATAGTGATCCATCTGAAAGGCGGGTGACTAATCTGTCAAGAAATGGTAAACGGTTATTTGATTCTTTTTCTACTGTGAAGTGAATTTTGGGGTGTTGGCTGTTTAGGTAGGTGACAAAAGCATCCAAAGTGTCTTGTCCATGGGGCCAGATGGCAAACACATCATCTACATAGCGCAACCACATTAGTGGCTTGTATGTAGCTGTGGTAAGTACTTTGTTTTCAAAGTGTTCCATGTAAAAATTTGCTAATGGGGGGGGAGAGGGGGGAACCCATAGCAGTACCATTAATCTGTTTGTAGAATTTTCCCCCCCATGTAAAGTAACCTGCATTCATGGTAAATTGAAATAATTCAAAAATATCTGGGGGAAATTTAGACTTGATTAATTCAAGAGTGTCTATAAGTGGTACATTGGTAAATAGGGAGGTGACATCGAAACTAACCATTATGTCTGAATTTTTTAGGATTAGATTTTTAACCAGTGTTTTGAAATGGATAGAATTTTTTTACAAAAGTAGAGGAGTTGCCAGTAAGAGGGGCAAGCGACTTAGCTAAATGCCAGGCCAGTTTATATGTGAGACTATCTATGCTATCAACTATGGGGCGTAGGGGAACATTGGTTTTGTGGATTTTTGGTAATCCATAAATACGGGGTGTTTTAACATGAATTGGTTTTATTTTCCTGATGATTTCTTTGGGCCATGATGTCACTTTTTTTAGTAATTTTCGGACTTTTTTCTTTTGCGACATTGTAGGGTCTCGATGTATAATTTGATACGTAGAACTGTCACATATGAGATCTTGCATTTTTTTGTTATACTCTTCTTTATTCATGATAACTGTTGCCTTTCCTTTATCGGCTTTTGTAATAATAATATTTTTATTATTGTATAACTTTTTTTGGGCAGTTATTTGCTTATGTGGTATATTACTTTTTGGAGGCTTAGCTTTGTTTATAATACTTGCTATGTCTAGTCGCACGTTATTGGCCATTGCTGGCAGAAGATCGTGGATACCCCGTTCTACTTTCATCATAATTTCGAGTTTAGGAATTTGTTTGGGCGCGACGGCAAAGTTATGTCCTAAACTGAGGGCGTTCTTGGCTTCTTCAGTGAGTGTTTCCGACTATAGGTTTACGACCACGTGGTCTAGGTATCCACGATCTTCCGCCAGCAATGGCCAATAACGTGCGACTAGACATAGCAAGTAGTTTCTCGTTAGAGGGCGCCAAAAATAGGACTTTAGATCTTTTGTCTTTCTGCAATTCTATTGTTTCACTCACTCACTGTCGCGTTTACATGTGTGTTGTGCTCTGATGATGCTGAGTTGAAAATCAGCGAAATATTAGCGTTAATAAAACATCCTTGTTGATAAAAGTGTTTGTGGTGTTGTTAATACCGTGAAAAATAAGTCGTGAATAACCAGCAACGCCTAAGCTTATCTGTTAGAATTATAATTTCAAAATTATTTTTATTTTTCAACATAATCTCCCTTAAAAC
This sequence comes from Typopeltis vanoorti, assembly GCF_054136105.1. NCBI lineage: Eukaryota > Metazoa > Arthropoda > Arachnida > Uropygi > Thelyphonidae > Typopeltis > Typopeltis vanoorti. The sequence continues at coordinate 49,317,331 of NC_143559.1, forward strand.
TAATACATTTTTTTCCGTGATGCTCCAGTGCCATTATCCTGTCCCTGTAGTGGCTCTCGATAATATCTACAAAATACCCCTATACAACTGCAATCATCTCTTGATTTGAAGAAAAACGCTGACCAGCGAGGAAGAGTTTTAGTTTTGGGAAGAGATAGAAGTCAGAGGGAGTCAAATCTGGGGAACAGGGTGGATGTTCCAACAATTCATAGTGCAGATCCCTTAATAGCCAAATCACCTTTGTGGGCATGTGCATTGTCCAGATGAAAGATGATTTTTTTTTTCTGCAAACCGGGTCTTTTCTCACGATTTTTTTTGTCTAGTCTGGTTAAAAGATCAGAATAATATTCCCTGGTTACTGTTTTAACCTTTTCAAGATAATTAATAAACAAAATTCCTTTAGCATCCCAAACCACAGATTCCATGACCTTTCCTGCTGATGGAACCAACTTTCTTCTTTGGCGCTGAACAGTCAGCTTCTGTCCACTGTTTTGACTGCTGTTTGGATTCTGGTGTGTAATGGCGAATCCAAGTGTCATCCATAGTAATACATAGACTCACAAAATAAGTTTTATTCTTGTTAAACTGCTCCAAGCACTGTTCAGAGATTTTCATGAGTGCATTTTTGATCTGCTGTGAGCAGGCACGGCACCCATCTTGCACAAAGCTTTTTCATTTGCAATTCTTCATGCAAAATTAATCTACACGTTCTTTTGAAATGCCTACAGTCTTAGCAATTTCATGCACTTTGACTCGGTGGTCATCTAATACCATATCATGCTTGATAAATGATTTCTGGTGGTGTTACACTTTTTGGATGTCCTTCACTTGTCTTGAAGGCTGGTACGGCCATGTTTAAATTCGGCAGTCCATTTCTTGTCAAATGGAATGTGAAAACAACACTATTGTCCTCTTCCACCAGCACTGGAATGAAAGGAACAAGTTCCTGACTGAGCAGGGCAACAGTATCACTGCCCAGTGTCCAACATAGTAGTATCTGCAGAAAGGGGAGGAAGAGATTTTCTTGCATTTTAAGAGCCTAAAGCCATGTGAAGTATTGATTAAAATTTTGACTTTGTATATTTCATCAATCTTGTAATTATTATATTCAATAATCAATGCCTATGTAAACTAACTGCCTTAATAGAGGGAAACCCAGTTTAATTAATCTGGTTGATTTTTTGCACATAAGATTGCAAAAAATCTTTATCTGGGGTATGCAATTTGATACTGCTTTTCTCATGACCAATTCTTATGCACTCCTGACATCTTATCCCATGCACCTGCAGTAATTCTTTTTTCAAGTTAGTACTCACGTTTTTATGTCATTATCATCAGCTAGGTGATTGTAAATAACCTAGAGGAATGCATGAGTAAAACTAGTGTTGGAATACAGAAATTTGACATCTAGTTGAAGTGAAAATGTTATGAAATTCCATTTGACAAGAAATATTTTTGTTTTGCATTCTTATTTTTACCAACTGCATTAGCACACTAATATTTGTGCATGAAATATCTACTAATAATATCCACTAAATAGAGAAATGACTTCACATTAAGTTGGCTTTGTATCCCATAATGCATGATACACTCTGTTCTTAAGAATGTGTAATGTCATCCACTATAATAATGTTACTACTGAGTTAGACAAGGAAAGTGGATACACCACGAGACTTTTAGATTTTGCTAAGGCTTTTGACATAATACAGCATATATATATATATATATATATGCTGTATTATGTTATGATGGTGCCCCCTAGCAGGCAATGTTGGTATTCTTGGGCGATTGGGCTGAAGGTCTTCTGATGTAGGTTTCCCAAATTTGGGGAAGTCTCATGCAACCAAATTTGTTGAGGTTTCTTAGGGCTGAGGCTGATTCCATGAAAAGCCTTTCGTATTTGAATTTACTACGGTGTAGTATTGTAGCTTTCTTCCACCGTATTCTATGGCGGGTGGTATCCCATGCATGGTCTGCAAGACCAGAGTGGCTGTATTGGTGAAAATGAATGTAGTCCTTGGATTCTGAAATTCTGATATTAGCTGTCCTGCCATAGAATACGGTGGAAGAAAGCCACAATACTACAGGTATGGTGATGGATTTAGAGTAATCCTTGTTGTTGAGGGGGGTTATTGGTTTCAATATTTTTTGGATTTTTTTGGGAGGGGTAGCCAGTGTTGGTTGTTTAAGTGTGTTAGGAAGGAGAGGAGTGCATCAAAGCCATGTGGCCAAATAGCGAACACATCATCAACATAGCGAAGCCATATGGTTGGTTTTTGTGGGGCAAAGTTTGAGGCTTTCTCTTCAAAAGTCTCCATATAAAAGTTGGTCAAGGGTGGGGAGAGTGGAGAACCCATATCTGTCCCCTCTATTTGTTTGTAAAATTTTCCTTGACAAACAAAATAGCCTGAGTTCATTGTGAACTGAAATAGGGCTGTGATATCGGGAGGAAATTTAGATTGGATTAGCTCTAAGGATTCTTTGAGTGGGACATTTGTGAATAAGGAGGAGACATCAAAACTGACCATTACGTCAGTGTGTTTGAGTGTAAGGTCTTCTATGCTGGCTTTGAAGTGGGCCGAGTTTTTTATGTGTGAAGGTGTATTGCTAGTATAGCGTATGAGAGCTTTGGCCAAATGTTTAGCTAGTTTGTATGTGGGGGAATCAATGCCATCCACAATGGGATATGATGGCACATTTTCCTTATGTGTTTGTGGGAGTCCATAATACGGGGGGGGGGGGATATGGAGTTAAATGGTTTTAATTTGTTAGTTACTTCTACAGGCCAAAAAGTGACCGTCTTAAGGAGCCTGTGGAGTTTTCTAATTTGTGAGTTGGTGGGATTGTACTCAATCGGGTGGTAAGTAGCCTGATCTAACAATAGAGATTTGGTTAAGCAATACTGTGGCGTTCACTTAAGGGAATGACACAGTATTGCTTAATCAAAAGGATTACAGTGGTGTTCCCTTTATTAGCTTTGGTGATTATTATTTCCTTGTTTTTCTTTAATTCTAGTAGAGATTTAATTTCCTTACTGGGCATGTTAGTTTTTGGTGGTTTTGCTTTGGTCAGAACACAAGCCACATCCAGTCTAATATCGTTGGTGACGTGGTTTGGAAGGTGTCGTATCCTGTATTCAATTCGTATCATAATATCTTCAGCGGGTATTCTTCTGGGCGCAATGGCGAAGTTGTGACTGCAAGAGAACATCGAGTGCTTCAGGTTTCATACTAACTAACAAAAGGTTGACTGCCGTTTCGGTAGGAAGTTGTGGTTTCGAGTGTGAGTTCTTTTTTAAATTTTCAAATTTTTTGATGTTCGATCTCGTACTTTTTTAAATTCTTTCTCCACAGCAGTGCATGAGATGTCATATAGAATAGACCAAATTTCGTGGCTTAAGGTGCTTGAAAGGTCATCGAAGATGACCTTTCAAACACCTTAAGATTAAAATTGTCTGCCTTAATAGAGGGAAACCCAGTTTAATTAATCTGATTGATCTTTTGTACATAAGATTGCAAAAAAAGTACAAAAAATCTTTATCTGGGGTATGCAATTTGATACTGCTTTTCTCATGACCAATTCGTATGCACTCCTGACATCTTATCCCATGCACCTGCAGTAATTCTTTTTTCAAGTTAGTACTGATGTTTTTATGTCATTACCATCAGCTAGGTGATTGTAAATAACCTAGAGGAATGCATGAGTAAAACTAGTGTTGGAATACAGAAATTTGACATCTAGTTGAAGTGAAAATGTTATTATGAAATTCCATTTGACAAGAAATATTTTTGTTTTGCATTCTTATTTTTACCAACTGCTTTAGCACACTAGCATTTGTGCATGAAATATCTACTAATAATATCCACTAAATAGAGAAATGACTTCACATTAAGTTGGCCTTGTATCCCATAATGCATGATACGCTCTGTTCTTAAGAATGTGTAATGTCATCCACTATAATAATGTTACTACTAAGTTAGACAAGGAAAGTGGATACACCACGAGACTTTTAGATTTCGCTAAGCCTTTTGACATAATACAGCATATATATATATATATATGCTGTATTATGTCCTGATGGTTCCCCCTAGTGGGCAATGTTGGTATTCTTGGACAATTAAGTTGAAGGTCTTCTGATGTAGGTTTCCCAAATTTGGGGCAGTCTCATGCAACCAAATTTGTTGAGGTTTCTTAGGGCTGAGGCTGATTCCATGAAAAGCCTTTCGTATTTGAATTTACTACGGTGTAGTATTGTGGCTTTCTTCCACCGTATTCTATGGCGGGTATCCAGCGGATGGTCTGCAAGACCAGAGTGGCTGTATTGGTGAAACCGGATGTAGTCCTTGTGTTCCGAAATTCTGATATTGGCTGTCCTGCCTGTTTGCCAAAGTAGGACAGCTTACATCTGCAAGGGACCTGGTATATACCAGGTGTCTATTGGGGGGGGTCTTTTGTAGAGCGGATAAGGGATGTCAATTTTTTATATGATCTGTAACAAGAAGTTAAGTCATATTTGTTTAGGATTTTTTCCCAGGCGTCTCGGATATAGGGTGTGGTGATGGATTTAGAGTAATCCTTGTTGTGAGGGGGGGAGGGGGTTGTGGTTTATTGGTTTCAATATTTTTTGGATTTTTTTTTTGGGAGGGGGGTAGCCATTGGTCGAGAAAATGTTGAGAATGTGGTTTAGTTCTGTGGTTATGGCATTGTCATTTGAACAGATAAGTTTAGCCCTGTTATGTAGTGTCTTAATGACTCCATATTGTTGCGAGGGGGGTTGTTGGTGAATGTATCTGCCTGTATGGGTGGGTTTTCTATAGACTGAGAAAACCAAGATTCCATCAGGCTGGCGGGTGACTAGTGTGTGTGTCTAAGAAAGGAAAGCAGTTGTTTTTTTCTTCTTCAAAGCCTTAAACTTTGCCCCACAAAAACCAACCATATGGCTTCGCTATGTTGATGATGTGTTCGCTATTTGGCCACATGGCTCTGATGCACTCCTCTCCTTCCTAACACACTTAAACAACCAACACCCTAGAATCAAATTCACCCTGGAAGAAGAAAAAACTGCCTTCCTTTCTTAGACACACTAGTCACCCACCAGCCTGAATGGAACCTTGGTTTTCTCAGTCTATAGAAAACCCACCCATACAGTCAGATACATTCACCAACAATCTCCCCCCTCCCGCAATAATATGGAGTCATTAAGACACTACACTAGCCACTAGCCCACGCGGTTAGCCTAGTGGCTTTGCACTTCGCAACCATATGCCTGGGGAAGGAGTGTCCTAGGTTCAATTCCCGTCCACAACGTGAGGAGCTTAAGGATCTTCCTCAGCCATAGCCAAGTTAGCCGGTCTTGGGTGTGGGCAGCAGGGTTTTTTCCGCCAGTTTATCTGGGGTTTTTCATCCCGCAAGCAGGCAAACCGGCCCCGTGAACACACAGGTTACAGTCATAAATACTTACGGCAAGGAAGGCAACGGGAAACCACCTTGCTCATAATCATCTCTCCCTAGAATGGTAGCATATAGCTACCCTCCCACGGCCGTATGGCAGATGGGAACCAGAAGAAGACGACACTACACAACAGGGCGAAACTTATCTGTTCAAATGACAATGCCTTAACCACAGAACTAAACCACATTCTCAACACTTTCTCAGCCAATGACAACCCCCCCCCAAAAAAAAAATCCAAAAAATATTGAAACCAATCCCCCCACACACACACACACAACAAGGATTTCTCTAAATCCATCACCATACCCTATATCCGAGGCACCTTGGAAAAAATTGGAAAAATCCTAAACAAACATGACTTAACTTCTTGTTACAGACCATATAAAAAAATTGGCATCCCTTATCCGCTCTACTAAAGACCAACCTCCTCCCCCCTAGACCTACTTGGTGTATACCAGGTCTCTTGCAGCTGTAAGCTGTCCTACTTTGGCCAAACTAATATCAGAATTTCAGAACACAAGGACTACATCCGGTTTCACCAATACAGCCACTCTGTTTTGCAGACCATGCGCTGGATATCCGCCATAGAATACAGTGGAAGAAAACCACGATACTACACCGTAGTAAATTCAAATACGAAAGGCTTTTCATGGAATCAGCCTCAGCCCTAAGAACAATTGAAACCTCAACAAATTTGGTTGCATGAGACTGCCCCAAATTTGGGAAACCTACATCAGAAGACCTTCAGCCCAATCGCCCAAGAATACCAACATTGCCTGCTAGGGGACACCATCAGGACTTTTAGGAGAAAGGATAGCTTCCTGCTTCATCCTCATTTACTGTTTGTTGTGCTTGTGTGCACGTGTCTTGTTTTTAAGTTCCTGTGAAAATGGCAACGTGACGTTGCCAAAATATTGGAAGTGTATTCAAATTTATTTTAATGTATATCCTAGTAAACATTGTAATTTCTTTAAGCTATTTTGTAAAAATGCATAACCAATGTGTAAGCCTTTCCACGAGAATAATACAGCATGGAATATGGAATACTGGATAAATTGGAGAATATGGATTATAAACTATTGGCATGGATAAGAGGATGGCTGATTGAACTGCCTTAGTTGCTGAAGCCATACATGCAAACAACAATAAATTTCAATGGTAATCGGGAACCTGCTCTACTTCGTGGTAGGTATACCCTCTTTTGACCTTTATTGAGTATATTATTATTGTATGGTAATCTCCATGGAGTCTGAAGACTCATTGCATAAGACACAATTTATCCCCACAATCTGTTATGCCTCTCCTTGAACCCATTAACAGACAAAGCGCTAACAACTGAACTCTGGCAACCAATTCCATTCATTCACAGCTCTCTAAGTGAAAAATCTAGTCCTCACCCCTTACTAATCTTATAGCTAATGGATACACCATGATACTTTTAGATTTTGCTAAGGCTTTTGACATAAAGGTACATGGAATACTGGATAAATTGGAGAAAATATTGATTATAAACTTATAGCTAATGCTGAAACATTTCCCCTGTATCAATCCTATAAAACCCTTAAAGTAATTTAAATATTTCTCTCATATCCCCTCTTTCATGTCTTTTTGACCAACTTCTGCATTTCACACACCTCAATCTATCCTCATAGGGAACATTCCACAGACCACTTACCATCTTGGTTGCTCACCTCTGAATCTTCTCCATCACTTCCTCATCCCAAGAAACCCAGGAGACCAGACCTGAGCATAATAATCCAGATGTAGATCTACCAAGTCCTCTTTATAACAACTTACCTATTTCTACTTGTTAGTGATAGTGTATGTTTTTTAATAGCCAATAATCTTAAAAGCTACTTAGCAATATGTCCTCTAAACTTCAACTTTCTGTCTACCACCACACCTAAATCCCTAGCTTCATCTCTTTCCTGCAGTACAGTTCTTATCCATATAACTGGTGCCATATCCATTCCCACTTTGTTTTAATTTGCATAACAGATTCCATTTGGTATTTGATCAATTGCTTTTGTAAAATCCAGCAGAATCAGTGTGAAGCCATTTCCCTTATCCAACTCTGTTGTTAATCTATTATAAAAAGTTAGTAAATTACTAAAGCATGATCGACCCTTCACAAAGCCATGTTTCCCCTCATACAGTGTCATATTTTTATCCACAAATCTTGAATTCTCTTTTTTGACCAATTTTTCTAGTTTTACCACCACACCTAAGATATTGATTGGTCTATAGTTAGAACCTCCCTAATGTGAGGGGGTTATTTTGCCCTCTTTCCGCTCCATTGGAACTCTATCAGAGCTAAGACTTAAATTAAAGAGTCTAGTCAGAAGCATCACCAGTTCCGTTCCACATTCTCACAAAACCCAAACTGATATCTCATCTAACCCCAAAGCTGTATTTACATTGGGATTCTGAAATATCTCATGAACCTCCAATTCATCCCTCTGTTCCCACATTAGTGCCTGTCATATATGTTAAAACAGTAACCTCACTTGGATGATATACAATCAAAATGGTCACTCAGTAACTCAACTGAGTTACTGAGTGACCATTTTATCTGCTTCTGTTTCCTTGTGACATCATCACTCATTAAGGTTAATCTTCCATAGTCATTCTTCTTCTTACTTGCCACATAACAAAAGAACTCTTTTGGATTTCCTTTGGCTTGGTCAGCTAGATTCTTCTTGTAATCTGATTTTGTCTTCCTTGCCATGCATGTCATCTTTCTTGCCTGGGCCTTATACTGTTCATGAGTTTTCTGGTCACCTTTCTCCTTATATACTCTCCACAACATTTTCTTCTTGCTCATGAAGCTCATGCTTGATGTAAATCCTACCTGATTAACCCTCCTTACCTTACCTTGGGTATACAATTTAATTTAATATTACTTCCTTTTAATGTTCCTTAACTAACTCAACTATAATTTGGTCAAAAATTCTCAAGGATTGCAATTGAGTGATCTAATAAAGATCTTTCTCTCCCACATTACTCTGAATCCACATGTTCTCTGCTTTGGTAGACAGTGCTCTGATAAACACTGGCAAGCAAAAACTTACCATGTGCCTAAACTCTGCTCTATTCTTAGGATGATTATTATCTGGATAACTTTTATGGAGGCCAGATCAGTAGGTGTTAGATATGTGAAGATACTGAGAGCAAACTGAATGGCAAAAGTCATATTTTCATATACAAGTAACAAAATAGCATATCACCATATTATTATACTCTTCTGTATTAGAGCTATAGTAAATTTTTCTGTTGAAAGAAAATAAATTATGCTTGACAAGAAATTATATTTTTGTTTTTATCTTTATTTTACATAAGTCCAAGTATCTCCACTAATCTAGCACTCACTGATGAAACTTCAATAAATGCTAAAACGAGTCTCAGCATTTTGAGAAACGGGCAGATTGATGGGAAATAAGTTACTTTCTCTCTCTCTCTCTCTCTGTCTGTCTGTCTACTGCACCATTAAGTTGCTTTGTTTTAAAGCTATTATTATGTTACACCTCACACTTCCAAGAACTCACCTTGGAAGAGCATTCTACACCACACAACTCATTATCTTACTACTCAGTCCTCCAAGTCCACACTATCCCACTATCTACACATTATGCCATCTGCCACTCACTAATATTATTTCTGTCTCTGTTATTTGCAGTATTTTCTAACCACTTTGTCTGTTTGTGGAATTAAAAAAACCTTGCTACATCTAATTAAATTGGGAAATCCATCTTCAATTGAAAAAGCCCACATAAAGATTCCTCTTGTCTCAAGAAAACTTTTTTTTGCTCATGCTTGGATAAAATAAGAATATAATTTATTGTATATTATTATTATTGTTTTATTTTTTCCCAGTGGGGGGAAAACTTTTCATAATGAATTTATGAATATAAATAATAAATACATCAATATTTATTATTTTTACTTGTTCTAAAGATTGGTGGCATTGACTTTTTTTTTTTTTTTAAGACAAAGTTAAGTTTTATCTGTTTTGTATTTAAGGACATTTAGTTTAGGATTGGACCATTTCTGAATTTTTAAAAAGTCTCTCACTAACAATCATATTAGTTTTGTTATGGTAATCTATCTTGTTGATGGCAACGTATTGTTTCCTTTATCTGTTTTCTTATAATGTTTTGAGTTTATTTATTTATTTAAATAACAAACTTTAATGGTTTATTAACAACAGAAGTAAAACATTTATTATTTTCCATTCTGGTAATATAGGCTTTATTCCTAGAAGGATAACAATTGATGAAGTGTTAGTGAGTGAAGAGGATGTATTCCAAATACTGAGTACACTAAATGTCAATGGGGGGGGGGGTGCACTAGATGGAATTTCACATGTTTTAAGGGAGTGTGCTATGACTTTGCCATTAACTTGGCTGTTTAATGAAAGTCTTGCAATGGGTCAGGTTCCTGGAGAGTGAAAGGAAGATAAGATATTGCATAAAGGTGGTGTGGTGGTGGTAGAATGGAAGTATAAAACTATAGGCCTGTTTGTATTGGTAAGAACTCATATACAGAATTGGATAGATGAGGGTAATATTATTTATATAGTCCAGCATAGATTTGTTAAAGGGTACCCTTATTTTAGTAATCTGGTTACCTTTTACAATAGAGTAACAATAGCAGTGGATGGGCATAAGATATACATTGTCATTTTTTTGGATTTCTCCAAGACATTTGACAGGGTGCCACATGACACATAGATTTTTAAGTTGCATCATATGGGTTTTGGATATCAGGTTAGTGGATTGGGTTGGCGATTGGTTCTCTAATAGATATCAGAGTTGTATATGGGGGAGCAGTATCAGAGTGTAAGATGGTTACAAGTGGAGTTCCACAGGGTTCAGTCCTGGGACCATTGCTGTTCAATCTTTATGTCACTGATATTGTCAGAGGATTACAGGGAGATGTTCAGTTGTTTGCAGATGATGTGAAACTTGGGAGAGTTATTAGTAATAGTGCTGATGCTGGAAAGGTGGGAAAATGAATGGGGATCAGTTTAATGCAGCTAAATGTGAGATTTTAAAATTTACGATCCATAGATGAGATGCTTCATATTCACTTGGTGGAGTTATACTGGAAGCCCAATGAAGCAAGGGATCTTGGGATGATTTTCATAGAGATTTGAAGTTTCTGAGGACATGTTGCAAAGGTTTTGAAGACAGAGAATTGCAGCAATGTTGAGGAGACTATTGACCACAAGCGATAAAAGTGTGCTATCCCATTGTACAAAGCTTTGATCAGACCACATCTGGATTTCTGTGCTCAGATTTGATCACGGGATTTGAAAGGGATGAAGTAACCTTGAAAAAGGTGCAGAGACAGATAACAAAAATGATGTTAGGACTGTACAATGCTGACTATGAGGATGGACTGAGGGCCTGAGGTCTGCAGAGTTTGGTGGATAGGAGACAAAGGAAGGGGAATATGATCGAGACATTTAAGCTGTTGAAGGGTTATTATCATATTGACATTGAGGATATTTTTGATATGGTAGAATGAGGGAAAGGAGCAGGGACAAGGGGCCATCCCTAGAAGTTGCAAAAGGAGGTGGTGAGTAAAACGGTAAGAAGTAAGTTTTTTTTGCATGGAGAATTGTAGAAGCATGGAATGCATTGCCTGAGAGGGTGGTGAATGTGCAGACTGTGGATGATTTTAAGGAATGGTATGATAGATTTTGTGTTGACCTCCCACAGTGTGTCTTGTGACTCCATGGAAGTCAGAAAAATAATAATAATCCAATATTTCACCTAACAGTAACCGAGGTATTTTCAAGGATAAAATAACAAAGTAAACAAACTAATTAGAACTTCAGCAAAATGGAGAGAACACCAAAATTATATAGTTATAAATTGATATGGACAAAGTTGATTAACAGATCATGTGCTTGACACCCTATATATAATTTGATGGTGAAAAATTTACTTTAAAAAGACTTTGCTTCAGAATTGATAGATTATTCTGGAAATCTCCTATGTTTAAAAAAAAAAAAAAAAAAAAAACATTCTTCCTAACCTAAAGAGATATCAATGTAAAAAAATTCCAAACATCTGGGAGACTGGGTGCAGTCAGAGCTACATTTGACTGTACCTAGAGGGCATAGCCAAAATATTTAAATGCATGCTTGATATTTTGTTTTTTTTCATTCAAATTACATTTTATTATTATTATTATTGTTATGAAACTTTCATGGTTTCTACATTCGGGTTTGAAATAATGCTGGATTTAATATCCACTTGATTTATATAATTATTATTATTACAGGCAACTCCAAGGAGTCCTTACACTCATCGAGTGGAGGTTCTAAACATCATATCAAGATCTATCCAACATTTGCACAGTATCGGTTATACTTTGCTTTGAACTCATTCACAGTCATGACACCCCACAACAGACTCTAGCAACCTATTCAACTCATTCACCACTCTCCAAGCAAAAAAAACCTAGTTCTAACACCCTTGCTAACTCACTCTTACTTGGATGGGCCCTAGTTCTCCCACCACAACACCTGTTCTGAAAAATTTCCTCTGAATTAATCTGTAAAAATCTCTCAGTAATTTATCATATTATAATAATCGTATCACCCCCCCCCCCTTTTCTGCCTATCAACCTGTTCTCATAAGGTTCATTCCATAGACCTGCTACCACCTTGGTCACTCGCCTCTGGATCCTCTCCACCTCCTCCTCATCACCAAGAAACCCTAGCAACCAGATCTGCATGCAGTAGTCGAAATAGTATGTTATCAAGGGTTGATAAAGAGGAACAGTAACCTGCTTATCTCTGCTCATCAAGGTATTCTTCAGTAACCAAGTGATCTGATGAGCCGCTTTAGCCACTTTTGCTATGTGTCCCCTAAACTTTAACTCCCTATCACTAACACTTCCAAGTCTCTGGCTTTGTCAGTTTCCTGGAGTACAGTTCCACCAATGTGGTATACAACTAGTAATCTTTTCACCCCCAAAATGCATAACCTTACACTTTGCCATATTAAACTGACATCCATTCTCCTTTGCCCAGACTACCAATCTATTCAAATCATCCTGCAGAATTTTGACATCATGTGTATTCACTATTGCTCTACCCAACTTTGCATCATCAGCAAATAACTGAACAGTTCCTCTTAGATCCTTTCCTATATCATTAATGAACAAATTAAATAGCAGTGGTCCAAGAACAGAACCCTGCGGCACACCACTAGTAACAGGCCTGCTTTTGGACTCCACTCCTGAATAAACTACTCTCCGATATCTCTCCATCAACCACCCTCCTATCCATCTCACCAACCCTATATCCATTCCTATGTGCTGTAGTTTACTTATTAGACTTCTAGTATTCCATGTGGTATTCTGTCAAGGGCCTTTGCAAAGTCCAGCAGTAAACCCATTACCCTTATCCAATTCAGTCGTCACTGTATTATAAAATGTGAGCAAGTTACTGAGACATCTTCCTTCACTCTTCACAAAACCATGTTGCCCCCTCCCCATATAGTATCCCATTTCCATCTATCCATTCCTGTATTTTGCTCTTCACCAACTTCTCCAATACGCGGACAAAGACTCCTGATATGCTGATCGGTCAGTAATTTGCTGCATCAGTCTTGGAGCCTCCTTTATGCAATGGAATTATTTTCCCCTGTCCCCCCCCCCTTGGGACTAATCCAGAGCTCGGAATTAGATTAAACAATATGATCAAGGGCACTGACAATTCCCTCACTGCTTCATGTAAAACTCAAGCTGGTATACCATTCAGCCCCACAGCTATATTCACATTAAGGTTCTGTAATATGCTATGCATCTCCATTTCATTTACCTCAGTTCCCGTATAAGCCTTTGGCTCTCTCATTCCTGCAATACCACCACCTCGGTGATATACTCTTGCAAAGTGTTCACTTAGTAATTCGACTGATTCATTTACCTCCCTACCATTGGAATTCCTTAAAATCATTCTGCCGTATATATTCTTTTTTTATTTGCAGCATATTGAAACTAATTGGAATTCTCTTTAGCCTGCATTGCTAACTTTCTTTCATAATCTGCTTTTAAACATACAAACTTATTGTTTTAATACTGACCATATTGTAATGCGTACAAACATCTTACATTCTTTGCCTACCAGTTTCGCTTGTAGGCAAAGAATGTAAGATTTCTAGCTTTTTCACGGAAAAGCATAAAAAAACTAGTAAATGCACATTAAATGGAACATAAAAACTTTGTAAACAATCTAGTAGCTAAGGTTACGTTACATTATGTTACGTTCACGTGACAGAGACTGAAAGGACTTATTGTTCTTATTCATTATCACGCATGCATGTTTGTCGTAAATGCGTAATGTGATTACCGGCTAGCTGTAGTTCAGATGGATTTAGAGAGAAGATCAGGTTTTTCCATGAACTGTTCAGAATAGCACCCTGATTTCTGTTGAGGTTTCTGCTGGTTATTAACACTATTGTGGCTTCCTTGACTAAACAATGTCCATAGTCGTCATCCAAATATGGCATGGAGCTGTTTTTGCCACTCTGTCGTGTGGTTAGATGTACAGAAATGATGTGCTAAGCTGAAAGAAATACTTCTGTCACGTGAATGTGTAACCTTAGCTACTAGATTGTTTACAATGTTTTTATGTTAGCTTTTCCATCAATGCCTTAAAAAAGCTAGACAGTTTGCTAGCGAAACTGGTAGGCAAAGAATGTAAGATATTTGTACGCATTACAATATGGTCAGTATTAAAACAATAAGTTTGTATGTTTAATTTTCAAATGACCAAATATGTTTAATTTAAACAGTTTAATAATCTGCTTTTGCCTTTCTTACCACACTAGTTACCCTTCTGGCCTGTGCTTTGTACTATTCATGTGCCTGCAGGTCACCTTTCTCCTTAAATTCCCTCCACAATTGTTTCTTTTTTTGCAGCTTCAGCTTGATGATGATATTGATCCATTTAACTCCCACTTGATTTACTCTCCTGACTCTATGTATGCAGTCGGCTATTACTTCCCTCAAATACTCCTTTACCACTTCCCATGCACAATCAACATTTATCCCTTGCAGTTTTACATGCCATGGCACTAATCCAAGCAATCTCCCAAGCTTGTCATACTTACCAGCCCTGTAATTCAACATATACTCCATCTTAACTGAAACATTTAGCCACCTCCCAGGTCAAGACCATATGATCATTCACACCAGTTGGTTGCAACGTGGTCATATTCATTATATGGTTTATCTTCTTATCTTTATCCTTGAAAATGCCTTGCTTACTGTTAGGTGAAATACTGGATTAAAATATTTAATCTTTTAAATTAAAAGAAAAATCAATAAACCATTAAAGTTTTTTTTTATTAATATGTATAACCAGCACATAAACTTAAATAAGTGTATCAACAATGTATATTTTGAGAAGAATGCTATCATCATGTAATGTGCAATTTTTATCCCCCATTAGGAGTTATTCTCTTGCATATAATATTCAAAATTCTGGATGGGTATTTATATGTATTTAGTTAAATATATTGAGTTGTTTCATTTTGTATCATTTTCAACAGTTTATAAAGTATTCCTAGTTTCTTAGACACTTGTGTAACACTGATGTTGTGCATTTAATTTAATAGCTAATGGTCTTTGTGAGTGTAACATTTTGTGTTCAACTTGAGAAATCATATATGAAATGCTATGAAATGGCTTAATAAATAAGTACATGCCATTAACAATGATTTAGGCACATTATATTGGAAAAGGGATGATAATAAATACAGCATAACATTTATTGGCCACATGAATGTTCTTCAGTTAGTTTACCATTAGGTAACACATCAGAATTACTTAATGGTAAACTAATGGGAGAGGGGGGGGGGGAGACTAAAGGTTAGGCAATACTAAATTTTAAAAAATCATATCATGAACTAGGTAAATACTAGTAGGAGGGGAAAAAATTAATCTGTGGACTTCTTAATAGGCCCTCATAAAAATTTGTTTATTATTGTATATTGAACTATCACGATGAGGATTTCGTCATAGCATCTTCCATCCAAGGATTGATTAAGTTCCTGATTAGGAGGTATTTAATGAAGCTGGCTTGCCATTATTATCTTGTAACCCTTAGGGTGGATGCACCAGGTTTGTAAATTGTATGTGTTTTCTGGCCAGTATTAATATTGTGTAAGGATGAAAAGAAATTCCTGGAGCCCTGCCATCACTGTTTAACTGATCTTCATTTGAAAAGTCGTTTAATTATAGATTGTTCCTTCTGCAATGGTGGAATCCAAACCCAGTTCTTTCTATAATTATTAAAGTGTTAGGTTACTTGTTATAGTATGGGGAAGATGTCAATTAAAGTTACAAGCATTTAACAGGTGTAGTAAGTTTCATTAAAATACTGAAATTTAATATCCTTCTTTAAAACACTCTTTACAGTTAGCCTTGCATTCTTAGCTTATTCATGAGGTCTAGCACATCTTCCATATACCATAAGAAGCAACCCAACACTTAAGTAATTATATAGATAAACAGCAGTTTAAAAAAAAAAAGAAAGAAAGAAAGAAAGAAAGAAAGTAGCATCTCAGAAAGAAGAGACTAATGTAACTCAACTACATTACAGATACATCACTAAATTTAATCTTATCATTTTAGGATGGCTTTTTTTTTTTTTTTTTTCATTTTTAAATGATTTATAAGCATGCATATTTTCTAATAAGTGGGTGCATTATTAAAAAATAAAGGCATAAATTAGTAAATGACAGTTGTGTTGTCACTTACTAATTTAATAAGCCTTAAAATATGTATGGATTTTTATTTTTACATATAACACTGCTGTTGATGGAATATATTAATGCTATACAAAACATAATTTAGGTTCAAGGATTAGGTACAGCTCTCAAAATTCTATTTTCTAACCACCCTGGCACTGATCTTAGTGAAAATTCAACGGATGACTGTAAATTTCATCTTACAAGGGCTGAAATAGTGAGCCTTTTCAATGGATTTGGAAGGTAAAGTAAACTTGTTTAATGTGCTTTTTGATAAATTGTTTTCATTTCTTTGGTATTCTGTAAGCATTTTGTTCATGAAGTTTTAATCATATATAAAAAAGTATTTTTAGAAAACTATTTTGTTCAGCTAGTTGACATTATTATTACATTATAGATCTTGTTTTTTAACCCTTTTTTAGAGAATAACTTGCAACTTACAAGTTATTCTCTAAAAGAACACAGAGGTAGGAATTAGTTGGCTGTTTACTGCAGAGAGGTTTTTTTTAAGATATTTGATACAGTGCAAACAAACAAAATTAACATACAAAATTAGTTAAGCAGATTCTTCTTAAAACTCTCATTCTAAAATGTGGGCTCGAATCTCACTGTGGGCATGGATGTTTGTGATTGTCTGTGAAAATAGTAGTGGTTGGTGGTAGATGGCATTGATGTAGTTGCGGCTCATTGTAGTTGGTGGATTGAGTGGTGGAGACAGAGTTGTAGAGTAGGTGCCCTCCCTCGATGAGTCCTTGGACTCCCTGGAGGTGTCAAGTAATAATAATAATAATTTTTTAAAAAATTCCCGTGTTTGTTCTCTTCTGCAATATTTCCAAATTATCTAATCCTAAAAGCCTGCCCATACTAATGTAATATAGATTTACAACTTATTGCTGGCATGATTTGCACAAAATATCATATTTTATTTTTTGTATATATAGTACATTATTTTTTATTTAAATCCAACCCACAAAAGTTTATAAACCGAAATATATTAGTATAGGTGGATGCAGAGCTAGATAATTTTGAAACTTTGCTCTAGAGACTAAACGTGGATTTTTTTCAAGCCTCTTCAGACAGTCTAATTAGCAGGAAGTTGTTCTCATACCAGGCAATGAAATCATCTACCACATAAAGATGCAAAATTCTTGCCTGTGGTGAAAGGCCAACTATGTTAATGATATATTTGCAGCATTTCACAAGATAATGTGCTGCAAATATGTTGCTGTGTAAATATACCCAAGATGGATGCAACAAGTAGTAAACCAAATCATAAGGCCATCTAACATTGCAAAACATTCCTTAAGTTTCAAGAATGAGTGACTAGAAGGTGGTGACCTTAGCTGTATGAAGTTGTAGGAGGAGAGCTAGAAAGTTCTGATTAACACCTACAACAAAAATGATATTCAAGCAACTGATATAACTACAAGAAAGAACATACGAGGATATAAGAACATAAGTTACCTTCATAACTCTGCTACTGGTATGTTCTTTCTTGTGATTATATATGAGTTGCCTTAATATAATTTTTGTTCTAGGTTATCAGAACTATACAACTGCCCATCCCCTTGGTATATTAAAATTTCTGAAAATGATCCTGTCTGTTAATTAGAAAAATAGAAAATAGAAACATTAAAAACATTAGTGACTGCAACATGAAAATGAAGGTATTATTTCCTATGGTCACTCTTAATTATCATACTGCCTTCATCACAAAATAAAAGCCAGTAATGTTGTGAAAGATTAGTGACCCATTATAATGTCAAGTTTCTAAACTAATGTGGCTGCAGAATCTGTTTTTTGCCTTCCAATTTAAATATTATTATTAATAATAACCCATGGAGTTCAAAAGACTCATCGTAGAAGATGCACACAAAGTCCATTAAACCATGCTTTAAATTCCTTTAGTGTATCTGCATTCACCACACTGTCAGACAGTGCATTCCACTCACCAGCTGCTCTCCAAGCAAAGAACCTGCTTCTTATGCCCTTACTCACTCCCTCCTTATATGGTTTCCAGATATGGTCCCTTTTTCTACCACATTAACCCAGAAACAGTCCCTTACCAACTTAAATGCCTCAATCTTATTTCCTCTCCTCCACCTCCTATTCATAAGGCTTTGAAAATTGTATTCCCTCAATCTGTCTTCGTATCCACCATCCCAGACTAGTTTCCACCTTCTCTGAACCCTTTCAAAAACCCTCTCATCACCACGAAAACCAGGGACCAAAGCTATGCATAATAAAAGCCAAAGGCACCATAACAATGGCACCATAACCTCTTTATTTCTGCACATTAAGGTTCTCTGCATCATTGAAATAATCTGATGTGATGACTTCACAACTTCTGCAGTGTTACCTCTGAACTTCAGATCCTTGTCAACCACCATTACCAGGTCTGTTATCTCCTCAACCTCATCTAAAATTTCCCCATCAAGTTATATCCCATTGTTGTCTACCAAATTTCAAAACCTTACTTTTCACTTTGCAACATTGAACTGATAGCTCCATGTTGCCTGCTCATACAATCTATTCAAGTCCTCCTGAAAGGCCACAACATCTGCTTGATTTCTCATCACTCTCCCAAGTTTTGCATCATCTTCAAACAGTTGTATATCTCCAGTTAAACCCATCCCAATATGATTAATATACAAGTTAAATAACAATGGCCCAAACAGACACTGGCAGTGCACTACTAGTGACTTTTCTCTTTCAGGATACTACACTCTGATGATGTACAGCTTGCTGCTACCTGACAGCCATCTCACTAATCTAGCATCTAATCCCATCTGCTCCAATTTGTGGTTGTGGCAGAATCGTTTGCAAAACGTTATGCATCTCCCTTGTCTACGAGGGTTGCTTGAAAAGTTTGGTAAATTTCCAATAGATGGCGACACAGTTCGTTCATTCATACCAATGTCAGCACATATCATCTTTTTCGTGACCCCTGGCAAAATTTTAGCCATGTGCGATGTATAGTTCTCATTTGCCAAACATTTAAAATGACCGTGTTTGCATTTTTCATAAAAATGGAGAAAAATGAGTTTTGTGCAGTGATAAAACTTTTATTGGAAGAAGTGGACAGCTGCACAGATCAAAGCCAAGTTAGATGAAGTTCATGGAGACTCTGCACCAGCATTTAACTTGCCTTTGATCTGCGTGGCTGTCAGGCTGATCTCAGTCAGGCGTCTGTAGTTGTAAGTCCATCAAAGATGAAGCGCACTCCAGAGACCTGACGAGGTCACTATAAAGGAAATGATTGATAGAATCCATGGTATCGTTATGGAAGACTATTTTCCGGACTTGGCCCCACTTCTTGTTTCCAAACTTAACAATTTGGTTCAGTAGGAAAAAATTTTCTTCAAACGAGGATGCCATCAAGGCTGTCAATGATTGTTTTGCACAATTTGACAAATCCTACTTTTTAGATGGGATGAAAAAATTGGAAACTCGCTGGACTAAATGTGTAGACCTTGAGGGAGACTATGTTGAGAAATAAAGGTGATTGTTTTCCAAAAAAATGTGTTTAACTTATTTTTTTAAATTATTATTATTATTATTACATAGCACCTCCAGGGAGTCCAAAGACTCATCGAGGCAGAGTACCTACTCTACAACTCTCCTTCCCCACCAGCCGCAACTACCTTCATCATCTACACCAATGCCATCTACCGCCGACCACCACCACTAGTATTTTCACAAACAAACATCCATACCCACGGCGGGATTCGAACCCGCAGCCTTTGTCTGGAGAGCGGATATGCCAACCAGGCTGGGAAACCTTTTTTACCAAACTTTTCAAACAACCCTCATAATACATTTGCCACCTTGTTATAGTCATAAGTAAGTTGGTAAAACATGACCTTCCTTTAACAAACCCATGCTGACAGTCACAGAGAATACCGCCGTTATCAACAAATTTCTATATCCTAGCTCTCACCAATCTCTCCAGTATCTTAACTACAACTCCAGATATACAGATCAATGTATAATTTGTAGCCTTAGTCTTATCACCGCCATTGTGAAGTGGAACAATTTTACTCTTCTTTCAACTGCTTTAGGTCTGTTGCAAGACTCTTGTTAAACAGGTAAGCCAAGGCTGATGTTAACTCCCTAGAACATTCCCTTAAAATACATGGCGATATGTCATCAAGTTCTATTACTTTATTGACATTGATCTTACTGTTACACACACACATAACAAGTATATGGATGAAACTCCTAAATGGTAGTCTGATAGAACTGGAATAACTTCCTTTTCAGTGTGTGAGAGAGAGAGAAAGGTCAAGAAATTTTTGGGGCAAAAAGTAAAAAATTGTACCTGTTTACATAAAAAATTTTTGGCTTAAACCAAAACAAAAATGATGGTACAGCATAGTCAAATTTCATGCCAGCTGAGGTATTATCCAGTTAAACAAGACCACCGCTGTTTTCACCAGGGAACCAGAGTGAACAGGTGAAAAGTTAGCTAGCTGCTGGAACAAACTTAAGCGATATCAGCAGAATTGAAGATAGGCAACTATTGACTAAAGAATTATCAATGGAAAACAAGTCAAACTGGCAGTAGAACGATAGTGGTACCATGCTACTTTTTTTTTTGAGGACACTGCAACCGTGTACACAACTCACTGGCTCCTATCATTCGCTCTGGTTCCCTTTAACCAAACTACCAACTAACTATTCATTCCTATCCAGCTCAGTTTCAAAATAGTTTATCACATAGTACTCTATCAAACACTTCAGCAAAATCCAAATAAATCACTATATAAATAATTCCATCCATTACACTAGTCACCCTATTATAAAAGACCAAGTTACTGAAGTAAAGTCATCCCTTAACAAATCCATGCTGCTCTCTCAAAAGATTTCCATTCCCATCAATCCAATTTATTCTGTCTTTAACCAGTCTCTCTCTCTTACATCTACCACTACTATGTGTGGTCTACACACTTAGCTATAGTTGGACATCAATGTAGATCTCTCTTATGCAATGAGACTATTTTTTCTTCTTTCTTTTCTTCTGAGAATCTTTCTGTTGCTAGACATATTGAACAATCAAGTCATGACTGCTGCCGCTTTTTTTTTGCATCTCTTTAATATACAGGGTGACCCCAGAAGTAATAGGACGTCAGAAAATCCACATTTAAGCAAAAAAAAAAAAAAAAAAAATATTTGCAGAACATAATAATATATGCAATGTATGTATAGAAAATAATATCGGACACAGTAATATCAAAAAAGTAATAGCATTTTTTAATCAAAATAATAATAAATTATAAAATAAGAGTGGTTAGCACACCTGCTCTCCAACCAAAAGGCTGTGAGTTTGAATCCCAACTTGGGCATGATTGTTCGTAATTGTCTTTAGGAGATGAATATCATAACCACTGCCCTGCTTATTGGAGGTCTGAGGTGGCTTGAAAAGTTCCATATTTGGTTTCTAGAGCAGAGTTTCCAGACTATGTAAAAATAAATTAAAAAATACAAATATATATAGTAATATAAAAAAATACAAATAATATAAATCCTATATATATATATATATATATATATACGTAGGCTGTTCAATAAGTAATAAGACTATATACAGAAAACAGATTATCTTTAATCGTCATCTTGTTGTGTCCCAATTTATGATTTTTATTCTATCTAATAATTTCCACTTATCTATGCTTGAGATATCGCCAAAATTTTCACTAATATCTAAGTTATTTCTCCCCTTAGTATCCCTAATATTTGTATTATGCTGTGCCTTTTGGGGTATTTAGTTTAAGATATTATATGCAAAAACAAGGAGAAAGAACTAAAATATGTCAGAAAGTGTAACTATGTTGCAGCCTTGACACTTTATCTCGTTTCTTAATACATTAATTTCCAGCATGATTAGGTTCGTAATTTTTCAAGTGGTGCATTGGACAGCAATTTCAGACAAATGTTTTATCATTGGACAAAAGGTTTATTAAAAACTTTAACATGGTACAATTCAATTTTTGTTATTACTCGATTCAATGCTAAACTAAATACTAACATTAACTTATTACAAGTAATTAGGCTATGATCCTATAATGGGTATTACGATCATGCCGCCATAACAATTCAACACATAACTTCATATGACATGGACATATAAGATTAATTCACACTATTTAACTATTCAAACTTAAGTAGATTAACTAAACCTTTTACTGCACTAACACACAACTATGACATTTTAACTTTCCTATACATTACAATAGACATGCAAAATTCTCAGGACACTTAATTATTCATATAACATTAACACTAGCTAGCTTACTTTTAATATATTCTGTCAGATACTAAAGTCCTAGTATAAATTTTCCTTGGTCACTTCAACAGTTCCGTATTAGAATAATGATACCTATTACAGACAAATTTTAGTTAACATTAGATATATTTTACACTACCTTTCTTTCGTGAGTTTTTCATATGGGCCTTTACCTTTTTCTGCTTGAACTAGCTTGGTATAACCTCTCCGATAATCTGCTACTCCTACGTTCCTTTTGGAATTGAACTATGCTTACACGGTCTTAAACTTTCGTAATTCAGGACACACTTTGAATCATCTATATGACGGCTGTGCGACTCGCAACGTGGATATCGATATCTTTACAGCTTTCCCTTTCTCATGGTTGTCACTGAAGTTGAAACACAAAGAATATGTTTCCTTTTCTTTGACTCTATGGCATTCTTCGCTTCTTACGTAGAAATCCGGAATCAAAATCCCGCTCACTTTTGTTTCCATGTTGTGACGACGGAGATATAACCCCAGTCTCCACTCAGGAAAACCGCATGAAACCTATGTCACGGAGCTCGTAGAGAACTCCTCGGAACAGAACCAAAACAAAAACTAAAAAGCCTCTGTGGGGGGCAGGGGGTTCCAACCCTTTTATACTTGCTCTCCTAACGGCACCCTCTTTAACTTATTTTCTCCGCCCCTACTTGTTTTTACCTTACCGACCAATTAGGGTGGCGTTTTTTTCTGCCAAACAGTGTCTCAATCCGGGAATCGGCCCTAAGTGGTTGTCTGTTGTTTTTCTTGTGCTAGCCTCTAATTTAATCCCCTTTCCAAAATTTCTCTATGAATTCACTTAATATTTTAATCTCTAGCCTCTCACATACCATCTCTTATGACTAATCCTTTTCTGTCTTATTTAGTTAAATTTTCTCTTTTATATCATAGTACAACATTAATATATTCTTTCTTTTTGTT
Organism: Typopeltis vanoorti; assembly: GCF_054136105.1. Lineage (NCBI taxonomy): Eukaryota > Metazoa > Arthropoda > Arachnida > Uropygi > Thelyphonidae > Typopeltis > Typopeltis vanoorti. Next base: position 49,340,783 of record NC_143559.1, read on the forward strand.
AGTTAGTTCAACCAAACACCTTTATATTTTATATATTTTATTGGATGCAAGAATATTTCTTTTTCTTTTAAATAATTCATCTATTATCTTTTATGCAGAGTTTTTAATTTATTTATTCTTCATGTTACACCATGATAGCTGAGAATTCTACATTCTTAAGATATCAGGCGTAACAATCTTTTGCATGGTCTTTTTCGAAGTAACTACTGTGAGATGCGATTGCATTTGTCCCAATGTTGTGTCCACTTCTTAAACACCTGTTAGAGTCCGTTTTTTGAGAGTTCTTTCAAAACCGCCTCCGCAGCTTTTACACATGCTTTGTTGCTTTCGAAATGGCCGCCTCTTAGTGGTTTCTTGAGCTGAGGAAACAGCCAGAAATCGCACGGTGCGAGATCAGGACTCTATGAAGGGTGTGGTAGGATATCTGTGTTGTTCTTCTGCAAAACGTCCACTACACAACCAGCAATATGTGGCCTTGCATTATCGTGGTGCAATAAGAAGCCATTCTTCAGCAATGGACACTTCCTTTTAACGTGCTTGATGATAATTGCTGCTGTGTTGATCATTGTCTCTGTGATGGATGTTGAAGGTCTTCCCTCACGTTCAAGATCTTCCACATTTTGCCTTCCTTCCTTAAAAGTTTTATGCCAGCAAAAAAACACTTGCCCTCGACATTGCTTCATCGTGGAAAGCTTCGCATATCATGTTAAAAGTGTCCGATGCCGATTTCTGCAAACGCACACAAAATTTAATCGCATAACGCTGTTCCAAGGACGCTTGCAAGTGCTCATCGAGGTGCAACTAGTCTTCGAAATGGATGCACCTCGATGAGCACTTGCATTTAGTCATGTGACACTCTGGCACATCAGCCCGTATACGCCATCTATCAACCTCTTTTGTTAATACATACAGCAACATTTCTTTATTCCACACAAATTAATATTGTGATGAGTGGTTTCGACACAGTAAAATTAGTCTTATTACTTATTGAACAGCCCACGTGTATATATGTATATATATATATGAGGTGGAGAATGAGAAGTTCTGATAAACACCCAGAACAAAAATTAATTAATTTTATGTCTTCTTATATATATATATATATATATATATATCCTAAAAGAAAAAGAAACAGAACAATTTATTACAATTTGATGAAAAAAAGTGTTTTTAGATATGTTCTTTCTTGTGATATATCAGTTTACTATAATATCATTTTTGTTCTAGGTGTTTATCAGAACTTTTTGGCCCCTCCCCTATACATAAAATTAACAAAAATAGCAAAAAAAAAAAAAAAAAATCCTTAGCCCACCCATGGTACAAAAAATATACTATATTTTTGTAAATAGTATTTTGTGGGTGGGAACAACATTAAAAAACAAAATGAAACCAGCAATGATAGAATAGTAGTAGAAAATATTTAAGAAGCATTCCAATAGAAATGCTTGTCAGTGTCAGATGATTATCTGACAGTAGCAGAGTCCTCAGAAATAATAGCAGATTAAAGTGAGGGAAAATTGTTCATGGGCAGTTATCAATCTAAGCTTCATCATGTAGTATTGTCTTAGTATTCTGTACATCCCTTGAGGTACATATCAGGAATTTGATGATGATTGCAATGAAAACCTAGGAGCATGTGCATCTGATTTCATTTCCATTGAAGAAAGCTTTGTTTTTCCTTTGAAATGTTTTTTAAAATATAAAAATAATAGAAAGGGCAAAATAAAAGGAAAATCTCTGAAAAGACTTCAAATATGAAACTATACCATTATGAAAAGACTGGAATTATTTCTAATACATTCATAACTTTATAATATTTAGGAAGAGAACATATCACTGGCAGCAAAATTTTATCACAAAACTGATATCCACACAAGTTTGGGAAATGATGTAAGACAAGTAACCTAGGAAACATTCTTTATAATTACAATTGATAATTAGAAAAATTTCAATGAAATTAAATCTGTCACTGCTCTTCATTTAACAAATGGTATAGTGCTCAAACCTTTCAAGCTTCAAGATTTTCCAGATAACTCATACCTTGAAGGCTAATCAGGGTCACTCAAAACTAAATAACTGGGAGGAGACTACCACATAGTCTTTTAAGAAGTGTGGAAAACCAACTGGGACTTCTGATCTAATGCTACCCAGTTCTCACCTTGCAGTGCACCCTGTTAGTAGATATCTACCTGGATACTAAAAAAACAGGAATGGGATGATAATTTGGGCTTTACCAACCAAATTCTATTCTTACTGGCTTAAAACAAAATACAGAATGATGGGTTTTTTTGTCAAGAACAGTGAAAATTCAGTTACTGGAACAAACTCCACAAACACCAAATCATCATCAGTATAAGAGGCATCAACAGAAAGAACTGGAACTGGCAGAAGAAGAAGAAGAAGAACAGAAGTACCAGGTCATCGATGTGATTGATGTTACTGAAACAATACAAAAACATATTCTAAGTAACTATTACCAGATGTTATATTTCAGGCAGTAATATGGGTAAAAAGGAGCAGGTATAGTATTCAATACTAAACACAGGAATAAGCATCTTAAAAAGTATGCAGTTTTAAATTTCAAAATGATGTGGGCAAACATCAGATGGAGAAATTGGATATTGAGACTTATTTATGCTTATGGTACCACACAAACTTCTACTAAGGAAGAAGTGGAGGAATTTTTGGTTACTAAGGTTTATGTTATCATTTTGTGAAAAATTATGAGAGTGAATAGATATCATCAATGACAGAAGCTTATTAAAAATGAAGACATTAAACAGGAAGTTAACAGTCTTAGCATTGAGTAATGGTGATTTTGTCATGAACATAGTTGGGAGATGAAGAGTTAGCAAAGCAAGTTTCCAACTGGAATGGAAGGAAAAGGATCCAGAGATCAACCAAGATCTAGATGAATTTATATTAATGTCTTCAAAGTATTAGATGTGACCATATCAGACATGACAAATAACACATTCATTTTGGGAAAAAAAAAAAAAAAAATTGCTTAAGGATCAAAGCTGGATAACCGGGAGGAGAGCCCCATGTAGTTTTTTTAAGGAATGCGAAGAACCAACCGGGGCTTCTTCTGATCTGATGTCCTATCCTCATCTTTCTGTGGTGCATCCCTATTAGTGAGTATCTACCTGGATACTTAACAAATGAGTATAGGCTGGCAATCTGGGATATAGCCGACTAAATTGTAGTCTTATTGGCTGAAACTAAAATAAAATGATGATATAGCTTAAAGAAATTTCATGCGGGGGGGGGGGGGGGGGGTTGCCCAGCTAAACAAGGTTCTTGCTGTTTTCAGCAGGGAATCAGAGCAAATGTCAAAAAAGTTAGCTACTGGAATTAACTCTAACTTAGCATCAGCCGAATTAAAGATCAGCACCAAAACATAAGAAGCATCAATGGGAAGAAATGGAACTAGATAAGTACCAGATCAAAGATTGACATAATAGGTTCTACTGAAACAAGAAAACAAAAACAGGTGAAATTCTTCTGTGCAAAAAACAAGACGTTATATTCAGGAGATAATGATAAAAAAAAAAAAAAGAGTAACTGTATTATTCAACATAAATATGAGAGTAATCTTCTTGAACAGTAGGCAATATCAAGTACGGTGATGTAGCCAAACATCAGATTAGGGAATTAGACAGTGAGACTTATTTGTATGTATGGTCCTACACAAGGAAGACTATAGGAATTTTTTGTCACATTAGAGAGACAGGTAACAAAGAAATAAGCTAAAAAATTATATTCTTGGTTTCGTCATTATCCAAGTGTAAGCAAACAAAGTTTATGCATGAAGTAACTTCATGATAGGGCAACTCGTATATGGTGGCTAATGACTTCACATCAAATGCCTTAATATCCCATAATGCAAAGCACATATCCCTACAGGCATGTATAATATACCAGACTGGTTTTGACTTTTATCGAGGTGAAAAAGTAAAGGGTTGCTCATCACAGGCCTAGAGTAGTTAGTGTAGGGGTGCAAGAGAGCGTGATAGTATTAGGAGAAAGAATGACAGATAGACAGCATGAGAGATAGAGAAAAGGCCTCAGCTCTTTTATATCATCATATAGCCAAAAGGCTATCAGTTTTCCTTTTTCACCAATCTCATATAGATGAACAACCAAAAGACCAATTGAAAATAAAGTGCAAAGATGACTGATACCCAGGCAAAGCAACTCAAGGCAGTTAACCCTATCTGGGTTAACTGCCTTGAGTTGGCCTTCTCTGCCTGGGATTGCTCTCGTCATCCCAGCAATTGACTATAAGACCACACTGAATTAAGAAGATAGAACTATTTAAAAAACCTCTCATTGCAATAATAGACAGAATTTTATCTCATGAATCCTGGTGAATATTGCATAATGTGGGTGGTCTACTCCATCTAGTGATAAATTTGATATCTCTTAGAATGCTTCTTTCTAAATACAAAAATCATCTGACTGAACAATAAAATTTCCACAGTACAATATTATAAAGCATTTGGATGTCATATTGCTGGTTTTCAAATCCATGTTTCTTTCTAGCCTTCCATAAATGGTATTTTAATTCCTTAATTATAAAAATCAAAATTCTCTTCCCATTGCTGACGGTGGGTCTTATAAAAAATAACCTGTTCTGTTATAAGTAATGGAATGCCCAACACATTACATAATCTGTTCCAAATATGTAGGGCAAGAGGGAAGCTGTAGAATGCATGTTCTACTGTTTCCAATCAGTAACAGATGTCACAGATTGGATCTCTGATGTTAGAGTACCTTAATTTGATGGTATTGACTAGAAGGTGGCCATATGCAATCCTCCTGTTAGAGTACCCTTGGAACTTCATCAAGTTATGAAAAAAAATACTGTTGTCCGTACCCAACTGTGTATGGACGTGGTGAAAGAGATTAAAGATTTCTTTATAACTATTTTTTTTTTTAAATAGAAAGAATGTCAATTCCAGTGTTTTAGCAGTCTTAGATTTAAGCGCAGAGTGTTGTAGTATTCAGGAACAATCTCAGCTTTTGGACCTTTATAATCATTAACTCTAAACAGGGGAAGATGAAAACCCAAGTAGTACCAGACAATTTACCCAATATTATCAGTCCAAGAACTTTGAAATGTTAGAAGACTGGAAAATAGGGCCACTCATCTTTTCTTCTAAAGCCGTAGTACTCAAAACCATAATCTTTCCTAATCAGTTGTACATATTAAATATTACAGACATCACAGAAGTTGAAGAAAAGCAATTATATAGTAAACCTCTGCAATTTTTTTGGTCCAGCCTATACCAAGAAGTTAAAAAGGAATTTCTTCAACTATCTATCAAAGAAGTGGAGGATTTGGACTTCCAGTCTTAAAATTCTGCTATTTAAGCAATTCAGCTTCTAAACTTCATAAAATATTGCAGAGACTGATCACACAATCATTGGCAACAAAACAGAGAAGTGATATGAAGGTTGAAGTAATGCAGAAGTCATGTTTCCATGTACAAGTAGCCAAAGGTGTCACACCTTATGATTAAAATACTCTAGATTAGGGATAGATGTTGAAAGTTTTTCCACTTGGTTATTATAAATTAAAGATGCCAAGAAATTATATTCTTGGTTTCATCCTGTATCCACCTCAATAAAGGTTGAAACCAGTCTGTGTAGTTTCTTTGCATGCAAACTTTGTTTGCTTACACTTGGATAAAGGATGAAACATTATTATAGAATGTGAGCAAGTTGTTAAAACATGACCTTCCTTTAGTAAACCCATGTTGCTCATTGCAAAGTAGAGATTCACTGTCAACCCATTTCTGAATGTGAGCCCTAACCAATTTTTCCAAAATCTTCACCACCACTCTGAGATACTGATTGGTCGATAGTTGGATACATCGGTCTTTGCACCATCCTTGTGCAATGGGATTACCATACATTCTTTCTATTCCTGCAGAATCTTCCATGTTCTGAGACTCAAAATATATAGCCTTGTTAAAGGAATAACCAGTTCAGCTGAACACTCTTTTAGCACCCATGCTAATATCCCATCAGTCTCAATTGCTGAATTGTTATTCAGTTGGTGCAACAGCTCTAATTCCTATTCATACACCTGAGTTTCTTCATTCAGTGAAGAGGTAGCAGTGAACTCAATGTTGCATTCACCAGGTTGATAGATTTTAGCTAAATGGGTGCTCATTAGTTGAACAACCTCTTCTGCATCTGCCACCCTCACACCATTTGCATTAAAAGAGGTATTCTTTCATTCTTTCTTTTACTTGTAGCACATCAATAGAATTCTTATGGGTGGTCTTTAAATTGCAAAGCCAGTTTCTTTTTATACTCAGGTTTCTGTATAACAGTTGTGACGATTCTAGCCTGCTGCTTATAATTTTCATAACGGACATCATCCTTATGCACAAGGTATTCCTTCCACATCATCTTTTTCTTATGAATCTCTTCCTTAATAAGATTACATATTCATTTCACTCCCACCTTATTTATTCTTTGAACTCTCAGTACACATTCTGAGTAAGTAATTTTTTAAATGCTTCCCATGCATTGTCAATATTCTTCCCACCATTTCGCTGAACTCAGTATACTCCTCTAAAACCTTTTTAAATCTGTTGTTGTTATTCTACCTTGTATTGGCTTTTCACTGACAATCTGTTATATTCAGATCAAAATATTTGACTTAATAAAGTGTTATTAAACCATTTTCAACATGTTTCAGTTTGCTTTACATGTGTATTTTCAGAGGATCTTCTGGTCATGTCTCCACTTTTCTTGCAAAATGAGAACACTTGTAAAACAAAGCATCTGTTTCTTTCTTATAGGTTCTTCATCATCTCATTACACATCAATGTGAGTTAAGAAAAAGAAAGAACCTGCTGATGCTTTTTCAAGTTCTCGAGGTTGTAAACAATAGGATGATATATAGGTACAATGTGAAGACTATTCCAGAGGACAAAAGGTAGATGAAATGAAAGAGAAAGATGAGAATTTGGTCCAGAATGTCTGAAGTTGGATTGCAAATGGATATTGGCCAAACAGTTGCACCAGCATCCCACACATCAGTGCTATATGTGGGATGCATGTTAATACTGAGAAAGAGGTTTACTGACATTTTTCTTGAAGAACTGCATTTGTGGTTATTCCAGAGGACAAAGTTAGAGAAGCAGGTTAAGTGTATTTTTGCAATTGCACATTGAAAAGGGATGGTAGTAGCTGCTGCTCTTGTTTTGATATGCCCAGCAGAAAGTGGAAGAATGATGGTTTCCAACTCAGCGGAGCAATTTGCATGATGGAGGTTGAAGTTAAACTTGAAGGAAGGGATTGCTCTCCTCTAGATGTCATTGAGAATTATAGGGAGGTTTTAGACCCACCACCCCAAACATGTCAATTCTCAGGTGGATGGATTTGGGATTTGTATACGATTAGTAGCTGGATAAGTGAAAAATAGCATCTGGAGTAGAAAAAAATGTCTACTTTTTTAGATGCTGAGATATGTTTATGTCAGGAGAGATGAGATAAATGTCAACCCAGCTACAAAAAGATCTGATCCTGTTTGGCGATTTGTATATTACTGAGGATAAGGGTAGATGACCTGAGATTTTGCCCCATTGAAGGATGGTATGGAGAGCAGTGCATAAGGTACTGGTTGAAGATAATCATGAATCTTGGGACATCTGAACTGCATGGTTTGTCAGATGAGTAGAATGAATGGAGAGCATTATCATCAGCACAGTTGTGAACATAATTAGTGGTGAATGAGAGTAGGCCATTTATGTGTAGGAGAAAGACAGTAGCTGATAAAACAAAGCCCCGAGGTACACCTGCATTGGTGGCAAAGTTCAAAGAGAGAGAGAGAGAGCATCATTCCAATGACATGCAGTGAACAACAGAGAGAAAGCTGGCTACTGAATTACAGAGAGTGGCAGGTAGGACAAAGGATAGCAGTTTATCAGATGCCAAATGCAATCAAAATCAAAAGATCTGGAAATGTCAAGAGTTGACAGCATGTCTCTCCAAATCTTTCTATGATAGAATATGTCCAGTAGTGGGTGATGCCAGCTATGAACCTAGAATGGCATAATGCTGGATGCTGATTAACCACCTTACCGGCCATTATGGATAAAACATGCATCCTCATATGCTTCATATCCAACAATTTTAATATGCGCTTCGCATCCGTGATAACCTTGACATCTATAGATGTCTTGGCTGGTAGTGTGATTAATTGGTGGACCTCTTGTGAAGTGGTGGTATATTGGGAAGTTGAGATTGATGATTTTCGTTATTCTTGAAAGGACTGAGGATTGACTTTGATTGGCCAGTAGTTTAATGGCAGACTTTTGCATCCCATGTTTGGAATAGGCCAGATATATGATTATTTTTGTGTGTTGGGATAAGGTTCTGTGTATCCCATTTTTGGAATAGGCCAGATATATGATTATTTTTATGTTGGGATAAGGGTCAGCTAAATATTATTATTATTATTATATGGGCACCTCCATAGAGTCCAAAGACTCATTGCAGAAGATCCAATCTGTCCACACAATCTGTCATACCTTTCTTTGAACCCATTAACAGAAAAAGCACTCACAACTGACTCTGGTCCCCCCCCCCCCATTCCACTCATTCACCATTCTTCAAACAAAAAACCTAATCCTCACACCCCTACTGACCACACCTTTATTCAACTTCCAGAGGATGATCCCTTGTTCTTGTCCCTCTAGCCAAGTGCTGAGACATTTCCCCCCTGCATCTATCCTATAAAATCCTTTAAGTAACTTAAATGTTTCTATTATATCCCCTCTTTTAATCCTATCAACCAACTTCTGCAATCCACACACCTTCAATCTATCCTCATAGGGAACATTCCACAAGCCACTCACCATCTTGGTCACTTGACTCTGAATCCTCTCCACTGCTTCCTCATTCCCAAGGAACCAGACTTGGCCACAGTAATCCAGATGTGTGCGTATTAAAGTCTTATAAAGAGGAATTACAACTTCCTTATCTCTACTTGTTAATGTGTTCTTCACTAGCCAAGTAATCTTATGGGCTATCTTAGCAGTATGTCCTCTAAAACTTTAACTCTCTGTCAACACCACCCCCTAAATCTCTAGCTTCATCTATTTTCTGGAGTACAGTGGTATCAATGTGATACAGAGCTGTAATCTATTTAACCCAAAATGCATACCTTTACATTTCTTGACATTAAACTGACATCCAATTTGAATCATCTTGCAACCTCTCCACATTGCATTGATTAACTATCACTACTTAATTTTGCATCATCAGCAAACAACAGAATATTTCCTTTAAGGTTATTTCCTATACCATTTATGTACAAATTAAACAGCAATGGTCCCAACACTGAAACTTGTGGCACACCACTAGTTTTCACTTCAATTCTGCCACTTCATATACCATTTTTTGATATCTGTCCAGCAGCTACCTTCTTATCCACATAACTGGTGTCATATCCATTCCCATTTGTTCTAATTTGCATAACAGATTCCATTTGGTATTTGATCAGTTGCCTTTGTAAAATCCAGCAGAATCAGTATGTAGCCATTTCCCTTATCCAACTCTGTGTTACTCTATTATAAAAAGTTAGTAAATTACTAAAGCATGACCAATCCTTCACAAAGCCATGTTTCCCCTCATACAGTGTCATATTTTTATCCACACATCTTGAATTCTCTTTTTTTACCAATTTTTCCACTACATTTATCACCATGCCTGAGATACTGATTGTTCTATAATTTGTCACTGCAGTCTTAGAACTTCCTTTTAGAACTTTCCTTCCACTCCTATGTTAGGTTAATCCTATACCAGAACCGAGACTTAAACCCTTCACAAAGCCATGTTTCCCCTCATACAGTGTCATATTTTTATCCACACATCTTGAATTCTCTTTTTTACCAATTTTTCCACTACATTTATCACCATGCCTGAGATACTGATTGTTCTATAATTTGTCACTGCAGTCTTAGAACTTCCTTTATGAAAAGGAATTATTTTGCCCTCTTTCCACTCATGTTAGGTTAATCCTATACCAGAACCGAGACTTAAATTAAAGATCCTAATCACAAGCATTGCCCAGTTCCCTTGCACATTCCTGCAAAACCCTAGCTGATATCCCATATAATCTCACAGTTGTATTTACATTGAGATTGTGCAATATCTCATTAACCTCCAATTCATCCACCTCTGTTACCACATTAGTGTCTGTCACATATGTTAAAACAGTAACCTCACTAGGAAAATACATGTATGCCTGCAAAGTGGTAATTCAGTAACTCAACTATTTTATCCACTTCTGTCTCCTTGTGACATTATTACTCATTAAGGTTAATCTTCCATAGTCATTATTATTATTATTTGACACCTCCAGGGAGTCCAAAGACTATCGAGGGAGGGCACCTGCTCTACAACTCTGTCTCCACAACTGACTGCAACTACAACAACGCCATCTACCGCTGACCACACCACTACTATTTCCACAGACAATCACAAACATCCATGCCCACGGCGGGATTCTTCTTCTTACTTGCCACATAACAAAATAACTCTTTTCGATTTCCTTTGGTCTGGTCGGCTAGATTCTTCTTGTAACCTGATTTTGCCTTCCTTGCCATGCTAGTCATCTATTTTTGCCTGAGCCTTGTATTGTTCATGAGTTTGCTGGTCATCTTTCTCTTTATATACCCTTCACAGCATTTTCTTCTTCTGCAGTGCATGCTTAATGATATTATTCATTCATCAAACACCTACCTGATTAACCTTCCTTACCCTATATGTAAGGAGGGTTAATATGGCCTATAGCAATAACCAAAATGTATAAGACTATTACACTTTTTTTATAATCTTTGTCAAGTAGCTTTATTTTATCCTCCTACATGTTTCGCCAATCCTTTTCTATTGGCATCCTCAGGGAATACAAACTAGTAAACTAAAATGAAGGTTACAGACTAGGTTATAACTGATAATTCTAATTCATACAAAAAATCGGTATTGTGCGTGACAATGTGCATGTCTCGTTAACGTGATTTATTCGTTATGGTTCATTACGTAATTGTTATGAAAGTTCATTTCTTTGATGTTTAATGATCTGATAAAAGTTTTCCAAATTTCTGGTAAAATTAGACCTTGATTCTTGTTTAGGTTTTCAGTTTTACGGGCGACTGTAGCTGCTTCTTTAAAGGTTCTTGAATGGTAGTTATCTTCTATGTATGGCATAAGGCTCTTATCCCACTCAATATGATGGTTAGTAGAGGCAAAGTGGCATGAAAGGCCTGAAATGTCTTGTCTGTTATTTCTGACATATCCTATGTGTTCTTTCTTTCTCGTTTCAAAGCTTCTAGAGGTCTGACCTACGTAACTAATGCCACATGAGCAAGGTATATTATATACTCCAGAGTACTTGTAGAATGGGTGAGGATCTTTCGGTGATCTTAAAAATTTCCGAATAGTGTTGATTGGTTTGAATGCCACTCTGATCTTATGCGGTTTTAAAAGGGTTAGCTAATTTTTTGGAAAGGTTGCTGACAAAAGGAATCGTAATTGTACTGATGTATTGGACGTCATCACGTTGATGTGGTATATCAGTAAAGAGAATCTTGTTATAGAGTCTTTTTGGGTAACCATTTAAAGAAAGTTCTCTGGATATTGTGGTTAATTCCGTTAGTAGGTCATCCTTGTCTGTCGTATACCGTATAGCTCTTTTCTTGAGACTATGGATAATGCTAAGTTTCTGAGCTATGTGATGAGCTGAGTTGAAATGGAGGTAACGTCCAGTATTTGTAGGTTTTCAGTATACAGATAGGTTGATATCCAGAGAACTTTCTTTAAATGGTTACCCAAAAAAAAAGACTCTATAACAAGATTCTCTTTACTGATATACCACATCAACAACGTGATGACGTCCAATACATCAGTACAATTATGATTCCTTTTGTCAGCAACCTTTCCAAAAAATTAGCTAACCTTTTAAAACTGCATAAGATCAGAGTGGAATTCAAACCAATCAACATTATTCGGAAATTTTTAAGATCACCGAAAGATCCTCACCCATTCTACAAGTACTCTGGAGTATATAATATACCTTGCTCATGTGGTATTAGTTACGTAGGTCAGACCTCTAGAAGCTTTGAAACGAGAAAGAAAGAACACATAGGATATGTCAAAAATAACAGACAAGGCATTTCAGGCCTTTCATGCCACTTTGCCTCTACTAACCATCATACTGAGTGGGATAAGAGCCTTATGCCATACATAGAAGATAACTACCATTCAAGAACCTTTAAAGAAGCAGCTACAGTCGCCCGTAAAACTGAAAACCTAAACAAGAATCAAGGTCTAATTTTACCAGAAATTTGGAAAACTTTTATCAGATCATTAAACATCAAAGAAATGAACTTTCATAACAATTACGTAATGAACCATAACGAATAAATCACGTTAACGAGACACGCACATTGTCATGCACAATACCAATTTTTTGTATGAATTAGAATTATCAGTTATAACCTAGTCTGTAACCTTCATTTTAGCTTACTAATTTGTATTCTCTGAGGATGCCAATAGAAAAGGATTGGCGAAACATGTAGGAGGATAAAATAAAGCTACTTGACAAAGATTATAAAAAAAGTGTAATAGTCTTATGAATAATTGTCAAGAAAAAATTCAACACAACCAAAATGTATTTTTGTCTTATTGGTCTTAATCTCACACCAGATTGTTTCAAATGAACAGTCGCCCTCCCACCTGTCTCCTATTCTTTTTGGTTGTAGTTCATTTGCTATCATCAGTAGTACTCCTCCCCCCCCCCCCATCCTGTCTTCCCTGAAAATACAAAACCCTTCACATTCAATCCCTGTAATTAGATCATCTGCTGTTAGTCAGATCTCACTAATGCCTATAACTTTTGGCAAGGTTGCACTAACCCAATGCCAAAAACTCCTTCCTCTTGTTCCTGATACTTCTAGCATTAGTATATAGAAACGGCAACATCCATTTATTTCCCCACCCACCTTTACTTCCTGAATTGATTACGCTATCCAGTATTTTTGCTTGAGACTAGATTCCTCATTTGGTCATTCCCACACTCACCCGCTTCATGGGTGCCTTCACACAAGTGAGTTTGTTTCCACCCTAATTACTTAAGTTTTCCTGAATTTGCACGTCAGCATGCTCTCCAAACACCAAAACCTTTCAGATGCAGTCCATCCACATTATAGAAATCCTTCTTTCCATCAAACAGAGATTACAGATCCACAAATTCTACATCATTCCTTTTGCACAATCTATGTATAGACTCACTGGCTATCAGTGCCCTCTTTCTCAGTTTGCCTCTATCATAGCGAGGTAGAAGACTTACAATCTTCACCTTCTCGCTCTTTAGTTTTGCCTCTTCTAACAACTCCTTTACATTTTCCCTCATAGAATACTTCTTGCCTCTCAAATCATTGATAAATATAGAAGACTGTAGAGAGGATCCAGGTCAGGTGATAGCTCTGGAACACAGTGTTTTAAGTACAATTGGAGAGATGCTGTCAGGACCCAAAGTTTTTAGTGACCAAGCTGTTGAGTATTCTTCTAGTGTTTTTTTTTTTTGCTAAAAAAACCACAGGAAGCACATGATACTCAGATTATCATATAGTGGGAGGTGATTTTTGTTGGCCTTTTATGCAGGAGTTGGAGTAAAAGAATAATGCATGGAGGTCATCTTCATATTTGGGTGCTGTAACAATAATCACATCTGGATGAGAGAAAGGGGGAGAGAGAGAGAGAGGTGGAAAGCACAGCTGAGCAGATTTTGCATCTGATGGCTTTTTGCTGGGATTCTTGATGTAAACCAGATGCTTAGTTTGTTCAGTCCCCTAATCTTTGTCAGGACTCTCATATCTGTGGTGTCCAATCTTTGATCAAGAGTTTTCTTTCTAACCCAGCTTTCAGATCCATATATCACAAGTGGTTTGAACACTATCTTGCATTCAGCTAGTTTAGTGTTTTGACTAATCTCTTTCTTATTCCTTATAAATTGATTCAGCTGAGTTCCTACCAATACCAGCTTTGCTAATTCTGCTGCATATTTCCAAATTTAATTGGCCATCTTCATTAACAAGTGTCTTAAATAGCTGAAATATTTTACTTGTTCTATAGGTTTTGCATTCAGAATTCAATTGTATTTTCAATGCTTCTGCCTATTTACAGTGTTTTTTTTTTACATATTTTTTTAAATGCTGATGTTTATACCAAATTTAATACAGCAGTTATTCAATTTGGTCAGGGAATCCTGGAGACTTGTCATGGATTTATTTAGGAGTATAATATCATCTGCATAAAGTAAAGAGCTGAATTAACATTTCCAATTTTGATATCAGGTTTAATACCGCTTTTCTTCATAATGTGATCCATATAGATGATTATTAACAGTGGAGATAATGTACACCCTTGTTGCACACCTGACTTAACATCAAACCATCTCCTCTACCTCCTGATTTACATCTGAAATAGAGACTATGCATTGCTTGATATAATGTCCCAGTTACACCATATATATATATATATAATATAATATATATGTAATAAGTTATGTAATATATATATATAACTCGAGCATTTTGAATAGCTTTCTTCTTGGCACCTTGTCATATGCCTTTTCCAGATCTTCAAAACTTCAATACAAATCCTAGTTAATATCCTATGATTTCTCAACTATTTTGTCTTAAAGTGAAATCTGATCCTGACCTCTGTTTGGGCTGAACCCAGTTTATTCTCCAAACTTCTCCTCCACAATTTTTCTTAGCTGTTTCTCAAGAATACTTGCATAAATCTTCCAAGGAACACTGAGTAGAGAAATTCCTCTGTAATTCTCACATTCAGCTTCATTCCCTTTTTTATAGATGGACTCCAGTCATCTGGAATCATAATTCAGGCCTGGTCAGAGGCCTTCTGAATTATGCAGCAGTCACTGTAAAACTTTTATACCTCCATATTTTAGCATTTCTGGTCGAATATCATCTACTTCAGCTGCCTTTCAATATGTCACGTTTGTGATGGCTTTTTCTATTTCAAGTACAGATATATATATTCCTGTTGGCATTCTTGTTGAGTATTTTCTACCACTATCCTGTCACTGCTTGTTTCATTATCTTTATCCTCAGTTTTCATGTCTGCTTTATCATCTCTAATTCTTTGTATACTCAGGATGTTTAAAAAAAAAGGAATGTTGTATTTTGGAGAACATATGAAACTTAGTAAGGTTTTAACTGGTTTGAAGGCTGTTCTGATTTTAATACTTGGGCTAGTTTTCTTGATGTGCTGCCAACATATGATGAGGATGCTGTGCATATGTGATTAATTTCTGGGTTATTGTGTGCTGGATTTGAAATTGTTCTTTTCTTTTAATTTCAACATTTTTGAGTATATATAAAGTTAAATTTTTATTTTAAGGTTTTGATGATACCTAATTTTTGTTGAGGATGATGGAATGAGCTTACATGTAGATCTGCCTGTATCAGTTTGTTTTCTGTAAACTTCTAATGAGAATCCTTCACTGATGTTTTTGTTGATAAGGATATCTAGGACTAGTAGTTTTTTGTCCATTACTACTTCTAATGTGAATTTGATTTTTGGATGGTGATTATTCAGGAAATGTACAAAATCTTCAGGGTCTTCCTGGATATATTTCCAAATAATAAAGGTATGATTGACATATCTTCACTGGGTGTCGTTTTAACATTGCTTGAGAATAGCTTCTTACTCAAAATTTTCCACTTATCAGTTGGCAATGGGAGGCGATAAAGATTGAGGCCCATTACCAGTTTCCTTTCAAACAAAGAATGATAGAAAAGATGTGTGATGTCAGGAGGAAATAGATTTGTAGGGATCTCTGTTGATTCTTCCATAGACATTTTTAAACAGTGAAACTACATCTAAACTAGCTAATGGTGTAATTTGTATGTTTGGGAATTACTTTGCAAAATGCATTGAGTTTTTCAAGTACTTGTCTGAATGTCTGAGAGGCTCAAGGAAGTTTGATAGGTGTTTAGAAAGAAAATAAGTAAGAGGGCTTCTGCCATACAATCTGGGAGAGATTAGTGTCTTGATTTTTTTTTTTTTAATGATCTTCTGTAAATTCAAAAGTATTAGAGATCATATCATTTGTTTTTATATGTGATGACCACATTGGACATAAGCATGTCTGAGAAACATCTAGTGTCAATAAAAAAATGTATTAGAACCTGGTTACTTATTAAATTTGTGTAAATCTACTCATAGTGCATTACCTAAAAATCTAGTCTTGACAGGGAGACAAGGAAACAGATATGTTCTTTAGAAAAAGGTGACCTCTATGTTATATCTGGAAAGAGAACTAGCAAAAAAAATTTCATGGGTTTTGTAAAACTGGAGGGAGATATCAGGAATTTGAGTATGTAGATGTATGACTTCCATTATCATTGCTTATAGTAAAACATCTGCATCTTGTTCAGTTGTGAACATTAATGTCCTCCAAGGAAGATGGCCTCACTTTTTGGATAGCTGGGTTGCAGACGGTCGAGCTACAGGGAGAAGACAGCGAAGATGTCAGAGTGGTTTGGAGTTTCGGGACTGGGAGTGTTACTGAATTGGGAAAGGAAACTGTAAGTCAGAGGAGGTGAGAAGCAGGGGATTCTAAATTAATCATTCTCTGTGAAGCAATGTCAGATCTCACAAAGGCACAAGTCCCTTCTGACAAAAGGAATTGTGAAGTAGTAATTTGGACATTGAAGGTGGACAGTAGTTCATCTGGCAACAATTTAGGTTTCTGTCAAGATTAGGAGACCTGGACTGGATGACTTATTACTGAGTCAGGAGGCTTCCTAGTGGCCAGTCTGCAGCACCACCAATTTTTACTGATACCCTTGAAATGGAGGAGGTTATGGGTCTTTAAATATGTTTGGCATTTCTTTGGAGGAAGATACAAAAAAAAAAGAACCCTTGCTGTGGATACCAAACATGGCACTTACCACTTTAAGCCTCCGATACATCTGGTGGTGGTATTTCACTGGGTGATGAAGGTCATCTACCACTTAGTTGTCTGGTTGACATTTCCTCAAACTAGGAAGATATCCTATTACAGGAATACTTGCTGGATTTGCCAGAGCCCCTTTTGAGAAAACAGGCCACACCAAGGGAAGGCAGAGTTGACAAGGAGAGGCTATCTATTGTATATCGTGTGCCAACCCATTAACAGTTTGCTGATATTCAAAAAAACATATTTGTTGGGAGAGAAAAGTTTTACATTGTGTGTCAGAATAAATTACATGCTTTCATCAAATTAACCTTGGCATGTAGAGGGATGCAACTCAGCCATTGATCTATTCTGTCACACGTTAAGATATAATACTTTTTTCGTCATGACCTTAAATGATTCCTGTTCCTTTTTTTTTAAAAAAGAAAAAATAAGATTAACCACGCTACCAGCCAAGACGTCAAGTTTATCATGGATGTGAAGTGCATATTAAAATTTTAATATCATTGACATTACATTGAAATATGTGATGGATACGAAGCGTATGCATATCCGTATTTGATCCATAATGGCCGGTGAGGTGGTTAACATGTTTTAAAAGTCATTTTAAATGAATATCAATTTTCACTTTCATAAATTGATAACTGGAATTTCTTACAGGATATCAAGCAGCATCCACATGCTTGAAAACTTCAGGAGGCATTTACCACAAATGGAACAATCTGAATAGATTAACCATAATTTCAATAATGTACAGTGTTATAAGAGAAACTGAATTTATGTTTCTGTACATATGTTTGGATAATATTTTGTATATTTTATTATGTAATAAAATAAAAAGAATCAAGTTTTTTCTTTATTATGCACACAAAAATGTTACTTTGAAATGCATATGAAATGACTTGCAAATTGAAAGTATCTCCACTCTAAATGACAGGCTGTGGGTTCATCACTATAGGTCAGTGTTTGTGAAAGTCTTTAGGTGTTTTTGTTGTCCAGTGACTACCATGCTCCTCACAGGAAGCCTGAACTGGCTTGTAACATTTTTGTGGGGTTTCCAAATGACTGAACTCTTAGCTCTCCTCTCCTGTGGATGGGATTGTTATTAAAAAAAAAATAAAATAAATTACACTATCGGGACAATACAAGATTAATAGTGCTTTATTTATTTCTGGCAAGAAATTTTAACTTTACATCACCAGAGAAAGCTTAATTTGACAGAATTTCTCTTCTGAATTCAATATCAACAATATATGCAATTTATGTGCCCTTTGCTTAGAAAGAACTAGGTTTCTTGACCTCTCCAAATGAATATTATTCAACTTTAAATAGAGGTGGCAGGGTTTTACATTATCTTGTGACCTTAAGTGTTAATTCTAAAAAGGTGAGATGTTTCACTGCTTGTGACCACAGTACTTTTTAATAAGTACTGAAAGCAATAATTTAATGAAGGTGAAGTTCCATTGTACATATTAAATTTATATTTTAAATATAACTTAAAACTTAAAAAACATATTTCAAAAATCAGTACTACATTCTTCATTGCTAATTCTGACCCCTAACTTTTCTACATATCTCCCTTCACCCAGCCAATCTCAATTTCTTTTTCTTGGACACTGTAATGATACCAAAATGGGGTGATTTCTATGTCCTTTTCCATGGTCTAATTTTTGCACTCCCCTAATTCACACACCTGCTCCTACTGAATTCCACCATTCTACAACATATCTTCTAGCTAACTTTACTCACCGTTGGACATAAGCCATGGAAAGGTTTAGAGAAACTCATGTGGTCACCATGGGCATTTGACAGGATCTGGCAGAAAGTAAGTTCTTACCAAGCTACCATCTTTGATTTTGCCCACTACAGTTGGATCTCAGACGCCTTTCTAGTCATTCACTGAATGTCATGGTGGATGGTTTCCTTTATTTGGATTTTTTTTTATCAATTAAATCACAGCATCTATAGAACTCTATGCTTTCATTCACACTCTTCCTCATAAAGGTTAATGACTTTCTCACACTAATCTCAAATCCTATCAATAATTTTACTGATGACAGTACACTTCATTCTTCTTCATTCAGCAAAACTTGCAGTGCCCAAGGTTTGATCAATATCTAGTACATCTAATGTAACTTTAACCTTTGCCTTCAATCTGATCTTATCATTCTCCAGTAGGGTGAAGATAAACTTCAACACTCCTAAAACATATATTTTGTTTTTTGTAAGAAAGAACTCACTTCAGTCAAGATCAATTTTTTTTCCTTTATGATACAAATAAGTCACATCCACAGCCTCCTCATCTTCCATAAAAGCATGCTGTCCTCTTCTATTTAATGTACTACTTCTCACTTGTACAACTTTACCATTATATAAATCTTAAATCCACCCACCTTAGAATACTGTTTTCACATTTGGAGTGCTAAACCAAAAAGCTGATGCTGCCCAGCAAAGGGCAGTTTGTTTAATAGATGACCCGTCTTTCACTTCTCATAGATACTCTCTTTTTTGTATCATTCCTTTTCTCTAGATATGTCCATAGGTCCTGCTCTTTGGGAAACCTTGCCATTACTGCAGGGTTTCCCAAAGCAGGTTCCACAACTGAAATTCTAGGGCTCTGTGAATCTTGTTTACAAACATTCACTTACTTTTTTTAAAATTAATGAATTGATGATTTAAATAGAATGGGAGAGGAAAGATTAGCAAAACAAGTGTTCTCTGCCAGGTTGGCAGGAAAACGACCCAGAGGAAGACCAAGATATAGGTGGATTGATACGGCACAAAGTGCCTTAGACGATAGAAATATAAGATCTGATAATGTTGGAGTCTTGACAAGTAACAGACTGATTTGGAGGAAAATTGTAGATAGGAAGTTAGTAATGATGTAATTTTTTCATGTAGTACTGTCATATCCTGTACACCCCTTGAGGGTACATGGCAGGAATTTGATGATGATGATGATGAATTGATGATATGATACCATCATACCAGACTTTGAAAACTCTGCAGTTCAAAACAACAACTGCACTGTAGTCATTAAAAATGAACTTAAATATTTAAAATTTATGGAGCACTAAATTGTAAAATGGTGAGTGTTTATTGATTTCTTTCTCTTTTTTTTAAATATTGAGTTGTGAGGGCTCTGCAAAAAATTGCTTGCTTTAGGGTTACACTTTAGCAAGAAGTTTGAATAACCCTGCATTACTGTACCTCCACTTTCCTCTAAACATGGAAAACCATGAGCAGCTGTTGGTCAAAATCCATACTCATTACTCTCCCTTCCATAAGCTGCCTCTCCAAATGACTCATACCAAAACTATTCAAATGCAGTCCATCAATCTTATACAGTTCAACTCTTCCTTCAAACTAATTCCACACATTAACAAACTGCACTCATTTCTCTTCACACATTTCCACTGACTTATCATTCTTAATTCTAGCTCTCCACCTCATCACTATCATACCTGGGCAATACACTGACCACCCTTCCTATCACACCTTTTTACCCTCTTTTATCCTTCTCAACAACCTCCTGATATCAAATCTTATATTCTCCTCATTCCCAGTCAAGTAATTTGTCTTGACTGAGAACAAGGAGAATATAAGATTACTACTAGTATCAATTCCTTTGCTCACTTATTCCTCATATCCAATGCCTATATCACCCTATTCATTTTACCTCCAGGTAAACAAACAAACAAACCTTGTTCACCTTCTCATTTACATCTCTAATAATCAGATCGCCATACAATACCACTCGCAGGTCTTTCATTACCTTTTTAATACCAACATCATTTATTTTTGTCTTCTTCATTCTTTCATACATATCCAATTCTCTTAATTTCACTCCCCATCCACCTCATCTCTCTTCACCAACTTAGCTTTCAAATCTTGCATCCTTTTTTTGCTATCATTCACTCTTGCTATTTTATCGCTAGTGACATAATTGTTGGCCACCATAATGTTTATTGTACTCTGTTTTTCAACATCATTATTGCCCACTTTATCATGAATTTTACTCCATTTTTAATGTCATTATCGCCTGCTTTATTGTTAATCAAACTTTTTCCTCACTATCATTTCTACATACTCTTTGAACGTTCACACAGTCTTCAACTGCCGTGTCAGCTATGATGACATGTTTAAGCAAGCCTTATGGTCCATCAGAAATTTTATTTCCTACATAAGATATGTTTCTCTTATTCAGCCTCTCTACATAAATATCTGCAACATCTTTCCATGCATACATACTACATTCACAGCACCATACCATTTTTGAGGAAATCAACACACTTTACTTTGTCTTTCGCACAGACCTGCACAATGATTTGCCTTTCAATGCTGTGTTACATCAGTGTGCTAACAAAAATGTATTTATGATAATATTGCCTAAGAAATTGATCCAAACACTGTGTTTCACATTCAAATATCTCAGTAATGATTAATCTACAATTTAGACAATATTGGCACACATTTAAATATAAACATTTACTTAGCTTGCTGCAGCCCACACAACAACCAATATTTAACTCAGTACACATTATACACAGGGGTTGCATTCTTGATTCTCAAGAATGCAACCCCTGTGTATAATGAGAATTACCTGTATTAGGAAAGATGAAAATAATAAAAATTTAATGACTGAGTTTGTAAGATTAAGATATAAAATGTAGGTGAAGAATAACAAAGGGATTAAGAAATGTGTAATTAAAAAGAGAAAAACATGTTGATTTAAAGAAGTCCGCGCTGTTAGCCTAGTGGCTATGCGCTTTGCAACCATATGCCTGGGGAAGGAGTGTCCTGGGTTTGATTCCCGTCGCCGACGTGAGGAGCTTAAGGATCTTCCTCAGCCATAGCCAAGTTAGCCAGTCTTGGGCATGGACAGCAGGGTTTTTTCCGCCAGTTTATCTGGGGTTTTTTATCCCGCAAACTGGCTCCATGAACACACACAGATACAGTCATGAATATCACTCTTAGGGGATGCAGCAGAGGAGTGGCGAACCGGCTGAATTAATTCGCCAGTAACCCCTCATTAGGCGGGGACTCAACCTGTCCTAGGACAGATGAGAGGGATAGGATAGGATTTAAAGAATAAAAATAAGTAGAACAATGAATTTAATTAGTACTATTTGGTTTAAGTCCACATGATGACAGAAGACAAATTTGTATAGATACAGCATGGGGCCATTAACTACAAGATCGAAATTGATCCAAGAATTAAAACGATCTTGAAATCCTATCCATTTAACATGTTATTTCCTTTCCTTTTAAGTATCTTTTCTATTTTATATACTTCATCTTGTATATCATACTTTAATTCATGTTCATAAAAGGATCCAGTGATTTCTTCATTATTTAAAGCTTTTATTTTATAACTAATAGGATTTGTATGTGATATTTTAAGTGATAAATATTTCTTTTATAAAGTTAGGTAGGTAATCCTTTATCAGTCTTCCTTTGTACTTTATCTCCTATCATAAATTTAGGTATTCTTCCATTTATCTTTTTAATGAATAAATTCATGTATACTTGATGTTGCTTTACTTGTTTCTGCTGGAGTCATTTTAATAGCTCTCTGATAGAAATGAGTAATTATAACTTAATTTATCTAAGACATCTATCCAGTTTCTACTATTGTTAGCAGTAAAATATTTCCAGATATTAGTTTTTTAAAGTTCTATTAAATCTTTCAACTACTCCACCTTTTATTCCAATGTTCTCTGTAGTGAACCAGTGAATGTCATCTTTAAATAATTGTTGACGTTTTCTATCAAATAATTTTAACTTTTCTCTGTTTGAATCTTTTTGAGGAATTCTTTAAAAATTAGTTTAAAAACATTGGATATTTCATTTCATTTTATTTTTTATAGGGACTGCCCATACATATTTAGTAAAGAAATCTATCAATGTTAAAATATAATTAATATTTTCATTAAATATTTTAGACTGTTGCACATCTACTAAATCAGCTTGCAACTAATCATGATACATAAGTTCTTGTTTTAAAATGTTTAATAATAGATTTATGTATAGTATATTCATCTTGTTGATGTAAACATTTTTTGATTTCTGTAATAGGAACTTTTGTTTTCTATATAATTCACTAATTCCACAATATCCACTAAGTGATTTAGAAATCCACAATATCCTTCTGGATTATAATAAATTGATGTTATACAGTTCCTCTGGAACCTTTGTTTGAAATGTTTTTTTTATCCATGATACGTTTTTGATATCTAAAAACTATTCTTTTTGATCCACAAATTATTCCTAGTCTATCCATAAATACTGTTATAACTTGAACAACTCATAAACCTTTATCAATAAATCATTTACAGCTTTCAGCACATACAAACCACATGTATAATGTGCATGTAGCAACACTCAATGTTAGAAATGTTCCCATTTTGCCATCACACATGCCCGAAGTCTGTGAAACCACATATCGATGGAGGCACACACAACATCGAACAGATCTTGTGTGTGCCTCCAAATCGACCTTCAGGTTGCCAATGCAGGGGTGTTGTTTCTTGCAGCTACTCTTTCTCTCTCAACCTCCAACCACAATTTAAATTCCAATGGATTCAGATCAGGCTTTCAGATGGCAATATGTGGTTGCGCACATTCACCTCCAACCACTATTGTGTGGTCTTTGCCTTGAGTGCAGGGGACTCAGTTCTGTTGGAAGATTCACTGCCCACCGTGAAACAAGTTGTTCAGGGTTTGTACAACAGGTTCCAGCACTGTCTTCATACACTTTGGTGAAGGTTTTGACCCCTTTCTCACAGAAATGGAACTTTTAATATCCCCCCCCCCCCCCACCATTCACCAAACCATCACTAATGCAGGGTGATGACCTTTGAATCCTATGGTACATGCTGTGCAGTCTTCTGGGACATATACTTGATCATTTTGGAGGTTAAACTTCAATTGTGAAAATTTTCTCATCTGTGAAGAGGTATCTATGTTTGTTGTTTGCATATCATCCTCACCACATAATTTGTGGTATTAGGAAGTGTCCAGTAGAATGATGATAGGCTCTGACCCCCACATCATCAGTCTCCCTGATCCCCACCTTACAAATTGTTGGGCCGGTCCTAAAGCAGTGTGGTTAACCTGTTCTTTGCAGGTCAGATACGTCTTCTGTATCATCATAATGGTTAATAGTCCGATGCACAAACATTGTACTGATCCCAAATGTTTTTAGCATGTTGAAAATAACAGGTTGCTGCATTTCAACCTTGCGAAGTACTATTACAGTATTCTCATATCTCCTCACTGTATGTTAACCCAAATGTTGGCTGCGCAGAGCACCACTAATAGAACTGGGCTCATGCAATTCTGTGGGCACTGCTAGGGGGTGTGTGTGTGTGCTGAAATTGTAACAGTATTTATGGCAAGACTGTACATAGTCTTTTAAGAATATTATGGTTATTTTTTGAAATTGTTTCTAGAATGTTTTTAGTCCATGTTTTTTACATTTTAGACAGTATATGGTTCCTCTGGAACCTATCCCTGATATAGTTTGCTAATCCAAATATCTTTTTACCTTTTATAATTGGTTTTATAAGGACCTTCAATTTCTCCTAGAGTTTACCAAGGTAGGATTTTGAATAGCATCCATATTATTAAATAGTATTTGATCCGTAATATATCTTAGTTTAGTATCTTTTGTTTTACTATAAGCAATTTCATGTTTTTTACATGTCCCATCTATTCTGTTTATTCCTTTATCTCCTTTTGCTAATCATTTCTCAAGTTAGTAAATGGCTCACAGTAATTATATCTTGGTGTATCCATTTCAGGTGTATTTAATTTATCTTGTACCCAACCAACAAAGATCACCTTCTTTCTTCATTTATTTAAAAATTTTAAATCTTTGTATTTTTTAAATTTAATATTAAGAAATCATATGAATGTTGGATAACTTTGCTATATAATTTCTTAAATTCATTTTTAGTTAAAGAACCATCAGTTTCTCTGATAATCTGCTGAATTTTAATAATCCATCAGTAGCTCAGTTGGCAGGACAGTGGATTGTAGTTTACAATACAGTAATCTATAGGTCATTGGTTCAAAATCTGCCTCAATGGAAAGTTTTTTTTGCTGATGACAGCATGTTGCACTCCTCCTTTTTTGTTTGACAAACCCTGAAAAGTGCAAATCCCTACCACTTTTAGAACTCTTACCTCTACTAACTTAAATTCTGATCTTCAAAACAATCATCACCTGGGATGAGATAATATTATCAATTTCAATACTAGCAAAACACAGCTCTGCATTATTTCCCACAAAAAAAAAAAAGTTCTAATCTTGTCCTCGATAATACCCAAATCTCATTTCTTTTCCTTTGTTTTGAGGTGCATTCTACACACAATCTCTAGCAATGGAATCAAAGGCTTTTTCATAATCCACAAAGAGCAAATATAAAGTAGAATTAAATTCACCCAACTGTTCGATTTTTAAAGAGCTTGACTCAAGTTAAATTACTACTTGCTAGTCTACAATGGATCAGTGTGGTACATTGTAGACTGGCAATAGCCCACAGGCAAAATAAAATGACTTAAATTCCCCAGGGGCCAGATTGGAACACCTCTGAATACTAAACTAGCTCTCAACATAGTTAACTATTAAAAAACTAAAACAATTCAAATGAGATGTCCTTTTCTGCAGTGTTAGATGTAATAATGGAGAATAAAATCTTCATTTAAAAAAAATTAAGATATATTACACTATAGAGGTGAAAACAATGAAAAAAGTGGTTGATTAGTTTCTTGGTCAAGAAAAAGTTGAACATATTATGGAATTTGACAATATAAACAACTGAGTAGCAGCAAGTATTGTTATGTAAATGTGAAGATCATCTAAGTTTATGCACCAACAACAACAAGCTGTAATGATGAAGAAACTGAAATTGAAGTCTTTTATGATGATGTAATAACAGCATTTCATAATAATAATAATGAAAAACCTGAATGCTATAATTGTTACATGATATGACATTACACAATATGACTGAGGAGAAAGAAATATGAACCAAAAAACATCTCTCTTTTTTTGAAATTGTTATAATTCTTGACCACAGAGATTAATGAATAACTAACTCTTATTTAGAAGTATTGGTCAAGTGGTAATAAACTATTTAATAACCAACTAGTTTTGCCGGCTAATGCTGTCGGCATCCTCAGAGTACAAATAAGTGATGTCCTTTTAGGTAGGCAAAGTAAATTACAAGCTAGATGTTAACTGACAATTCTAATTCAATAACAAAATAGTACTGAGCGTGAAACAATACACGTGTCGCAGATACATGATTTACTTGTTGAGAAACATTTTGTAGTTGGTGCTGAAGTTCATTTCATGTAGTGATCTGATTAAGATCTTCCATATATCAGGTAGGATTAAACCTTGATTCCTGTTGAGGTTTCTTGTGGAACAGGCGGCTGTTCCACAAGAAACCTGTGTAGCTGCTTCTTTGAAGACCCTGGATGGTAGTTTTCTTCTATATAAAGCATATAACTTTTATTCCATTCAATAATGCGGTTGGTTGTAGAGAAGTGGGAAGAAAGGCCAGATATATCTTGTCTGTTATTTCTTACATAACCGATGTGTTCCCTTTGTCTCATTTCAAAGCTTCTAGATGTCTGACCAACGTAACTAAGACCACAGGAACAAGGGATGTTATAAACTCCAGCATACTTGTAGAAAGGATGGAAGTCTTTCGGTGATCTTAGAAATTTCTGAATAGTTTCAATTGGCTTGAAGGTCACTCTAATATTGTGTGGTTTTAGGAGGAGAGCCAGTTTTTTGGAAATGGTACCAACGTATGGGATAGTTATAGTGGTGATATATTGGGTGACATCACGTTGTCTTTGTGGTATGTCAGAGAAGAGAATCTTGTTGATGAGTCTTCTAGGGTAGCCATTTAAGGATAAGTCGTTGGATATTGTAGTCAATTCTTCTTGTAGATCATTTTGGTTCGTAGTAAACTGTATAGCTCTTTTCTTTAGCATATGAATAATGCTAAGTTTTTGGGAGATGTGGTGTGATGAGCTGAAGTGTAGATAACGTCCAGTATTTGTAGGTTTTCTATAAACAGATAAGTTGACACTGTTATTTTCTTGTTTCTTTATTATGATGTCCAGGAATGGTAGTTGTTTGTCCTTTTCAAGTTCTAGTGTGAATTTGATAGTATGGTGGAACGAATTGATTTTGTTTAGGTAATCCAATAGCTCTTGCTTTTTGTGGTTCCATATGATAAAGATGTCATCTACATATCTAAACCATGCTGTAGGTTTTGGGTTAATCTGAGATAAGATTTTAGTTTCAAGATCTTCCATAAATAGGTCAGCACAAGAGGGTGAGAGGAGACTACCCATGGCCAATCCAGTTAATTGTTTGTAAATTGTTATTTATTTATTTGTATGGAGTTCCCTCCCTCTTCTCCCCCATCCCTTTTGGGACAAATTGAGCCCCCTCATGGGGGATTAAGTATTTATGGTTGTAGATCTGTATGTGTCCTCGGACCGGTTTGCCTGCTTGCAGGATGAAAAACCCCAGATAAACTGGGGGGGGAAAACCCTGCTGTCCACGCCGAAGACTGGCTAACTTGGCTATGGCTGAGGAAAATCCTTAAGCTCCTCACATCGGCGATGGGAATCGAACCTAGGACACTCTTTCCCCAGGCATATGGTTGCAAAGCCACTAGGTAATCACAAGGACACTGTTTGTAAATGGTTTTCTTCCATACGAAATAGTTAGAAGTTAAACAGCGACTAAAGAACGAAGTGATGTCTTGTGGGAACAAATTGTCTACGATGTTGATGACTTCAACTACTGGCATGTTGGTAAACAGGGAAGTAACATAAAGGCTGGCAAGTATATTATCTTCAGAGATAGGGACGTTTTTTAATTTTTCAATAAAATGTTGAGAGTTTTTAATATAAGTATCTGAGTTATGGATGTATTGTTGTAGAATTTTGGCTAGATGTTTAGACAGTCAATAAGTTGGAGAATTGATTCCATCTACAAAAGGGAGTAATGGGGGAGCCATCCTTGTTCACTTTTGGAACGCCGTACAGTCTAGGAGTTAGGAGATGCATAGGCATCTCTAATACTGTTGATGAAGATATTTAGCTACTTTTGGATAATTTCCAAAATGTAGATTTCCACATGTTATGATAAAACCTTCAGAAATAGCAAACTGATGCAAATCGAGAAATTCAATTATCTGTATACTAATCATATTGAGTCTAAACTTTCCCTACCAGATAACCAAGTGATCATTAACCAATCAAAGCACATACTAATATAACCTGAGATCGCTATTCTCAAAAAAGGCTTCAATTTTGCCTTAACACCTGTTGAGGCAAAATCGTAATACCCAAAGTAGATTTCATCTGCAATTTAGAGAAAGCCATCTCATTACTACCACAACTTACAGCTAATGACCTTAGATTGAAAAGCAGCATAATCCTCTTGTCTCCCTCCAGATCTCCACATACAAATTTCACCCCTATGGAAAATTCTACAACAACACATCCATAACTCAGATACTTATATTAAAAACTCTCAACATTTTATTGAAAAATTTAAAAAAACGTCCCTATCTCTGAAGATGATATGCTTGTCAGCCTTGATGTTACTTCCCTGTTTACCAACATTCCAGTAGTTGAAGTCATCAACACCTTAGACAATTTGTTTCCACAAGACATCACTTTGTTATTTAGTCACTGTTTATTCATATGGAAGAAAACCATTTACAAACAATTAACCGGATTGGCCATGGGTAGTCCCCTCTCACCCTCTTGTGCTGACCTATTTATGGAAGATCTTGAAACTAAAATCTTATCTCAGATTAACCCAAAACCTACAGCATGGTTTAGATATGTAGATGACATCTTTATCATATGGAACTACAAAAAGGAAGAGCTATTGGATTACCTTAACAAAATCAATTCATTCCACCATACTATCAAATTCACACTAGAACTTGAAAAGGACAAACAACTACCATTCCTGGACATCATAATAAAGAAACAAGAAAATAACAGTGTCAATTTATCTGTTTATAGAAAACCTACAAATACTGGACGTTATCTACACTTCAGCTCATCACACCACATCTCCCAAAAACTTAGCATTATTCATATGCTAAAGAAAAGAGCTATACAGTTTACTACGGACCAAAATGATTTACAAGAAGAA